>NC_134355.1:272955841-273555841 GCF_048569485.1 Anomaloglossus baeobatrachus
ACATATTAATGAAAAATGTGGCTTTCTATGGAATAAGACACCGGATTGCAAGGTATCATTTTACATGCCCATATAGACAGCTTAGGAGGGTTGATCTTACAGATTTCCTTTAAAACAGCTTGAATCCAAACCTAATATGTGCAGGTCAGGTGAGTGGTGGACTTTGCTACTGGCAGGGATATGTTTCTTCATATACGTGGTCAAATTTGTTGGTACCCCTCATTTAATGAAAGAAAAACCCACAATGGTCACAGAAATAACTTAAATCTGACAAAAGTAGTAATAAAAAAAATCTATGAAAATGAACAAATGAAAGTCAGACATTGCTTTTCTGCTTCCACAGAATTTTTAAAGAAATAAAACTCATGAAATAGGCCTGAACAGAAATTATGGTTCCTCCTTAACTTAATATTTGGTTGCACAACCTTTAGAGGCAATCACAGCAATCAAACGATTCCTGTAAGGGTGGTGTCACACACCGCGACGACGACGACAACGACGTCGCTGCGACGTCACCATTTTCTATGACGTTTCAGCAACGTCCTGTCGCTGTGTGTGACATCCAGCAACAACCTGGCCCCTGCTGTGAGGTCGCCGGTCGTTGCTGAATGTCCAGCTTCATTTTTTGGTCGTCGCTCTCCCGCTGTGACGCACACGTCGCTGTGTGTGACAGTGAGAGAGTGACGAAATGAAGCGAGCAGGGAGCAGGAGCCGGCTTCTGGCAGCTGCGGTAAGCTGTAACCACGGTAAACATTGGGTAACCAAGGGAAGACCTTTCCCTGGTTACCCGATATTTACCTTCGTTACCAGCGTCCGCCGCTCTCGCTGCCACTGCCGGCTCCCTGCTCTCTGCACATGTAGCTGCAGTACACATCGGGTAATTAACCCGATGTGTACTGTAGCTAGGAGTGCAGGGAGCCAGCGCTAAGCGCGGCTCCCTGCTCTCTGCACATGTAGCACAGCGACGCGTGTCGTTATGATCGCTGCTGCGTCTGCTGTGTTTGATAGCTAAGCAGCGATCATAACAGTGACTTACAAGGTCGCTGTTGCGTCACAGAAAATGATGACGTAATAGCGACGTCGCTATGTGTGAACCCAGCTTTAGTGTCAATGAGACTTCTGCACCTCTTGACAGGTATTTTGGCCACTCCTCAAGGGCAAACTGCTCCAGTTGTCTGGTGTTTGAAGGTCGCCTTTTCCACATGGCATATTTCAGCTCTTACCAAAGATGCTCAATAGGATTTAGGTCAGGGCTCATAGAAGGTCACTTCAAAATAATCCAATGTTTTTTCTCTTAGCCATTCTTGGGTTTTTTGACCTGTGTGTTTTGGGTCATTATCCTGTTGAAAGACCCATGACCTGTGACTGAACCAAGCTTTCTGACACTGGGCAGCACATTTCTCTCTAGAATCCCTTGATAGTCTTGAGATTTCAATGTACAACACACAGATTCAAGACACCCTGTACCAAATGCAGCAAAGCAGCCCCAGAACATAATAGAGCCTCCTCCAAGTTTCACAGTAGGGACATTGTTCTTTTCGTGATATGTTTCATTTTTGCATTTGTGGACACAGAGCTGATGTGCCTTGCCAAAAAGTTCCATTTTTGTCTCATCTGTCCATAAGCCGCTCTCCCAGAAGCTTTGTGGCTTATCAACATGTAGTTTGACAAATTCCATTCTGGCTTTTTTATGATTTTTTTTTTTTTCAACAATGGTGTCCTCTTTGGTTGTGTCTCATGAAGTCTACTTTGGCTCAAACAATGACGGATGGTGCGATCTGACACTGATGTTCCTTGAGCTTCACCTTTTAATCTCTTTAGACGTTTTTCTGGGCTCTTTTGTTACCATTTGTATTATCTGTTGCTTTGATTTGTCATCAATTTTCCTCCTGTGGCCACATCCAGGGAGGTTGGCCACAGTTCCATGGATCTTAAAGTTCTGAATTATATATGCAACTGTAGTCACAGGAACATCAAGCTGCTTAGAGATGGTCTTATAACCTTTACCTTTAACATCCTTGTCTATAATTTTCTTTCTCATCTCCTGAGACATCTTTCCTTTGCTTCCTGTGGTCCATGTTGGGTGTGGTACTCTCCATGTCACCAAACAGCACAGTGAGTATCTGTAGCCCTATATACAGGTCCACTGACTCATTACAAGATTGGAGACACCTATGATGCTAATTAATGGACATACCTTGATTTAACATGTCCCCTTTGTCACATTATTTTCAGCGGTACCATCATTTCTGTCCACGCCTGTTTCATGAGGTTTTTTTGTTTTGTTTTTTTCCATTTAGAAGCCTGGTTGAAAAGCAATGCCTGACCATCATGTGTTTATTTCTTCATCGTTCCTTATGGGAGACCCAGACAATGGGTGTATAGCTTCTGCCTCCGGAGGACACACAAAGTACTACACTCAAACGTGTAGCTCCTCCCTCCGGGCTATATACACCCCCTGGATGACAATCTAACCAGTTCAACGCTTTGTGTTTCAGGAGGCACACACACACATGCATTCTCTGATTTTTCTTTTTTTAAGATTTTAATTTTAAAGATATGGAAGAAAAGTGGGTCCAGTCTGGACTCCCGGCATGTCCCTTCTCACCCTACTGTGTCGGCGGTGCTGTTAAGGTTGACTTTACAAGGCTGGAGCCTTCACATGCCGCGCTCCTTCAACATCCTTTTCAGGCTCTGGTTTGAAGTGGGAGCCATCACGGTCCTCTCTGCTTTGCAGGAGACCGGTCTTCATCCGCAGCCCTGTCAGGTTCCTGCTGGACGGAGCGTTTAACCTTCCCTCAGGGACATGGCCCTGCGTCTCAAAGCTAAGTATTGAGACGTTTTTCAGGGGTCCCGGGTACTTTTATTGAGGGGAGAGTATGTCTTTTGTCGTTACTGTAACTTCCGGCCGGTTCTGGGGGTTTTTCCTCAGAACCGCGCCGAGGGTGCTTGCTCGTCGGCCGCATGTTAAAATCTAGGCCCCGGCTTCAGTTTGGGCCTAGTTTCGTTTTCAGCTTCCCCTGCATGTCATTCATGCAGGGGAATAGTGTGGCGCCGCCCACCGGCCGGCCAGCAGAGGGGAGGACACTCCTCTCTGAGGAGCTGTTCCCTCCCCTGTATCTCTCCTTGGCCCTCCGGTTTCCCGCTCTTGGGCTAATCCCCGCCCCCCTCCTTTTTCCAGCGCCATTTTCTCAGCGTTCTCACACTGATCGGCGCTGGATGCTGCAGCTGCTGCTTTTTAGGAAGGCTGACGCTTCACTGGGGGTCCGAGCTGTGGAATCCGGAGGGCACACAGAGAGCAGTCTGGTAAGCCACAACCTCTGGTTGTGGGCTTTTTATTATACACTCTCAGGGCATTCTACAGGAGTGTATTCTTGCTGCAGAGCCTCCACCTCAGCAGCATGTCTGTCACTAGGAGCAAGGCTGCAAAGCTGTACGCTATATGCACTGCATGTAAGCTCATTCTGCCAGAGCCAAGCACATACCCACATTGTGATGCCTGCTCTAACATGGTGGTCCCTCAGCCTGGAGCCTCCTCAGGGGTTCCTCCGGCCGCTCCAGCCCCGGTGGCTGATCCCCCGGCTTGGGTAGCATCTTTTTCCAGAGCTATTTCCCAGTCTTTTGCCGACTCCATGGGACAGCTGTCCCTGACACTGCTGACCATGCATCAGCCCCCTTCTCAGGGCGCCTCTGCTGCTTCGAGCTCTGCAGAGCTCTCAGAGCATGTTCTAGGACCCCGTCCTCCTAAACGGAGACGCAGGGACCCTTCTCCTTCCTCGTCCCACGGCTCTGATTCACGAGCCGAGGTGCAGGGCGAGGAGGATACTTTTACTGTGGGCTCAGACGCTTCCTCTATGTACCCCATTGCCTTGTCTGAGGGTGATGCGGATGTTAGTGACTTGATTGCGTCCATTAACTCCGTACTGAACCTCAATCCACCAGTGTCAGAGGAACAAGCCTCTCTGGTAGAGATACATCAGTTTGCCTCACCTAAGAGAGCTAGGAGTACGTTTTTTAACCACTCCAGTTTTCAGGCCACTGTCACTAAGCCCAGGGCCTGTCCTGACAAACGTTTTCCGAAGCGTAGTTCTGATGACCGTTTTCTCTTTCCACCAGATGTGGTGAAGGAGTGGGCTCAGTCCCCAAAGGTAGACCCTCCGGTGTCTAGAATCTCAGCCTGCACAGTCGTAGCGGTGGCCGATGGCACCTCTCTTAAGGATCCCACTGACCGCCAGGTTGACCTTCTGGCCAAGTCTGTATATGAGGCGGCAGGGGCCTCGTTCTCCCCGTCTTTTGCGGAAGTGTGGGCTCTTAAGGCAATCTCTGCCTCTCTGGCGGAGATACATTCCCTCACCAGGGACTCTATGCCTGAGATGGATGCCTTAACTTCTCAAGCTTCGGATTTTTCATCCTATGCCATGTCTGCCATTCTGGAGGCTTCTCACCGCACGGCGGTGGCCTCCGCTAACTCTCTTGCGATCCGCAGGATCTTGTGGCTTCGAGAGTGGAAAGCAGACGCTTCTTCTAAGAAGTTCCTTGCGGGTCTCCCTTTTGCTGGGTCCCGGCTGTTTGGTGAACAACTGGATGAAATAATTAAGGAAGCTACTGGCGGGAAGAGTACTTCCTTGCCACAAACTAAAGCCAAGAGACCTGTCCAGGACAGGAACCAATCGAGGTTTCGTTCCTTTCGTTCCTCTAACTGGTCATCCTCTAAGCCCTCAGCCTCGTCCACGACCGCAGCCAAGGATCGTAAACCCATCTGGCGCGCGAAGCCGCGTCCTCAGAAGTCCGGAGGAGCCGCTGCCACTAAGGCAGCCCCCTCTTGACTATCTGGCTGCGCCAGCAACGTCCTTGGTCGGTGGCAGGCTCTCCCACTTTGGCGACGTGTGGTTTCAACACGTCTCCGATCAGTGGGTGCGGGATATCATCTCCCACGGCTACAGGATAGAATTTTCTTCCAGCCCGCCAAACAGATTTTTTCTGTCCACCCCCCCCTGCTCCAAAGCCGCCGCCTTCTCTCAGGCCGTGGCATCCCTGCAGGCCAACGGTGTAATTGTTCCGGTTCCCGCCCGAGAACGGTTCAGAGGTTTCTACTCAAACCTCTTTCTAGTCCCCAAGAAGGACGGTTCCTTCCGGCCCATCCTGGATCTCAAGCTTCTCAACAAGCATGTTCAGGTGCGGCGTTTTCGCATGGAATCTCTGAGATCGGTCATTGCATCAATGACCCAAGGAGATTTTCTAGCATCCATCGACATCAGAGATGCCTATCTGCACGTGCCTATCGCGGTCTCACACCAGCGTTGGCTCCGCTTTGCAATCGGAGAGGAACATTTCCAATTCGTGGCTCTCCCCTTCGGGTTAGCCACGGCCTCTCGTGTTTTCACCAAGGTTATGGCAGCAGTGGTTGCGGTCCTGCATCTCCAGGGGTTGGCAGTAATCCCCTACCTGGACGACCTTCTAGTCAAGGCCTCATCCAGTGCAGACTGCCAGCGGAGTGTCTCGCTCACTCTCGCCACGCTCGTTCAGTTCGGGTGGCTTGTCAACCTGCCCAAGTCCACTCTGACCCCGACCCAGGGACTTATGTACCTAGGGATGCAATTCGAGACTCTGCCGGCACTTGTGAAGTTGCCCTTAGTCAAACAGCAGTCCCTTCAGCTGGCGGTGCGCTCTCTGCTGAGGCACCGCCGTCATTCCATCAGGCACCTCATGCAGGTGCTGGGTCAGATGGTGGCGTCAATGGAAGCAGTTCCCTTTGCCCAGTTCCATCTGCGTCCCCTGCAGCTGGACATTCTCCGCTGTTGGGACAAGCGGATCTCTTCCTTGCACAGGCTAGTGGCTCTGTCGCCACAGACCAGGAGCTCTCTTCAGTGGTGGCTTCGGCCCCTCTCTCTGTCACAGGGACGCTCCTTCCTGACTCCGTCCTGGGTGATCCTCACCACGGATGCCAGCCTCTCCAGTTGGGGAGCAGTATTTCTCCATCACCGAGCACAGGGCACTTGGACTCCGTCCGAATCAGCCCTCTCGATCAATGTGCTGGAAATCAGAGCTGTGTTTCTAGCTCTCCTAGCCTTTCACCACCTGTTGGCGGGCAGGCACATTCGAGTCCAGTCGGACAACGCGACAGCGGTTGCCTACATCAATCACTAGGGCGGAACTCGCAGCCGCCTGGCGATGTTGGAGGTTCAACGAATCCTCCAGTGGACGGAGGACTCCAAGTCCACCATATCAGCAGTCCACATCCCAGGCGTAGAAAACTGGGAGGCCGATTATCTCAGCCGTCAAACCGTGGACAGCGGCGAGTGGGCCCTGCACCCGGCAGTGTTCAGGTCAATCTGCCGCAAGTGGGGTACTCCGGAAGTGGATCTAATGGCATCCCGGCACAACAACAAGGTTCCGGTTTATGTGGCTCGCTCCCACGATCCTCAGGCCTTCGCAGCGGACGCGCTGGTTCAGGATTGGTCCCAGTTCCGTCTGGCCTACGTGTTTCCCCCTCTACCTCTCTTGCCCAGGGTTCTGCGCAAGATCAGAATGGAGGGCCGTCGGGTCATAATCATTGCTCCGGACTGGCCCAGGCGAGCTTGGTACCCAGACCTGCTCCGCCTGTCCGTAGAGGTGCCGTGGCATCTCCCGGACCGCCCAGACCTTCTCTCTCAAGGTCCGTTTTTCCGCCAGAATTCTGCGGCTCTCAGATTGACGGCGTGGCTCTTGAGTCCTGGATCCTGACGGCTTCAGGCATTCCCTCTGAGGTCATCTCCACTATGACTCAGGCTCGAAAGTCTTCTTCGGCCAAGATTTATCACAGGACTTGGAGGATCTTCCTGTCCTGGTGTCGCTCTTCCGACCATGCTCCTTGGCCGTTCTCCTTGCCGACCATCCTGTCTTTTCTACAGTCTGGTCTACAGCTAGGACTGTCCCTCAATTCCCTCAAGGGACAGGTGTCGGCTCTGTCGGTATTATTCCAGCGGCGTATCGCCCGACTGGCTCAGGTGCGCACCTTCATGCAGGGCGCAGCTCACATCATTCCTCCTTACCGGCGGCCTTTGGATCCCTGGGACCTTAATCTGGTCCTCACGGCCTTACAGAAACCCCCCCTTTGAGCCTCTTAGGGAGGTTCCCTTGTTTAGACTTTCACAGAAAGTTGTTTTTCTAGTAGCCATAACTTCTCTCAGGAGAGTTTCTGATTTGGCTGCGCTCTCTTCGGAATCCCCCTTTTTGGTGTTTCCCCAAGACAAGGTGGTTCTTCGTCCGACTCCGGATTTTCTCCCTAAGGTGGTGTCTTCTTTCCACCTTAACCAGGACATTTCATTGCCCTCTCTTTGTCCGGCCGTTGTGCATCGCTTTGAGAAGGCGTTGCATCCCTTGGATTTGGTGCGGGCGCTCCGAATCTATGTGTCACGCACCACCATTTTTAGGCGGTGCACCTCACTTTTTGTGCTAACCGCGGGTCAGCGCAAGGGTCTCTCTGCTTCTAAACCGACCCTAGCTCGTTGGATTAGGTCAGCTATCGCCGATGCCTACCAGTGCTCTCAGGTGCCCCCTCCGCCAGGGATTAAGGCGCACTCGACCAGAGCTGTCGGTGCCTCCTGGGCTTTCAGGCACCAGGCTACGGCTCAGCAGGTTTGTCAGGCTGCCACTTGGTCCAGTCTGCACACTTTTTCGAAGCACTACCAAGTGCATGCTCATGCTTCGGCAGATGCGAGCTTGGGCAGACGCATCCTTCAGGCGGCTGTCGCCCATTTGTGAAGTTAGGTTTTGCCTACTTCTCAGTTTGGTTTATTTCCCACCCATGGACTGCTTTAGAACGTCCCATTGTCTGGGTCTCCCATAAGGAACGATGAAGAAAAAGAGAATTTTGTTTACTTACCGTAAATTCTTTTTCTTATAGTTCCGACATGGGAGACCCAGCACCCTCCCTGTTGCCTGTTGGCAGTTTTTGTTCCGTGTGTTTTCACCGGCTGTTGTTGTAGACAGAGTTCCGGTTTTTCCGAGTTTTACTCTATCTCTACTTATGGGTGGATGTCCTCCTTCAGCTTTTGCACTGAACTGGTTAGATTGTCATCCAGGGGGTGTATATAGCCCGGAGGGAGGAGCTACACGTTTGAGTGTAGTACTTTGTGTGTCCTCCGGAGGCAGAAGCTATACACCCATTGTCTGGGTCTCCCATGTCGGAACTATAAGAAAAAGAATTTACGGTAAGTAAACAAAATTCTCTTTTTTTTTATAGATCTTTTTTTTATTACTTTTGTTAGATTCAAGTTATTTCTGTGACCATTGGGGGTTTTCTTTCATTAAACGAGGGGTACCAACAATTTTGACCACGTGTGTATACTGTAATGTTAACATAGTGCAAATTGCAGCCATTAAAAGGTTCTTCCCTATGCTTGTCTTTGATGGCAGGAACCTAGACCCAGATATTCCCATCTCAACCATCAGAGAGGGGGATTATGAAGAGCCAAGAACAGCTCATCTATGTAAATGAATGGAATTTACATTGACAGTGTAGCAAAGCAAAGCAACACTACCGGTGTTACTGGTTGTGGAGTTGTTGCTGTGCTTGCAGTTTTCGTAACCCTGCCTCTGATGGCCGGGAGGTAGAAGCAATTTTTTTTTTTTTGCTGGTCATGTAAGGCACCGATAGGAGTAACCGTTTAAACATAAGAGTCCCTGTACTATTATTGCTGCATTAGAGGTTGGCATATTAATCCATTCTGTACGGTTTCCTTCCGTGACATGTTTCCCTGCTTGTGCAGCTACTAGTGGAGGGTTGTCCTCTTTCACACAGGTGTACTGTAGGCAGTATTTTGTGCCACCATTCGTGAACCAGAACCTAGAGAGAAAAGCTATTGATAAAAGATTTAGACCTTTCTGTGTTTTGGAGCCACTACTGATCTTATGTCATAAATACTAATGAAAAATACTAGAGTTTTAGTGTCCTGAAAGCTAAGTACATACTGTATTTTAGTGCACATTTGATAGGTCTGCTCCTCCTCCTTGAATAAATGTCTCCATAAATCTAAATATTATACAACTGTGCATAGAGGTCTATCAATTAATTAAGGCATCACTCAGTCCCACTCAGGCCCACTGTCTTTATCTTCTACACCACTCCCATCCGTCTCCTGCAGTTTGTGACCTGCCAGCAGATCCAGTGTTTCATTGAGTGCATCGGAGGTCACTCTTCAATGCAAGTCTGAGAGCCTCATTCTTCCTCTTATAGACCTGCTTTGAGAGCTTGTGATGTAACTTAAGACTTCCATTTATAATTTACACTGTCACAAGAGGACACCACGGGACCGGAGCGTCATCTGTAAAAGGTGTAGACACTGAAGGGTGAGTATAAGAGTAGGGGCATGGACCTTAGATTTAAAGCACCACTCCAGTGATGAAACTCTCCCCCCCCCCCCCATCCCCCTCCCCCTTCGCAGAAGTGGTGCTTAAAATAGTTGTATTTACATAGGACTCCACAGCCCCTTTTATATTTGACTCGGTTCCAGTTTCCTAAAGGCATTATCTGGGGGTGTAGTGTTGATAGGCTAACCTTAGTTACCCCACCGATCAGCTGACTGAGGGCACATATCTTCATCCTCTTATTTGCCTGGCAACGGACTGTACTTTCGGTACTAATTGTAGCCAAGTCTAATTCACTTAAACAGCTGTGATTGCACAAATAGCCACTACCGAAATTACTGTGCAGTACTTACATTGACTACTATTACAGCGCTGACCTATTCAATTAAATGGGGGGGGTGTGAGTGAGCGAGCTGCAATACCAGACACAACCACTACAGACTGTATGGGGCTGTGCTGCTCATTGAGCTGGTGGGACACTGTTGTTTAGGTCTCTACTGATCCCACAAATAAACCCCAAACAAGGCCCTACAATATGCGTTCTGACCTATCAGCAGACGCATGTGTGCCCTAATTACACCTCCCTACCCATCCCTGTTATAAAATTGTATAATATGAAAGTAATAAAAAATGTTTTATTACCTTCATATTTCCTATATAAATTGGAGAGCTTCTGGTCACAGGGGCGGCGCCTTGCCCTATGGACATCTGCATACTTTCCGTGGTATCACACCCCTGTGGGCGTGATCCAATGGAGTCACATGAGCGACGTCACCGTCCCTCATTCTATCCTGCGCGCATTGTGGCAGGCTTCTTTTCCGGGTGGTCACACGCCGGCTTCAGACTCTCACTGCACATGTGCAGTGCACATCTGAAACTGACAGGGAGAACCCGGAAGAGAAGCCTGCCACAATGCGCGCAGGATAGAATGAGTGACTGGGACGTCGCTCATGTGACTCCATTGGTTTACGCCCACAGGGGTGTGATACCACGGAAAGTATACAGGGGCATGGCGCCGCCCCTGTGACCAGAAGCTCTCTAATTTACATAGGAAATATGAAGGTAATAAAACGTTTTTTTATTACTTTCATATTCTACAATTTTATAACACAGGGATAGGTAGGGAGGTGTAATTAGGGCGCACACGCGTCTGCTGATAGGTCAGAACGCATATTCTAGGTGACAGGTTCCCTTTTAATGGTGATTTTACACTTAGGAGGACATGGATATATTTCAACTGGATGATCTTATCATGGCACTTATTTTACCATCTGTAATGCCAGCTAGATACCTCTCCTGTTAACACGCTCTTTATGAATACTGACATCTGTTTACCAATAGTGAAACAGACTATGCATTGCAATATACAGTATAGTTACCTAAGGATAAGTGCTTACATTGAATACGCTGAATGTTACTTTACAATGTGGCCGCAATGTACAGTTTGGGGTTTCTGTGGGCGGGCAGGGATATACCATGACAGTAATTAGGGCTCTATCATTCAGGATTCCTGTATACAGTTGGTAATGTTGATGTCTGCTTGTTTGTACGCGGTGTTGGTTTTCTTATAAGCGTTCTTTGTGTGTTATGTGTGGTTTTTGTTTTATACAGCAAAAGAAGAAAAGATCACGAGCCATCTCCTCCTCTGTCTGATGATGACAAAGACATTAAGAAGGAAAGCAGAGATGAGGAATTCAAAGGCCCAATGGAGCCCAAAGAATATGCAGGTTTTCCAGGCATCAGTAGGCCCAGGGGCACATTTGTAAGTTTTAATTAGCTATATTGTGAGTAGTAGTTAAGCATATGTGAATGAATAGAAATGTAACCGTATGTAAGCAGACATCGCCACAATTGTTGGTATGTTAAATGTGGGCATTTTGGCTAATTCTACCAAACACTGACTTTTTATTTTAAGAACCATCATTATACCATTCTACTTTCTCACCACAAGTGGAGAAGGATTATTCTGCTTGGTCTATGAAAGTTTGCTACAACACTATGGGCCTGATTCATCAAAGCTTTGAAAAGTCTAAAAATTTTGGCACAACACTAGACTGAAAATGTTTCTATTTATGGCTTTTTCACGCCATTTTTGCCCAGATCGACAGTGGTCAGGGCATGGCAATCACTGTTGATCAAATTCATGAGAAGCAGCATTCCTTAATGAATAAATCTCAATTTTGGCCCCAACCTGGAGTAAGATGTGTGTTAAAGCCAATAAGGAGGTGCACCCTGCTTGTCAGATGCCTCTGATTCATAAAAGGCTTGCACCTCTTAATGAATCACACGCCCCCTCTTTAAGATCGGTGCGAAAATCAGATGAATATGTTAAGGTTGTCAGCAAGCTAGCAGAGGGCCTCTAAATCCTAGATCAAGCTAATTAACTAATATTCTGCTCTTATTACTAATGTGTGTAGATGAAACATTACAAATAGGGATGATTTGAATACCTCAAATATTTGGCTTCGCGAATATCCGACGAATAGGTCGCCGCTATGCGAATATTCGATGTGCAATGTAAGTCTATGGGAGGCCCGAATAGTTCTGCATAGTTGTTACTCGGGTTTCCAATAGACTTACATTGAGCATCGAATATTTGCGAATAGTCGAATAGCGGCAACCTATTCGGCAAATATTCACAAAGCCGAATATTAGAAGTATTCGATCATCCCTAATTGCAAACTTGCTTTTTTCCATGTCTAAAGATCACCAAACACATTAGATGACAGTCAGCTGAATGATCATTTAACCAGCTTCCATCTCTCACATATACAGGAGTGCTTGTTTGACTGAGCACTCCTGCGCTATCCATGAGACAGCTACCGCCAGGCATGTCTTGACAGCGGCTCATCTCTAGGAGACAAAACGATCGGCCAAATTTATACTTGCCAAATCGGTTTTCCCCAACAATAGATTGTCTGGAGCTCCCTAAAAGAAAGATGTTGTCCCAACTTAGCAACTTATCCACAGGCTATTTGCTAACTTAATTATCTCCATCTTCAGCAGTCCCATAGACTGAATACAGAAGTGGTTTATATGCTTGCCTTTTGTTCCTTTCACATGGGACCTATTTCTCAGGAACAATAGGGGACCGTCAATGACCAGAAAATTATCAATTATTCTGTGGATAGTTGCTGTCTTCTTAAGGTTAGTCAGTGTTTGCAGTGTTTTGGATGTAGCATGTTTTCGCTGCGTCCAAAACACTGCATTGTACAGTACAAGCAAAATAGATTGGATTTCTAGAAATCGGATGCCCACTGTGTGTGTACAGCCTGCATTAAAAACTGACCTGCGGTGCGGCTTTCCTGAGCCACAGCATGTAAATTATTTGCTGCAGTCGCAAGCATCCTCTGTAGGGAGAACACAAGCGAGAGACCGCAGCGTCAAGAACCATGATCGTGGGTATGAGCAGCTGCGGTCTCCTACAGGACACAGCGGGTCCTTATCGTGGGCACGTATCCTTTAAAGAGGACCTGTCACCAAAAGCAGACAGTTTTTGCTTTTATTCTATTCCTGCTGCTCCCAGAATCCCCCCCCCTCCCCCCCATTAAATCCATTTTACTGTGTCAGAGATAATGTGCATATTATGCAAATTTCTATGGTCTTTACCAAGGAGGGTATGTGTTAATGCTGCTTTACATAATTAGTAAGCATTGCTCCTTTAGTAAAACCCATAACAATTAGCACATTTAGTGCACTAAATAAAGAGACCCCCCCCCCCGACACACGTATTTGGGACCATATGGTGGATTGAAAAAAAGAATAACAAAAATGGAATACTAATGAAGCAGCATAAATAACATAAGAGCAAAAACTTGCCACTTTTGACCCAGTGACAAATTGTCTTTATGTTCTGTTTTAGATCAATTTTTTGTGTTTTCCTATGTATACGGTATTGACCAAAATTTTTACGCAGGGGTGGGAAAAAAAAATGGTGCAAAGTAAGAATGTTTTCAAAATTAAAGTGCTAAAAGTTTACATTTTCTTTGTTAAAAATAAAAAGGAACAAACCAAATAGAACTTTACATGCAGTCAGGGTATTTTGTAGCATTATAGTCAGGTGTATGAGTAACATTTTACAGAACAGATAGTGGTCATCTTCATATGTAGGTTGTAACAGTCATTAACTCAAGCAGAAACGGCTATGTAAGTGGCTTAAAACTGGATAAGGAACAGCCAAACTCTGCTACAAATGTGAGGTTGTGTAAGACTGTTTCATGTCACAGGACATACACTATTGGACTAAGCACAGACCTAGACACAAGGTAGTTATACTGCATCATCCGAGTCTCCCAAACAAAGATTTCAATGTGGACTGGGGTTTCAAGATGTGCTTTTCAATCTCCTTTGAAGAAGCACCAAGTGACAGGCACCTAGATGCAGTGGTTGATCAAGGAAACTTAGTACAGAAGTGATCTTCATGGAAAAAGTGCAGTCAAATACCATTCCTTCTACATGGAAAGATGGCCAAACAAACAAATGAAGAAAAACGGCAGCTTGTGATTTGGTTTGATAACTCAAAATGTGAAATGTTTGGCTGTAACAAAAGGCAGTTTGTTCAGTGAAAGGCTGCAGAGTGATACTGTAATGAGTGTCTGCAGGTACCAGTGAAGCATGGTGGAGGTTCCTTGCACGTGTGGGGCTGCATTTCAGCAAATTGAGATAGATTTGGTCAGGATTAATAGTGATCTCAGTTATGAGAAATACAGGCAGATACTTGTCCATCATGGAATATCATCAGGGAGGAGACTAATTGGCTCCAATATTCTGCAGTAGGACCGCTATCACAAACAGCATTCAGCCTAAAGATAAACAATTAGGCTGTGTGCACACGTTACGTTTTTTACCGCGGAAACGCTGCGTTTAGAACCGCAGCGTTTCAGTGGAAAATTGCATGCGTTCAGCTTTCCCAGCAAAGTGTAGGAGAAAGCCGAAAAATCAGTGCACACGCTGCGTTTCTAAACGCAGCGTTTTGGATGTCAAAAATCAGTGCGGAAAGAAAAGCAGCATGTCACTTCTTTTGTGCGTTGTGGCTGCATTCTCTCCCCCATTGAAATCAATGATGCGGGTCAGAACACAGCTACAACGCAGTGAGCTGCTTTTTTGTTGCGGTCCGTGGGCTTTGTCGGCATACAGAACGCAGGTATTTACCTGGAAGTGAGGTCAAGAAGTTTCCTGTTGACCTCACTTCCTGGCAAAGTTCAGGAAAGCCCCCGGTGTCGCCAAAGTGCCTGCCTCGACCCCCCCCTCCCAAAAATCCAACATGGCCGCGCGCACAACAGCGCACCGGCCGCCCTACTCCTCTGTTTCTGTCGCATGTGCAATAACACATGCGACAGAAAACTGCTCCCCATGCCCTGCCAGGTCACCCCCTATTCCCCCCGGTGTCCTCCGGTGTCCCCCGGTAACCCCCATACCTGTCACAGCGCTGATCCCCCGCGGCCCCCTCCTCCTTCACAGTGCGCGCCGGTCACATATGCCGAGCAGCTGACAGCTTCCTGTGTTCAGTGTGAGCTGCGCTGGCTGCTGCTGCTGCTCGGCACTGTGCAGCTGTGACCCGGGGAGAGTGGGTGCAGATTCTTTGCACCCACTCTCCTCAAATGGAGGGTCTGCACTACTAGAAAATGGGGGACACGTTCCCTGAGCGTGCCCCCCATATTCTAGAAGGTCCAGAGGTGACGTGGGACGTCAAAAATGGATACTGCGGACCCAAATTTTTTTCTTTTCAATAAATTGGTGAAAGAGGATATGTTTTTGGGGAGTGTTTTTTTTTCAAATTTTTTTTTGGTTGTCAATTTTTTTTGCTATTACTGTCAATTAGTTATGTCTGGTATCAAATAGACGCCGTGACATCACTAATTGCTGGGCTTGATGTCAGGTGACATTACACATCTGGTATCAACCCCATATATTACCCTGTTTGTCACCGCACCAGGGCGCGGGATGAGTTGGGGCGAAGCGCCAAGATTGGCGCATCTAATGGATGCGCCACTTCTGGGGCGGCTGTGGCCTGCTATTTTTAGGCTGGGAAGAGTCCAATAACCATGGCTCTTCCCATCCTGAGAATACCAGACCCCAGCTGTCAGCTTCACCTTGGCTGGTGATCTAATTTGGGGGGGACCCCACGGTTTTTTTTTTTGTTTTTTTTTTTTATAATTTCTAAATAAAAAAAAAAACAAAACCGCTTGGGGAGCCCTCCAAATTGATCACCAGACAAGATGAAGCTGTCAGCTGTGGTTTGCAGGCTACAGCTGTCTGCTTTACCCTGACTGGCTATCAAAAATAGGGGGGACCCCACGTCATTTACTTTAATTACTTTTTTTTGGGCTAAATACAAGGCTAGGCACCCTTTAGTGCCACATGAAAGGCACTAAAGGGCGCCAGCTTAGAATATGCAGGGGGGGTGGGACGTTATATATATGTTTGACATCCATTGACACATTTTAGGCTGTGTGCCCACAATCAGGATTTGCAGCATTTTGGATGCAGAGTGTTTTCCCTGCGTCCATAACGCTGCATTGTGCAGTAGAAGCACAGTGGAAGGAATTTTAGAAAGTCCGTGCATCTTTTCTCCGCAGCATAAACCGACCTGTGGTGCAGCTTCCCGAGCCTCAGCATGTCAATTTATGCTGCGGAGACTAGAGTGTTCTCTGCAGGTAGCATAGAGCTCCACAGCAGCCTGAACCCAAATCGTGGGCATGGGCAGCTGCGTTCTCCCGTGGACAACACTCACATCTCTGCAGGAAGGCTGGCACTGTGTACTGGATGTACTGTGGCACTGTCACTGGATCATGTGGTCAAAAACGCACCTGAAGAAAACGCATGAAAAACGCATGCATTTTTGATGCGTTTTTCCAAAACGCATTGTTTACAATTCTCCCCTCTGCCAGAGGGTGCGTTTTTTTCCGCGCTGAAAAAAACGCAACGTGTGCACATAGCCTTAGTCCTGGAAATTATATGTCCCTTATAAACTTTGATCTCAACATCGAGTCTTTCAGGGATTACTGGAAAGCAAAGGATGGTCGCGAACAATATTGATTTTGATTTAATATCCTCTCATTCATCCACTTTGCATTTTGTTAATTATTAAAAATAAACTAACATTTCTATTTTTTTCAACATTCTTACTTTGTGGCTTTTTCCACTCCTGCCTAAAAACTTTTGAATACTACTGTCTATTTCTGATTACTGAAATCTGAGCTTTCAGTCTTTTCAAAGATTTAGCTTCATGATATTTGTACCTTGCCAGCATACTGAAAGCAGCCTCTCTCCCAGCATGTACCAGCTTTAACATAGCAGCAATTTGCTACCTGTTCCTAAGGAGCTAATAAAATAAGTTTTAAGTATATTTCCCATTTTTACCAAAGGAATGGACATGTGAAGATCTGTCTTTCTGCAACATAGTAGAAGAAACAATTCCAGGATCTTTACACTGTAGAAAATTGTGAAATCCTTGCAGAATGTTCACTGTCTTCCAAGCTTATGTTTACAGTACAAAGCTATATTTGCGTAATACTAGAGCCTAAGGGGCCAAGTGCTCTTTTGTTCTCTGTGAGAGCCATTGCTCATCTGCCGAGAACAACATAACTTCAGACCGAAATCGGACATGCCAGATCCTTAACGTCCCAAAAATATATCTGGAGCCTCCCATACACATTACACTGTTGGTCGAGCTTGCTGTTTATTAGCGGGTTTGGCTAATATTAGTTTTAATGTGTATGAGAGCCTTTAAAGGGAACCTGTTGTGAAAAAAAAAACCAAAACGGTATTAACCTGCTGATATGGGGTTAAACTGCAGGGTAATAGTATTCTGCAGCTATGCGACCACCACCTTGAAAGTCTTGCTGACAGGAGGAAGTTTAACTTTATTCCTCCTGGCAGCCTCGGACGATTGGTCATGGACGCTTGGCCGGTGAGGCTTCAGTCATCGCTTGGTACAGAGTGGTGGCTGTAACCGTGCTCCGAAACTGACTTTACAGCCGGCTCAGCAGTAAATCAATGCAGATCCAGCTGTCAGTCAGTGCTGGGGCGTTGTCACAGCCGCCAATCGCCATGTACCCAGCTGTGACTGTAGCCGCCCCTTTATGACTGAAAGCCCAAGGCTGCTGGGAGGAACAAAGTTAATTTCCTTGCGGTAGCCTGTTTCAGGACGCTATTAACCCCATTAATATCTGCAAGTTAATAGCATTTTTTCACTTAACTGATTCCTTTGAAAGCAGAGTGCTCAATGAAAGATTTTAGTGTTTTTTTACAGCCAAGACTTCGAACGTCAAAATCCAATCTGTGCTATAAAGGAATCTCACATTTAATCCTATACTTACTGTGCGCCACCTTTTTGCACACATTTGGATAATAATTGGAAGTTTTTTTTCCAAGGTCAGTCTCCATTTTTAAGGCTTGTATGACTAAATTATTTTCTATGTTTTGTCTAAAGGCCGCTTTACACACTGCGATATCGGTACCGATATCGCCAGCGTGCGTACCCGCCCCCATCGGTTGTGCGGCACGGGCAAATCTCTGCCCATGTCGCACAACATCGCCCGGACCCATCACACGGACTTACCTTTCCTGCGAGGTCGCTGTGACCGGCGAACCGCCTCCTTTCTAAGGGGGCGGTTCGTTCATCGTCACAGCGACGTCCCAGCAGCGTCACTGAACCGCTGCCCAATAGAAGCGGAGGGGCGGAGATGAGCAGGACGAACATCCCGCCAACCTCCTTCCTTCCGCATTGTGGCTGGGAGGCAGGTAAGGAGAGCTTCCTCGTTCCTGCGGTGTCACACGTAGCGATGTGAGCTGCCGCAGTAACGAGGAACAACTTTGTTACTGCTGCAGTAACGATATTTGAGAATGGACCCCCATGTCACCGATGAGCGATTTTGCACGTTTTTGCGACGATGCAAAATCGCTCATAGGTGTCACACGCAACGGCATCGCTAAAGCGACCGGATGTGTGTCACAAATTCCGTGACTCCAACGAGATCACTTGAGCGATGTCGTAGTGTGTAAAGCCCGCTTAAGTGGAGCAACATTTTTGGAGTAACCATGTTAGATCATTCCTGCTTCAATCCAATCTCATGTACAGTGGAACCTTGGTTAACGAGAACAATCCATTCTGGGAGTGTGCTTGTTAACCAAGTTACTCGTTCAGCAAAGCAAGATTTCCCACAGGAAATCATTGCAATGCAGACAATTCGTTCCACAACTTGTTAAATGTCCCATCCTGGTCCCCTATTTTGTCATTACACACACACACGCACGCGCACACGCACACACGCACACGCACACACACACACACACACGTATATCGGGTAACCATCGTGACGATGGTTCCTCCACTGTCAGCCACTACTCAAAGGCAGCGTGCTGGCCAATCAGAGTCAAGAGGCTCCTGCCTTTGACGTCAGCGCTCTGGCAGCGGAAGTTCGGGTAACCATCGCGACGAGGGAGGAACTTCCGCTGCCAGAGCACTTCCTCCCTCGTCGCTATGGTTGCCGATACACCTCCTGTACTGGCGAACTACAAGAACCATGAGGCCGGTGATGGAACGGAAGGTAAAGTGTGTGTGTGTGTGTGTGTGTGCTTGTCTGTGTTTGTGCGGACTGTAAGAGCGGGTTAGAGCGCGGTGGATGTACGGAACAGGAAGTGTGTGCGGTGAGTATTTGCTTGTTTGTAAACGGAGTTACAAATTTACAGCAAGCTTTGCTCGTTAAGCGAAATAGTCGCTAACTGGGTTACTCGTTAACCGAGGTTCCACTGTAGTTCTAATTTGTGATATTCGCAGACTGATTGCTTTACAGGTTTTTGGAGCAAACATCAATCCAAGGGCTGGACTTGTATGAATTGATGTTTCTTCGGCGCTCCATTGGGAGACCCAGACGATTGGGTGTATAGTACTGCCTCCGGAGGCCACACAAAGCATTACACTAAAAAGTGTAAGGCCCCTCCCCTTCTGGCTATACACCCCCAGTGGGATCACTGGCTCACCAGTTTTCTGCTTTGTGCGAAGGAGGTCAGACATCCACGCATAGCTCCACTGTTTTTAGTCAGCAGCAGCTGCTGACTAGGTCGGATGGAAGAAAAGTGGGCCCATATGGGGCCCCCAGCATGCTCCCTTCTCACCCCACTTTTGTCGGGTGTTTGTTAAGGTTGAGGTACCCATTGCGGGTACGGAGGCTGGAGCCCACATGCTGTTTTCCTTCCCCATCCCCCCTCGGGGCTCTGGGTGAAGTGGGATCTTACAGGTCTCCAGGCACTGAGACCGGGCTCCATCCACAGACCCAGAGAACCTGCTGGATATGGAGCTGAGTATCGTCAGGGACAGGGCCCTGCTACATTAAGGTACTCTGTGTCCCCGTACACATCGCGCACACACACACCAGCATTGCTGGGAGTGCTAGTGCGCCGGGGACAACAGCGCGGAGCGCTCGTGCTATTATTCACGGCAGCTTTGCTGTGTGAATTTATGTATTGGGAACTGCCGCGCCGGGCCGCTGCTAGGTGTTTTTACACTGTGGCGCGGCTGGGACTTGTGGTGCGCCGGGGACTCCGCGCTGGCCGTGCACATAGGACGGCCGCGCTTATTACTCGAGTCCCCGGCTTTGCGGCCTAGTTTTCGTTTCGTTCCCGCCCCCAGCCCTGCCAGTCAGGGGAGAGGCGGGACGCTGTACAGAAAGTCAGCGCCGAGGGCTGGAGTCTGCTTTGCATTCTCCAGCCCCCTTCACTGGACACAGTGGGACGCCAGTTTCCCGCTCTTGTCTGGGGCACGCCCACGGCCCGCCCCTCTTCACACGAGCTGGAGAAGGACGCCGGCAGCCATTCCTGCAGTCCGAGCTGGCGGCCAGTCACAGGACTCTGACGACCACACACCCGCCTATAGGCGGGCGGTAAGCAGCACCTGAAGTGCTGACCCCACTAAATACCGTTGTGTCCATTTGTATTTTATGCTTACACTGCACTGTAGGTCGCTATTTTTGGCTATATGCCCTCTTAGATGGCGAGACAACAGCAGCAAAAAAGCAAGGGTGCTAAAGCACAGGCTTTCTATGCTGCTTGTATTGCATGTGCTGAAGTGTTCATTTGTACTTATGCTTGTATGCTATACATTGCACTGTACGGTCGCTATTCTTGGCTATATTCTCCTAGAATGGCTAGACTACAGCAGCAAAAAAGCAAAGGTGCTAAGGCACAGTTTTTCTAGGCTGCTTGTATTGCATGTGCTGAGGTGTTCATTTGTACTTATGCTTGTATGCTATACATTGCACTGTACGGTCGCTATTCTTGGCGATATTCTCCTAGATGGCTAGTCTACAGCAGCAAAAAAGCAAGGGTGCCAAGGCACAGGCTTTCTAAGCTGCTCATATTGCATGTGCTGAACTGCTCATTTGTACTTTATGCTTGTATGCTATACATTGCACTGTACGGTCGCTATTCTTGGCTGTATGCTCCTAGATGGCTAGACTACAGCAGCAAAAAAGCAAAGGTGCTAAGGCACAGGCTTTCTAAGCTGCCCATATTGCATGTGCTGAAGTGCTCATTTGTACTTTATGCTTGTATGCTATACACTGCACTGTACGGTCGCTATTCTCGGCTATATACTCCTAGATGGCTAGACTACAGCAGCAAAAAAAGCAACACATGCTTTCTATGCTGCTTTTACTGCATGTGATACTGTTCCACCGGCAGGTTCCACTGACCCCCGTTGTGTGCAATGCTCCCCTGTAGCACTTGGTCAGCCGGGGTCTCTACTAGAGGTGGCCAAAGGAACCACCTGTGAACCCTGTCCATGGACAGGGACGGTGTTGCAGTTTCGGCTGATAGATTGTCATGGGATAGTGACTTGCAGTCCAGACAGGCCATGGGCAATCTTGATCATTGCTCCCTGGCCACCCTCATTTGGAAAAAAATCAGTGCTCCGGGGGGGTCCCAGGCATTCCAGGGTGAAGGCTCTGACACGGACGACAGTCCCAGACAGCCTAAGCGAGCTCGCTGGGAGCGGCACTCGGCCTCATCACTAGTCAGGGTCACAGCAGAGGACTCTCTGTATGATGAGGCAGACGTAGCTGATCAGGACTTTGATCCTGACACCGCTCTCAATCCGGATACACCGGATGGTGACGCCATGGTGACTGATCTTGTAGCGTCCAGCAATGGCATGTTGGATATCTCTCCCCCAGCTCCTTCAGTGGAGGAGTCAGCTTCCCAGCAGGAGAAATCCCATTTCAGTATCTCAAGCGTACATTGAGTACTTTTCTGGCCACGCTGACTTCAGAGAAGCAGTGCAGAATCACCACGCTTACCAGATAAGCGTTTCTCCAAATGTATTAAGGATACATGTTATCCCTTTCCCCCTGACGTGGTCAGGTGCTGGACCCAGGGTCCAAAGGTGGATCCCCCAATCTCCAGGCTTGCGGCTAGATCCATAGTTGCAGTGGAGATGGGACTTCACTTAAAGATGCCATTGACAGACAGATGGACCTCTGGTTGAAATCTGTCTATGAAGCTATCGGCGTGTCGGTTGCTCCGGCATTCGCAGCCGTATGGGCACTCTAAGCTATGTCAGCTGGTCTTGCGCAGCTGGTCTTGAGCACAGGTACATCTGTGCCGCAGGTAGCGTCCTTATCCTCGCAATGTCTGCATTGCGACTTACCCTATTAATGCTGTCCGAGAGAGACAGTCGAGGTTTCGGTCCTTCCCAGGCTCGGGCAGGTCCAAATTGTCCTAGTCCAAAAGGGCTCAAAAGGCTCAGAGGGGCTCAGATTCCAGGCGGGCTCAATCACGCCCAAGGAAGGCAGCCAGAGGAACCGCTTCCAAGGCGGTCTCCTCATGACTTTAAGCTCTCTCTCTCCGCATCCGCGGTTGGTGGCAGACTCTCTCGCCTTGGCGACATTTAGCTGCCACAGGTCACAGACCGGTGGGTGAGAGACATTGTGTCTCACGTGTACAGGATAGAGTTCTGTTCTCGGCCTCCGGCTCGGTTCTTCAGAACTTCCCCACCTACCCACCGAGCCGATGCTCTTCTGCAGGCAGAAGGAGTGGTAATTCCTGTTCCTCTTCAGGAACAAGACACGGTTTTTCCTCCAATCTGATTGTGGGGGACCTAAAACTGCTCAACAAGCACGTGAAGGCCAGGCGGTTCCGGATGGCATCCCTCCGCTCCGTCATTGCCTCAATGTCTCAAGGAGATTTCCTAGCTTCAATAGTCACAGGATGCTTATCTCCACGTGCCGATTGCTCCAGAGCACCAACGTTTGCTACGTTTCGTTATTGAAGACGAGCATCTTCAGTTCGTAACCCTGCCCTTCGGTCTGGCGACAGCCCTACGGGTTTTCACCAAGTTCAGGGCAGCAGTGGGAGCAGTCCTGCACTCTCAGGGTCACTCGGGGATCCTTCCTTGGACGGTCGACTGGTCAAGGCACCCTCTCAAGAGGCATGCCAACACAGCCTGAGCGTAGCGCTGGACACTCTCCAGAGTTTCGGGTGGATCATCATCTTCTCATGGTTAAATCTGACACCGACCCAATCGCTGACATATCTGGGCATGGAGTGTCACGCTCCCTCAGCGATAGTGAAGCTTCCGCTGGACACGTTCACTACAGACGGGGGTGCAGTCTCTCCTTCATGGCCAGTCACACCCCTTAACACGACTCATGCAGAGGCAGTCACTTTCGCGCAGTTTCATCTGCGTCCACTCCAATGTGGCATTCTTTACCAATGGGATGGGAAGTCGACGTCCCTAGAAGGAACGTCCCCCTTCTCAGACGGTCAAGGACTCTCTTCAGAGGAGTCCATCCTTCAAATCAATGTGCTGGAAATCTGGGCAGTGTATCTTGCCCTGCAAGCCTTCCAGCCGTGGCTGGAAAGCACACACATCCGAATTCAGTCGGACAACTCCACAGCGGTGGCATACATCTACCACCAAGGCGGAACACGCAGTCGGCAAGCCTCCCAGGAAGTCCGGCGGAGTCTGATGGGGGTGGAAGACAGAGCATCCACCATATCCGCAGTTCACATCCCGGGCGCAGAAAACTGGGAAGCAGACTTCCTCAGTTGCCAGGGTATGGACGCAGGGGAAGGGTATCTTCACCCGGACGGTTTTCAGGAAATCTGTCAACGCTGGGGGATGCTGAACGTCGACCTAATAGCGTCTCGGCACAACAACAAGGTTCCGATTTTCATGGCGCGGTATCACGATCAAAGAGCTCTGGCGGCAGACGCCTTAGTTCAGGTTTGGTCGCAGTTCCAGCTACCTATGTGTTTCCCCCTCTGACACTGCTGCCCAGAGGGCTACGCAACATCAGGTCCGTTTGCCGCCGCGCCATCCTCATCGCCACAGACTGGCCGAGGAGGTCGTAGTCCCCGGATCTGTGGCATCTCACGGTCTGCCAACCGTGGGCACTACCAGCCCGGCCAGACTTACTGTCCCAAGGGCCGTTTTTTCCATCTGAATTCTACGGCCCTGAACCTGACGGTATGGCCTTTGAGTCCTGAATCCTAGCGTCTTCAGGATTATCTCAGGACGTCATTGCCACCATGAGACAGACTAGAAAACCGACGTCTGCCAAGATCTACCACAGGATGTGGAGGATATTCTTCTCTTAATGCTCTGCTCAGGGAGTGTCTCCCTGCCCATTTGCATTCCCTACTTTTCCTTCCTTCCTGCAATCTGGTTTGGAAAAAGGTTGTCACTCGGCTCCCTCAAAGGACAAGTCTCAGCGCTATCTGTATTCTTCAGAAGCGCCTAGCACCACTTCCTCAGGTACACACGTTCCTGCAGGAGGTTTGTCACATTGTCCCTCTGTACAAACGGCCGTTGGACCCATGGGATCTGAACAGGGTACTAATTGCTCTCCAGAAGCCGCCCTTCGAGCCTCTGAGGGATGTTTCACTCTCTCGACTCTCCCAGAAAGAGGCCTTTCTGGTAGCGGTCACGTCTCTTAGGAGAGGGTCCGAGCTAGCAGCGCTGTCATCCAAAAGCTTCCTTCCTGGTGTTTCACCAAGGCAAGGCAGTGCTGCGCCCGATTCCGGAGTTCTCCCTAAGGTGGTATCCCCCTTTCATCTCAATCAGGATATCTCCTTACCTTCCTTTTGCCTCATCCATTTCATCGATATGAAATGGATTTGCATTTGTTGGATCTGGTGAGAGCACTCAGAATCTACATTTCCCGCACGGCGCCTCTGCGCCGCTCGGATGCACTCTCTGTGCTTGTCGCTAATCAGCGTAAAGAGTCGCAGGCTTCCAAATCCACCCTGGCTCGATGGATCAAGGAACTAATTCTTGAAGCCTACTGTTCTGCTGGGCTTCCGGTTCCATCAGGGCTGAAAGCCCATTTTACCAGAGCCGTGGGTGCGCCCTAGGCATTACGGCACCAGGCTACGGCTCAGCAGGTGTGCCAGGCAGCTACCTGGTCGAGTCTGCACACTTTCATCAAGCATTGTCAGGTGCATACCTACGCTTAGGCGGATGCCAGCTTAGGTAGAAGAGTCCTGCAGGCGGCGGTTGCCTCCTTGTAGCGAAGGGCTGTTTTACAGCTCTAACATGAGGTATTTCTTTACCCACCCAGGGACAGCTTTTGGACGTCCCAATCGTCTGGGTCTCCCAATGGAGCGCCGAAGAAGAAGGGAATTTTGTTACTTACCGTAAATTCCTTTTCTTCTAGCTCCTATTGGGAGACCCAGCACCCGCCCTGTTGTCCTTCGGGATTTTTGGTTGTTTTTCGGGTACACATGTTGTTCATGTTGAATGGTTTTCAGTTCTCCGATGTTACTTCGGAGTGAATTTGTTTAAACCAGTTATTGGCTTTCCTCCTTCTTGCTTTTGCACTAAAACTGGTGAGCCAGTGATCCCACTGGGGGTGTATAGCCAGAAGGGGAGGGGCCTTACACTTTTTAGTGTAATGCTTTGTGTGGCCTCCGGAGGCAGTACTATACACCCAATCGTCTGGGTCTCCCAATAGGAGCTAGAAGAAAAGGAATTTACGGTAAGTAACAAAATTCCCTTCTTTAAAGGGGTATTGTGATGGTATTCATTACTGTTTTCATCAGTGGGAGTCCTCCATTATTTTTCCAAAACCAGGACAAATAGGATGAATGCGTAGAGTCTGCATCACACTCCTCACAATGTCTCTAATATAAAAGTTCTATGTTTCTGTCATGTACCATAGACCTTAATGGACAGTAAATGCACGCTTCATCCTAATCATCCCAGTGATTAGAGGAAAAAAAAGGATATATGGTCCCAGAGGTAGACATTTATACCACATCCTATGGCAGCCTGCTGTTGATATCATCGGTCTTTGGAACGCCAGCAGACGTTTGCCTTGGGTTTTAGCTGCCTTGCGTTGCGTACAGCATTTTCTCTTGTGTATTTGGACTCTGAAATCATCTTTGAGTAAACTGCATTTGTGATATGACATTACAGGGCCTATCGTCCAATATGACCCACAACTGAATTCATGTCCTTCTATGCAATGGTGCCTAAATGCTGAGGCATGTGATATATGGCTGTACATTACATTTTACCAGCAGATTCTATCGTACACAAACTGTGCACTTGTTCGCCATGTTCGGAAGGAACACTTCACCAATTAAACCAATTGTTTAGCAGTTTCGAATTAGAGGCAGAGGCCGTGCTCGAGGGGTGTTTGCTGGAACGAGTACTGCTCCTGTGAATGCAGCACCAAGTTTTCAAAAGCGACCTAAAGAGGAGGAGTGGGATCCAGAATATACACCTAAAAGCAAGAAATACTTCCTGGTGGGTGTTCAAGGTTTTACATATGCATGAACAAACTGCCCACTATGCCACATATATTTATCAGCCTTAGGCCGGTTTCACACATTTCATTTTTTTTTTCCATATGTGAGAAACTTTCCATTTTTTTTTTTTCTAGTGTGCTGGACCCATTTTGCTCTTGTTTTTACAATCCTTTTGTTGTATGTGTTTTTCATGTATGAAAAAAAAAAATCTAAGCTTTTCCTAACCATTAAACAGTAAAATGCAAACAGTACACAGATCACATCCGTGTGTTATCTGTTGTTGTTTTTTCCATATGGTCAATGACTTGCATTGGTGAGTTTGATCCACAAAACAAATCAAAGTAGGACATGTCTCCATTTTCTAATTGTGGGCAAATGGTAGGTAAAAAAAAAGTGAAAAGGCGCATTCAATCTAGTGGGTCCATGATCTGTCCACAAAAATAATTAATTGCTCACGTACCCAAAAACTGATGTGTGAAACAGGGCTTAAAGATTATGTTGGAAAGATGGTAGTCAGGAAAATGGAGGTGTCTCTATAACTACCTACAATCTATAGCTACCAGAAATCTGTTGCTGCCATTAATACACCTGCCAGTTTTATTACTTTTTATATTCAGTTTTTATCGCTCATTTTCTGTACGTTGCCTTTTATAGATATTCTTAGAGTATTTGAATATCTGTAAAGAGAGATCAAGGCGTGTTTTGTATTTTGTGGGGATTCGGTACCCTGTTTCTCCAATGTCCAGTTTATATACAGCTTTTTGGATTTATAAAATGTACAGTTCCTTGCGAAAGTATTCAACCCCCCCCCCTCTTGAATTTTGTAACCTTTTCCCAAATTTCAGGCTTCAAACATAAAGATAAAAATTGTAATGTTATGGTGAAGACTCAACAAGTGGGACACAATTGTGAAGTTGAACAAAATGTATTGCTTATTTTAAACTTTTGTAAAAAAAAAAAAAAAGACAAACTGAAAATTGGAGCATGCAATATTATTCATCCCCTTTACTTTCAGTGCAGCAAACTCACTCCAGAAGTTCATTGAGGTTCTCTGAATGATCCAATGTTGTCCTAAATAACTGATGATGATAAATATAAGCCACCTGTGTGTAATCAAGTCTCCGTATAAATGCATCTGCTCTGTGATGCTCTCTGTGCTTTAATCAGAACACTGAGACTATCATGAAGACCAAGTAACACAACAGGCAGGTCCGTGATACTGTTGTTGAGAAGTTTAAAGCTGGATTTGGTTACAAAAAGATTTCCACAACTTTAAACATCCCAAGAAGCACTGTGCAAGCGATCATATTGAAATGGGGGCGTGGCCTGGACGGCAATGTGAAGAGATGTGTTTGTGGAGCTCTCCTGCAAACTCCCTTGATAAATCCCTGAATACCGCTGTTATCACTGCCTCAGCCTGCTGTCAGGAAGATAAGGTGGTGAGGACTTATCTGGAGTGAGTCTGGTGGATGCAGAGAGGTGCCATGGTCCGTCACAGGCAAAAAGATAATGGAGGCGGGGAAAGTCCCCAGCTCTCAGGATGGTGCCATGATAAGGCAGGAAGCTGAGAAAGTTAATGCAGCCTGTCAGGAGAGGATGCAGGTCGCGGCAAGGCTGGAGAAATTTGCCCGGACTTCAGAGAAATCACATCAGCATACAGATAACAGAGGTGAGGAGGGAGAAGACAATGCCAGCTCTGATGAGATGGGGGATGGTGAAAAGCAGCAAGATAATACAGAAGTGGAGGAAGCACATAGTGCAGACCAGGCTCCAGAAAACCCCACTTTAAAGGACATTTTTGCAGTGGTGTCTTTTTGTAAAGAGGCTCTGACTTCCCTGACGAAGCAAGTTAAGGGATTACAGGCAGAGGTTGCTGACATTAAGAAAGACCTCAAGAAAACAGACCTGAGAACAACGGCTGTAGAGGAGAGAGTGGGGATAACAGAGGATCATATTACAAAACTAATAAAGTCTGAAAAAACATTTGCACAGCAGATAGCTGAAATCATGGCAAAAAATGATGATTTAGAGAACCGCTCTAGAAGAAATAACATCCGAATTGTCGGCATCCCTGAGAAAGCGGAAGGAAGAAACCCCACTGAATATGTAGAAGACTGGCTCAGGGGGAAAATGGGTGCTAATGTCTTATCCAAGCTCTATGCTGTGGAACGTGCACACAGAGTCCCGATGCAGCCACAACCAGCAGGCAGGGGCCCTCGCACTATGCTAGCCAAGCTCCTCAACTACAGAGACAGGGACACTATACTGCGAAAGGCAAGAGACATGGAGGATCTTATGATTGACGGCCAGAGGATTTCCATATACCCGGACTACTCCATTTCTGTTCAAAAGCTACGTATGACTTTTACAGGAGTAAAGAGGCGCCTGCGAGAGATGGGGGTGCAATACTCAATGATGTTCCCGGCAAAGCTAAGAGTGACGGCGTTGGAGCGGGTGCACTTTTTTACAACTCCAGAGGAAGCCATGCAGTGGTTGGACGCAAACGAAAAGCGGATCCGTTTGAAGGAATGAGCTGACTGTCTGAATCTGCAGTGTGTTGGAGAAGGCCGGCTGAGGCTCTACAACATCCTTAGGAGCTTACAGGGGACCCTTCTTGTTTTTTCTTTTTTTTTTTTTTCTTTTTTTTTCTCCTTCCCTTTGGGATTGAGGTAGTATGCAGGGGGAATGCGAAGGGTTTGATGTGAGCTTCGCAGGACATGGGAACTGCCTAATTTGGCGCGGTGGTGGTATTTACAATTTGAGATTCCAGTTTAATTACTGTTCGCCATTTTACTGTTATATTGGTTGAGTGGAATATGATTATACATAGGGGGGGAGTGGAGAATTGTTGGAAAAGGGACGAGTTTTAAAATGTGTCTAAGAGGGGAAGGCGAGGGAGGTAGGGGGGAATTTAGTAGGGATTATGGACCAGGTTTGGAAAACCCGATGCTTCACGGGAGTACTCGAAAACAGGAAGTGGTGGGGAGTAGGAGGGGAGGGGGGGAGGGGGGAAAGGGGTAGGGTAGAGGCAGCATGGGGAGATACTACAAGGTTTGATGGTTTTACTGGGTGGGATAATGGGGGATAGAATTAAGGTGTTGAGTTGGAATATTAGAGGGTTATCAGATAGGTCTAGGAGAGCGGCAATAATTAAATATGTTCAAGACCAGAACCCGTCAGTAATATGTCTACTAGAAACGCATCTAACAAAGGAGACAACACATGTTTTAAATAGGAGATGGGTGCAGAAGGCCTATCACTCCACCTTTTCCAACTATGCAAGGGGTGTATCACTGCTGATCCATAACTCTGTGCAATATGAAGAGATAGAAGTGTATGTGGATAAAGAGGGACAGTGTGTGGCCGTCAAGTGTAAAATATTTGGCAGACTCATGTGTATAGCTGCAATATATATACCACCTCCATATAAGTGCACCAAACTAAGGGAGATAAGGGAGTTCTCTGAGAAGGGGGGAGTAATCCCTTTTTTACTGGTGGGGGACTTCAATAATGTGATAGACCTGTACTGGGATAGGAGTAGTAGACCTCCAGGTATTCAGGATAGTTGTATGACTTCGTTTGGCACTCTTATTGGGGAACTTGGAATGGTGGATGCCTGGCGAGTGAGGAATGGGAGGGTATCCTGCTTCTCTTGTTATTCGGCTTCGCATAACACTCTGTCCCGCATTGACATGGCTCTAGCTAGTGATCTGATGGATGCAATGATAAGTGACGTGCAATATCTGACAAGAGTGATTTCAGATCATAGCCCAATTCTAGTGTCCATACGACGGGGGACCCTGACAGGGGGAAGGAGGGGAGAGTGGAAGCTTCATCCAACATGGATCCGTCATATTAATATGGGGAATATAGAACGGGATCTTGGGGATTTCTTTATCCACAACGAGGGTAGCACTGGTCCGCTGGTGGTATGGGATGCGATGAAGGCATACCTCAGGGGACTCCTGTTCAGGGATATCTGTAAACGTAAAACACAGACGAGGCAGGATGAGAAAGATAGCCTGGAGGCCTTAGATAAGGCAGAGCTGGAAGCAATCCGGAGTACTACTATGGACGCGAAGCAAAATCTTAGGCAGGCGCATGAACAGGTTAATAAGATGCTTTTGGAGAAGGCGGTAAGGAAGCAGGCATTCCAAAAATTGCATTTTTATGAGGAGGGGGAAAAAGTTTGTCATCTATTATCGGTCATAGCTGCAGCTCAAAGGAGTAGTTCATTTGTGCATGGTATGGACACGGTGGAGGGGACACAGGTCACTGAGGTTGAGGAGATCCTTGGGGTCTTTAAAGATTTCTATCGCATGCTATATTCTTCCAGCGGAGAGATGAGGGTGGAAGAGGTGGACTCATTTCTTGAGCGAGGTGAGCTTCCGGTGTTGTCTGTGGCGGATAGAGATAAACTGGAGTCACCTATTACTATTGATGAACTGGAGGGCGCTCTGCATGGCATGAGCAAATGACAAGGCACCGGGAGCAGACGGGCTACCAGTTGAAATTTATAAACAGTTAGAAGAAATCCTATTACCCAAACTATTGACAGTCTTTGAGGTGGCGGAGGGGGAAGGTGTATTGCCTGAATATATGAGAGAAGCAATAATAGTAGTAATTCCTAAGGAGGATAAAAATCCGAGGCTTCCAGACTCGTATAGACCCATCTCGTTATTAACAGCGGACGTGAAGCTTCTGGCTAAGGTGTTGTCAAACTGGCTGACTGGAGTTATATCTAACCTAATCCATATGGACCAATCAGGGTTCATGGCCAATAGGCGACAGCTGCTAATATCAGGAGATTGTACCTTAATCTACAGTTGCCGCCTGACAACCCTGGCCGGAGGGTGATCGCTTCGTTAGATGCCCAGAAAGCGTTCGATAGTGTTGAGTGGGGGTATCTGTGGAAAGTGTTGCAGCATATGGGTTTTGGCCCACGGTTTGTAAAGTGGGTGCAGCTGTTGTATAATAGGCCTACTGCTAAAGTTAGAGTTAACGGTATGACCTCCTCAGCGTTTGAGTTGCACCGGGGAACGAGACAGGGCTGCCCACTATCGCCGCTCCTATTTGCTATTGCAATAGAGCCTCTGGCGGCGGCCATTAGGAAAACAAAGGAGATCCATGGATTTAGGTATGGGCATTTAGAGGAGAAAATAGCTCTTTATGCTGACGATTTATTACTTTTCTTGGGGGATCCATCAGCCTCATTGGATCATGCCATGCAGATAATAGAGAAATTTGGAGAAGTTTCGGGACTGACCATTAATTGGTCTAAATCGAGCCTCTTTAAGGTGGATGGGGAAGTAGCCTGGACAAATGAGGATACTGGGGCTAACAAATTGAAGAATGTGGACGAATTTAAATATCTAGGTATCCAGATATCTCTGCCAGTAGAAAAATACATACAGGTGAACTTATGGCCGCTCCTTAAAAAATTGAGAACCAAGGTGGATGCCTGGAACAAGCTACATTTGTCAGTTGTTGGAAGGGTTAATTTACTAAAGATGGTAGTAATGCCTAAACTCCTATACATACTGCACAATGCCCCTGTTTGTATTTCAAGGAAAAGATTTAAAGGGATAAACTCGCTGTTTAGGGACCTGGTGTGGGGTAAAAAGCAGCCTAGGGTGCGATTAGAGACTTTACAAAGGCCGAAGGATGAGGGGGGGTCTAGCAATCCCAAATCCGGAATTGTATTATATAGCGGCGCAATGTCAACACCTCAGGGGTTGGTCTGATCGAGAGAAAGATGGGGGCATTAAAGAAGTACTGGAATACATAGTGGGTAGAAGTCCATTGGTAATGGGACTAGAGGATGGTGCGGTGGGGCTCCTGGGTAGAACATCTCCTACAATGGCACTTATAAATAAGACCTGGGATAGGCTGAAAAGGGTGAGAGGGGTGACCCGGTTAACTAAGTTTACACCTATCTGGGATAACAGTAATCTCCCGGAGATTCAGAAAATGGGGAATATTGAGGAGTGGAGACGCAAGGGTGTGATATACATGCATCAGATATTGGACGGAGGAATTCTGAAATCGTTCCCGCAGTTACAGAGTGAGTTTCATTTACCGGCGTCCGGCTGGCTCCACTACAGACAATTAAAACATGCGATTGCAGCCCAAGCGGCTAAACAAAGTGTGGCCATACAGACTGACCTGGTACTGGAGTATGTGTGTAAGGGCTGAGGAAGCACTAAAGGGATCATTTCTGGCACGTATAAAGATATACTACATACCTTTCTGTTAGAATACCCAATTAAAACTAAATCTAAATGGGAGGAGGAAGTTGGGCCGATAACGGAGGAGGTGTGGGAGAGTATCCTGGAGTATGTCCCTAAACTTTCAATGAGCGAACCGGCCAGACTGTCTCACCTATACGTGATTCACCGGGTATATAGGTCTCCCTTACTGATGTTTAAAATGGGGTTGAAAAGGAATTCGGAGTGTCCAAGGTGTCAGGGATCTGACGCAGGTATTTTTCACATGATGTGGTCTTGTCCGAGACTGGTCTCCTTTTGGACTAAGGTTATCCACAAGATAGGAAGAACATATGGGTGTGTCCTCCCCAGGGAACCAGTGCTATGCCTATTGGGATATGTTGAGGAGCTTGGGGTGGAAAATACTATGAAAATTGTCATTGCTATGCTACTGTATGCGGCAAGAAAGCTAATCGCCAGGTCCTGGATTAAAAAAGACCCCCCGACCAGGGGAGAGTACATTAAAAGGGTGAAATGTATTCTTCAGCTGGAACGGGGAGTGTATGAAAGAAGGGGGAATGTTAAAATGTTTGAGAAGCTCTGGTCTCCTTGGCTGCAATGCGAATAAGACGAGTGATGGACCAGTAAACTGATATGGGACGGGGATAGCCGTCTGAGACCTCTGATGTGTATGTTTTGTTTTATTTGTGTTACTAGTTGTTCCTCCTGCACAACGGGATGGTTGCTATACTACAGTTGAAGGGTATTATAAGTGTGTACTATATGGGATGTAGTATCGGGGAGAAGTGTTGCTGCCGGGGTGGGGGAGGGGGGCGGGAGGGGGAGTTAAAGGGGTAATAGATGTGATAAATTTAATTTGGATGCCGATTTGTTATTCTGTTGTATGTACTCTGTTTTAATAAAAAAGTATCTGATTTAAAAAAAAAGATCATATTGAAATGGAAGGAGTATCATACCACTGCAAATCTACCGAGACCCAGCCGTCCCTCAAACATTTCATGTCAAACAAGGAGAAGAATGATCAGAGATGCAGCCAAGAGGCCCATGATCACTCTGAATGAACTGCAGAGATCTACAGCTGAGGTGGCAGAGTCTGTCCATAGGACAACAATCAGTCATACACTGCACAAATCTGGCCGTTTTATAGAAGAGTGGCAAGAAGAAAGCCATTTTTCAAAGATATCCATAAAAAGTGTTGTTTACAGTTTGCCACAATCCCCCTGGGAGACACACCAAACATGTGGAAGAGGGTGCTCTGGTCAGATGAAACCAAAATCGAACTATTTGGGCACAATGCCAAACGATATGGTTGGCGTAAAAGCAACACAGCTCATCACCCTGAACACACCATCCCACTGTCAAACATGGTGGTGGCATCATCATGGTTTGGGCCTGCTTTTCTTCAGCAGGGACAGGGAAGATGGTTAAAATTGATTGGAAGATGGATGGAGCCAAATACAGGACCATTCTTGAAGAAAACCTGTTGGAGTCTGCAAAAGACCTGAGGCTGGGACTGAGATTTGTCTTCCAACAAGACAATGATCCCAAACATAAAGCAAAATCTAAAATGGAATGGTTTACAAATAAACGTAGCCAGGTGTTAGAATGGCCAAGTCAAAGTCCAGACCTGAATCCAATCGAGAATCCAACCTCACTCAACTTGAGCTGTTTGCAAAGGAAGAATGGGCAAGAATTTCAGTCTCTCGATGTGCAAAACTGATAGAGACATACCCCAAGCGACTTGCAGCTGTAATCGCAGAAAAACGAGGCATTAACTTAAAGGGGCTGAAAAATATTGCACACCCCAATTTTCAGTTTATTATTTTTTAAAGTTTCAAATAAGCAATAAATATCATTCATCTTCACAATTGTGTTCCACTTGTTGGTGAGTCTTTAAAATTTTTCTTTGTTTGAAGCCTGAAATGTGGGAAAAGGTTGAAAAATTCAAGGGACCTGAATACTTTTGCAAGGCACTGTACATATTACTATGTACCATTAAACCCATAGCAGAAGCTTTAATCCTTAAAATATTAATAAACAGTGTGCAACTCCTAAGAATGATCGAAAATCACAATATACCTGTATATAAAAAAAATCCAAATTTATAACCTTTTTTTCTTTAGCCTATTTACATTAACTAATAATGAACCTTTCCTAAAAACATCTCTTTAATATTACATTAAAAATCCAATAGACGACACAATAAATATTTTTTGAAAATTTTGAGAATTTATTATAAAAATTATCGCAGAGGTAGTCTTAAAATGGTGCATAGAAAAGGGGAAGAGGGCTAATTATGCCCTATAATGAATCCTCCCTCCTGTACCTGTACTATCTAGCAGCTGAGGTTGTCACCCTATAGAAATCGATATGGCGCCCCCACTCAGCGACGACTCTCCTTAGCTACACCTGATTTGCCCTACAAAGATTGAAAAGTGCTCGTGCCTAATTTAAAGGGCAAACAGTGCTCAAACAAACAGGGCACCAAATATTATGGGGGGCTTTTTAGGGGCTATTTTCACATCACGATATCAGAATATTGCATCAGCCTCCTGATGAACCGCAAGGGGAAACGCGTCGAGGTGTGTTTCCATACATCTAATTGCTAAGTAGCACCCCTGATATTTGGTGCCCTGTTTGTTTGAGCACTGTTTGCCCTTTAAATTAGGCACAAGCACTTTTTCAGCTAGGGAGAGTTGTCGAGGAGTGGGGGCGCCATATCGATTTTCTATAGGGTGCCGACCACTGCTGCTCGGTAGTGTACAGAAGGGAGGATTTATTATAGGGCATAATTAGCTCTCCTCCCTTTTCTGTGCATCATTGTAAGACTACCTCTCTGTTATAATTTTTTTAAATATTGAGAATTTTTTATAGAAATTTTGTGTGTCGTCTATTGGATTTTAAATGTAATATATTGAGATGTTTTTAGGAAAGGTTCTTTATTTGTTATGGCTCATACACTTTCTAATAATTTTTGAGAATACAATTTACATTAGACAGAGGCCCTCATAGAGTAGCATCACCAGCCTAGTCATGAAGTGCTGGGTAAATCCATGCATTTCACGCCATGTTGGCATTAGCGCAGATGTTCTAGATGTAATTATTTTAATATCGGACTGTGGGCATTCTTCATCAGTGAAAGTGTTGTTTTTGTTTTTTTTTTTGAATGGGTCAGTCATTGACTTTTCAGGATCCCCACTTTTTCAGGTAGGGACATCTCATATTTTTTTTTTTTCTATACAAAGAATGATATTTGAATACCCCTTTTTTTTTCTTTTTTCTTCCTCCATTGAGGAAGGTGTTTTTGTTTTTTTTTGTTTTTTTTTCCCATTTCATACCTAAGCTGCAGGCAGTGAATTTTGATGATAAATTTCTGCTATATTAGGGTTGGAACATTAAACCTACTGTAAGCCTGTGGAATACAAATCTGTTAGCGGTTTTACAAGTATGAATCAATCAAAAGATGCAAAACATTATCACTTGCTTGTAAACTAAGCATAACAAAATATGTTTGTCTAGCATGATGATCGAGACGATGGAGTGGATTACTGGGCAAGAAGAGCAAGGGGACGTGGCAACTTCCAGCGTGGAAGGGGAAGGTTCCCTTTCAAAAAGTCTGGGAGTAGTCCGAAATGGACACATGACAAGTACCAGGGAGATGGCCTCATAGATGAGGAAGAGGAAACATTAGAAGACAGGCGCAAAGATGAAAAGGTAGAAAATCTATTTATCGGTACCTTTTTATGGTATCTTTCTTTGTGCAATCGCAGATCAGGAACAAAGTAGATGTGGAACTGTTACTGCGCTGCTGAAGATATGACAAACACAGGAAAATTGAATGAAGGTGGTTTTACTCAATGCGTTTCGAAGTGTCACCCCACTTCTTCATCAGGAAATCCACCGATATCCTGTGAATTTCCTGATGAAGTGGGGTGACACTTCGCAACGCATTGAGTAAAACCACCTTCATTCAATTTCCCTGGATTTGTCAAGCCTTCAGCAGCGCAGTAACAGTTCCATATCTGCTTTGTTCCTGATCTGCTTCGGCTTTTTTAGTACATGGACTCTGCAGTAGCTGATTACATTATATTTATTGTTCTTTTTCCCTTCAGCTTTTATCTTTTATTCTTTGTGCAGTGACAGACATAAGCAGTCTATTAGATACAGTATATAGAAGTTGCCACGTATATACGTTGTATGGCTCTGTAATCATAAACCCTAATATGTATTTTATTTTTTATTTATTTTTTTTTACACTTGTACATCTTTTAATTTATGATGGTTTATTAGCAGCAACATAAATGCAGACAGTTGTTGAGTCCATACAAACATTAGCTGCTGAATGATGTGTTACTGCCGGTCTAGATCTGTAAGTGCTATAAGATTCTCAAATGTATCTGAAATGTAGTTTCACACACCAAAGGGTCTGTTCACACTGTCTGTCTGGCTTTTTTTTATCTTTTCCTCCCATAAAAAAACTGAAAAAATGTCAAAAGAATTTTCCTATTTAGTTCAATGGAAAAACTTATAAATTGATGAGGCTTTTCAAGATGCTAAGCCTTTAAAAGAAGACATGTCACTAGTTTAGGCTAGGTTCGCACACTGCGTCTTTTTGACGCTGCGTTTTTGTGAGTTTTTGGCCGCTAAAAACGCACAAACGCACCTGCGTTGAAAAAACGCATAAACGCATGCGTTTTTGCCGCGATTCGGTGCGTTTTTGGCTGCGTTTTGCTGCGTTTTTGATCCCTGCGTTTTTCAAATGCATTGCATGGGCGAAAAACGCAGGAAAGAACTGACGTCCATTTTTTTTTAACTCAAAAACGCAGGTAAAAAAAACAGATGTGTGTGGACAGCAAAAATGAAAACTCAGACTTTGCTGGGGAAGCAAAGTCCTGCAATTTTGAGGCCAAAAACGCACCCGAAAAACGCAAAAACGCAGCGAAAAATGCACTGTGCGCACATAGCCTTAGGCATTTTTCTGGTAGGAAGGCTCTCCAGCTTATACTAATGCAAATAGACGTAATCAGCCTACAAAGACTCCTGTAAGTGTTGTCCACTCAAAAAAAAAAGGTCAGCAATTCATTCATTCATTCATTCATTCAATGAATTTCAGAAAATGGGCAATAAAAAGGTGGTGAAAACATTAACCACAAATGCCAGGAGGGAAAACCTCATTGACAAGCATTTCAGGAAATGACAAAAAAGGTCAATGCTTAAAAAAATGCCCAGAAAACATTGGAAAAAAATTGCTATTCCTGTTTCCAAAGAGCTTTATTGAAATTTTTACATGAAAAACAAACATCTTACTTAAGCCCCCGTCACACATAGCGAGATCGCTGAAACGTCACGGGTTTTGTGACGTATCTGCGACCTCACCAGCGAAATCGCTGTGTGTGACAAACAGCAACGAGCGGGCCCCTGCTGCGAGGTTGCTGATCGTGACAAAACGATCAGGACCTTTTTTTACGCATTGGTCTCCCGCTGTGCAATACGCATCGGCGTGTTTGACTGCGGGAGACCAATGAGCATCAACTTTGTGTAAGCAGCGTATGTTGGTAACCAGGGTAAATATCGGGTAACTAAGCAAAGCGCTTTGCTTGGTTACCCGATATTTACCCTGGTTACCAGCGTACGCCGCTTACAGGCTGCCAGTGCTGGCTCCCTGCACACGTGGCCAGGGTAAATATCGGGTAACTAAGCAAAGTGCATTGCTTAGTAACCCGATGTGTACCCTAGCTACGTATACAGGGAGCTAGCGCTGGCAGCCTGTAAGTGGTGTACGCTGGTAACCAGGGTAAAAATCGGGTAACCAAGTAAAGCGCTTTGCGTAGTTACCCGATATTTACCCTGGTTACCAAGCGCAGCATCGTTACATGAGTCGCTGGTGGCTGATGAGATCTGCCTCATTGACAGCTCACCAGCGACCATGTAGCAACGCAGCAACGATCCCTGCCAGGTTGGATCGTTGGTGCGTCGCTACGTGTGACGGGACTCTTAGGATAGAATGGGGAAGGGAGAGGAGGAAGGAAACAAAGTTTGAAGATAGCCTTTATTCAAGATGATAGTGGCGGGAGGGACAAGGAAGGAGTGAAGATGATTAGATATGGGAATGGAAGGAGGGGAGGGAGAACAGATTAATCTCTACAATCTCAATAAGTATATTATTACAATTTTCAATAAGTTAGTATAAATTGAGTCAAAACATTCGTCTAAGATTGCATAACAAATCTTATTTAAAGGATAATAGAAAAAAGGAAAAAGGCTACTAATTAGCAAAAAAATTGCTATTCCTGAAGGTGCATCCACTTGAAAAAGTTGTTTTTGACCACCAGAAAGAGTCAGCGTGAACATACCTTAAGATGGGTCTCAAACACATGGCCCTGAGGCTGCTTCATATGGCTCGCAAGCAGCTTAGACCCCTTGACAATCGTCGCCCGTCCAGGGGCTGCCAACGTCAGCACTTTATTTCAGCTGAATGTGCATCTATGGATTTTTAGTCAATTGAAATGTATTGTCACGTGGAAATGAGCTCTCTGCACCACAATGCCAGCTAATCAGAGGCCAGCATCTTATGTCTGCTTGCGCATGGCAGTGACTTCATACACTGACATCAATTGCTGACCTCTAATTGGCTGGTGGCTAGCCTGGACTGTGTCACAATAGTCAAGGGGTCTACCGTGTCTGCATGCCTCATGTGCAGAAAACATGCTGAGGGAACAGAGGACAGGTGAGTGTGTGTGTGTATGTATATATATATACATATATATATAATATATGTGTATGTATATATATGTATATATATATATATGTATGTATGTATGTATGTATGTATATATATAATTTTTAGCTGTAGTACCCGGGCATTGCCTGGGATAGTAACTTGCCTCTCTGTCTCTCTCCAAGTCTGTGTCGCTGTCTCTCTTTCCTTGTCTGTCTCTGTGTGTGTGTGTCTGTCGCTCTCTCCCGGCCTGTCGCCCCACTGACATCATATTACCTCACACATAAGCTTCTTATACTGTTTATTTTGATCCTATAGCAACCACTGACAGTTGCTATTAATAGCCAGTAGCTCCCACCTCCATTCAGTTTAATGGAGGCAGGATGTTGGAGAGTAACTGTAAAGCGCGGGGTTACATTTTCTCGTCAAAACATAGTCTATGACGTTACCTGAGTCACATAAGACGTCTGTGCAAAATTTCGTGATTGTAAATGCGACGGTGCGGATTCATTTAACGGACACACACACACACACACACACACACACACACACACACACACACATACATACACATTAAAAAAGCTCAATGTATGTATGTGAAGAATGGCTCAATAGGGTCTGTTAGTACAGTATGGGGACGTTCCTACAAGATAAGGACTAGGATGGGCACATCACTACAAGAAGGGGACAAGGATTGACATTGCTACAGGATGGGGGTCATTACTACAAGATGAGGACCAGGATGGGGAACATTATTACAAGATGTTGGCCAGAATTACTGTATGGTGCTGATTGTAAGAAATATTACTGTATATAGCCAATTGGGGTGGAAACAAAATGTAAAAATAAAATCAAAAGAAAGCACGAAAAAATATTTTGCAACTAGAAATCCTTTATATATAAATTAAAGTATTTAAAAAAAAAAGTGCATCTTTATCACCACATCCTTAACCCCTTAAGGACGAAGCCAGTTTTGTCCTTAATGCCCAGGCCATTTTTTGCAATTCTGACCAGTGTCACTTTATGAGGTTATAACTCTGGAACGCTTCAACGGATCCCGGTGATTCTGACATTGTTTTTTCGTGACATATTGTACTTCATGATAGTTATAAATTTAGAACGATATTTTTTGCTTTTATTTGTGAAAAAATCGGAAATTTGATGAAAATTTTGAAAATTTTGCAATTTTCAAACTTTTAATTTTTATGCCCTTAACCCAGAGAGTTATGTCACACAAAACAGTTAATAAATAACATTTCCCACATGTCTACTTTACATTAGCGCAATTTCTGAAACAAAATGTTTTGGGGTTAGGAAGTTAGAAGGGGTCAAAGTTCATCTGCAATTTCCCATTTTTTCAACAAAATTCACAAAACCATTTTTTTAGGGACCACATCACATTTGAAGTGACTTTGAGAGGCCTAAGTGACAGAAAATACCTAAAAGTGACACCATTCTCAAAACAGCACCCCTCAAAGTACTCAAAACCACATCCAAGAAGTTTATTAACCCTTCAGGTGCTTCACAGGAACTAAAGCAAAGTGGAATGAAAAAAAGCAAAAAATAAAATTTTACCTAAAATGTTGCTCTACCCCAAATTTATTCACTTTTAGAAGAAATAACACAACAAAATGAACCCCAAAACTTGTTACCCACTTTCTTATGAACGCGCCAATACCCCACATGTGGTCAGAAACCTTTGTTAGGACAAATGGGAGGGCTCGGAACAGAAGGAGCAATATTTGAATTTTGGAAAGCAAATTTGGCTGAAATAGATTGCGGGCACCATGTTGCATTTACATGTCCGCTAAGGTACCTAAACAGCAGAAACCCCTCACAAGTGACACCATTTTGGAAACTAGACCCCTTAAGGCTTCTATCTAGGGGTATAGTGAGCATTTTGGATCCACAAGTACTTCACAGATTTTGATAACGTTACGTTGTCACATTGAAAATTTTCATTTTTTTCTCAAAAATGTTGCTTTAGCATCAATTTTTTCACTTTTTCAAGAGGTAATTCCAAAAATTTGACCCCAACGTTTGTTACCCACTTTTTTATGAGCGCGGTGATACCTCACTTGTGGTCTGAAACCTTTGTTTGGAGAAATGGGAGGGCTTGGAACGGAAGGAGCAATATTTGAATTTTGGAAAGGAAATTTGGCTGAAAAAGATTGCAGGCACCATGTCGCATTTGGAGGACCCCTAAGGTACGTAAACAGCAAAAAAACACCACAAGTGACCCCATATTGGAAACTAGGCCCCTCAAGGAATTTATCTTGATGTTTGGTGAGTACCCTGAACCTCCAGGTGCTTTACAGAAGTTTATAACGTTGAGCCATGAAAATAAAAAAATAAAATTTTACCACAAAATTGTTACTTCAACCAGGTAGCTTTTTTTTTCACAAGGGTAACAGGAAATAAATCACCATGAAATTTATTGCGCAATTTCTCCTGAGTTTGTTGATATCTTGTATGTGGTGGAAATCAACTGTTTGGGCACACTACAGGGCTCAGAAGAGAAGGAGTGCAGTTTGACTGCAAAATTGGCTGGAATCAATAGCGGACGCCATGTTGCATTAGGAGAGCCCCTGAGGTGCCTAAGCAGTGGAGGTCCCCCACAAGTGACCCCATTCTGGAAATAAGACCCCTCAAGGCTTTAATCTAGGTGTATATTGAGCATTTTGAATCCACGAATACTTCACAGAATTTGATAAGCTTAGGTTGCCATATTGAAATTTTCATTTTTTTCACAAAAATGTTGATTTAGCGACACATTTTTCACTTTTTCAAGAGGCAACAACAAAACGTGTACCCCACAGGTTGTTATCTAATTTCTTGTGAGCGCAGGGATACCCCACATGTGGCCAAAAACCTTTGTTTGGATAAATGGGAGGGCTTGGAATGGAAGGAGCACCATTTGAATTTTGGAAAAGTTGAAGTAAATTGCGCGCACCATGTCACATTAGCAGGGCCCCTTGGGTACCTATACATCAGAAACCCCCCACAAGTGACCTCATTTTGGAAACTGGACCCCTCAAGGATTTTATTCAGGAGTATAGTAAGCATTTTGAATCCACAGGTACTTCACAAAAATGTTGCTGTAGCAACAAATTTCTCACTGTTAAGGGGGCTTTACACGCTGCGACATCGCTAATGCGGAGTCGTTAGGGTCACGGAATTGGTGACGCACATCCGGCCGCATTAGCGATGTTGCTGCGTGTGACACCAATGAGCGATTTTGCATCGTTGCAAAAACGTGCAAAATCGCTCATCGGTGACATGGGGGTCCATTCTCGATTATCGTTACTGCAGCAGTAACGATGTAGTTCGTCGCTCCTGCGGCAGCACACATCGCTATGTGTGACGCCGCAGGAACGAGGAACCTCTCCTTACCTGCCTCCCGGCCGCTATGAGGAAGGAAGAAGGTGGGCGGGATGTTCTGGCCACTCATCTCCGCCCCTCCGCTTCTATTGGGCGGCCGCTCAGTGACGTCACTGTGACGCCACACGGACCGCCCCCTTAGAAAGGAGGCGGTTCGCCGGTCACAGCGACGTCGCCGGGCAGGTAAGTATGTGTGATGCGTCTGCGCGATGTTGTGCGGCACGGGCAGCGATTTGCCCGTGTCGCACAACAGATGGGGGCGGGTACCCACACTAGCGATATCGGGACCGATATCGCAGCGTGTAAAGTAGCCTTTAGGCTATGTGGCCATGATCCAGCGACACGGCGTCTAGTACACAGTGTCAGCCTCCTGCAGAAATGTGAGTGTTGTCCACGGGAGAACGCAGCTGCCCATGCCCACGATTTGGGTTCAGGCTGCTGTGGACTTTAGTTTTATTCTACCTGCAAAGAACACTCATCTCCGCAGCATAAATTGACATGCTGAGGCTCGGGAAGCTGCGGCACAGGTCGGTTTATGCTGCGGAGAAAAGAAACACAGTGGGCACGGGATTTCTAAAAATCCTGCCACTGTGCTTCTACTGCACAACGCAGCGTTATGGACGCAGGGAAAACACTCTGCGCCCAAAACGCTGCAAACCCTGATTGTGGGCACACAGCGTAAAATGCTACAGTGGATGAATGGATAGATGTCAAACATATATAACGTCCCACCCCCCTGCATATTCTAAGCTGGCGCCCTTTAGTGCCTTTCATGTGACACTAAAGGATGCCTAGCCTTGTATTTAGCCCAAAAAAAAAAAAAAAAATTAAAATAAATGACGTGGGGTCCCCCCTATTTTTGATAGCCAGCTAGGGTAAAGCAGACAGCTGTAGCCTGCAAACCACAGCTGATAGCTTCATCTTGTCTGGTGATCAATTTGGAGGGCTCCCCAAGCTGTTTTTTTTTTTTTAATTATTTATAAATAAATAATTAAAAAAAACAAACAAACGTGGGGTCCCCCCAAATTAGATCACCAGCCAAGGTGAAGCTGACAGCTGGGGTCTGGTATTTTCAGGATGGGAAGAGCCATGGTTATTGGACTCTTCCCAGCCTAAAAATAGCAGGCCGCAGCCGCCCCAGAAGTGGCGCATCCATTAGATGCGCCAATTCTGGCGCTTCGCCCCAGCTCATCCCGCGCCCTGGTGCGTTGGCTAACGGGGTAATGAATGGGGTTGATACCAGGTGTGTAATGTCACCTGGCATCAAGCCCAGCAATTAGTTATGTCACGGCGTCTATCAGATACCCGACATAACTAATTGACAGTAATAAGAAAAAAAATTGACAACAAAAAAAAATTTATTTGAAAAAACACTCCCCAAAACATTCCCTGATTGACCAATTTATTGAAAAGAAAAAAAAAAAATCCACTATAATCCATTTGGACGTCCCACGTCGCCTCTGGACCTTCTAGAATATGGGGGACACGTTCAGGGAACGTATCCCCCATTTTCTAGGAGGGCAGACCCTCCATTTGAGGAGAGTGGGTGCAAAAAGCTGCACCCACCCTCCCCGGGTCACAGCTGCAGACTCTGTGCAGCAGCCAGTGTCCTGAACACAGGAAGCTGTCATCTGCTCGGCACATGTGACCGGCGTCTGCAGAGAAGGAGGAGGGGGCCGCGGGGGATCAGGGCTCCGGTATGTATGACACCGGGGGACACCGGGGGACACCAGGGGGGGGGGGTAGGGGGGGTAGGGGGGGACCCGGCAGGGCCTAGGGAGCAGGTTTCTGTCGTATGTTTTATGGCACATACGACAGAAACCATAGGAGCAGTGTAAATGCGGCCGGCGCGCTGGTGTGCTCTCCGATGCGCGCGGCCATCTTGGATTTTCGGGAGGGGGTTGGGGGTCGGGGGGGGCACTTTGGGGATACCGAGGGACCGGAGGGAACCGGGAAAAAGATTTATCTCCCATCTGGCATGTTTGATCATGCCAGATGGGAGATAAATGATTTTTTACCGGCGCGGTCATTTACTATAACTTGATGATCGGTATACGGTGTATACCGGTCATCAGGTGAGCGGGGACCGGAAAAACCGGCCCGAATCATGATCTCCAGGGTCTCAGCTACCCCCGGCAGCTGAGACCCCGGAAATTTTCTGACTCTGGGGGGCGCTAGACCCTTTTTTCCGACCGCCGTTTTAAAACGGCAGAAAGGAATAAGTACCCTTTTTTAGTGCCGTTTTAAAACGTAACGCGGTCGTAATGGGGTTAATGACCCAAGTTATAAAACTGAACTATAACTCATATGATGAGTGCCATTTAAAAAAAAAAAAATGGTATTGCTAAAAGTATTTGTCCTCCAAATTCAAATTTTGTTTGTCCGCTCATATACCCAGCCGGGTTTGAGAACCCTGCCTTAAGAGCTGACAGAAACCTATCAAAAGGGGGAGACATGCTGCAGTTGTATTACACAGAATACACGGTCTCTGAAGTGTATCCAGAGGACAGCAGTTTTATACCTCTGATCTGTCACTGCTGCTTGATAGCAATTTGGTACTCCTGCAAAGTCAGAGACCTCATGGGAAATGTAATATCCATTAGGGGAACTAATAAGGGATTACGGTGTTCAATAGGGAGGCGACTGAAAATAGGCACAAAGTAAAACGGGACTACTTAAGCCATACACAAGAGCTTCTCCAAATTTCTGGACAGCTTGCAGGAGATTGTGTAGCTGTAGGGGTGAAGAGCTGGCTGCCACACACAGCCAAACTCCTCACAGAGAAGGTAAACCCAAATTATCAAGTGTGCCTTCTTGATCACTTTGTATACTTCAATATACAGATTAGGAAGTACTGACAGTGCTGTCTTCTGAGAACCCAGTGATCATGTGATGCTGGGCATAGGAAAGTGAGCAGGAGCAACCGAGTCCTAGGGGATCTACTCCGCTCTGCTATGTAGCTTGAAGTTACGTTTCTCCAATAACTGGGGCTAATATCACAGCCTCATCATGGAAAATCAACAATAATATTACTGTATAAATATGTTCAAATGCACAGTGTGCTAAATGAAAAAAAAATAAAAAAAGCAAAATAAAATATAAGGTAAACTGAAAAAAAAGTTTCAATAGCTGTTTACACAAAAAAGGGGCAATATTCTTTGAATAGCAAAACAAATTTTTTTAGAGCCATTAAAAGGGCATGTATGATTTAAAAAGGTAAAAATGTGCCTGGTTAGGAATGAGGTAAAATGGCCTAGTCCTGAAGTGGTTACTAATTGCCTATTCTGCATTATCAAGGCACAAATATGTTGTTTTACTTAAGTGATACATTCGTGTCAAACTTAAGGGTGCTTTACACGCTGCGACATCACTAGCGATGTCGAGCGCGATAGCACCCGCCCCCGTCGTACGTGCGACATTTGGTGCGTCACACGCACATACCTTGTCAGCGACGTCGCTGTGACCGCCGAACAATCCCTTCCTCAAGGGGAAGAAGTGTTCGGCGTCATAGCGACGTCACTGCGGCGTCACTAAGCGGCCGGCCTATAGAAGCGGAGGGGCGGAGATGAGCCGGACATAACATCCTGCCCACCTCCTTCCTTTCTCATTGCCGGTGGACGCAGGTAAGGAGATGTTCGTCGTTCCTGCAGTGTCACACACAGCGATCTCTGCTGCCGCAGGATCGATGAACAACATCGTACCTGCAGCAACAACGATATTAAGGAAATGAACGACGTGTCAGCGAGCAACGATTTTTCACGTTTTTGCACTTGTTGATCGCTCATTTCTGTCACACGCTGCGATGTCGCTAGCGGCGCCGGATGTGCGTCACTAACGACGTGACCCCGACGATATATCGGTAGCGATGTTGCAGTGTGCAAAGCACCCTTTAGTTAAAATGTGGACCTTGCAGTTTTATTAAGGCTATAAATGAGTTTTTGGTGTTTTTTTTTATTCAGCATTTTTGCATCTATTATATGTTAGGATACTCATGGTTTGTGTTTTTTTCATTGTATTTTTTTGGATATGCATTTTTATTGCGTTTTTTATGCTACGGTTTCTTGTCTCTGATGTGTAATGTTTTAAATAAAGCCACTTTATTTTTGATACTTCCTGGTATTTGGCTTTGAAAAAACGTTGACACTCTTAGATACGGATTACATGTTTTTTAATGCGTTTACACAACGTTAATGCACTAAAAACTCAAGTGCATTTTTTTACCTTTATATATGGGGAAAATCTGCACAGAAAACTCCGCGTACACGCACTAAACAGTGGCGCTATGGATTTTAAAAGCACACAGCAGGTCAGTTTACGCAGCATAAAAAGCACAAAGGGCGAGAGATTTCTATTAATCCCATCCACTTTAAAACTGTAAAAACAGCGACAAAAACTCATTGTGTGAGTGTAGCAAATCTGTCAGAACCCAAACGCAATGTGCTCACATTTTGTCATCATTAAATATTAACCTTTTCTTTCATTCACAGGAATAATGAATGCATCTGAAGATCAATTCTACAAGATGAATTTTTTTTTATTTGCTACATTTCTCTAGTCTCCGATATAAGGACTGTATTTTAATTCAGTTGCTAAATAACAAATGAAATGATGTTTTAAATAATCTAACATTTTCATGTGGAGTACATCTATGCCAAGAAGAGACTGGTAAATGTGATCGCCGTTCACCCACAGATTTTATCAATTGGCTTTTAAGTGTCTTTGTTCATCCTGTGTGTATGGTGAAGATTGTGAAATGGCTTTTTTTTTTTCTTTTTTTTTTTCTTTTTGCTTTTCCTTTGTGATGGGTAAAAATTTGCTTTGCACACAGAATGTATGCAGCTGTAACAGATATTTGCAAATATACCTTGAACTTATGGACCTTTTCTTGTATAATTTTGTCTGGATTTGCATTTTATTGACAGACTTGATATTAAAAGGGTTGTGTGAAAAACAAACAAACATGGCTACAAAAAAAATGTTTGGTGTGTTTTATTCCAAAACTTTTTTTTTCCCCTTCTTTTCCTGAGCTACAGTTTGCTTGTCCCTTTATAGTTTTCATGGACTTTATATTGATGTCTACACTGGAGATGTAAATGGGTTGTCCATTATTTGGACATCCACTTTTTGTTCACCATGTTTGCACCCGTTTAAATAAAAATGCCTATACTCTCCTCCCGCGCTAGCGCTGTTCCAGCAGTGTTGACACTTGCTCTCTCGGGGATCATGCAACATTGTTACGTCACACAAGCCTTGCGCCAAATTAGCATAAGCTTCCTCACCTTTGGACGAATTGAACATCAAGAGGAAGTCAGAGTTGCAACTGGCTGCTCACTTTCTGTTGATGTTTGATACGTCCGAAGGCGGGGACAGAAAAGCAAGAGCTGACTGGGGACAGGGGCTCGTGTGACGTAAAAATGTCACGTTAGACCTGAAAGAGCGAGTGGCAACACTGCTGGATCGGTGCCGGCATGGGAGGTGAGTATAGGCGTTTTTATTAAATAGGGGCAAACGTGAATGTAAAGGGTTGCTGAAATAGAGGACAACCACTTCAAGCCTCATTCAGACGTCCATTATTCACATACATGTTCTATATGTGTTTTTCACATATAGAAAACGTACCCATTATAGTCTGTGGGGCTGTTCTTATGTTTGTTTTTTTGCAGACAGTTTGCCTGTTAAAAAGATACATGACTGATTTTTATTGGAGCCTCAGTTCCAAAATTATCCATACAAATAAACACAGCCAAGTATAACAAGTACACATTAGATATGTTTGAATACAAGATAAAGAAAAGAAGGTATTACAGCATATTGTTAAATAATACAGTAAAACATGACAGCAGAGCAATGCCAGAATCAGTTTCCATTTGACAGGAACAGGCTGCAAAAAAAGTATGTGTAAGTGGTATACAACTACCAATAAAGAAGAACTAGTATAACTAGCCGCCTAGTACCAACTTAATAATACTCAGAGAACAATCCAGTACAGAACTAACAAAATGTCCCTCTTGGGTAAAAGGGAGGAAACTCGTCCCAGCACCACATCAAGTAGATATTGTCAGGGGGGAGGAATTCCAGATCTCCTGGACCTTAGGGAACTTCTCCAGGCACACTCTATTCTGATATAATGTCTGCTCAAAAGGGATAATGTTATTAACTAAATCTATCCAGGCTCTTGTAGTTGGGTGGGAGTTACCCATCCAGGGTAGGATTATGAGCTGCTTAGGCATAAAAAGAGTCTACTGCAAGAAAATTTTGATGTGATGGGTCCTGGACCCTTCATGTAGAATCCCAAAAAGACATAACAATGGGTCGAGGGGAATAGGAAAGGAGGCCAAATTGAAATAACCTCTTTCCAGAAGGAGGCAGCTACCTGGCAACTCCAAGTCATATGAATAAAGTTGGTGTCCTCAACGTGACATCGAGTGGCGCATACGGAACAGAGTAAACTGGATAAAGTACGCTTTGTGCTTAATATATAACTGAATCATTTTATTAGTAATTGAAGGAGAAACCTTATTTAGAGACTCCAAGATCTCTTCCCAATCCTCCTCTTGGATATCGGGAATTAATAGCCCCCATTTCTCTCTGGCTGCCAACGGCTGAGACTCATTCCCCAAGGTCAACAGATAGGTGTATAGAGAATATATCAAGCCTTTAAGGCCCTGAGATCAGAGAATTACTATTTGGGAAAAAGAGGATATTAACACATTCATAGACTTCTCTCGCATATGGTGCTAGAGAGCAGTTTGTAGCTGCAGGTACCAAAAAAAAAAATGCTTAGAAACGTATCTTGACTGGATTTGCTCAAAGGACAGTAATACACTTTGAGCATATACAATATATCACCTCGAGAGAGAGAACGCCGTGTGAGATCCAAACGTCGGAGGACGGATGATCAAACAGCATAAGAAAGAATACGTTTCGCCACAAGGGCTTCTCAGCAATGGTATCAGAAAAGCCGACAACCTTCTTTGCCTGTCGCCAAACTTGACGCGCTAGTCTAAGAGGAGTGCAGTAGCCTCTGTAACCCATCTTATCCGCTTCCAAAAACTCAAGCAAACAGTCTGTCCCTGCTGTATAAGCTAAGTGGCTCTCCCAAGTTGGGTAAGTGGGAGCCAGGCATCCATGCTTGTAAGGCTTTGAGTTGACCTGCCAAATAAAAGAAAACATCGGTCAATGCTGCACCACCCATTTGCTTGGATTGTTGTAACGTGGACAACGTAAGCTTAGGCCGTGCGTTACCCCACACAAACTCAGAGACAAGTCTATTCCGTGAGGAACCGCACTAATGTTGAAGGAAGTAGCTAAATTTAGGGAGTAGGATCATTTTAATTAATTTAATTTGTTCGGGAACATATAACGGCAGCTTGCTCCACAGCATAAATTTTGGTCAAATCTAGCAGGGGATAAATATTAGATTGAAATTCACATTTACTATCCTCCTGAATAATTATTCCCAAGTATTTAAAATGGGAGACTAGAGATAGTGGAGATAATTGCTCCAAATGGGCCGTAGGACAATGAGAAACAGGCCTCAAAGTGGATTTATAAACCTTTTATTTAATGTGCACAGCTAAGTGAAGCTTTGCAACTTTTTTTTAAAGAAAATCTGTGCTCAAACACTGATTGGTAAGGCTGAGAAACTGATGGAAATTAACCCAATACACTGATGAAAACAGAACTGCTATTTTCTTTTTTTGCCTAGGAGAGAAATCACTTACATCTGAATGAGGCCTTAGAAGATTTAATATTCTTGTTTTCAAAACACAAGTGGCTTCTCTGCAAAAGCATGTGTAAAAGCAACAAAGGAGCTGTATAGTTAAGTACAGTGCAGGCCAAAAGTATTGGCATTCCTGCAATTCTGTCAAATAATACTCAGTTTCTTCTTGAAAATGATTGCAACCACAAATTCTTTGGTATTATTATCTTCATTTAATTAGTCTTCAATGAAAAAAAAAAATTGTCATAAAGCCATATTGGATATAATTCCACACCAAACAAAAAAAGGAGTGGACAAAAGTATTGGCACTGTTTGAAAAATCATGTGATGCTTCTCTAATTTGTGTAATTAACAGGACCTGTAACTTACCTGTGGCACCTAACAGGTGTTGGCAATAACTAAATCACACTTGCAGCCAGTTGACATGGATTAAAGTTTACTCAACCTCTGTCCTGTGTCCTTGTGTGTACCACATTGAGCATGGAGAAAAGAAAAAAGACCAAAGAACTGTCTGAGGACTTGAGAATCCAAATTGTGAGGAAGCATGAGCAATCTCAAGGCTAAAAGTCCATCTCCAAAGACCTGAAAGTTCCTGTGTCTACAGTGCGCAGTGTCATCAAGAAGTTTAAAGCCCATGGCACTGTGGCTAACCTCCCTAGATGTGGAAGGAAAAGAAAAATTGATGATAGATTTCAACGCAAGATTGTGCGGATGGTGGATAAAGTAGCTCGACTAACATCCAAACAAGTTCAAGTTACCCTGCAGTCCGAGGGTACAACAGTGTCAACCCGTACTATCCGTCGGTGTCTGAATGAAAAGGGACTGTATGGTAGGATATCCAGGAAGACCCCACTTCTTACCCTGAGAAACAAAAAAGCCAGGCTGGAGTTTGCAAAACCTTACCTGAGGGTAAAATGTTTTGGAAGAATGTTCTCCTCAGATGAGACAAAAGTAGAGCTTTTTGGGAAAAACCATCAACATAGTTTACAGGAAAAAAAAGGCATTCAAAGAAAAGAACACTGTCCCTACAGTCAAACATGGCGGAGGTTCCCTGATGTTTTGGGGTTGCTTTGCTGCCTCTGGCACTGGACTCCTTGACCGTGTGCATGGCATTATGAAGTCTGAAGACTACCAACAAATTTCGCAGCATAATGTAGGGCCCAGTGTAAGAAAGCTGGGTCTTCCCTCAGAGGTTATGGGTCTTCCAGCAGGATACACTTCAAAAAGCACTAGAAAATGGTTTGAGAGAAAGCACTGGAGACTACTAAAGTGGCCAGCAATGAGTCCAGACCTGAATCCCATAGAACACCTGTGGAGAGATCTCAAAATGGCAGTTTGAAGAAGGCACCCTTCAAATCTCAGGGACCCTGGAGCAGTTTGCCAAAGAAGAATGGTCTAAAATTCCAGCAGAGCATTGTAAGAAACTCACTGATGGTTACCAGAAGCGGTTGTTCGCAGTTATTTTGGCTAAAGGTTGTGCAACCAAGTATTAGGCTAAGGGTGCCAATACTTTTGTCTGGCCCATTTTTGGAGTTTTGTGTGAAATGATCAATGATTTGATTTTTGTTTCATTCTCTTTTGTGTTTTTTCATTGCAAGCAAAATAAATGAAGATCATAATACCAAAGAATTTGTGATTGCAATCATTTTCAAGAAGAAACCGAGTATTATATGACAGAATTGTAGGGGTGCCAATACTTTTGGCCAGCACTGTATATACCTAATGCATTACAAATGGATAGGAAGACATACAGACAAAGTGATTGCAAAATGTGAATAAAGTGAAATCTTTTATTGATTATTTATTGTGATGTGACCCTCGGGTCAGTAGTACAGAAGTCACTGATGCAGACACAGAGGTGGGCAGGGGAATGGGTAAATATTTCGCATTAACACTGACGACAATAAAAAATAAATTGTCATCCAGTGAAAATGTCAGCCTATTTTTGGAGCCAAAAGTAATATTATTGGTGAAATTCAATAATCGCCAAACTTAAAAGGAAACTTTTTGTGAAAAGAAGACCGGGTCTTATATTATCTTTGGCTCCAAAAGATACACTAGGGTTTATTTTCAGGGGATGTCTTCTATTGTAAATTGGCCTCAGTGATTGGGTCGCCTGTTAAAGGAAAATGAATAGTTACTCCCTTCCTCCACCCATCCGTTTGCGCTGGTGTCAGTGATTGGAACGTGATAATGGGAATTAATATTCGCCCCCCCCCCCCTCTTATCAGCATCAGTGATTGGAACGTGTATTAATTGCAAATGAATATTCACCCCCCTCTCTTAGGGAATGGAGCATAGGAACAGAAGGTTCCAATCTGGATTCATCCACAGCTAGTAGGTAGTAGATTGTGTCTAAGGCCAGAGTCACACTTGCGAGTGCCTCGCGTGTAACTCGCGCCAGTCTCTCATTGAATCACTCGGCACGGACTCACACACTCCTGACAGGAGCAGGTCGGTTGCATGTATGTCTATGCAGCTGAGACGCTCCTGTTTGGAGAGTGTGAGTCCGTGCCGGGTGATTCAATGAGAGACTCGCGCGAGTTACACGCGATGCACTCGCAAGTGTGACTCTGGCCTAAAGTGTGGTCCGCAGCAACTTTGGTCAATCAGCCCAGCTCCCGGAGCCATGTATGGAATTCTGGGGTCTCCCTGAGCATAATACAGGACGCCCCAAATCTCAACAACCTTCTCCCGTGTACCAATTTGTTGACCTATCAACTCCTCCATTCTATAGACCATGTTGAGTTTCACTCAAGATGGAATCTCCTTCCTTCTTCCTTTTCATGTACCTAGGGATTAGTCTTCTCGTCGCAGTTAAATCATGTCGTGCCATCCCCTTTAAGAATCCTGAAATAAACTCCCCCTCCCAAGAGAAATGAGCACTAGCTCCGGTGTTGGCCGGAGTTCCTCAGAGTTTATCAGTTGAAACACAACATCCCAGAAGCTCTTCAGCGCCGGGCACTCCCACAAAACATGGAAGTATGACCCAGTCCCATGCCTGCACCTCCAGCAAAGTGTCGAGGGTGGCAGGGAACATAGCATGAATCCTGGAGGTGATCTTTTAATCCCTTTCCTGTTAGCACAGAGTAATAGAGATGGGTTTTCCAAAACCGCGCCAATGACCAAAGACTGTAAGAATATAAGATTAATGTTGCTTTATTTTCATGCTCAAGGCAACGCGTTTCAGGAGACTCTGCTCCCTTCATCAGGACAAACGGGCAAAAGAACATCAAATCCTGTCTGTTTGATCTTACGGTCTTTGGTCATTGCCGCGGTTTTGGAAAACCCATCTCTAGTACTCTCTGCTATCAGCCAATTCAGAGACTGCAGCCTTGACCTGGAGTTGCATGCTTATATAGAAGTTGTAGTTTCAATCAGCAGGAGAAAAGCAGGTTTAGAATACCGCGCCAAACCACGAGTCCAGGTGAAGATAGTAAAACTCTTTTCTTTATTTTCACAGGTCTACGCGTTTCAAGGACATATTCGTCCTCTTCCTCAGGACAAATGTGCAGAGAATACTATAATACTAATACGTTAGTATTCTCTGCACATTTGTCCTGAGGAAAAGAGTTTTACTATCTTCACCTGGACTCTTGTGGTTTGGCACGGTATTCTAAACCTGCTTTTCTCCTGCTGATTGAAACTACTCCTTGCTGCGGGACCGCTGCCGTCCACGTTATCTACATGCTTTCAAAGGGGTTGTGACTGACACAACCCCACCAGGTGAGTGTTCCTTTTGACATTCACCACCCTTTGTCATACCGGGTAAGACCCTATTGCGCCTTATCTCTCCACAGCTTTGCCGTGCCTATATAGAAGTTGTGACTGTCACAACGTCCATAGGTGAGTTCAACCACCTTATTTAACCCCTTTCCTATTGGGGTAAGACCCTATTGCGCTTCTTTTTACACAGTCTCTTAATCCCCCTTTCCTGTGACAGAGCATTAAGTGACGACTTCTGAGTAAGGAGGAAAATTCTGTTTTTTTCTATATCTGAAAAGGTCCTACCCAAGTCCCTCTCCTACGCCAAGAGGAAAGGAGGGCGAGGCCGGTCTGATCGAGAGGGGTCTTGAAACAAGCAATATCTAATTAAAATATTTAAACACTTTCTCATCTGGTATCTTTCTCTCTCCATCAAACATGCCAGCATACACCCATTACTAAAAAAAACAAAACAATCCATTGGCCCAAACTGTGCCTCTAACTACAGCCCCATCTCTATTCTCCCCTTCATCTCTAAACTTCTGAAACGCTTGGTCCAGTCCCATCTAATCAGCTATCTCTTAGATAACTCTGATCTTGACCCTTTACAATCTGGTTTCTGCTCCTTACAGTCATGGCCAAAAGTTTTGAGAATGCTACAAATATTATTTTTTACAAAGTCTACTGCTTAAGTTTTTCTAATGGCAATTTGCATATACTCGAGAATGTCATAAAGAGTGATCAGCTTAACAGCACTTACTTGCAAAGTCAATATTGGCTAAGAAAATGAACTTCAACCCCCAAAACACATTTCAACATCATTGCATTTCTGCCTTAAAAGGAGCAGCTAACATTGTTGTAGTGATTGTTCCATTAACACAGGTGTGGGTGTTGATGAGGACAGGGCTGGTGATCAATCAGTCATGATTAAGAAAGAATGACACCACTGGACACTTTAAAAGGAGGCTGGTGCTTGGTATCATTGTTTCTCTTCAGTTAACCATGGTTATCTCTAAAGAAACAAGTGCAGCCATCATTGCTCTGCACAAAAATGGCCTAACAGGGAAGCGTATCGCAGCTACAAAGATTGCACCTCAGTCAACAATCTATCGCATCATCTAGAACTTCCAGGTGAGAGCTTCCATTGTTGCCAAAAAGGCTCCTGGGCGCCCAAGAAGGACCAGCAAACGCCAGGACCGTATCTTAAAACTTTCAGCTGCGGGATCGGACTACCAGCAGTGCCGAGCTAGCTCAGCAATGGCAGCAGGCTGGTGTGAGTGCTTCTGCACGCACTGTGAGGCGGAGACTCTTTGAGCAAGGCCTGGTTTCAAGGAGGGCAGCAAAGAAGCCACTTCTCTCCAGAAAAAACATCAGGGACCGACTGATATTCTGCAAAAGGTACAGGGAGTGGACTGCTGAGGACTGGGGTAAAGTCATTTTCTCAGATGAATCCCCTTTTCAATTGTTTGGGACATCTGGAAAACAGCTTATTAGGAGAAGAAGAGGTGAGCGCTACCACCAGTCTTGTCTCATGCCAACTGTTAAGCATCCTGAAACGATTCATGTGTGGGGTTGCTTCTCAGCCAAGGGAATCGGCTCACTCACAGTCTTGCCTAAAAACACAGCCATGAATAAAGAATGGTACCAGAATGTCCTCCAAGAGCAACTTCTCCCACTGTCCAAGAGCAGTTTGGTGCCCAACAATGCCTTTTCCAGCATGATGGAGCACCTTGCCATAAAGCAAAGGTGATCACTAAATGGCTCATGGAACAAAACATAGAGATTTTGGGTCCATGGCCTGGAAACTCCCCAGATCTTAATCCCATTGAGAACTTGTGGGCAAGTCAAGAGATGGGTGGAAAAAAACCAACAAATTCTGGTAAAATGCAAGCATTGCTATCAGTCAGGATTTGGTCTTGCTATCACTCAGGATTTGGTCCAGAAGTTGATTGAGAGCATGCCAGGGAGAATTGCAGAGGTCCTGAAGAAGAAGGGTCAACACTGCAAATATTGACTTGCTGCATTAACTCATTCTGTCAATATAACCTTTTGGTACTCATAATATGATTGCAATTATATTTCTGTATGTGATGGAAACATCAGACAAACACAAAAACCAGAGGGCAACAGGTCATGTGAAAATATAATTTTGGTGTCATTCTCAAAACTTTTGGCCATGACTGTACACTCTACTGAAACTGCTCTTACTAAACTCTCTTAGGCCCCCTTCACACGTCCGTGAAAATCACATACGTGTTTCACGGATGTGTCAAAGGTGCGTTTTCCCCTCCGTGTGCATGGTACTACATGTGTTCTCCGTGTGTTATACGTAATAACACGCGGAGAACGGAAAGCCCCGCCTTATCTGATTCTTCCGGAGCTGTCTGTGGTGCTGAATGACAGTGTCCGGCACAGGTCACGCCCCGCTGACACTGCTTTCGGCACCCAGTGAAGAAGATGCGTTGTTCAAATTCACTGGGGGACGGATGCAGGTGACAGCCGCGGCAGAGACTGCAGGGCTGGTGGAGGTATGTGTTTTTTTTATTTTTTAAATAACACGTGTGTTTCTTCTGCGTGTGTCACGTGGGACCGCATCCACACTACATCCGTGTGGTACGTGTGCAGGCCTGTGCTGCCGGAGAAACACGGACATGCATCCGTGTGGAGCACACGGGCTCACGTGCGCTCCACACTGAGGCACGGGCCAATTGCTGCACACGTGCGTGCTCATAAACCCATTGATTTTAATGGGTTTACGTGTGCCCGTGTATCCGGTACATGCGGGCACGGACATAGCACGTACTGGAGACACGTGCGTGTGAAGGGGGCCTTAGGCTGCTTTCACACATCAGTTTTTTGGCATCAAGCATGATCCGGCGAAAAAACTGATGCGACAGATACGGCGAAAAAAACGGGTCAGTTGCATCAGTTTATTCCATCAGTTCCTTCAGTTTTTTGACAGATTCGGTGTGATTCTGAGCATGCTCAGTTCAAAAAAACGGATCCGGCGGCCGGATCCGGTTTTTGCCACATTTCGCCAGATCCGGCGTCCATAGGCTTCCATTATAAAACATGCCGCACAGTGCCGGATTCAGCGCGATCCATTTTTTTTGCCGGACATAAAAACGTTCACTTCAACGTTTCATCCGGCCGCCGGACAAGTACATTTTGCCGGTGCTAATGAAAGTCTGGGGGAAAAAACGGATCCGGCGGCAACAAACGCCGGATCCGTTTTATTTAGCTTTTGCCGGATTGTGCCTGATGGCAAAAAACTGATGTGTGAAACCAGCCTAAGGCTATGTTCACACAAGGCTTTTTTGGTAAGTTTTGCTCTGTTTTTTAGCTGCAGCTTTGCCTTGGTTTTATGCAAATCCATGCTAATAAAAAGCTGCTTTTTACAGTCCCAGCAAAGTCTATGAGATTTCTGAAATCTCATACACACACACACACACACACCAGGTTTTTTTCCTGACTGTTTTGTCAAATACCTGCGTTTTTGGTCAGGTCTTTATATAATGAGCATGTCAATTCTTTGCAGCATTTTTTCATTAATACAACCCATTTTGTAGAAAAAAAAAAGCAGCAAATCCGCACCAAATCTGCGGCGAAAACGCCACTAGAAACAACGCATGAAAAATGCACCAAAAACACAGATGACTCAAAGGAAATTTCCTGCCACAATATCCGGTTTTGGTCAGGAAAAAAACTTACCAAAAAAGCCCTGTGTGAACATAGCCTAAGAATCTACTAACAGCTAGATCTAATGGTCACTACTCCGAGCTGATTCTCCTGGATCACTCGGCTGCATTCGATTGTGTTTATCACCAGCTGCTCCTCACTATACTCTGCCCTTTCAGGCTCAAGGACACAGCTCTTTCCTAGTTCCCCTATCGGTCTGACTGGTCCCTCAATGTATCTTTTGCTGGCTCCTCTTCCTCTCCTCTTCTCCTTACTGTCACCATTCCTCAGGGTTAAATTCAAGTCCCCCTTCTCATTTCTATAAACACTGCCCCATTGGATAATATATCAATAGATTCGGTTTTCACTACTATCTCTCTGCTGATAACACCCTATTGTACGCTTACGTTCCTGACCACCCATGCATTATTACAAAATATCTGCGGTCTCTAACATGTCCTCCCTCTATGTAAAACGGAATGTCAAAAACTGAATTTCTCATTTTTCCTCCCTCTACTAAACTTCATAAACCCAATATTACCATTTCTGTGTGTGGTTCTCCTGTTATTCTCCAGCAGCATGCCCACTGTCTTGGGGTTATATTTGACTGTTTCTTCATCGTTCCTTATGGGAGACCCAGACCATGGGTGTATAGCTTCTGCCTCTGGAGGACACACAAAGTACTACACTAAAAAGTGTAGCTCCTCCCTCCTAGCATATACACCCCCTGGATCACCAAATCTAGCCAGTTCAATGCTTTGTGTTCAGGAGGCACACATCACACGTGCATTCTCATCTGATTTTTGATTTTTGATTTTAAAGAGTTGGAAGAAAAGCGGGTCCAAGTTGGACCCCCGGCATGTCCCTTCTCACCCCACTGTGTCGTCGGTGCTGTTAAGGTTGATTTTAAGGCTGGAGCCTTTACATGCCGCGCTCCTTCACCATCCCTCGGGCTCTGGCTTGAAGTGGGAGCCAACACGGTTCTCACTGCTTTGCAGGAGACCGGTCTCCATCCGCAGCCCTCTCAGGACCCTGTCGGACGGAGCACTCACCCCTCAGGGACCTGGCCCTGCATCTCTCAAGCTAAGTATTTGAGACGTTATTGTGGGTCCCTTGCATTTTTTATTGTTGGGGAGAGTGTGTTAGTTATTTTGGTGACATTTCCGGCCGGTTCTCTGGTTTTCCCCTGAGAACCGCACCGAGGGTGCCTGCTCGCCGGCCGCATGGAAAAATTTAGTCCCCGGCTTCAGCTGCGGCCTACTTTCGGTTTCACTGCCCCTGCATGTCAGTCATGCAGAGGGACAGTGCGGCGCCGCCCACCGGCCGTTCAGCAGAGGGGAGGACACTCCTCTCTGAGGAGATGTTTCTCTCCCCTGTATATCCACTTGGCCCTCCGGTTCCCGCTCTGGGACTTGGCCCCGCCCCCCCTCCTCACTCCGGCGCCATTTTATCAGCGTTTTCACACTGATCGTCGCTGGCTGCTGCATCTCTGCAACCTGACTGGGGGTCTGAGCTGTGGGATCCGGAGGGCACACAAATCGGTCTGGTAAGCCACAACCTCTGGTTGTGGACTTTATTATACACTCTCTGGGGGTCATTCTGAAGGAGTGTGTTTTTACTGCAGAGCACCCACCTCAGCAGCATGTCTCACACTAGGAGCAAGGCTGCAAGGCTGTACTCAATATGCACTGCATGTAAGCTCGTACTGCCTGAACCGAGCACATATCCTCATTGTGATGCCTGCTCTAACATGGTGGTGCCTCAGCCTGGAGTCTCCCCACTGGTCCCTCAGGCTGCTCTGGCCCCGGTGGCTGAACCCCCGGCTTGGGTAGAATTGTTTACTAAGTCTATCTCCCAGTCCTTCGCTGACTCCATGGGAGAGCTGTCCCGGACTCTGCTGAGCATGCATCAGCCCCCTTCACAGGGTGCCCCTGCTGCTTCAGCTCGCTCTCCAGAGCTCACAGAAGATTCTTCATCTGCTCCCAGACCCCGTCCTCCTAAAAGGAAACGCAGGGACCCCTCTCCCTCCTCGTCCCGCGGCTCCGATTCACGAGCTGATTCGCAGGACGAGGAGGATGTCTTTACTGGGGGCTCGGACGCTACCTCTATGTGCCCCATTGACCTGACTGGGGGGGATGCAGATGTTAGTGATTTGATTGCGTCCATTAATACTGTACTGGACCTCAATCCGCCAGTATCAGAGGAACAACCCTCTCTGGCAGAAAAGCACCAGTTCACTTTGCCTAAGAGACCAAGGAGTGTGTTTTTTAACCACTCCAGTTTTCAGGCCACTGTGTCCAAGCCCAGAGCCTGTCCTGACAAACGCTTTCCTAAGCGTGGTTCTGATGACAGTTTTGCTTTTCCACCAGAGGTGGTCAAGGAGTGGGCTCTCTCACCAAAGGTGGACCCTCCGGTGTCTAGACTCTCAGCCCGGACAGTTGTATCTGTGGCTGATGGCACCTCACTCAAGGATCCCACTGACCGCCAGGTTGACCTCCTGGCCAAGTCTGTCTATGAGGCGACAGGGGCCTCATTCTCCCCATCTTTTGCAGCAGTGTGGGCTCTCAAAGCCATCTCTGCTTCCCTGGAGGAGATGCATACCCTCACTAGGGACTCTATGCCTGAATTGGTTGCTTTAACTTCCCAGGCTTCAGCCTTTTCAGCCTACGCCATGTCTGCCGTGCTGGAAGCCTCTCACCGCACTGCGGTGGCCTCCGCCAATTCCCTCGCTATCCGCAGGATCTTGTGGCTTCGTGAGTGGAAGGCAGATGCTTCCTCAAAGAAGTACCTTGCTGGGCTCCCATTTGCTGGGTCCAGGCTGTTCGGTGAACAGCTGGATGAAATTATTAAGGAGGCTACTGGCGGGAAGAGTACTTCCTTGCCACAGACTAACGCCAGGAAACCTGTCCAGGGCAGGAACCAGTCGAGGATTCGTTCCTTTCGTTCCTCCAACTGGTCGTCCTCTAAGCCCTCGGCCTCGTCCACTAACTCAGCCAAGGACCAGAAGCCCTCCTGGCGCAAGAAGCCGCGTCCACAAGGGTCTGCAGGAGCTGCTGCCACCAAGGCAGCCTCCTCTTGACTATCTGGCTGAGCCAGCGACGTCCTTGGTCGGTGGCAGGCTCTCTCACTTTGGCGACGTGTGGTTCCAACACGTCTCCGACCAGTGGGTGCGGGATATCATCTCCCACGGCTACAGGATAGAGTTCTCTTCCAGCCCGCCAAACAGATTTTTTCTGTCAACTCCCCCCTGCTCCAAGGCCGCTGCCTTCTCTCAGGCCGTGGCATCCTTGCAGGCCAACGGAGTAATTGTACCGGTTCCCGCCAGGGAACGGTTCAGAGGTTTCTATTCAAATCTCTTCCTAGTCCCCAAAAAGGACGGTTCCTTCCGGCCCATCCTGGATCTCAAGCTTCTCAACCAGCATGTTCAGGTGCGGCATTTTTGCATGGAGTCTCTGTGATCAGTCATTGCCTCAATGACCAAAGGAGATTTCCTGGCATCCATCGACATCAGAGATGCCTATCTGCATGTGCCAATTGCAGTTTCGCACCAGCGTTGGCTACGTTTTGCAATCGGAGAGGAACATTTCCAATTCGTGGCTCTCCCCTTCGGGTTAGCCACGGCCCCTCGAGTATTCACCAAGGTCATGGCAGCAGTGGTTGCGGTTCTGCACCTCCAGGAGTTGGCAGTAATTCCTTACCTGGACAACCTTCTTGTCAAGGCTTCATCCAGTGCAGACTGTCAGTGGAGTGTCTCGCTCACTCTCGCCACTCTTGTTCAATTCGGGTGGCTTGTCAATCTGCCCAAGTCCACTCTGACCCTGACCCAAGAACTCACGTACCTAGGGATGCAATTCGAAACTCTGCCGGCACTTGTCAAGCTGCCCTTAGTCAAACAGCAGTCCCTCCATCTGGCGGTGCGATCTCTGTTGAGGCCCCGCCGTCATTCCATCAGGCACCTTATGCAGGTGCTGGGTCAGATGGTGGCGTCAATGGAAGCGGTTCCCTTTGCCCAGTTCCATCTGCGTCCCCTGCAGCTGGACATTCTCCGCTGTTGGGACAAGCGGATTTCTTCCTTGCACAAGTTGGTGGCTCTGTCGCCACAAGCCAGGAGCTCTCTTCAGTGGTGGCTTCGGCCTCTCTCTCTGTCTCAGGGACGCTCCTTCCTGACCCCGTCATGGGTGATCCTCACCACGGATGCCAGTCTATCCGGCTGGGGAGCAGTATTTCTCCACCACCGAGCACAGGGCACTTGGACTCCGTCCGAATCAGCCCTCTCGATCAATGTGCTGGAAATCAGAGCTGTGCTCCTAGCTCTGGTAGCCTTTCACCACCTGTTGGCGGGCAAGCACATTCGAGTCCAGTCAGACAACGCGACAGCAGGTTTTTTTTTTGTTTTTTTTCTTCTTTTTTTTCTTTCCCTTTTCCCCTTCTTTCTTTTCTCCTTTCCTTTTCCTTTTCTGAACCCAATTTATCCGATGCACATAAATCAATAATAAAATGCACATATATAGGGGCACTTAACACTTCAGCATATATATGCATATATGCATAAATATACATATACGCTCACATACGTACAATCAAATATGACTCTATCAGGTAAACCTTGTCATATTAATGTTTGGCGACATTATCTAGCATTATATTATGTCCTTCTGGGGCTAGTGTACCCAATTTGAAGATCCAATAGCTTTCTTTTTTGATGAGTTTATTTAATGATTGTGGATCTTTACTATCTATAGTGTCTATAATGGTAAGTGTCATTTTTGGAGTCCCTATTGTGCACATGATTGTAATGTCTTGATACACTATGTAGTGGATAGCCACTTTTTATGTTGTGTCGGTGTTTATTCAATCGTGCATGCATTTCTTGTATTGTTCTACCTACATATTGGACACCACAAGGGCATTCCAGTAGATAGACTACATATGTGGAATGACAATCAAATGTATGTTTTATTATATAGGTTTCTCTTGTGGTCTTGGACGTAAAGGTTTTTGCTCCTTTAGTTATCACCTGACAGCATAGACATTTTGGTGTTTGACATGGGTAACATCCCCATTGATTTGGGTTGTTAACCTTGACTATTGATGGTTTTAAAGAGGTGTTACTGGGTGCGACCATATTACCTAGACTCCTATTTTTCTTATAAATAATGATGGGTCTGTGAGGTATGTGGTCTGATAGTATAGGATCACCTTTTAATATAAACCAATATTTATTGAGTAGTTTTTCAATATGGGTTCTAGGTTGACAGTAAGTAGTGACAAGACTCCATTTGGATAATTTGATTTTTCCTTCATTGTTTAGAATATTCGCTTGTTTTGGTTGTATACATGTTTCCTGGGTGAGGGGATTTGTTTTATTGTAGGCATCTTGTAACAGTTTTTTGGGGTATCCCTTCTCCAGGAATCTGTGTTTAAGAATTTTGGTTTCTTTCGCATAGTCCGTATCCACTGTACAGTTTTTTCTTTTTTTTTTTTTTTATCCTTCTGTACTGTCCATATGGAATGTTCCGGATCCATCTTGGTAGATGTCCACTGTTATATTTTAAATAACTATTTACATCCACGGGTTTGAAGTGTGTGGATGTTGTAATCCTCCCTGTTTCATTCAAATTAATTTGCAGGTCTAAATATTGAATGGTTTTATTTGAATGAGTGGCCGTAAAGGATATACCCCATTCATTCTTATTGAGATCCTCTATGAATTCTTGTGCTATCCCCAAGGGGCCTCTCCATATCAGGAAGAGGTCATCAATGAACCGACGGTAGAGAACTATGTGTTCCTTATATTTGGATTGTGCGATGGAGACGGACTCGAACGCACCCATAAAGATATTAGCGTAACTTGGTGCGAATCGCGTCCCCATCGCACATCCCTTGGTTTGTTTGAAGTATGAGCCCTCAAATGTGAACACATTGTTCTCTAATATGAATTTTATTGCCGTTAATAAAAAATTCCTTTGTGGCGCTGAAATTTCTGAATCCTTTGCTAGTATTTCTTCTACGGCTAATAGGCCCCTAGTATGTGTTATATTATTGTATAATGAACAGACATCCAATGTAAGGAGTAAGCTATTATCCAATGGGGGTAGGATTAATAATTCCCTTATCAATTGTGTTGACTCTTTCAAATAGGATTCTTGGTTTACTACATACCCTTGTAAGAATAGGTCCACAAAATGGGAAAGATTGCTGGTTATAGAGTTGACCCCTGAAATTATTGGGCGTCCAGGTGGATTTTTCGGGTCTTTATGTATTTTTCGTAGGTAGTAAAAATATGGCACTGAATAGTTTGTAATATCAAGGAATTTTTTCTCTTTTTTATTTAATATTCCCATCTGAGAGGCTTCCCTTATGATCGTGTTATAATCATGTAAAATTTGGGTTGAGGGATCCTTTTCCAGGGGTTCATAGTAATCATTGTCATTTAAGATCTTGTTGCCTTCATTAATATATTAATTACCATATATTAATATATATTAATATACCATGCCCTATTCATTATTACTATCCCTCCCCCTTTGTCTGCTCTTTTGATAATAATATTTTTATTCTTCCGTAGTGTGGTAATTGCCCTTTGCTCTCCTTTTGTAAGATTATTTTTCATTTTTGGGTTAGTAAGGGATCTGATGTCCTTTAATATTAATTGTTGAAATGTCTCAACGTGGGACCCTTTATGTTGTATTGGGTAAAATTTACTCCTTGTATTCCTTGGGTCAACGTGTTTAACATTCATTTGTGACATTTCATTAATATCCTGATTTTTTGGAGGATATTTTCCTGCTTTTCCTTTCTCTTCTATCAAAAAATGTCTTTGTATAGTGATTTTTTTAAAAAATTCATTTAGATCGAGATATAATGAAAATGTATCCAGTCCTGAGGTGGGGCTAAAGGATAATCCATGTCCCAGGAGTGATTTTTCGTCATCTGTTAGTATGTAGTTAGAAATATTAAAAATCCCTATTTTTTTCTTCACTTCTATCTTTTTCTTTTATTTCTTTTATCTCTTCATTTGTTGTTTCCCTTTCATCTTTATTTAATTTTATTGATTGTTTCTTTAGTTGATCTATTATGTTTTCGTTTTTTTCGGGATAGTTATTTGATCGTTCATTTCTTCTAACCCGATTATATCTAATTCCTCCTCTACATCCTCTCCTTCTCTTTTTCTCTTGGAGTGGCGTCCTGGAGCCACCCGAAAATAATGAGTGATTTTCATAGTGTTTAAGTTGTTGGATTTGTTAGGGCTTTTTTCTATTTGATGACTTGTATGATTCCCTATTACAGAGGGGGGTAGAATCATACCAGATTGTATGGGTTCCTGTGAACTAGTTTCTTCATGCACTGTTAATATAGATAGATCGAGGAGTTGTGTGTTATTCTCATCTTCTATATTATCTTTATGTGTCTCTTTAGTTTGTATTGGCGTATTTTTAATAGAATTATTTGTATTATTACTATTACTTGTAGTAGCTATTACTATATTTAAAGTTTCTTCAGTTTCATGATTATTCGCTTCCATTATAGTAGATAATGTTGTTAAAGCTTCCATATCAAACACTGATTCGGTCCCATTGTGTTCCATAGGACTGAATGAGATGGGTAGTAAATTTTGATCATGATGATGGGATTTATTTGTGGTTGGGATACCAGATTCATTATTTTTTGTTTTACTGATTTTCAATTTAGATCTATGGAGTTCGTAATAATTCCTTTGTTTTTCCGATGTTAAATAATTAAAGGATTCCTTATTTTTCATATTTTTATTTTTATTCTTAGTAATATTGGGTGTATCTCTGTTTTGATCTTTGGTGGTTTTTATTTTATTTATATCCTTATATAGAGTTACATTAGTATTATCATCTGTGGTTTCTGAAATTGAAGGGTTAATTGAAGGGTTAATATCAATTTCCATGTTATCACTGTCCCTATTATTTTCATATCTATCCCTTATATAATTTACAGCTTTTTTCTTTATTAATTCTTCTTCATATTTATTCAATGTTATTTTTAATATAAGATCTATTTCGTTATAATCATATGATTGAGAATAGATGTCTAAGGTTAATTTTAGATTATTCAGTTTATTTAGAGCTTTTTCAATTTCTAGTTTATTTTGTCCTATAATTATTTTCATAAGCCCTTGTGAGTATCTTTGAGAATATTCTTCCCATTTGGTTATAAAATCTTTATCATTAGGGAAGGGTGGTTTCTGGATTAATTTAAATTCTACTGGTATTATATTCTCTAGTAAGTATCTCTCCAGGAATATTTTATTAAGATGATTAGTGATTTCTAGTTTGCAGTTACGTTCATAATCAGAGAAAAGGTCTGCCATATTTTTCCTATCAATTTCATTTAGTCTAATATTCTCATCTTCGTTAATCTCTATAGTGTTTATCTGGTTACCTATTATGTTAGTGATCAGGGATTCCCTATGCGCTAACCTATTGTTCATAAAAAAGTCCATATCTTGCGTCCGTATCAATCAGTAAAACCCGTTAATTCTACAATGAGAGGGGGGTTGAAAGCAGAGTGTATCTTCCAAGGGATTAGTTATCAGGTGATCTAGGAGTCCATCTAAAATGATTGCCTGCTAAAAAAAAAAAAAAAACAAAAAAAAAACCCCCTATTTTCCCTTTATCTTTTAATGGTACATATAGCTCTTTTTGTGTGGTAATGTCCTTTTTCTTTCTAAAATATTAAATCATGAAGGAATTATTAAAGTTTTCAGTCCTTGGGTGCTTTATTGCAGCTATTTGGGATATTCCCACGCTGTCTGCGTTCAATGGATCACTGTAGAGATAAAAATATAGCGCATATGAGAAGCACCCATGGAGTGATTTCTGTATATATATATTATAGAATTGCTCACCTGGTTAGGTTGTGCGCCCTCGCACAACCCCGGTGTTAGATGTATAATTCCTCTGGGGGATGAGGGACTGTTACACCTGAGGATGGCAAGTGTATCTTGCTGAAACGCGTTGTGTTAATACAAGAGCTTTATGTTATTAATAATAAAGCCAAATTTCTTAAAAGATCAAAGACCAAAGATCTATTACTAGCGCTCACAAAGACCGGAATCTTTTTTCTACTTTCTACAGTCCGGTCTGCAGCTAGGACTATCCCTCAATTCCCTTAAGGGACAAGTCTCGGCTCTGTCAGTGTCCTTTCAGCGGCGTATCGCCCGACTGGCTCAGGTGCGCACCTTCATGCAGGGCGCATCTCACATCATTCCACCTTACCGGTGGCCTTTGGATCCCTGGGACCTTAATCTGGTCCTCACGGCCTTACAGAAACCCACCTTTGAGCCTCTTAGGGAAGTTTCTTTGTTTCGACTTTCACAAAAAGTCGTCTTTCTGGTGGCCATAACCTCTCTCAGGAGAGTCTCTGATTTGGCCGCGCTCTCTTCGGAGTCGCCTTTTTTGGTTTTTCATCAAGACAAGGTAGTTCTCCGTCCGACTCCGGACTTTCTTCCTAAGGTGGTCTCTCCTTTCCACCTTAACCAGGACATTTCATTGCCTTCCCTTTGTCCGGCCCCTGTTCATCGCTTTGAGAAAGCGTTGCATACTTTAGATCTGGTGCGGGCGCTCCGGATCTATGTGTCACGCACCGCTGCTCTTAGGCGGTGCACCTCTCTTTTTGTGCTGACCACAGGTCAGCGCAAGGGTCTCTCGGCTTCTAAACCGACCCTAGCTCGTTGGATTAGGTCGGCCATATCCGACGCCTACCAGAGTACTCAGGTGCCTCCCTCGCCGGGGATCAAGGCACACTCGACCAGAGCTGTCGGTGCCTCTTGGGCTTTTAGGCACCAGGCTACGGCTCAGCAGGTCTGTTAGGCTGCCACTTGGTCTAGTCTGCACACCTTTTCAAAGCACTACCAAGTGCATGCTCATGCTTCGGCAGATGCGAGCTTGGGCAGACGCATCCTTCAGGCGGCTGTCGCCCATTTGTGAAGTTAGGTTTTGCCTACTTCTCAGTTTTCAGTTTATTCCCACCCATGGACTGCTTTGAGACGTCCCATGGTCTGGGTCTCCCATAAGGAACGATGAAGAAAAAGAGAATTTTGTTTACTTACCGTAAATTCTTTTTCTTATAGTTCCGACATGGGAGACCCAGCACCCTCCCTGTTGCCTGTTGGCAGTTTTCTTGTTCCGTGTGTTTTCACCGGCTGTTGTTGTAGACAGAGGTGCCGGTTGTTCCGGGTTTTGCTCTGTCTCTACTTGTGGGTGGATGTCCTCCTTCAGCTTTTGCACTAAACTGGCTAGATTTGGTGATCCAGGGGGTGTATATGCTAGGAGGGAGGAGCTACACTTTTTAGTGTAGTACTTTGTGTGTCCTCCGGAGGCAGAAGCTATACACCCATGGTCTGGGTCTCCCATGTCGGAACTATAAGAAAAAGAATTTACGGTAAGTAAACAAAATTCTCTTTGTTCTATATTTCACCCCCTACATCTGATCACTCGCTCGCTTATGTCACCTACACGTCAAAAATATCTCTAGAATTTTGACCTTTTCTTACCGTTGACTCTGCAAAAACCTGTTCTGTCGCTCTTATTAATGTTTGTCTGGACTACTGCAATTAAAGAAGTTGTTCAGTTACCAAAACTGATTTTTTTTTTTTCTGATAAATCTTGCTAATATGTGCCCCTCAACACATCTATTATGTGTTACCTTTTATTGTGCACTAGCAGCACATGCTCATTGCTGGCTCCAGCTCTGATGGGGTTAATCTCTCCTCTGACTTCCTGTGTTCAGTTCCTACAAGTTCCAGATGTAATACTATTGTATGTTCTGAGGATTTCGATAGCGTTAGGGCAATGACAACCAGAGACGAGTTCTTGGTACAAAGATGTTTATAATATGTAACCACGATAGGTACACAACGGAACAAACACAGTAGAACAATAACACACGAAATACCTTCCCGAAACGGAGCGAAGGGAATTCCCGGGGCCACGCACCGGACTCCCCCAGGGAGACCACCAAGAGCGAACCCCTATACAGGGACTGTCTGGCAATCACCCCGGAAGGCCTAAATGCGCAGCAGCCGGGACACAAGGGGCAAGTGGTAAAGTCCAGAAGTGTCCGTATGGGATAATAGTCCAGAGTGGTTACGAACCGGAAGGAACCGGGCAGAAGTGCTGACCAAAGACGGCAGACGGAGTCCGGGCACAGCTTGAAGAAACCGGGTACGGTCCAGAGTCGGTGTCGGTAGTCTTTCAAGAGGATCCAAAGGCAATCAGGAATTAGGAGCAGCAAAGCAGGAGCACACAGCAAGCAGTATACTCAGGCACTGGACTAGGCTTAGAGGCGGCCTTTTAAGCAGCTGGACAGGAAGTAGGGCAACAGAACAGTAAACTCCATGTTAACCGAGGGCAAGCTCTTTCAAAAGAGAACTGGAAATCCCGGAAACCTGACACCAGAACTCTTTGTGGCTCTAGGGCGGTGTCTAGCTTATCTAACACACCCATTGTGTCTAATACACCCACTCTGCTCTCCGACCAAACCCTCCTCCCTGCCTCTTCCCAGTGGATGTGCACTCAGGGAAATCACACAGACAGCAGCAGCTCTACACAGCCAGGGGAAGAAAGTGTGTGTGCGCGTATATACAGTGTATGTGTATGTGAGTGTGCGCGTATATACAGTGTGTGTGTGTATATATACAGTGTGTGAGTGTGTATGTGTGTGTGTGTGTGTGTGTGTATGTCATACTCACCTGTCTGCAGGGTCCCGGTGCCATGCCTGCTTCCAGCCCCTGTCTCGGTCCCGCCGCTTCGGCTGTGTGCAGTCTCCCCGGGGCACGTACGAAGCTTGCAGGACCTGGCGGTGGATCACCTGATGCAGTCACCTGACGCATCAGCTGATGATAGTCTCGCCGGCTTTTTCGCGCCCAGCCGGCTATCAGCTGATCCTGCCGTCAGGGGACTTCATCAGCTAATTACCGGCAGCTCCTGCAGTGATGGGCCAGGATCAGACTCCGCTGCAGGAGCTGCCGGTAATCAGCACATAAGTGAGTATGTATTTATTTTTATTTTTTTCTACTGATGCATCAGCTGATTGTATAATCGGCTTTTATACAATCAGCTGATGTGTGATGTGATTCAGCCCCTAGAACCTGACACATCATCTGATCGCTTTGCCTTCCAGCAAACCGATCAGATGATATTGGATCCGGATTGGACGGCGCGGGACCCTAACCCAGGATTACTGCGGAGGGGTGTTTATTTCAATAAAGATGGAGTCACTAATTGTGTTGTGTTTTATTTCTAATAAAAATATTTTTTTGTGTGTTGTGTTTTTTTTTATCATTACTAGAAATTCATGGTGGCCATGTCTAATATTGGCGTGACACCATGAATTTCGGGCTTAGGGCTAGCTGATAATATACAGCTAGCCCTAACTCCATTATTACCCAGCTAGCCACCCGGCATCAGGGCAGCTGGAAGAGTTGGATACAGCGCCAGAAGATGGCGCTTCTATGAAAGCGCCATTTTCTGGGGTGGCTGCGGACTGCAATTCGCAGTGGGGGTGCCCAGAAAGCTTGGGCACCCTTCACTGTGGATTCCAATCCCCAGCTGCCTAGTTGTACCCGGCTGGACACCAAAATTAGGCGAAGCTTACGTCATTTTTTTTTTAAATTATTTCATGAAATTCATGAAATAATTAAAAAAAAAAGGGCTTCTCTATATTTTTGGTTCCCAGCCGGGTACAAATAGGCAGCTGGGGGTTGGGGGCAGCCCGTACCTGCCTGCTGTACCCGGCTAGCATACAAAAATATGGCGAAGCCCATGTCATTTTTTTTTTCTTTTTGGGTAAAAAACTGCATACAGTCCTGGATGGAGGATGCTGAGCCTTGTAGTTCTGCAGCTGCTGTCTGCTCTCCTGCATACACTAGTGAATGGAGGATGCTGAGCCTTGTAGTTCTGCAGCTGCTGTCTGCTCTCCTGCATACACTAGTGAATGGAGGATGCTGAGCCTTGTAGTTCTGCAGCTGCTGTCTGCTCTCCTGCATACAATGAACATTTTGAATAAGGAAATGACATCAGACCTTTTTTTTTTTCATCAACAATCTTTAATGGCATTGTGCACTGATTAAAAACGCAGTGAGCAAAAACGCAGCAAAAAACGCACCAAATCGCGGCAAAAACGTGACATGCAGCAGTGCAGATGACAGAGCAGAGCAAGTTGGTGACATGCTCTGCTCTGACACATAGTGTGCTGCATATCACTGTATCCACTCTGGGACTTGTTGTGCAGGTGACCGGATGATACATGTCACTAACTTGCTCCACTGTGACTTCGGCTGCATTGTTCCAACTGTATACACTCTCACATGAACAAGTCTCAGAGTGGGGCAGTTAGTGACATGTATCATCCGGTCACCTGCACAACAAGTCCCAGAGTGGTAAAAGATAGTGACATGCAGCACACTATGTGTCAGAGCAGAGCATGTCACTGTCTCCACTCTGGGACTTGTTGTGCAGGTGACTGGATGATACATGTCACTAACTTGCTCCACTCTGTGACTTTTGCTGCATTGTTCCAACTGTATACACTCTCATCTGAACAAGTCTCAGAGTGGGGCAGTTAGTGACATGTATCATCCGGTCACCTGCACAACAAGTCCCAGAGTGGAGACAGTTAGTGAAATGCAGCATCCGGTCACCTGCACAAGTACCAGAGTGGTGAAAGATAGTGACATGCAGCACACTATGTGTCAGAGCAGAGCATGTCACTGTCTCCACTCTGGGACTTGTGCAGGTGACCGGATGATACATGTCACTAACTGCCCCACTCTGTGATTCCTGCTGCATAGTACCAACTGTATACACTCTCACCTGCACAACAAGTCCCATAGTGGAGACAGTTAGTGACATTTAGCATCCGGTCACCTGTACAACAAGTACCAGAGTGGAGAAAGATAGTGACATGCAGCATACTATGTGTCAGAGCAGAGCATGTCACTGTCTCCACTCCGCTGACCTCACAGCCCGTACACGCTGCGATGGATGCAGGGGGACACAGAACAAGTAATCGGCCGACACTGGAGTCATCTGATTACTTGGGATGAATGAGAAGTAAAATGCTCTGGTGCTCGATGGGCGAAGCCCATGCCGATTTTTTAAAAAAAAAAAATTCATTAGAAATAAAAAAACTAAAAAATCACATTGTTTGTGGGCTCCCGCTGCATTTTCTATTGCTAAGGGTAACCCAAGCAGCTACTGGCTGCTAGCCCCCGCTGCTTGGTGTTACTTTCACTGGCAATAGAAATGCAGGGAAGCATTTTTTTTTTATAAAAGGTTTTTCCCTGAAAACTTTTTTAAGAAAATAACGTGGGCTTCGCCATATTTTTGTATGCTAGCCAGGTACAGCAGGCAGCTACAGGCTGCCCCCAACCCCCAGCTGCCTAGTTGTACCCGGCTGGGAACCAAAAATATAGAGAAGCCCTTTTTTTTCATGAATTTCATGAAATAATTAAAAAAAAAAAATTATGTGGGCTTCGCCAAATTTTTGAGTCCAGCCAGGTACAACTAGGCAGCTGGGGATTGGAATCCACAGTGCAGGGTGCCAAAACTTTCTGGGCCCCCCACTGCGAATTGCAGTCCACAGCTGCCCCAGAAAATGGCGCTTTCATAGAAGCGCCATCTTCAGGCGCTGTGTCCAACTCTTCCAGTGGCCCTGGTGGCAGGTGGCATGCTGGGTAATAAGGGGTTAATACCAGCTATGTTTTACCAGCTGGTATAAAGCCCGAGATTCTTAATGTCAGGCCAAGTTTAACCTGGCCATTAAGAATCTACAACAAAGGGTTTAAAAAAAAAAAAAAAAAGACATCACACAGAGAAAAATACTTTATTAGAAATAAATACACAGACACAGTAGGGACTCCATGTTTATTACTCCCTCTCACCCCTCCACGATGGAGAGATTTCTGTACTGACCATGCCAGGAGAGGGGGAGGAAAAGAGAGCGAGCTGGGGGGGAGCGGAGAGAGAGAGGGGGGGAGCGGAGAGAGAGAGGGGGGGAGAAGAGAGAGAGGGGAGGGAGAAGAGAGAGAGGGGGGGAGAAGAGAGAGAGGGGGGGAAGAGAGAGGGGGGGAGAAGAGAGGGGGGGAGAAGAGAGAGAGGGGGGGAGAAGAGAGAGAGGGGGGGAGAAGAGAGAGGGGGGGAGAAGAGAGAGAGAGGGGGGGGGAAGAGAGAGAGGGGGGAAGAGAGAGAGGAGGGGGAGAGAGAGAGGGGGGAGAGAGGGGGGGAAGAGAGAGGGGGGGAGAAGAGAGAGAAGGGGGGGAGACGAGAGAGAGGGGGGAGAAGAGAGAGAGGGGGGAGAAGAGAGAGAGGGGGGGAGAAGAGAGAGAGGGGAGGGAGAAGAGAGAGAGGGGGGGAGAAGAGAGAGAGGGGAGGGAGAAGAGAGAGAGGGGGGGAGAAGAGAGAGAGGGGGGGAGAAGAGAGAGAGGGGGGGAAGAGAGAGAGGGGGGGAAGAGAGAGAGAGGGGGGAAGAGAGAGAGGGGGGGAAGAGAGAGGGGGGGAGAAGAGAGGGGGGAGAAGAGAGAGGGGGGGGAGAAGAGAGGGGGGGAGGAGAGAGAGAGGGGGGGAGGAGAGAGAGAGGGGGGAAGAAGAGAGAGAGGGGGGGAGAAGAGAGAGAGGGGGGGGAAGAGAGAGAGGGGGGGAGAAGAGAGGGGGGGAGAAGAGAGGGGGGGAGAAGAGAGAGGGGGGGGAGAAGAGAGAGGGGGGGAGAAGAGAGGGGGGGAGGAGAGAGAGAGGGGAGGGAGAAGAGAGAGAGGGGGGGAGAAGAGAGAGAGGGGGGGAGAAGAGAGAGAGGGGGGGAGAAGAGAGAGAGAGGGGGGAAGAGAGAGAGGGGGGGAAGAGAGAGGGGGGGAGAAGAGAGGGGGGGAGAAGAGAGAGGGGGGGGAGAAGAGAGGGGGGGAGGAGAGAGAGAGGGGGGGAGGAGAGAGAGAGGGGGGAAGAAGAGAGAGAGGGGGGAAGAAGAGAGAGAGGGGGGGAGAAGAGAGAGAGGGGGGGAAGAGAGAGAGGGGGGGAGAAGAGAGAGGGGGGAAGAGAGGGGGGGGGAGAGAGAGGGGGGGAGAAGAGAGAGGGGGGGAGAAGAGAGAGAGGGGGGAGAAGAGAGAGAGGGGGGAGAAGAGAGAGAGGGGGGGAGAAGAGAGAGAGGGGGGGAGAAGAGAGGGGGGGGAGAAGAGAGGGGGGAGAAGAGAGAGGGGGAGAAGAGAGAGGGGGGGAGAAGAGAGAGGGGGGGGAGAAGAGAGAGGGGGGGGAGAAGAATGAGGGGGGGGGAGAAGAGAGAGAGGGGGGGAGAAGAGAGAGAGGGGGGGGAGAAGAGAGAGGGGGGAGGAGAAGAGAGAGGGGTGGGAGAAGAGAGAGGGGGGGAGAAGAGAGAGGGGGGGAGAGAGAGGGGGGGAAGAGAGGGGGGAGAGAATAGAGGGGGGGGAGAGAGGGGGGGAGAGAGAGGGGGGGAGAGAGAGGGGGGGAGAGAGGGGGGGGAGAGAGAGGGGAGGGGGGAGAGAGAGGGGAGGGGGGAGAGAGAGGGGAGGGGGGGAGAGAGAGGGGAGGGGGGAGAGAGAGGGGAGGGGGGGAGAGAGAGGGGAGGGGGGGAGAGAGAGGGGGGGGAGAAGAGAGGGGGGGAGAGAGAGGGGGGGAGAGAGAGGTGGGGGAGAGAGGGGGGGGAGAGAGAGGGGGGGAGAGAGAGGGGGGAGAAAGAGAGTGGGGAAAGAAGAGGGGGGGGGGCAGAGGTGCTCTGTCACCAACTGTCTCCACTCTGTGACTTGTGGTGCAGGTGACAAAGTGCAGACAGTTGGTCCCATGCAGCAGGACAGATGGCAGAGCACAGCGGTGACATGCCTGTCAGTGTCTTGCTGCTGGGAGGAGCACATGATCACACTGCCCGACACCGGCCGCTCCCCTGACATCGCAGCAGAGCGGGCGGGTGGAGAGTGTGAGCACATACTTACGTGCAGGGGGGGATTCAGCTGAAGAACCCCCCCCCCCTGTACTGCACACTGGCGCCCCGTGCCTCACCATCTGCAGGACGCTTAGCCGGCTCCACAGTGACGTCCTCCGGATCCTCCCCTCGATGCTGAGCTGTGACGTGCGGTAGTCACCGCCCACAGCCCTGTCACTCAATCTGAGTGGTGCCAGCCTCCTCTGACGTACCTGTCTTGTTTGAGAGCCCGGAAATGCCGGGACGTCAGAGGATGCTGGCGGCCACAGCTCCATTGGGTCATGTGGCAGGCACTGAGCGTGCAGCATAGCGCCGCTCAGTGCCAGAAATGGAAACACAAGCCAATGGAGAAAATACCTAGAATTGTAAGTAGAACTTCTACAGAAAATAAAAAAAATGGGTGAACAACCCCTTTAAGCTAATTGATCTCCCTCTTATTAAATTCTCCCTTAAAAAATCATCCTGGATGCAGCAGCCAGAATCCTATTCCTCTCCAACTACTACACTGATGCTTCTAACCTGTGCCAGTCCTTGCACTGGTTGCCCATCCGCTACAGAGTACAATATAAACTTAATCATTCTAACCCACAAAACCCGCCACAGTTCTGCATCATCTTTATTGCAATACATGTGTATGGCAATGCATTAGCCCAGTTAAGTATTACACTGATAAAATGTCTTTAGACCTTGCTCTTGGCATTGTTTAATAGACCACCATAGCTGGTAGATCAGGTCACCATTTTACCTCTGGCTGCAATGACAACCATTGGATCCCCGTGATTGCATTGTTGGGGTGCTGTTGGGATTCTTACTAATGCAATTGCTATTAATCATGGCATTTAAAGGATTAAACAGTCAAGCGCAATGCAGGCACCAATCCTGGTTGTTACGGCAAGCTCTTGGCAGTGATTGTGCGGACACACTTCTGGTGGCTGCATAATCGCTAGGATGGACCAGTATGTCTATTTGCAGGAACACACAGAAAAATAGGACTTATTGATTTGCTCAATGTCGGGAAGTGGTTATGCTATACCCATTACTTGAAGCAAACTGCTTTGTAAAAAAATATGTATAAAAAGGTGTTTAAAGAAAACGAAATTAGAAATTCTCATTTAACCCATATGGGCTAACAGAATGAATTTTTAGGATGCACTCATTCTCTCAAAAGGGAATCTGTAAGTAAGATCCCCACCTCACCCCCAAACTATTTGTATGTACATGTAGCCCTTTCACAGACAAGTCCAGCAATACCTTTACATAACCAATCTGTTCTTCCTTTACTGATTAATCAGCATTTGGATTGATATGCAAATAAGGATGTACATCTGAAGCCTCTGTCACACCAGCTCTAATGTCTGGCCACCTCGGGAGGTGTAGCTAGGCAGGGAATAGAGCTGGAGTGACAGTAGCTTCAAATGCACCACATTTATTAGCATATCAATTCAAATGCCGATTTGTCAGTAACGGAAGAATAGATTGGTCATGTAAAGGTATTGCTGGAGTTGTCCTTGAAAGATCTTACATGTACATGTAAAGTAAATAGATTGGGTGGTGAAAACCTGCGGACAGATTTCCTTTAAGTAAAATTCAAGGTGTTGCCTTGTATGCCCATTTTTATCTGGCATATGACCCATCCCGTTATCTTTCAAATATAAATTGTGTTTCATTTTTGCAACTGGGATGTGAGTAAGTAGCTTATTCTGTTCTCTACGAGCATGTTCACTTTTATTATTAGCTGTAGTCACAATGTGCTTTCGTATTCTTAAAAACCTTGTAATTTTGCCTAAATATCTCTGGGAACAGGGGAACACCATAGAATAAGTGACCAACATGGACGAGCAGCTTATGGCCTGCTTGCCAAAAGGTATCTACAAAATGTTTCCTTATGGTCAATATTTGACATGCTTTACAGATTCTGCATGAGAAGAATCAAGCGGCTTTTGTCTTCATTTAAAGAGGCTGAATACTAGATTAAAGATAGATATCTTCGTTGCGCACACTGCGTTTTTTTCTCAAGAAAATTCTTTTAGTAGATTTTCTTGAGAAAAAGAATGAGCAAGTCACTTCTTTTCTGCAGATAGCTGCATTACTCACTCCATTGACTGTAATGTAATCATGGAATAACACAGGTAGCAAATTCTGTGCGTTTCATTGCGTTTTCCTGCGTTATTTTGCGTTTTTCGGGACATAATGTTCATCACTGGCCCGCGTTTTACAGGGAAGTGATGTCATTATGACAGGAAGAAGTTGAGCAGAGAGTAAACACACACATATCACACACACACAGACACATACATATAGAATGCACACACACAGATCACACACACACAGACACATACATATAAAACACACAGACATATCACACTCACACACAGACCTATGGAATGCACATAGAAATCAAACGTACATATTAAAAATAAAAAACGAAAAAAAAAAAACCCCGTGACTCCACTGTATTTTTACCGTCCAGCCAAGGTAAACACACAGCGGCGGCCTGGTATTTTCAGGCGGCGGAGGGCGAGAACCATGGTTAATGATCCCCCCTCTTGCAGCCAAGGATATCAACCCGCCGCTGCCCCGAGAATGTCGCATCCATTATTCAACAGTCTCGGCTCCTCCCGATTGCCGTGATGCGGTGGCAATTGGGGTAATAACGAGTTAATGACAGCGCTTAGCTGCCACTAAGTCCTAGCTTAATCATGACAGCGTCTGAGACAGCTTCCATGATTAACCTGTAAGTAAAGTGAATAAACACACACCGAAAAATCCTTTATTTTAAATAAAATAACATAAAAGCCCCCTCTTTAACCACTTTATTAACCCCCCCAAACACACAGCTCCGGCGTAATCCACACAGGTCCCACGACGCTTGCAGACTGCTCCAGCCGCATCTGACACAGTACACAATGCAGCCTTGTTCAGTGAGCGATGCTGCAGGGGTAACTACAGGTCATTTTTCACGGTCAGTACCGCTTGCGAGAACTGCAGTGTGTCCTCACAGGGACTCTATCTATTGATTGATTGATTTGTCCTCTGTCTATCGATTATCTTTCTATCCATCTAGCTATCCATTATCTATTTATCTATTGATTATCTATTCATCTTTCTATTTATCAATCTATTAATCTTTCTATTATCTGTCTATCCATTATGTATGTATTCATCTATCTATCCATTATCTAATTATTTACCTGTCTATCTATTCATCTATCCACCTTTCTATTTATCTATTATCCATTTATGTATCTAACCATCATCTATCTATCCATTATCTATTCATCTTTCCATCTTTCTATCCATTTATCTATCCATCTGTCTATCTATCCATTATCTTTTTATCTATCCATTATCTATTCATCTATCCATCTGTCTATCGATTATCTATTTATCCATCTATATTATTTACTAGAAGGTGGCCCGATTCTACGCATCGGGTATTCTAGAATTTACGTATTGTGTAGTTAATGTATGATTTTTGTTTTATATATATATATATCTATATATATATATATATATATATATATATATATATATATATATATATATATATATATATATATATATAGATATATATATATATATATATAGATGTTGTTGTGTGTAGTTACCAAGTGTTTGTGTAGGGCGCTGTACATGTTCTGGGTGTTGTCTGGGTGTGGCGGGGGGTGAGAGCAGTGTTGTTTGTGTGTTGCGTTGTTTGTAGAGCGCTGTGTGTCTGTAGCGTTGTGTGTGTGTGTTGCGCGGTTTGTGTGGGTGTGGGGTGCGTGTGTGTGTTTTGGGGGGAGGTGTTTTGTGCAATGTGTGTGTTGCGCGGTATGTGCGTATATTTGTGTATGCTGCGGTGTTTGTGTGTTGGGTGTTGTGTGTGTGCGGCGTTGTCTGTGTTTGTGGGTGTCTGTGTAGGGCGGTGTTTGTGGTTCCCAGTGTGTGTGTGTGTGTGGTGTGTTGTGCGGTGCGCGTGTGGCGGTGTGTGTGTGTTTTGGGGGGAGGTGTGCACCCCCATCGAGCTCCATCCCCCATCATGCTCCATCCCCCATGCTGCGCACTCCCCATCGTGCTCCATCCCCCATGCTGCGCACCCCCATCGTGCTCCATCCCCCGTGCTGCGCACCCCCATCGTGCTCCATCCCCATGCTGCGCACTCCCCATCGTGCTCCATCCCCATGCTGCGCACTCCCCATCGTGCTCCATCCCCATGCTGCGCACTCCCCATCGTGCTCCATCCCCCATGCTGCACACTCCCCACTGTGCTCCATCCCCCATGCTGCGCACTCCCCATCGTGCTACATCCCCCATGCTGCGCACTCCCCATCGTGCTCCATCCCCAATGCTGCACACTCCCCATCATGCTCCATCCCCCATGCTGCGCACTCCCCATCGTGCTACATCCCCCATGCTGCGCACCCCCCATCGTGCTACATCCCCCATGCTGCGCACCCCCCATCGTGCTACATCCCCCATGCTGCGCACCCCCCATCGTGCTACATCCCCCATGCTGCACACTCCCCACTGTGCTCCATCCCCCATGCTGCGCACCCCCATCGTGCTCCATCCCCCATGCTATAATAGTTCTCCTATTATACTCAGAGAGGAGTATAATAGGAGGATTATAATAGGAGGAGTAGTCCTGGGGGGAGAGGAGTATAATGCCGGCTCCCTGCACATGTGTACCGGGAGCCAGTGTACGCTGGTAACTATGATACACATCGGGTAACCAAGGGACCTTAGTTACCCGATGTGTATAATAGTTACCAGCGTTCACCGGCTCTGTCACGATCCCAGCATCACCAGGTTATGTCTGGCGATGCGTGCGGAGGGCCGGGGCGAGCGGTCAATCCATGCGGAGGGCGGGGCCAGGCCGAGGCGTGCGACCAATCCGTGGGGGGGGCGGGGCCAGGCCGAGCCCAGCGGCGACCAATCCGTGGGGGGGGTGGGCAATCAGACGGTTGTCACTGTAGTGACACTCACCGTGACACAATTTTGGAGCAAGACAGACAGACAGACAGACAGAATAAGGCAATTATATATATAGATTGCTGTTAAAGCATTAAAAAAACGCAGGGACCAACCTGCAAAAAAACGCACCAAAACGCGGTAAAAACGCATGCTTTTTTCGGTGCGTTTATTTAACGCAGGTGTGCTAATCCTTCACTCAAGAAATTTCTTAAGAAAAATCCTTTTTCTAGTGCGCACATAGCCTTATGCTCTATAATAGCAAGTGGTTATTCTATACTAGCAGCAGAGGATTTTGGCTACTATGCCTCTTGGCAGTTTGACAATTTGATCTGCCATTTTACGTAAGGAAATAGCTATGGTTCAACATGAACATGTTTGAGTGCAAGGCTAGGATCTCTAATATTGTGATCCCAGGAGATATAACAAATTGTACTGATTGTGCACACACTAATATTTTAATCAATATGATTTATACTTTATTCACATTCAGAAATCCCTTTCTTTCCCATTGCCACTAATGTGAATTAAACCAAAAGATAGGTGGGATTTCAATGTCTTAAAAGGGATTCTGTCAATACGATCAACCCTCCTAAGCAGTCTATATGGCCATGTAGGTCATAGAAATCTGAATACATTTTTTCATTGGAATAAAACATTGGATCACAGTTATCTAAGAAATCAACATTTGTTTTCTTAAAATTGAAATCATTTTAAGATTTATGGGCTGGACCTAGATCTTTCTGAGAATCTGCCTCCAGAGCTGATGTTAAATAAAATGAGGAATTACCAGTGTGAGACATGTAATGACTGACAGTCTGCTCTCCTGATCTACATGTCTCATGCTGGTAATGCCACCTTTCATTTAAAATATTATCTATGGGCCTGAGAATCTGCCTCCAGAGCTTAACAGATCATTTACATATTAAGAAAAAAAAAAGTGGATCTTTCTCTGGAGTAAGACATTGGATTGCAAATATCAAGGTATCATTTTATTCAACTATGACCTACATGCCCATATAAGTGGATTAGGAGTGTTGATCCTTGTTGATCCTTGTGTAGAAAATAGTGAGCTCTTATGAGAATCCTCATCTCCTCCATGTATTAATACTTTACACCAATTGTGATCATTATTTCCCTCCGACTGTTGAAACAGATTCTGCTGATATGCCGCTGTTATATCCAATACCATGACACTGTTCTTTCAATGCAATTGTCTTTTCTTTTTGAATCAGATCATTTTTATTAAAGCATAAGCACAGGGTACAAAACAAGTAAAGCAGACATTTGATGCACAAGTACAGATATATCAAAATGAACGAAATTCAGGATTACAAATCCGCCCTCTGTATGAATTTGTATCACTGTTTTGGCGTTTTAGAAAAAGAAAGAAAAACAACCAAACTTTGTTAAATTAGAAGAATAGAAGTAATGTTTTTTCAGCAGAATATCTGTCCAGCTTAGTAATTATTTTCCAGCCAAGTCTCTCTCCATGACAGTTCCCTGACCATGTCCACCTCTCAACATCAAACCATTCCCTCACAGTATTTTTTGGCAGTGTTCTCCAAGGGCTTATCAAGGTATAAGAAGTAACAAGACATCCAACTCCAGAATAACTTCAATCACTGTAAGGCCAGGGCCACATGGACATCTACTGCGATCATCGCATGACACTTGGCTCACGCTGGCAGCATAATAATCGCTCATGGGTGCTGACACATAGGGTAATATTGGTCTGAGTGGAATGCAATGTTTTATCGCACACCACTGGCTCCGATTTTCATGCCGTGTGTTTTAGCCCTAAGCATAACAGACGGTCCATCATACTATCCTAAACTAACGCACCAGAGGGGAGGGATGGTACATCCATCAAAGGCTGCCAGATCTTATAAATTTACCCAGTGCTTTACTCTTTAACTAGACTCCTCTTTCTAATCTAAGAACGCGATTTATCTTATTTTTGAGCTCTGCTACAGTCGGGGGTGAAAGATCCAGCCAGTGGTACGCCAATAACTTCCTTGCTTGGTAAAGAATACGCAGTATACCCAAAGCCATTGGGGAATCCGGATCTACTCGCCTTTCCACAAATTCACCAAACAGATACGGGGCAAAGGTTGCATTTTAACACGAAAGAGTCCCAGGGCTTGCTTCCATAATTCTCCAATATGTCTGCACTCCCACATTACATGCATTAAATGGGCATTATCCTGTCCACATCTGACAAATTGTGCATTTGGTCTAAGTCCTATCTTGAACAGGAGCCTAGGTGTCTTGTACACCCTATGAATGAAAAACAACTGAGAGAGTCTCTGACACTCTGAGACCGCCATCTTAGGAATCTGTTCCAGTAAATCTGACCACTCATCTGCCAAGGGGCCCAGATCTCGCTCCCATTTATTTTTGTGGAATTGCTCTTCTGATTACCTGACATACAGTTGGGTTCAACTGGTAACAAAACGCAAAATCCAAATGATGAGTAATACACGAAGCCAATATTTTATTTATAGGCTACAGTAGACTACAGCAGACTACACAGTACAGTAATAAATGCTACAAGAGCAATAGATTGGCATCATGTACAATTACAACATATAGCCTTAACCCCTTCAGCCCCTGGGCATTTTGCGTTTTTCCGATTTGTTTTTTTCCTCTTTCTTCCGAGAGCCGTAACTTTTTTATTTTTCCGTCAATCTTGCCATATAAGGCCTTGTTTTTTTGCGGGACTCGTACTTTTAAATGAATTCATAAGTTTCACCATATAGTGTACTGGAAAACGGCAAAAAATTCCAACTGCTGAAAAATTGCAATAAAAGTGTGATCGCACAATAGTTTTTGGATATTTTATTCACCATGTCAGTGTGATGCCTGAGGTCGGTGCGAGTTTGTAGACACCAAACATGAATAGGTTTACTTGTATTTAAGGGGTTAAAAGAATTCACAAGCTTGACAAAAAAAGTGGCGCACGTTTTGCGCCATTTTCCAAAACCCGTAGCGTTCAAATTTTTCGGTATCTATGGCTCAGTAACAACTTATTTTTTGCGTCTCGAGCTGCCGTTTTTAACGGTACCATTTTTGCGCAGATACTACGTTTTGATCGCCTGTTATTGCATTTTGCACAAAATTTGCGGCGACAAAAAAAACGTAATTTTGGCGTTTGGAATTGTTTTTGCCGCTACGCTGTTTACCAATCAGATTAATTGATTTTATATTTTGATATATCGGGCATTTATGAACGCGGCGATACCATATATGTGTATATTTTTATTTTTTTAACCCTTTAAATTTTCAATGGGGTGAAAGGGGGATGATTTGAACTTTTAGGTTTTTTTTATTTGGTTTTAATTTTTTAAAACTTTTTTTTTAACTTTTTTTTATTTTACTAGTCCCCTTAGGGGGCTATAGCGATCAGCAATCTGATCGCTCTGCCATATCTCCAGATCACAGCTACAGAGCTGAGAACTGCAGATTTGGTGCTTTACTTTCAATGCCGGCTGTATTCCGGGACTGAGAGGAAGTGACTCATGTTAGCTACAGGCGTCATCACATGACCCTGTGCTACCATGGCAACCACCGAAAGTCACGTGATCATGTCACGTGACTTCCGATGGGAGCAGGGTAAGTCACTGTAATGGCGGCGCGTATATACATCTCGGTGCTACATTTTGGCAGCGAGATGTAAGGGGTTAATAGTCGCAAGTGGAAGTGATTCCACTTGCGATTAGCAGGCACACGTCAGCTGTTGAAAACAGCTGATATGTGCGTGGATCGCCGCGACCTGCCCACGGCAGGGGGCGGGGATTAACCATACATGATCCATGAAGTACCCAGTACATCGTGGGTCGGTAAGGTGTTAAAATGATTTTATGCTAGTTTAATAGGGGAGCTTTTTCAGACTGCCACAATACTGTGGGTCTAATAACTGTGGGTCTAATGACTAATAACAGAATGTAGGCAGGGAGACCATAGACTGAAATCTCACTACATGGTTGAACATTACTGTAAGTATTCCCTACAATAATCTAATGGAATACGTCCACAAATTACCAAGTATCTTCTATCTACAAAAATACTAAGGAGGCTCCTTTGTAACTCAGATTCTGGAAGTCTCTTGTTAAAATGAAGGCAAAGATAAGGAACCTTTTAGTGTTTCTGTTCATCTGAAAGTAAATCACATATAAATACACAAGGGACAATATGTACAAAGTTCTCCAGGTAATAACACATCTGATTCATGTAGGTCACCAGTAAAACGTTTTACTAAGGAAACTGGCAGCAGCGTTCACCCAACTTCCACGGGTCTCATCCTTTGCTGCTGGATGAGCTAGAGCTTTTTCTAGATCTTTCTGAGGACTTTCCTCTTCCGGCAAATAGTCTGGCAAGCACTGGCTCTTTTCCACCTGATGGTTCATACTTGGCAGTGGTACATAAATCTACGAAGCATAAAAGACAAAGATTACACATGGGAACACTCACTCTACTTGTGGCTACTCTACTACAGCCATATGTCCAGTGTTCAGTTGCCAGACCAAGCAACTAAAGGAAAACAGTAGTCACCAGTGATATTATGGCAAAACAGAACAACAAATGTTTTTGGTCATGAGACCACAGTCGCGGCATAGCCCAAGCCTGTTTTAGATACCAAAAAATTAGATACAAATGTGTGTGATGGCACGTACCTCTTTACCACACTCATTCTTGATGACCTGCTGTGCCTTCAGAACCTTTGTTTCTGCGATTGCTGAGGTTAAACACTGTAAACAAGAACAATTGTGGAATCCATGAGTATATACACGGGGACAGTGCGCAAAAAGAAAATGGCCAACGTTGTAACAAGATTACGGTGACCAGAATGCTTGCCTACTACACTTCAGACCAGCAGAAGCTGTAATGTTGCCTAAAAGAACCTACACCTCTAGAATATACAATCCTCAACACTGAAATGGCAACACCAAGAAGGAAAGTCGTGGAATGGTGAAAATCACGGAATCAATACATGATAATATGCAGATTATGGAAAAGGGGAACTATGACATCCTATGTCTTAATCCGTGGAGTAGGACCAGTGTGACCTTCCCCACGTGGTCTCCAGATAATCTCCAGCAACTACTGCGTCTAAAACAAAAGCAGGACTAGTCTTTCAAGAGGACATAGTGGTGGTTCTCACAGGGTTATGGTGTGGGCTGGCATAATGTATGGAAGCAAGTCCCCTGTAGTCTCTCTTTCAGGTACACTAATAGCTCAGGGTTACATTGATTTGATGATTGAATCACTGGTACAATTATTTCTTCAAAGTGTCCAAACATGACAACGCCAGGCCACATGTTGCATGTGCTACTTTATGCAACCCAAGTGGTCTAAACCTGTTACAATGCCCAGGAGCGTCTTTGGACTTGTCTATCAAGCAAATTTGAGACATCATTAGTCGGATATTACATAGGGAGTTGCCAGCAGCAGATCTTCATGAATTGTGTGATCAAGTCCATTCAGAGGAACCTCAGTGAGCGCATGACAAGGCCGGTAAGAGTGCGCATCTCTGTGCATGGCAATCATACCATATAGTGAAGAAAATCGAGATGTTAGGAAAATTTAGCTTTCATTTTTTTCCCCATCATTTCTGTATCATTAACATGTCCATCCATCCTGTTATTGTCATAATTCCACATCTTTTCCCTCTGTTAAAAGTGTATATAACTAGCTGGCAGTTCCATTAGTCAGATGTGCCTTCTTACCTGCTGCATTGTGCACAAACAATATCTGCATGCCCCATAAAATCACTCATAACTCTACATTGTGCTGTATTTATATTAAAGCACCACTCCAGCATTATTTTATTTCACTGCTGGAGTGGTGCTTTAAATCCTAGCACCCTGCCCCCTGTCATATGCTCTTTTTGTTCGGTGGCACTCCATTTATGAGTCGCCATCTTCTGACTGGCCGGAAGTCAGAAGTTATGTCACAAGTGCTCAATGTAACTCTGAAAATCAGAACAAGGCTCTCATAGACTTGTACTGAGTTGTGACCTCCATGCAACACTGGAGCAATCGTTAGGTCACATATCGCTGGAGACGGACTGGAACGGCGGGGGTGGAAAATTAAGCCGCCTAAAGGGGAGTACAAGCCTTGAGGCAGGGGGGCTAGATTAGAAGCACCACTCTAGAGGTAAAATTAAAAAAGGCTGTAGTGGTGCTTTAATCTTCTTGGAAATGTATTCATTTAACAACCGTGTATGACTGTTGGTAAGTGGGGAGTCTCAAGTGTGCGCATGTACTAGCCCTATGGAGAATGGATAGAGTAACGGCAAGTTGTTTATTCCTACATACATTTCAAGAAGGAATGAAACAGATGTTATTTAATAGAAATATGAATCAGACATATGGAGACATCTGACAGGTCATCTGTAAAGGGAATCTGTCAGGTCCGATAACGCTATTACCCTGCAGGTTCATACGGTTATGAAGGTGCGCGACTGCAGAACTGTAAGTGCAGCACCTAGGAGAAAAATTACTTTTTGCCAAACAATTAATTAGGCAATCACTTTTCATTTCTCACCTCTGTGGCCAGGTCTGGCTTTACTCGCACAGTGCACCTTCTGATTGCTATCTGAAATGTAAAGCTGATGACACCTTTCACCTTTAATAAAGCCTCTTCACATAGACATTTCCTCTCCTGAAATGGTGAAATACTCCGATAAGAATGGCTATAGGGGCTCATATTCAGGTAGAAGGGTTAGCACTTAGGAATAAATTCACTGCGCACAGAAAGAATATAAAACACTAAAAAATTGAAACAACCATTGACACTGGACATGACAACTTGACAGTTTTTTTATTTCACCGGCATAGGAGGATGAAAGACCACATCACAATGTTTCGCCAAGTAGTTGCCTTTCTCAAAGGTATCTGCATAGAACAAACAGAATGAATATTTCAGACATATCATGGTATGTCTATCTATTAATACCATGTGGATATAATATTGTAAATTTGTGTTTTACTTATAGAATCATTGTATGTATTATTTCCTCCATAGGGGAACCCTTATATTTACTTTGTTACAAAAGGATGACTACAATTATGTTCTATGTATGAAATATTCATTCTGTTTGTGTATATACATGTTATCAGTTTTCATTTGAAGCCACTCTCTTTAAAAAATAAAAATAATAATAGTATTAATGATTAAAGTAATAATAATAAGAATAATAATAATAATATTCTTTGAGACCCTATTACATTTACTGATCACAACTAGCTTCTGAGAAATTAAACTAAGCTCTATTAAGTTTTGTGCGGAGTATGGCAACATCAAACTGTTAACCCTTACCAGATCATCAAGTCCGTGGATGTGGAGTGTTATGGTTTTTGCTCTTTTGTTTGCACTTGTAATGAAGAACTGTAAGCTGTTCGGCTTGTTCTTGGTCTCCGGTGTATGCAGATACCCTGGCAGACTTAGTGACATGTGAATCCGATGGGCGAGTAGTTTGCTACGATTACTTGAATCACTGAAAAAATAGAAGTTAGGAATATATCATGGCAGAGCTCTGCTATCATCTTGTACTTTATTGGAAAACATCACTACCGATTACAGGGGTTGTATCGTCCTCTAAGGCCTCATTCACACATCAGTAATTTTCATCAGTATTTCATCGGTATTTGTATGTCAAAACCAGGAATGTCCCCAAGAAAAGGTGTCAGTCTTTCATCTGCGAGCTCCACTCTTGGCTTTACAAACACTAAGGTGTGAATGAGGCTTTAAGGAGTGCTCGGCTCCTCTCGGCTTCCTGTAGGACAGTTCGCTCCTGAAGACAGTGATTTCCAGAGGCATGGCCGAGCAGCTGGACCGACCAATGCGCTTCCCAATGCTGCTAGCAGTGATCCACTGGCTTCAGAGCAGTCTAGAAAATCAGCCACTGCAGCTATATACTGAAACCTATAGAACTAAAAATCCAGCCCGAATTAAGAGAAAGTAGAAGGAAATTGCAAAGTTTCTTAATTTTACAAGCACTTTGCAATTTTAACAACCAGTGTCAAAGCGGTGAATGGTGGTCATGTGGCCATGAGTATTCGACATGCATAATCTGAACAGCGCAGCCTCGCTAAACACACTAGAATTGAGCAAGGCCGCATCCCTCTAGTGGGAATCTGTCTGGGAGTCCGCATATTGCATACTCATGACCACCGTTCCCGGCTCTGACACCAGCAGATCCTCAGATTCATAACGCCATACACAGACGTCTTACTTTGGCCTAAATGTTAAACATGTAGCTTATGGTGTACTACATGTCATCCATGACATTTCCTATAAAAAGTATAAAGATCATTTAAGGACCTGCCACAACGGACAGAGCTGTCCCTACAAGGATCCATATGACAAGGCATACAATTCAGTGCTGACTAAAGAACCACAGACCCATGTGCCCTTAGCTCAGGGCATGGCATGGAGAGCCATCTTCTGTGTGCTTTTAGGCTGGATGTACTCACTTTACAACAGTTGCACATAAGTAGATCTCCATTACACTGGAGGAGGTTACCTGTTCTTAATGTTCTCCAGACTCACCATCATACCGAGCTCACTTCTCAGTTTCTTACAGTGATTAGGATTGTCACACAAATACTGAATTGTCTGCAAAAGAAACATAGGACAAAAATATCACATTAAAAGGTTTTGTAAAATAATCTTATATGCAAAGGGAGTTACCATTAGGAATAATGTAATCTAGTAGCGTGGCTCCAAGTGTGAAACGTACAGTCTACCTCCAACTATTTTCTATAGCTAACGAACGGCCAATTCCTTGTTACCACTAATCATTATCAAATCTGTGAGGCTGCTAGCAGGCAGGTTTTCAGCAAAAATACTGACGTTTCTAATGCCAGAAACGCTATTCCAATCCCGGACAGTAGTAACAATTCTGACGAGGCACACTTCACTAATAATGTGCTAATTCATTAAGTGGTGTGCGCTTGTTAAGAATTTTCCACATTTTACACCAGCAAGTCCTTAATTAAAAGGGTTGTCTGATATATAAAAGGACATTTTAGACATCTATCATTATGTAGCGCCCCTGAAGCCATCAGGCGCTACAGGGAACTGCATCCTGTCAGAGATGCAGGGCCTACCCCCAGGGACCCAAAAGACCAGTGCCGGTAACACCAAAACACTCATACAACCTCTGTTTTCCTCTCCCGCAAAACTGGTGACAGGCTAGGGTTGGACCCAATGGATGGTCACCTAGGGTGGGACCGATCCAGTCCACTAGACGACAACCAGGTGGGAGGGGGTCAGACACTCAGTTAGTGGAAGTAAAAGGAGACAGACGTAACGGCACTGACGGAAGAGTGTAGCAGTAACCTGTCAGGCTCAGGCATGTGGTTGCCGGGAGAGTGCGGCGGTGTACTCGTGGAATCATAGCATTGGCGAAGTGCAAAGCCCTAGGTCAGGGAAACACTTCAGGCAGACCTGACATAATCTGTACGGTGAGGGGACCATCCAGGACCTCACCGACTGTAGAGTTCAGGGCACAGCGGTGACGGGAGAACCAAACTGCCTGCCGTACGGACTAAAGCCGAAAGACAACCAAGAGGGGACCTCCAGACACTCCAAGCCACGGGGACCCATAACCATAGATAGGTGCAGGGGAAGTAAGCCACCAGGTCACCACACCGGCACTGTAACTAAGGGCACCAGTGTTGAGGACCAACCTCCATGGGGTTGCAAGCATCACCATCGTGAGTAAAGAACCAGTTACACTGCAATCCCTTGTGTGGCCTACCTTCTTTCCGTGCCCCGGTATTACTAATGGACATAACAACACTATCATTTACCCCCTGGGGCCCAGCCCTACTTGCGGAGGACCTCAACATCCCGGCTGCAATTAACATTAGCCCCAGCACTGAGAGACTGTGCAGCGGCGGCTCCAGCCATATAGCCGCCACCCGCAAGTGGTGTCACAACAAAAACTTTATTGTAATCCCTGAAAATATACTCCCCCTTTAAAAAGCGACCCCCAGGGTGATGGAACCAGGCACCGGCCATCACACCCGTGACACTTCCCAGTGAAACCAGGCCCGGGACAGAGTACCCCAAAGCCCTGGGGCGCATCAATTACACCCAAAGATCTTTTGTAATTACAGTACTTCTCCCTATCATGATAATCCCTAAATGTGTTTTTTTTTTCTTTTACTTCACTTCCTGAAATGTTTTGTTTGAGAGGAGTCTCAAATGAGGCGTTATCAGGAGGCTGGGGCTGCACTAACCTCCCCACAATGTCCAACACCCCGATTGAAACATGAAGTCATCAGAAGGCAGTGATAGAAGAAGAAAGGGACACCAGCGTCGCACTCTGATGACGATAAGTTTGAGGGTAGGAATTAAAGCTGTGGGGCAGATCTGGTGTCACTCACCCTGCATCTATCACCGACACCTCAAGATAATTTGGTTTGAGGGTGTTGATAGAAGCTGTGGAGTGGCTCTGGCGTCACTCACCCTGCTTCCATCACCTTCCACTGATGACACCGCCTATCACAGTAATAAACTGTGGAGACAGAAATAGTGCTGACGCCTTGGTCACTTTTTCCATAGTTTCTATCAGTGCTATGGATTCAGGACATTTGTAGAGGGTGGTGATGAAGAATTGTGGTAAGTGACAGCATCTCCGCCCACTGATGACATCCTATTCCAAGAGGGGAGATGAAGTGACTGCAGCCCCAGCCTCCTGATGAGGTCACAGGAAATGCAATGAAAAAGATACAGTGGGTGAAATAAGTATTGAACATCATCCTCAATTTCATAAGTAAATATATATTTCTAAAGATGCTAATGACATGAATCTCTCACCAGATGTTGGAAACAACCCATCCAATCCACACAGGCATCAAACCATAGATGTCCATAAATTATGTGTAATAATAAGAAATGACACAGGTGAACGGTATTGAACACATGCAGAAAAAAATCTATGCAATGTCATGACACCAGATGAAATTATCAGCAATTAGAAACAATTTTGTCACTTATTGAACAATAATATCAGCTGGTTCAACTGATGGCATAAAAAAGGTGTCACACAAGAAACATCTCATGAAAGGTAAAACTAGTGAGCTGTCTCAAGACATTCACAACCTTATTGTTGCAAAACATACTGATGGCATTGGCTACAGGATTTCTAAACTACTGAAGGTCCCAGTGAGAATTGTTGACTCCAGAGGTGGAACGAACATCATTACACCATAAAACAGTCACAACCAGGTGCTCCCGGCAAGATTTCAATCAGAAGATTGAAAAGAATTATCAGAAGAGTTGTTCAAGAGTCAAGGACCATCTGTGTAGAACTACACAAAAGGGTGCTTTACACGCTGCGACATCGCTAACGATATATTGTCGGGGTCACGTCGTTAGTGACGCACATCCGGCGCAGTTAGCGACATCGCAGTGTGTGACACCAATAAGCGACGATCAACGAGCGCAAAAACGTGAAAAATCGTTGCTTGTTGACACGTTGTTCATTTCCTTAATATCATTGCTGCTGCAGGTACGATGTTGTTCCTCGTTCCTGCGGCAGCACACTTCGCTATGTGTGACACCGCAGGAACGATGAATATCTCCTTACATGCCTCCATCGGCAATGAAGAAGGAATGAGGTGGGCGGGATCTTCCGCCCGCTCATCTCCGCCCCTCCTCTGCTATTGAACAGCTGCCGTGTGACGTTGCTGTGACGCCGCACGACCCACCCCCTTACAAAGGAGGCGGATCGCCGGCCAGAGCGACGTCGCAGGGAAGGTAAGTCCATGTGACGGGTCCTGGCGATGTTGTGCGCCACGGACAGCTTTTTGCCCGTGACGCACAACCGACGGGGGCGGGTACACTCGCTAGCGATATCGGTACAGATATCGCAGCGTGTAAAGTACCCTAAAGACCTGGAATCAGCTGATACAACTGGCCCAAAAATCACACCTGAGCAATGCATGCGACTATGTTTCTCTATATAGGGTCATCTTTAGTTTGTCATCACCAACTTTTAAATAAAGTAGTACATTTTTCCTTGTATCATTTCTCAATATTACACAATTTCTGGACAGCATGCATTAGGATAGGATGCACAATTGAAGAGACATCAAAAAGGAAGTAGGGAGAGAAATATAGGAAGCCAGTTACATAGTGTAGTTAGGGAAGGAGAGGGAGTTTTTAATGCAAGTACATTAGAAAGTACTTTAGATTATGGCGGATTAAATAGGAATTTAGGAGGAAAATTACTTTGGTCTATTGACCACCCTTTTAAAGTATTAATACAGAAATAAGCTCAATTTGTCCTTGTGTTCCTTAGGCTATGTGCCCACGTAGCGTATTTTCATGCAGTTACACTGGATCTGCCCCGCAGCGTAACTGCGTCCTGCGTCCCCAGCATAATCTATGAAGATTGTGCCTAATCCATGCCCACGTGGCGTATTAGAACGCAGCGAATCGGCTACTGCCGAATCGCTGCGTTCTAAGAAGTGACATGTCACTTCTTTCCTGCGCTCTGCATGCAGCCCCCGCTCTGTCTATGGGAGAGGCTGCATCCAGAGCGCATGAAATCGGCTTTTCACTACGCAGTGTTTCTGCAGCGATTTGAAGCGCACATGTGCTGTTCAAATCGCTGCAGAAATTTCTGCAGGGACAGAAGGCAACATGGGCACATAGCCTTAGACCACTGTCCCCAGCATCTTACCTCAAGAGCAGCTTCAACCACATGTGTGTCCTGGTGGCTGAGAAAAAGAATGAGACCCGCCAGGCAACTCCTGTCCCGAACAATACTGGATCTATTCTGGGGATCAGCAGCCAGGGTCCGCAAATGGGTGACAACAGACACAGCGTCCATTTCTGACCAAAGCTGGAATTCAGAGAACAGGGATGAGTACATAACCACTTGGGCACGTGTGACAAAGCGGAGGATGTCTCAGTGCTCTTAGACGAAGTACACACACGACTGAGCTCTACTGATGGCGATTCTGCCGTTAACCCATGTGTTACTGGTGCATTTTGCAGCACATTGTGATGTGCAATCCCTTTGCCAATTTTACTCTGGGCATTGAAATGGTGAAAACCACAACATTGTCACACAAGAATGCAATCATCGTATACTGGAAGGAAAATCCTCAGCTACTTATAGTTGTAGTCTGAACTTTCTGATATTCCAAAAGTTAGTACAGGGAATAAGTCAGTAAGTTCCACCCGGCTAATCTACAGGGTAATGGAAGTTCCAAAGCTGTCAGTCTGCCTTACTGAAAGTGTGGTTACCGGAAGAAAATGTATGCCTCCTGGTAGCCACAGGCTTTCAGTCAGAGGTGGTGTGTTGTGAATACATTTGAATTAGATTCCAGTTTGGGGCTCCCTCTTGTGGTCAGTGCTGGTAGTGAAGTTGGCTTGCAGAATAGAAACCAGACAGCTGGGTAGGATTGGCAATCAGGGTGTTCTGACTGGGCCTATATTACTGAGTAGTGTTCTCTTGTTCCTTGCCGGTGCTCAATGTATCTCCTGTGTGCTAAGGACATTCTGAGACCAGCCCTTTTCTCGGTGTCTACCAAAACTCCTCTCAGATAAGTTGGTCTTGTACCTTTGCTTATGGTTTATCACTTTCTTGTTATTTTGACTGTGTGGAGTTCTTGGTGGAGTTGGATCATTCCCTGCTGGGAATGTCTGTGTACCTTGCTCCATGTTCTGCTATGTATTGTGTTTTGTCATGCTTGGTACGAAATTCAGTCCCTCCTCTATATCAGTGTCTTTCTTGGATCCCAGTAACACCAGAGTACTGATATAGTGAGGGAGAGCTTGTGCAGGCTCAGTATTTTTCCATATCAGGAGCGCTGGTATTTACTAGGGTTTTTACGGCTGCAGTCAGTGCTCTTTCCTATCCTTTCCTATGCAGATAGTTTGGGCCTCATATTTGCTTAATCTGTTCTCTAGCTACGTATTGTGTTTTCTTTATCAGCGTAATCTTTACATGTGGGGGGCTATCTATATCTTTGGGGACTACTCTGAGCAGACTAGCTTTTCTAATATTTCTCTCTCTAAGAATATTTAGTTCTCCAGCTGTGTTGAGGCGACCAGGTCATCGTAGGCTCATCCCACGGCTACTTCTAGTTATGTGTCAGTATTAGGCCTGCAGTCCGTTAAGGTTCCAGTCATTCTGGCTATTTTTTGGGTTTCCGACTTTTTGTACTTTTTCTGATCCTCCTCGGTCACTGAATCATAACAGTGGTGCCTGGAGCATTTTCAGTCACTGGTAAGTACATAGTGAGTGTGGGCTGTAAGCAGCTGTCAAAGAGCCAGCGTGTTTATACCCGCTTCTCAGTGTTTACTGAACGATGACTGCAGCTGTGATGGTACACGTCTGACTGAGAGGTGGATATTGGTGACTGAAAGCAAGACATCGGGGTGTGACTGAAGCCATGATGGCACACCTCTGGCTGAAAGCAGGACAGCGGTGACTGAAGCAGCGACGGCACACCTCTGACTGAAAGCCGGACAGCGGTGACTGAAGCAGCGACGGCACACCTCTGACTGAAAGCAGGACAGCGGTGACTGAAGCAGCGACGGCACACCTCTGACTGAAAGCAGGACAGCGGTGACTGAAGCAGCGACGGCACACCTCTGACTGAAAGCCGGACAGCGGTGACTGAAGCAGCGACGGCACACCTCTGACTGAAACGGTGGGGGGGTGATTATCTCAGGATGCAGAGACTCCGTAAAGGGTTTGTCCACTACTCACATACCTGGAGGAATAGAGAGAGCAGTAGTAGTGGACAACCCCTTTAAATGCTCTATCGCACAGAGGACTTAATGCCTTATTTGCGTTGTGTGGATCAAACCTCTTAGGCCCTGTGCGCACTGGAAAACGGAATTTTCTCAAGAAAATTCCGCAGGCACCGAAAGATTACCGCACCCGCGGTAAAAAACCGCGGCAAACCGCACCCGAAAACCGCATGCGGTTTGCCGCGGTATTGCCGCGTGCGGGTTGGTACATGTGTTTTATTACATTCAATGCAATAAAGCACATTAAAAAAAAATAAATAAATCATTTCCTTCTAAGATAAATAGAGGGATAGATAGAGGGATAGATAGAGGGATAGATAGAGGGATAGATAGAGGGATAGATAGATAGAGGGATAGATAGATAGATAGAGGGATAGATAGAGGGATAGATAGATAGAGGGATAGATAGATAGAGGGATAGATAGATAGATGGATAGATAGATAGAGGGATAGATAGATAGAGGGATAGATAGATAGAGGGATAGATAGATAGAGGGATAGATAGATAGAGGGATAGATAGATAGAGGGATAGATAGATAGAGGGATAGATAGATAGAGGGATAGATAGATAGAGGGATAGATAGATAGAGGGATAGATAGATAGAGGGATAGATAGATAGAGGGATAGATAGATAGAGGGATAGATAGATAGAGGGATAGATAGATAGAGGGATAGATAGATAGAGGGATAGATAGCTGCATTTCTCCCGAGCGGTAGTGAGTTCACATTACCGGCCGTGGGAAATGCCCTGTGGTTACCTCTGCTGTCTCGCTGCGAGGCTGCATTCAGCAGTGTGTCAGTGTCAGTCGCGGCTGGATGCAAGCATCGCAGGATGTGGATTATGCCGGAGCAGGGTGTTGGGAGGAGTTAATAAAGGGGTGAACGAGGAGGCTTTTTTGTCTTTTACTTAAAATAAAGGATTTTTCAGTGTGTTTTTTTCACTTTACTTACGGATTGATCATGTCAGGTGTCACATAGACGCTGCCATGATCAAGCCTGGAGTTAATGGCGGTGATCCGCTGCCATTAACTCCTTGTATTACCCTGACTGCCACTGCATCACGGCATCTGGAAGAGCCGGGGACACTCCGGTGCTGCCGCATAATGGATGCGACAGTCCCGGGGCAGCTGCGGGCTGAGATTCTTGGCTGCAGGAGGAGGCGAGACATTAACCCTCCCCAGCCTGAGAATACCGGGACCTCGGCTGGATGGTAAAGATACAGCGGAACCCACGTGCTTTTTTTTTCTATATTTCCGTTTGATTTCTATGTGTGTTCTATGTGTCTGTGATGTCTGTGATCTGTGTGTGTTTACTCTCTGCTTTGCTTCCTCTTCCTGTAATGACATCACTTCCCTGCAAACCGCAGGCAGCGATGTACATTACCGGAGGTAAACCGCGAAATACCGCAGGGAATAACGCAGGAAAACGCAGTGAACCGCACAGAATTTGCTGCCTGCGTTATTCCCTGCGGGATTTCACGATTACATGGCAGTCAATGGAGTGAAATCCCGCAGCGATGTGCGGAAAAGAAGTGACATGCACTTGTTTTTGCTGCGGGATTCCCACAGCAAAACATGCAGCTGTCAAATTCCGCCTAGTGCGCACAGGATTTTTATTCTCATAGGTTTTACTGGTGATTCACTGCAGAGATGTTATGGACATTTTCTGCAGCAAAACCGCAAAAAATCCAGCAAGTGCGCACAGGGCCTTACAGTGTTAGTACATTTACATTGTAAGCCCTGACTGCCCAGCTTTGGGAGACGATGCCCTTTAAATGTATGTATACACCGGGTTGGTCCCCAAACAACATCACATGACTATGGGAGACATACAATGTATGGGGCCCCTGATAGTGACACAAGAAAGATTCCATCACGTGGAATTAAAGGGCTTTTCCAGCTATAACCAAGCATGTCTGGGGGTCACATGGCTTGTAGAGTACGGTGCCCACTGGAGACACGTTCGCTGTGGGTAAGCCGTCCCTACAGTGGCATGGTCCCGGCCACTTACCTTTCCTGTATTGAGCACGTAGACTGGGAGCGCACAACGTCTTCTCCAGCCTCGGGCACACGGCGACCGTTACCTAACCACGCCCACAAGCGACACCTGCAGCTGATAGGCTGTATAGTCTGTCACATGTCATCACAGATCTGGCCTGACCAATCAGAGCGCAGGCCGTGATCTCGCAGCGCTGGGTTTGAATGAGTCTCGTCCGGTCTCCTGTTCCGTGTTCAGAGCTGCGCGGAGGCACCGAGAGCTGTCAGCAGTGCCCGGCCGGACACGGCGAGTGGCGTCACGTGGTGCTGGGGGCTTTTCTCTGCACCCTGACCCTGGAGCTGGCGGCAGACATCACGGTGCATGAGGACAGGTGAGATGAGTGGCGATCCCGGGATCAGGCAGCCTCCGGTGTAACGGGCTGATAGCAGCAGACATAGATAGTAACCTTTCATTGTTGTTTCCCAGGAGGCAGCGATCTCTGATGTGAAGGAACCTGCTATCATCATCATCATCATCTCTGCGGTGCCGCAATGTCTCTGCTCCTGGAGCTGATCGCACAGCTATTGGAGTACCTGGGAGTGCCCGCTGATCAGGTCAGTCACACTGTGGCCACTCTGCAGTAATGGGGGCTTGCACCCCTCTCTCTACATATGGCCCCCAGTGTTCCTCCATGTCACTGCCCGCAGTGGTCACACCAGCACCCTCCCAGGGCCCGCAAAGAGAAGGGACTTTACTTGATCAACTAGAAAATGTTATTATTTAAAAATGTTTTTTTTAAATAAAATACAAGGAGACAGTGACCGAATAAACCGGACCACCCCGGACTATGTTTAAAGGGAACCTGTCACCAGATTTGGGGCCTATAAGCTGCGGCCACCACCAGTGGGCTCTTATATAGAGCTGCTGTGAATAACATAAAAACACTTTATAATACCTAACAATCCGCACCGCACCGGAGCAGACTGGTCAGATGGGTGTCCGTGCTCTATGTCATCCACACTCGCCGGCATTGAGGTCCTGCGCAGGCGCACTTTGCTCTACACTGAGCAGGACAGATGAAAGTATTGTAGTGTGCCTGCGCAGGACCTCAATGTCAGCTAATGTGGATGATGTAGAACATGGACACCCATCTGACCAGTCTGCACCGACCGTTAGGGGAGTATTATAAAGTGTTTTTATGTTTTACACAGCGGCCTGAGCTCTTATATACAGCATGCTAGAATACTGTATATAAGAGCCCACTGGTGGTGGCCGCAGCTTATAGGTCCAAATCTAGTGACAGGTTCCCTTTAATTAGTGATGGGCGGATTCACAGATAATCGGGACCCGCGGGTCTAACAGGTTAAAAAAAAATAAAAACGGTTCCGGCCCAGGATTGGTCGCAGGTATCTGGCTGGATTCCGGTCCCCATATAAGTCTATAGGGGTCAAAAATCAGGCGATTAAAAATGGTGGTAGATGGACACATGTGGGGGATGAGGTTATCAGCACCTGATTGGACCTAAGAGGGCAACAAAGGATGTTATGAATTCCAGGACTCTGACCTCAGGAGTAGGGAGCATTGCTATATAGCTAAAAGATCCTACTATTGAGGGTCACTATTTTCACACCCATGAATATCATGGAGGATTAGACATCCAGAGTAGCCTCCTGATGAACCCTTGTTTCTGAAGCTAGAAACGCGTTGAGGCAGAAGATTTCCATAAGAGGTTCATGGGACATGAATAAGAAGGGATGGTAAGTGACTCTGGACTAAAGGGAAGGTAATCTAGCCTCAGAGATCTGTGGGCACCTATGGACTATAAGTCAGTTTCTCCTATCTCCCTGGACCTCTAAATTTGGACAACAGTGGAGTTCTCTTTATTGGATCTTTTTGAAATTACAAGGACACTACCTCAATCTAAACCTCGCACTCTAAAGGCCCAGTCACACACAACGACTTACCAGCGATCCCGAAAACGATGCGACCTGATAGGGATCGCTGGTAAGTCACTGGGAGGTCGCTGGTGAGATGTCACACAGTCAGGCCTTACCAACGATGCAGGAACAATACAGGTCGCAGTAGCGACCTGTATAACGATCTCAGCAGTCACTGTGACCCTGTCACACATTGTCAAACACAGCGATGTGTCCTGCCCAGCAGGATATCGCCTTTGAAGAAAATGACCTGGACCATTCAGCAACGACTAGATATCTCACAGAAGGGGCCTGATCGCTGGTAGGTGTCACACATAACAAGATCGCTAACGGGAAACCATGACTCAGCTGCGATCTCGTTATGTGTGAGGGTACCTTTTAGATGTAATTTAGATATGTAATTTTATGTAGATTTATATGTAAACATTGTATATTTACATTGCTACCATATCATTTTTACTTATGTTAATGGAGTATTATATCCATCAATTTGGGATAAATTGTGAAAGAAGTCTGATGGTGCTCTCCTTTCCCTATGAAGAAATAGGGTAGAAAATTGTAAATAGGGTAGAAAATCATAAGGATAGCCACGCAGGTATATGGACACCTGTTACATCTCGTGGCTCTCCTGAGGCAAGGACTGAGGCAGTCTCCCATTCCTTGCCTGCCACGAGCACTCCTGCTCAGCAGCGCCGAAGGTCTGCCAGACTGCGCAGTGTGCAGGAGATACCTTCTCAGAGAGGCAGCAGAAGGGTGACACCTAGTGGTTCTCCTGTTACAAGGAGTGAAGCGGTCTCCTATTCCTGGCCTGCCGCAGACTCTCCTGCTCAGCGGCCCCGAAGGTCTGCGAGGCTGCGCAATGTGCAGAGGTTTACTGCTCAGGGAAGCAGTGAGATTCCCGTTATCTCTGCACATTGTGAGACCGAGGATCCCGCCTCTATTTCCCAGAGGCAGGAGGGTGAGCATGTGCAATGCGTGGTGGGTCCTGATTCGCTCACTGACGTCACACGGCTTGATGACAAGGCTGGTGACGTGGTGAATCCTGACTGGCCAGGCTGGGACGTCGTGGACCCTGATTGGGTCAAGTCCGTCATCTCCGCCTCGCGCCCGCCCTCGGGTGGAGCTACACCTCCTTAAAAGCTCCCCCTGCCATCATGGCGGCGCGCGATCGTCCTTCTATGTTTGGATGTCTGGCAGCGTGCTGCCACGCCACTGCTCAGGCATTACTGTCTCTTGTGGGCTTGGCCCTTGCTGCTCCGGCAGTACCTCGTTTGCAGGCCGTGTTCCTGCCTTGCTGCTCCGGCAGTACCCCCGTCAACAGGCCGTGTTCCTGTCCCAGGTGAGCTCCTCAAGTCTCCACCGGACTCACCTGGTTATTGAAAGCACACGTGCGTGGGCACCTCTGTGCTACCCTCGTGCCATATTCTCGTGACTTCCACTGGCACACGTGCGTGGGCACCTCTGTGCTTCCCCGTGCAACAGGTACACCGAGCTGTGAGATCTGTGCCATACAACCCTCACGGGTTAGGGCAGATCGGTGTACATAGATCGTCTGTGACATTCCAGACGATCGCTAGCAGCAACCCGCTCACTCTTCACCCACCATAGCGGCGGTCCCTTACACCGCACAGTGGACCTTGACCGGCGGAAGCAGTCCATTTCCCATCTTGGCACGCTTCCCCGGGTCCCCCTCGTAACAGACACCACTATTAATAGGTACTTTTATATAGGTCCTCTCATTTAAGTAGAAAGAGGTAGGATAATGACATGGTGCATGGGACTAATCCTGGTGTGAATTTTATTATTGTATTTTTGAGCACTTATTCACTTTTTTTGTATTTGGGGTGGAATTATTTACCTTTTAACTGAATTTAATAAAGGAGTATTTTATTGTATATGTGACGCCCCAGGGCTGTGGGGTACTTGGTCCCGGGCTTGTGGGGGTCAGTCGTGGTCGTGGCCCTTGGGGTGCCGTCCCTCAAAAAAGAAAGAGGGACTTTGGTAAACTAAAAGAAAAGGGGAAAATAAGAGTTCTCGACTACATCACTTGCGGTGTGCGTCCAGGTTATTTGCGGCCGCCGCTGCAGGTTTCTGCTGGGGCTGATGGAGTGATGCAGCCTGGATGTTTGGAGCCCTCCGCAAGCAGGGCCAGGCCCCAGCAGTGGATGATGTGGATAGTAGTGGGAAACAGTCTGTGTGAGTGCACGGGATGATCAAGCACACAGTCCACACTAGTGTTGCAGTTTCCACTTGCCTTGTTTACTTTGGTACTTGAACCCGCAGATGCTGGTTCCAGGTATACCCGCTTCCCTTGTTCTCCGTGCCAGCTGTGACCTGGATTGGCTGTGCCAGCTCTTTCCACCATATAGGTCCCATGCAGTCTCCCCCATATAGGTCCCATGCAGTCTCCCTCATATAGAGCCAGCTCTTTCCCCCATATAGGTCCCATGCAGTCTCCCCCATATAGGTCCCATGCAGTCTCCCCCATATAGGTCCCATGCAGTCTCCCCCATATAGGTCCCATGCAGTCTCCCCCATATAGGTCCCATGCAGTCTCCCCCCATATAGGTCCCATGCAGTCTCCCCCATATAGGTCCCATGCAGTCTCCCTCATATAGAGCCAGCTCTTTCCCCCATATAGGTCCCATGCAGTCTCCCTCATATAGAGCCAGCTCTTTCCCCCATATAGGTCCCATGCAGTCTCCCCCATATAGGTCCAATGCAGTCTCCCTCATATAGAGCCAGCTCTTTCCCCCATATAGGTCCCATGCAGTCTCCCCCATATAGGTCCCATGCAGTCTCCCCCATATAGGTCCCATGCAGTCTCCCCCATATAGGTCCCATGCAGTCTCCCCCATATAGGTCCCATGCAGTCTCCCCCCATATAGGTCCCATGCAGTCTCCCCCATATAGGTCCCATGCAGTCTCCCCCCATATAGGTCCCATGCAGTCTCCCCCATATAGGTCCCATGCAGTCTCCCTCATATAGAGCCAGCTCTTTCCCCCATATAGGTCCCATGCAGTCTCCCTCATATAGAGCCAGCTCTTTCCCCCATATAGGTCCCATGCAGTCTCCCCCATATAGGTCCCATGCAGTCTCCCTCATATAGAGCCAGCTCTTTCCCCCATATAGGTCCCATGCAGTCTCCCTCATATAGAGCCAGCTCTTTCCACCATATAGGTCCTATGCAGTCTCCCCCATATAGGACCCATGCAGTCTCCCCCATATAGGACCCATGCAGTCTCCCCCATATAGGACCCATGCAGTCTCCCCCATATAGGACCCATGCAGTCTCCCCCATATAGAGCCAGCTCTTTCCCCCATATAGGTCCCATGCAGTCTCCCTCATATAGGTCCCATGCAGTCTCCCTCAGATATGGCCAGGTCTCTCCCCCATATATGTCCAGCTCTCCCCCATATAGGTCCCATAGATCTAGCTCTCTGATCCTCCTCCATGCCCAGTAAAAAAAAGTGAAAATATGTTTTACCTAGCACTGCAGCCGTTCCCGCGCTGTGGTCACGGCTCCTCTGTCTTCGGCTGCGTCATGACGTAATCATTCTAGGTCCGGACGCCGAGCGTCTACACAGGAACGAGACTTCCCGTGTAGCGCTCTGTCTTCGGCTGTAAGGCCTAGATGAGCACGTCGTGCGTCATGACGTAATCATTCTAGGTCCGGACGACGAGCGTCTACACAGGAACGAGACTTCCCGTGTAGCGCTCGGCGGGTTATTTCAATTATAAGCGCCTGTGCGCTTACAATTGAAATAACACAAGGAAATTGTGAGGCGGGCCAGGTAAATGGCCTCCGGGGGCCGGATGCGACCCGCGGGCCGTAGTTTGGGGACCCCTGTCCTAGAGTCTGCACCCCACCTCGTGCTGAGTCCTGTGAGACTTGGTTCTAGACTTCCATAGGCCTCCTGTGGTTCCTGTAGTTTTGCACTTCCACAGGTAACCCATGGTGCCTGGAGTCCCGGTACCGTACTCCACAGTTCTCACTCCTTTTACAGCACTCCGGTGGTTCTTCAGGTCAGTTTCTGTACTTTCCCCTCTTTTCTCCTCAGAACTCCTCTACTTCACTTCCTTGTATCAAAATAGTAAGAACCGCATGCGGTGGTTTTTTTTTGTTTTTTAGTACAACGCTGCTTGCTTTTTAATTTTTTTTTAATTTTTATTTTCTTAATTTTTCCTTTTTTTGTATTACCCAAGTGCCGGATCCAGATCAACACCCAGAATTCTCTGAGAACTATGGACCCATCACCGTACCTTTGAACCCACATGGGTCCAGACTTTTACAGTCCTGGTCGCCGATCACTATGTTTAATCAAAGTAACACCAAAATGAACCCTGGTAAACAAAGCCAAATTTCACAAGGTAAGTGCTGTGTTCTTCCACTAGATGGCAGCAGTGTACAGCTATGCCTAGAAATAGTTATAAGAACAGGGAAATACATAAAATATATTCATTAAATATTCAACATCCAAGTTGATCTTACAAGCAAAAGCAGTTTACTGACCACAAAGTGTCCACACTCCCCTTTAGAAGAAGCTACAGCGAAACGCATGTCGAGGTCTGTTCCTGGGTACCATGGGCTATTTATTACACCGTGGTCGGTAGACCTTTTTTGCTTGTGGGATCCATTTACTTGTGGGATCATTATGCTGCCATGTTACAACTTTAGCCATTTTCTTATATTATATATCATAAGGGGTTGTTTATTTGAGCACTACTTGGGTTGTGTGCTTATAAATTAAATAATTTTGCACACATCAGTTTTTCACTAATTAGAGACAGGTGTACACTGCTGCCATCTAGTGAAGGAACACAGCAATTACCTTGTGGAATTTGGCTTCATTTCCCTGTGTTCATTTTGGTGTTGCTTTGATTAAACATAGTCCAGGGTTATCCAGTTTATTCTGTCATTGTCTCCTTGTATTGTATTTAAAGGGAACCTGTCAGGTCCAATATGCACAAAGAAATGCTCGTGGTTCTCACTGCATATTGCACCTGACAGGTTCACTTTAAAAAAAATCTTTTTAACTAATATAATGATCAAATTAAAGTTTTCTCACCTCCTTTTCTTTGAGAATTTGTATATTTTGAAGAGATATGCCAATATGGTGACCTTTTGGTATTTAATACCTCGCAACAGGATGGAGGTATTAACTAGCTGGATCACCACAGTCACTCACTTTCTCAATGTAGGTTTAAAGGGTTACTCCCATCCCCAAGATCCTATCCCTATAAGTAGTAATAGTAATATTATTAGTAAATACCTACAAATAGAAATGTAGTATTGCTCTTCTGATATAGCCATGTCTCATACCTCATGTGCAGGGCATTGCAGCTTAGGTATCCATGGTTATGTCCAAAGCTGCCATGCCCTGCACATGAGGTAAGAGACATGGCTATACTACATTTCTAATTGGAGGTATTTGCTAATATTATTATTACACCTACTTACATCTAGGGAAAGGATCTGGGAGATGGGAATACCTCTTTAAGGCACAGAGTGAAGCTCTCATAGATTTACATTAAGAAATAAACTACCGATCCATGGTGTGAGCCAGTGAGGAAATGCTATGGTGATACAATATAGGAAAGAACTGGAGCGGGGCTGGAAACAGCAGGCTACAGTGATGGGTGAGTACATAAGACACACATTACTGATAGCTAAAAGAGGGGGCAATAAACCAAGAGCTGCTGGGGGGTGGTACTGGAACGTCCACTGCATATAGGTATAAAATGTCCGTCATAGGACCGCCCCGTAGTGATTGTCTGTATTTCTGATATTATTGACTATTGATCCTCTCAGTACTGTTTTTTTCTTATACAGAAGACTTGTATTCTATTTCCCCAGCTTGTTTCGGTATGGGAACGGTTTACCCGCAGGCGGAGTTATGTACGTGCTATTGCAAATCGTCTTCCTCATGTGCTATTTGAAGGCATTGATCTACAGGTACGATAATGAATACAGTGGAACCTTGGATTACGAGCATAATTGGTTCCCGGAGTGCGCTCTTACACCAAGTTACTCTTATATCAAAGTGAATTTTCCCATAGGAAATAATTGAAATGCAAACAATTTATTCCACATCCCAAAAATATTTACTGTATTTATACAAATTTATTACAGTAATATAAAATTATTACAGTACACTAATACAAAATACTGTACAGTAAAAAACATAAAACAAATTAAACTGCACGTTAGCTTATATAGTATATACTGTACTGTGCAATGGTATACTGTATACAGTACATAAGTACAGAAAGTTACCTCCAGAGCGGGTCAGAGCACGGTGAAAAAACAGAACCAGACGTGTGCACGGTGGGAATTTGCTCTTCTTGCAAAGCATTGCTCTTAGACCAAGTTACACATTTGTAAAAAGCTTTGCTTGTCTTGTAAAACGCCCTCAAACCAAGTTACTCTTAAACCAAGGTTCCACTGTACTACGTTTTTATAGTCTTCTAAAAACAACTGTGGGCAATTTATCATTATTCCAAAGTGCCAAAAAGTAAGTGTAATGTATGGAAAAAATGTTGTGACATATTCCCCTTTGTTAAAAAGTAGTGATGATGCAGGAAAACAGGCATGACCTAAGTTACTGTAATATACAATATGTAAATGATGTCACTCGATTAGTGGTGCCAATTCCAATAGCAGGTTTATTAGTACTTTTAATAGTTTAATAGTTTTTAATAGTATATAAAGTAAGGAAAATTAAAATACATTTTCAACAGTTAAACACTAGGGGGAGCTAGTGTACTGCCAGCTCGCATTATGACAGCAGTGATTGTGGGTAGGATCTGGAACTGTTCTCATGTGTTTCATGAAATCTCTTCTCCCCATACTGGGTGTTTGCAAAAGGATAAGGGAGGATGAAGTTTAGGATCACAGTGCAAGGACATTTTGTTTTTTGACTGCAAAGTGATTGCACAGTTTGAGAGTCAGCATTTCCCATGATAGGCCCTGTGCGCACTGGAAAATGGAATTTTCTCAAGAAAATTCCGCAGGTATTCAAAGATTACCGCGCCCGCGGTAAAAAAACGCATTCAATGCAATAAAGCACGTTGAAGAAAAAAAAATAAAGTCATTTCATTCTGAGATAGAGAAATAGATAGATAGACACAGAGGGATAGATAGAAGGATAGATAGAGGGATAGACAGAGTCCCTGTGAGCACACTGCATTTGACTTACCCCTGATGAAGCCACATATGGTGGCGTAACGCGTGGGGCAGGCGCACCCACACCACCTCCCTCACTATTTACTTACCTGGTATTGTATTAGCTCTCTTTGATCTGTACCATATTTATGTGAATCCTACAATTGGTGACTATGTACTGCTGTATACTGTCCTTTGGTACTGCTATTGTGAGCTTGTATGCTTTATATTAATTCATGAGGTTTTGGTTGGTGATGTGCCAATTTGCTCATGGGTAGATCATTCTGTTGATCTTTCCCATTTTTAAATGGTCTTAACAATATTTCTCTGTGTTATTAATAAACTTTTTCACACTTTTTGCATGCAACAAGGGACTCCTCTTGCTTGATTCCATTATCCTGGATTTTCCAGTATATGTTTGGTGTAGTTGTGCTCACTCTTTCCCATGTGTTGTGTTCCACACTGCATTTCCCACGGTCAGCAGTGAGTTCACATTACCGGCCGTGGGAAATGCCCAGTGGTTACCTCTACTGTCTCGCTGTGAGGCTGCATTCATTCAGCGCTGTGACAGTGTCAGTCGCGGCTGGATGTAAGCAGCGCAGGACCTGTGGATTACGTCGGAGCTTTGTTTCGGGAGGGGTTAATAAAAGGGTGAACGAGGCTTGTTTGTGTTTTATTTAAAATAAAGGATTTTTCGGTGTGTGTGTGTTTTCACTTTACTTACGGGTTGATCATGTCAGCTGTCACATAGACGCTGCCATGATCAAGCCTGGAGTTAATGGCGGTGAACCGCCACCATTAACCCCTTGTATTACCTTGACTGCCACTGCTACACGGCAGCAAGAAGAGCCAGGGACACGCCGGTACTGCCGCATAATGCATGCGACAGTCCCGGGGCAGCTGCGGCTGATATTCTCGGCTGCGGGAGGGGGAGTGAGGCAGGGGACATTAACCCTGCCCCTCTCCCTCCCCAGCCTGAGAATACCGGGCCGCCGCTGTGTGCTTACCTCAGCTGGACGGTAAATATGCAGCGGAGCCCACGTGTTTTGTTTTCTATATATCCGTTTGTTTTCTATGTGTGCTCTATATGTCTATATCTGTGATCTCTGTGTGTTTACTCTCTGCTCCGCTTCCTCTTCCTGTAATGACATCACTTCCCTGCAAAACCGCAGGCAAGCGATGTACATTACCGGAGGTAAACCGCGAAATACTGCAGGGAATAACGCAGGAAAACGCAGTGAACCGCACAGAATTTGCTGCCTGCGTTATTCCCTGCGGGATTTCACGATTACATTGGAGTCAATGGAGTGAAATCCCGCAGCGATGTGCGGAAAAGAATTGACATGCAATTGTTTTTGCTGCGGGAATCCCGCAGCAAAACATGCAGCTGTCAAAATTCGCCTAGTGCGCACAGGATTTTTTTTCCCATAGGTTTTGCTGGTGATTCACTGCAGAGATGTTATGAACATTTTCTGCAGCGAAACATGCAGCAAAACCGCAAAAAAATCCGCGGCAAAATCCGGTAAGTGCGCACAGGGCCATAGGGTCCAGGGATCTAATCCTATCTCACATGATAGGATCAGATACCCGGACTGTATTACACATTATAGGATTAGATATGCAGCTCAGCGGACTGTTTCTCATGTAAGGCTGGTTACACTATGGTTTCTTTGTCGCTCCATTGGGAGACCCAGACAATTGGGTGTATAGCTTCTGCCTCCGGAGGCCACACAAAGTATTACACTTTAAAAGTGTAACCCCTCCCCTCTGCCTATACACCCTCCCGTGCATCACGGGCTCCTCAGTTTTATGCTTTGTGTGGAAGGAGGCACACATCCACTCATGCATTCTCAGATTAGTTATATCGGTTGGAAGAAAAGAGGACCCCCACGGGGCCCCCGGCATGTTCCCTTCTCACCCCACTATGTCGGCGGTGCTGTTAAGGTTGAGGTACCCATTGCGGGTACAAAGGCCGCAGCCTCATGCCGTTTTCCTTCACCATCCCTTAGTGGCTCTGGGAGAAGTGGGATCCTGACCGGTCATCCATTCACTGGGACCGGGCTCCCTCCGCAGCCCCTGTGGGAATCTGCCAGACAGGAGTCTATTCATCCTCAGGGACCGGGCCCTGCATCTCTAAGGTACTCTGTGTCCCCATGGGGACTGTGCATGGAGCGCCTTCTTCCCGGACGCTGCAGCAGCTGCTGATTTGTGAAGACCGGCGGACTTCCGCGCCGACCGCGCCTGCTTGTCGATCGCGGTCTTAAATTTAGTCCCCGGCTTCATCGCGGCCTAGTAGCAAAAATCCCGCCCCCGGGCCTGCCTGTCAGGGGTAAGGGCGGGACGGCCGACCTGACGTCGGATGTGAGGGCCGGAGCATCCTGTATGTTTCCTCCCCCCTCACTGATCACTGTGGGGACCCCAGATTCCCGCACTTTTTCTAGCACCGCCCACGGCTCCACTCCTCCCCTGAGAGCTCCGGCAGCCATGTTTTTGGCATTCTGCCGGTGGAGGATTATCAGGGAAGAGCTCTGCAGCTCTGGGAGACCTAAGGCAGGGAATCTGGAGGACACACACTCCGCTTTTTAGAGGTCGGTAAGCCACACCGGTCACCCGGTGCTGGTCCCCCATAGGGTGCCGGAATAGATATATATATTTTCTTCAGCGCTCTATTGGGAGACCCAGACGATTGGGGTATAGCTACTGCCTCCGGAGGCCACACAAAGCACTACACTAAAAAGTGCAAGGCCCCTCCCCTTCTGGCTATACCCCCCCGTGGTATCACGGGTTCTCCAGTTTTCAAGCTTTGTGCGAAGGAGGTCAGACATCCATGCATAGCTCCACAGATTTTAGTCAGCAGTAGTTGCTGACTATTTCGGATGGAAGAAAAGAGGGCCCATATAGGGCCCCCAGCATGCTCCCTTCTCACCCGTTGATGGTGTTGTAAGGTTGAGGTACCTATTGCTGGTACGGAGGCTGGAGCCCACATGCTGCTTTCCTTCCACATCCCCCTGGGGGGCTCTGAGGAAGTGGGATCCTGCCGGCCTCAAAGCTCTGACGCCGGGCTCCATCCACAGACCCATTTGAACCTGCTGGATACGGAGCTGGAGTACCGTTCAGGGACATGGCCCTGCACCATTACAGGTACTCTGTGTCCCCGTACACACAGGCACAGCACACTCCAGACTTGCTGGGTGTGCTAGTGCGCCGGGGACAGTAAAGGGTTACAGTCACTGCAGCTTTGCTGAGTGACTTTGTGTATTGGGAACTACCGCGCCGGACGCTCCGGGAGCGGCGGCGCGGCTGGGACTTGTAGTTCGCCGGGGACTGGGCGCCGACCGCGCTTTTACGGCGGCGGCGCTTATAAATCCAGTCCCCGGCTTCTGCGGCCTAGTGCCGCTTCGTTCCCGCCCCCTCCCTGTCACTCAGGGAAGGGGACAGACGCTGAGCAATCAGCAGCGCCGAGGGCTGGAGCCTTTTTACATGCTCCAGCCCTCTCACTGCACACTGTCGGACGCCGGATTCCCGCTCTGACTTGGGGCACGCCCACGGCCCGCCCCTCCTCCCACGAGCTGGGGAAGACGCCGGCAGCCATTACTGCAGTCCGAGCTCGGACTTTCGGCAACCAGGCAGGACGGTGGCGACCATACACCCGCTTATAGGCGGGCGGTAAGCGGCACACATAGTGCTGACCCCAAGATATACTGCAGTGTGTACATGTGTATTTTAACTGCATAGGTCGCTATATGCCCGCTTGGAGAGCGACACATCAGCAGCAGGAAAGCAGGTGTGCTAAGGCACAGGCTTTCTAGGCTGCTTGTATTGCACGTACTGAAGTGTTCATTTGTGTTTATGCTTGTATGCTATACACTGCACTGTACAGTCGCTAGTCTTAGCTATATTCTCCTGGAATGGCTAGACTACAGCAGCAGAAAACCAAGGGTGCTGGGGCACAGGTTTTTTTTTTTTTTTTTCTATGCTGCTTGTATTGCATGGGCTGCAGTGTGCATTTGTACTTGTGCTTGTATGCTATACATTGCACTGTATGGTCACTCTTCTGGGCTATATTCCCCTAGATGACTAGTCTACAGCAGCAGAAGAGCAGAGGTGCCAGGGCACAGGCTTCTATGCTGCTTGTATTGCTTGTGCTGCAGTGTTCATTTGTACTTTATGCTTGTATGCTATACATTGCACTGTACGGTCACCAATCTTGGCTATATACTTCTAGATGGCTAGTCGGCAGCGGCAAAAAAGCAACACAGATTTTCAGTGCTGTTTTTACTACATGGGATGCTGTTCATGACACCGTCCCATTGTGTGCATGCTCCCCTGTAGCACTTCGTCTGCCGGGGTCTCTAGCACTTCGTCTGCCGGGGTCTCTACTAGTCGTGGCCAAAGAAACCACCTGTCATCCCTGTCCAAGGACAGGGACGGAGTTGCAGTTTCGACAGATATATTGTCATAAGATAGAGACTTGCAGTCCAGACAGGCCATGGGCAATCTTCCTGACCAACCTCATTTGGAACGGGGGGGTCCCAGGAGGACTCTCTGTATGATAAGGCGGCTCTCCAGGACTTTGATCCTGACATCGCTATCAATCCGGATACACCGGATGGTAACGCCATACGGAATGATCCTATAGCGTCCATCAATGGAAGGTTGGATCTTTCTCCCTCAGCTCCCCCAGTGGAGGAGTCAGCTTCACAGCAGGAGAAGTCCCTTTTCAGTATCTCAAACGGATATTGAGTATTTTTCTGGCCACGCTGACTTCAGAGAAGCAGTCCAGAAACACCACGCTTACCAGATAAGCGTCTTCTCCAAACGTTTTTTAAGATACACGTTATCCCTTTTCCCCTGACGTGGTCAAGCGCTGGACCCAGGGTCCAAAGGTGGATTCTCCAATCTCCAGGCTTGCGTCTAGAGCCATAGTTGCACTGGAGATGGGGCTTCACTTAAAGATGCCATTCACAGACAGATGGACTCTGGTTGAAATCTGTCTAGGAGGCTATCGGCGTGTCGGTTGCTCCGGCATTCACAGCCGTATAGGCAACCTAACCTTTTCAGCTGTTCTTGCGCAGCTGGCCTTGAGCACATGTACATCTGTACCGCAGAGGCGTCCGTAACTCCGCAATGTCTGCACTGCGACTTACCCTATTAATGCTGTCCTAAAAGTACAGTCGAGGTTTCGGTCCTTCCCAAGCTCGGGCAGGTCCCAATTGTCCTCGTGCAAAAGGGCTACAAAACCTCAGACGGGCTCAGATTCCGGCCGGGCTCAATCACGCCCAAGGAAGGCAGCCGGAGGAACCGCTACCAAGGCGGTCTCCTCATGACTCTCAGCTCTCTCTCTCTCTCCGCATCCGCGGTTGATGGCAGACTCCCCCGCCTTTGGCGACATTTAGCTGCCACAGGTCACAGACCGGTGGGTGACGGACATTGTGCTCACGTGCACAGGACAGTGTTCTGTTCTCGTCCTCCGACTCCATTCTTCAGAACGGCCCCACCTCCCCACCGAGCAGATTCCCTGCTGCAGGCGGTGGACGCTCTAAGAGCAGAAGGAGTGGTGATCCCTGTCCCCCCTCAGGAACGAGGGCGAGGGTTTGTACTCCAATCTCTTTGTGGCTCCAAAAAAGGACGGCTCCTTCCGTCCTGTTCTGGACCTAAAACTGCTCAATAAGCATGCGAACGCCAGGCGGTTCCGGATGGAATCCCTCCGATCCGTCATTACCTCAATGTCTCGAGGAGACTTCCTTGCCTCAACAGACATCAAAGATGCCTATCTCCACGTGCCAATTGCTACGGAGCACCAACGTTTTCTACGTTTTGTGATAGGAGACGACCATCTTCAGTTCGTAGCTCTGCCATTCGGTCTGGCGACAGCCCCACGGGTGTTCACCAAGGTCATGGCAGCAGTGGTAGCAGTCTTGCACTCTCAGGGACACCCGGTGATCCCTTACTTGGACGATCTACTCGTCAAAGCACCCTCCCTCGAGGCATGACAACGCAGCCTGAATGTTACGCTGGAGACTCTCCAGACTTTCGGGTGGATCATCAATTTGGCAAGAACAAATCGGTCACCGACTCAATCACTAACGTATCTCGGCATGGAGTTCACACTCTATCAGCGATAGTGAAGCTTCCGCTGAACAAGCAGCGTTCACTGCAAACAGAGGTGCAGTCTCTCCTTCAAGGCCAGTCGCACCCCTTAAGGCGCCTCATGCACTTCCTAGGGAAGATGGTGGCAGCCATGGAGGCAGTTCCCTTTGCGCAGTTTCATCTGCGCCAACTGCAAGGGGACATTCTCCGCCAATGGGACGGGCAGTCAACCTCCCTGGACAGGAAAGTCTCCCTTTCTTTGTCGCTCCATTGGGAGACCCAGACAATTGGGTGTATAGCTATTGCCTCTGGAGGCCACACAAAGTATTACACTTAAAAGTGTAAGGCCCCTCCCCTTCTGGCTATACACCCCCAGTGGGATCACTGGCTCACCAGTTTTGTGCTTTGTGCGAAGGAGGCAACACATCCACGCATAGCTCCACTTTTTAGTCAGCAGCAGCTGCTGACTATGTCGGATGGAAGAAAAGAGGACACATATAGTGTCCCCAGCATGCTCCCTTCTCACCCCACTGTATGTCGGAGGTGTTCGTAAGGTTGAGGTACCCATTGCGGGTACGGCGGCAGGAGCCCACATGCTGATTCCTTCCCCATCCCTTTTTACAGGGCTCTGGGTGAAGTGGGATTTACCGGTCTCCAGGCACTGAGACCGTGCTCCATCTACAGCCCCTGGAGAAGATGCTGGATGGAGCGGAGTACATCAGGGACATGGCCCTGCTTCCTCAAGGTAATCTGTGTCCCCGTGCATTTGGCGCTCACACCGCAGCATGCTGGGTGTTGTAGTGCGCCGGGGGACATCAGCGCTGCGGCGCCTGTGCCATGGCCTCATTCAGCTTTGCTGAAGCAGGCTCACTTATGGGAATTGGTCGCGCCGGCCGCTGGGACTGCGGCGCGGCTGGCACTTGTAGTGCGCCGGGGACTTCAGCGCGGCCTGCGCTTTTACGGCGGCCGCGCTGATAACTAGAGTCCCCGGCTTTTGCGGCCTACTTCCGTTCGTTCCCGCCCCCAGACCTGCCAGTCAGGAGAGGGGCGGGACGCTGGCCACTTCCAGGAATCGGTCGCGCCGGCCGCTGGCAGCGGCGCGGCTGGCACTTGTGGTGCGCCGGGGACTTCAGCGCGGCCCGCGCTTTTACGGCGGCCGCGCTGATAACTAGAGTCCCCGGTTTTTGCGGCCTGCTTCCGTTCGTTCCCGCCCCCAGACCTGCCAGTCAGGAGAGGGGCGGGACGCTGGCCACTTCTATGCATCGGTCGCGCCGGCCGCTGGAACTGCGGCGCGGCTGGCACTTGTGGTGCGCCGGGGACTTCAGCGCGGCCCGCGCTTTTACGGCGGCCGCGCTGTTAACTCGAGTCCCCGGCTTCTGGGCCTAGCTCCCTTCGTTACCGCCCACAGCCCTGACAGTCAGGGTAGGGGCGTGACGCTGCATAGAGCAGAGCTGAGAGCTGGAGTATGTTTTGCTTACTCCACCCCTCTCACTGTGTGCACTGTGTAACCGGATTCCCGCACTTTCTCAGGCACGCCCACGGCTTCCTTCTCTACAAGGACACCGGCAGCCATTAGTGTCAGTTTCTGTACGATACAGAGACAAGTGTGGAAGACCCTGGCATTCTGATAGTCACACAATCGCTGTAACAGGCGTTAAGCAGCACCTGTGGTGCTGACCCCACTAGTGCAGAAGTGCACTTATAGATATGCTTGTACTATATACATTGCACTGTTTGGTCGCACGTTGTATATACCCTCCTGGATTATGCGGAGGAGTTATCAGCATATTCTCTGTGTAAAACAAAGGTGCAGAACCACATGTTTTTCTATACAGCTGGTACAGCATGTACGGCTATACGGCCGGCAGGTACATAGACTCCCATTGTATGCACTAATGGCCAGGGGATGAGGACGGTGTCTGCAGTATTTACTGACAGTTTTTCTGAGACTATGGCTATGATACTAGAAGCCTAGCAGTCCGGACATGTCTCTCACAATATGGGCACTGTTGAATCATTGATCCATGGCCCCCCTCAGTGTGAATAACTACCAGCTCCGGGAATGTCACACGCATCCCAGAGTCACGGCTCTGCACGGACGTCAGTCCCAGACAGCCTAAGTGGGCTCGCTATGAGCGGCCTCGGTTTCATCAGGGTCCTAACAGAAGGACTCGCTGTGTAATGAGGCGGAAGTAGCGGCTCAGGATTCTGATCCTGAGACCGCTCTCAATCTGGATACACCTGATTGTGACGCCATAGTAAATAATCTTATAGCGTCCATCTATAGAATGTGGGTTATTTCTCACAGCTCCTCCAGTGGAGGAGTCAGCTTCACGTATTTTTCTGGACCACTCTGCCTTCAGAGAGGCAGTCCAGGAACACCACGCTTATCCAGATATGCGCTTCTCCAAACGGCTTAGGATACACGTTATCCCTGTCCCCTGACTTGGTCAAGGACTGGACCCAATGTCCCGAGCGGCATCCTCCAATCTCCAGGCTTGTAGCTAGATCCATAGTTGCAGTGGGAGATGGAACTGCAAACTCAAAGATGCCACTGACAGACAGATGGATCTCTGGTCGAAAGCCATCTATGAGGCTGTCGGCGCACCGTTGGCTCCGGCATTCTCTCCCTTGGGGCACTCCAAGCTATTTCAGCTTGTCTTACACAGATTGACACGGTTACACGTACATCTGTGCCGCAGGTGGCATCCTTAACCTCTCAAATGTCTGCATTTGTTTCTTACGCGATTCAGGTTGTCCTGGACTCTGCGAACCGTGCGGCGGTAGCCTCCGCTACTCCGTGTTTTTAAGCAGAGCCTGGTCTGCTCGTTAAGTGAATGGAAGGCAGATTCTGCTTCCAAAAAAGGTTGCCTAACCAGTTGCCTTTTTCTGCTGACCGACTGTTTGGTGAGCGTTGGATGTAACCATCAGACAGTCCAGGGGTAAGGATTCATCCTTTCCTCAGCCCGGACACAACAAACCCCAACAGAGCAAGAGGCAGTCGGGGTTTTCGGCCTTTTCGAAAAAGGCTCGGGCAGGTCCCATTTTTCCTCGTCCAATGTGGACTCAAAAGGATCAGAGGAGCTAAGATTCTTAGCGGGCTCAGTCTCGCCCAAAAAAGCGACAGTCTGAAAACCCGCTTCCAAGGCGGCTTCCTCATGACTTGCGGCCTCGGTCGGTAGCAGGCTCTCCCGCCTTGGCGATATTTAGCTGCCATAGGTCAATGACCATTGAGTGTGAGACATTCTGTCTCACGGGTACAGGATAGAGCTCACTTCTCGTCCTCCAACTCGATTCTTCAGAATTTCTCCACCTCCCGGCCGGGCCGCTGCTCTTCTGCAAACAGGGTGCACTCTATAGGCAGAAAGAGTGATGACCCCCGTTCCTCTTCAGGAACAAGGTCACGGTTTTTACCCCAAATTCTTTGCGGTACCTATAACAACGGGCCGTTCCGTCCCGTTCTGGATCTAAAAATGCTCAGCAAGCTCGTGGACACCAGGCGGTTCCGGATGGAATCCCTCCGCCATGTCATCGCCTCAAGGTCCCAAGGATATTTCCTAGCATCATTAGGCATCAAGGATGCTTATCCACACGTGCCGATTGATCCAGAGCACTAGCGTTTCTACGCTTCGTTATAGGAGACGAACACCCTCTGTTCGTAGCTCTACCTTCCGGCTAGCGACAGTCCAACTGGTCTTCGCCAAGGTCAGGGCAGCAGTAGTCACAGTCCTGCACTCTCAGGGTCACTCTGTGGTCCCGTATTTAGACGATCTACTTGTCAAGGCACTCTCTTAGGAAACATGCCAACACTGCCCGAACGTTGCGCTGGAGACTCTCTAGAGTTTTGGGTGGATCATCAACTTTTTAAAGTCAGATCCGACCCCGACCCTATCGATAACATATCTAGGCATAGAGTTTCTTACTCTCTCAGCGATAGTGAAGCTGCCGCTAGACAAACAGCATTCACTACGGGCTGCAAGCTCTTCTTTAAGAACCAGTCGCACACATTGAGACGCCTCATGCACTTCCTACGTAAGATGGTAGCAATGGAGGCAGTTCCTTTCGCGCAGTTTTACTGCGTCCACTACAATGGGACATTCTCCGCCAATGGGACGAGGAGTCGACGTCCCTCAACAGAGTCGTCGTTCTTTCTCAGGCGGCCAAGGAATCTCTACGGTGGTGGCTTCTTCTCACCTCTTGGTCAAAAAGAAGGTCCTTCCTATCCCCGTCCTGGGCGATAGTTACGACAGACGCGAGTCTATCAGGGTGGGGAGCAGTTTTTCTCCACTACAGCGCTCAGGGTACGTGGACTCAGCAAGAGTCCACTCTTCAGATCAATGTTCTTGAACACAGAGCAGTGTATCTTGCCCTACAATCCTTCCAACAGCGGCTGGAAAGCAAGCATATCCGACTTCAGTCGGACAGCTCCACAGCGGTGGCATACATCAACCACCAAGGAAGAACGCGCAACCGGCAAGCCTTCCAGGAAGTCCGGCAGGTTCTGATGTGGGTGGAAGACGCGGCATCCACCATATCCACAATTCACATCCCAAGTGTGGAAACTAGGAAGCTGACTTCCTAAGTCGCTGAGGTGTGGCCGAAAGAGTATGGTCTCCTCACCCGGACGGGTTTCAGGAGATCTGGCGCCGCTGACAGAGGCCGGACGTCGATCTAATGGCGTCACGGCACAACAACAATGTGCCAGCTTCATGGCACGGTTTCACAATCATCGAGCTCTGGCGGCAAACGCCTTAGTTCAGCATTGGTCGCAGTTCCAGCTACCTTAGGTGCCACCTCTGGCATTGTTGCCCAGAGTACTGCGCTAGATCAAGACCGACTGCGGCCGCGCCATCCTCGTCGCTACAAATTGGCCGAGGATGTTGTGGTACTCGGTTCTGTGGTGCCTCACGGTAGGCTAACCGGGGGCACTACCAGACCAATCAGACTGGCTGTCTCAAGGGCCATTCTTCCATTTGAATTCTACGGCCCTCAACCGGATGGTGTGGCATTGAGTCCTGGAACCTAGTGTCGTCAGGATTACCTCAGGACGTGGTTGCCACCATGAGACAGGCTAGCATACCAACGTCCGCCAAGATTGACCACAGGACGTGGAAGATGTTCTTATCTCGGTGCTCGGCGCAGGGTGTTTCTCCCTGGCCGGTTGCATCGTCTATGTTTCCTTCCTTCCTGCAATCTAGGTAGGAAAATGGGTTGTCGCTCAGTTCCCTTTAGGGACAAGTCTCAGCGCTATCTGTATTTTTTTCAGAAACGACGACTTCCTCAGGTACGCACGTTCCTACGGGGAGTTTGTCTTCTCAGCACTCCGTACAAGCGGCCGTTAGAGCCCTGAGATCTGAACAAGGTTCTAATTGCTCTCCAGATGCCGCCTTTCGAGCCTTTGAAGGATGTCTCCCTTCCCGTTTTTCACGGGAAGTGGCCTTCTAGTAACGGTCTCGTCTCTTAGGAGAGTTTCCGAGCTAGCAACGCTCTCATACAAACTCCCTTCCTGGTCCTTCACCAGGACAGGGTAGTTCTGCGTCCGGTTCCGGAATTTCTCCCTAAGGTGGTATCCCATTTTCATATCAATCAGGATATCACCTCACCTTCTTTGTGTCCTCGTCCAGTCCATCAATTTCAGAAAGATTTGCATCTGTTGGTTCTGGTGAGAGCACTCAGGTTCTACTTCCCGCATGGCGCTCCTGCGCCACCCGGATGCACTCTTTGTCCTTGTCGCTGGTCGGCGTAAACAGTCGCAAGCTTCCAGATCCACCCTTGCTCGGGGGCTCGAGGAACCAATTCTTGAAACCTACAGTTCTACTGGGCTTCTGGTTCTCTCAAGGCCGAAGGCCCATTCTACCAGAGCCGTGGGTGCATCCTGGGCATTACGGCACCAGGCTACGGCTCAGCAGGTGTGTCAGGCACCCACCTGGTCGAGTCTACTTACTTTTACCAAGCATTATCAGATGCATACCTACGCTTCGGCAGACGCCAGCCTAGGTAGATAAGTCATTCAGGCGGCGGTTGGCCACCTGTAGGAGAGGGCCGTTTGACGGCCCTATCATGAGGTATTCTTTTACCCACCCAGGGATTGCTTTTGGACATCCCAATTGTCTGGGTCTCCCAATGGAGCGACAAAGAAGAAGGGAATTTTGTTTACTTACCGTAAATTCCTTTTCTTCTAGCTCCAATTGGGAGACCCAGCACCCGCCCTGTTTTCTCGGGGTTTTTCTGTTTTTTCGGGACACATGTTGTTCATGTGGTATGGTTCAGTTCTCCGATGTTTCCTCGGATTGAATTGGTCTTTAAACCAGTTATTGGCTTTCCTCCTTCTTGCTTTGGCACTAAAACTGGTGAGCCAGTGATCCCACTGGGGGTGTATAGCCAGAAGGGGAGGGGCCTTACACTTTTAAGTGTAATACTTTGTGTGGCCTCCAGAGGCAATAGCTATACACCCAATTGTCTGGGTCTCCCAATTGGAGCTAGAAGAAAAGGAATTTACGGTAAGTAAACAAAATTCCCTTCTTCCCAGACGGCCAAGGACTCTCTGCAATGGTGGCTTATTCCCACCTCATTGTCACAGTGAAGATCCTTCCTACCCCCATCCTGGGCAGTGGTCACGACAGATACGAGTCTTTCAGGGTGGGGAGCAGTTTGTCTCCGCCACAGGGCTCAGGGGACGTGGACTCAGCAGGAGTCCACCCTTCAGATCAATGTTCTGGAAATCGGGGCAGGGTATCTTACCCTACTAGCTTTCCAGCAGTGGCTAGAAAGAGAGCAGATCCGAATCCAGTCGGACAACTCCACAGCGGTGGCATACATCAACCACCAAGGAGGGACGCGCAGTCGGCAAGCCTTCCAGGAAGTCCGGCGAATCCTCATGTGGGTGGAGGACACAGCATCCACCATATCCGCAGTTCACATCCCGGGCGTAGAAAACTGGGAAGCAGACTTCCTCAGTCGCCAGGGTATGGACGCAGGGGAATGGTCCCTTCACCCGGACGTGTTTCAGGAAATCTGTCGCCGCTGGGGGGTGCCGGACGTCGACCTAATGGCGTCTCGGCACAACAACAAGGTCCCGGCATTTATGGCACGATCGCGCGATCACAGAGCTCTGGCGGCAGACGCCTTAGTGCAAGATTGGTCGCAGTTCCGGCTCACATATGTGTTTCCACCTCTGGAACTCTTGCCCAGAGTACTGCGCAAAAAATCAGATCCGATTGCAGCCGCGTCATACTCGTCGCCCCAGACTGGCCGAGGAGATCGTGGTACCCGGATCTGTGGCATCTCACGGTCGGCCGACCGTGGTCACTACCAGGCTGGCCAGACTTACTGTCCCAAGGGCCGTTTTTCCATCGGAATTCTGCGGCCCTGAACCTGACTGTGTGGCCATTGAGTCCTGGATCCTAGCGTCTTCAGGATTATCCCAAGGGGTCGTTGCCACCATGAAACAGGCTAGGAAGTCCACCTCTGCTAAGATCTACCACAGAACGTGGAAGATTTTCTTAACTTGGTGCTCGGCTCAGGGAGTGTCTCCCTGGCCATTTGCATTGCCTACTTTTCTTTCCTTCCTGCAATCGGGGTTAGAAAAGGGCTTGTCGCTCGGCTTCCTTGAGGGGGAAGTCTCGGCACTATCCGTGTTTTTTCAGAAGCGTCTAGCACGTCTTTCTAAGGTGCGCACGTTCCTACAGGGGGTCTGTCATATCGTACCCCCGTACAAGCGGCCGTTAGATCCATGGGATCTCAACAGGGTATTAGTTGCTCTCCAGAAGCCGCCTTTCGAGCCTCTGAAGGAAGTTTCCTTTCTCGCCTGTCACAGAAGGTGGCGTTTCTCGTTGCGATCCCATCGCTTCGGCGAGTGTCTGAGCTGGCAGCTCTGTCATCCAAGGCTCCCTTCCTGGTGTTCCACCAGGACAAGGTAGTGCTGCGCCCCATTCCGGAGTTTCTCCCTAAGGTCGTATCCTCATTTCATCTTAATCAGGATATATCCTTGCCTTCCTTTTGTCCTCATCCGGTTCACCGGTATGAAAAGGACTTACGTTTGTTAGATCTGGTGAGAGCACTCAGACTCTACTTTTCCCGCACGGCGCCCATGCGCCGTTCCGATGCACTTTTTGTCCTTGTCGCTGGTCCGCGCAAGGGGTTGCAGGCTTCTAAAGCCACCCTGGCTCGATGGATCAAAGAACCAATTCTAGAGGCCTACCGTTCTGCGGGGCTTCCGGTTCCTTCAGGGCTAAAAGCCCACTCAACCAGAGCCGTGGGTGCGTCCTGGGCATTACGACACCAGGCTTCGGCTCAACACGTGTACCAGGCAGCTACCTGGTCCAGTCTGCACACTTTCACCAAGCATTATCAGGTGCATACCTATGCTTCGGCGGATGCCAGCTTAGGTAGAAGAGTCCTGCAGGCGGCAGTGACACCCCCGTAGGGGAGGGCTGTTTTGCAGCCCTAACATGAGGTATTTCTTTACCCACCCAGGGACAGCTTTTGGACGTCCCAATCGTCTGGGTCTCCCAATAGAGCGCTGAAGAAGAAGGGAATTTTGTTACTTACCGTAAATTCCTTTTCTTCTAGCTCTTATTGGGAGACCCAGCACCCGCCCTGTTGTCCTTCGGGATGTTTTTTGTTGTTTGCGGGTACACATGTTGTTCATGTTGAACGGTTTTTCAGTTCTCCGATGTTACTCGGAGTTAATTTGTTTAAACCAGTTATTGGCTTTCCTCCTTCTTGCTTTGGCACTAAAACTGGAGAACCCGTGATACCACGGGGGGGTATAGCCAGAAGGGGAGGGGCCTTGCACTTTTTAGTGTAGTGCTTTGTGTGGCCTCCGGAGGCAGTAGCTATACCCCAATCGTCTGGGTCTCCCAATAAGAGCTAGAAGAAAAGGAATTTACGGTAAGTAACAAAATTCCCTTCTTTCTGTTCGGTCGGGCTGTATACCCTTTCCCATATACCCTCAGTGATCACGCTCCTAGGAGACAACAGCATGTCGTCCACAAGGAGCAAAGGTGCTAAGGCACAGGGTTTTTTTGCGACCTGTACCTCTTGTGGGGCTATGTTACCTGCGGGTTCCACCTACCCTCACTGTGAGCAATGCTCGGCCCCTGTTTCGCTTGCTCAGCCGGAGCCTCGGTCACTAGTGGGCCCCTCGGCTCAGGTAGACCCCCCTGCTCCCCCTGTCCAGGCGGCAGGGACAGAGTTTGCTGCTTTTGCTGAGAAACTCTCTGAGTCACTTTCACAATCCATGGCTCAGTCTATGGACAAATGGTCTGCCAAGCTGCTAGAAGCTTTGCAGTCCAGACCGGTCCTTACAAAGGCCCCGGTCCGTGTTGGATCGTCTCCTCCAGGCCCCTCTCGGTCCGCGCCGCAGCGCGCTCCCAGGTTGGGCCCTAGGTCCCACGCGGAGGACTCCTGCCCGGACCACAGTCCCAGACCGGCTAAGCGGGCTCGCTGGGAATCTTCCCCGACTTCTTCACGCTGCTCGGGTTCCCAGCTTGAGGACTCTCTGGAGGACGAGGCGGACGTCGCAGCTCAGGGCTCTGAACCTGACATTGCCCTCAATCTTGATACACCTGAAGGGGACGCCTTAGTAAATGATCTTATCTCGTCCATCAACCAGGTGTTAGATCTGTCTCCCCCGCCTCCACCTGTAGAGGAGTCGGCTTCTCAGCAGGAGAAACACCAGTTTCGGTTCCCCAAACGTACACGGAGTGCGTTTTTCGATCACTCTAACTTCAGAGATGCTGTCCAGAAGCCCAGAGTGGTTCCGGACAAGCGCTTTACTAAGCGCCTTACTGACACACGTTACCCCTTCCCCTCTGACGTAGTTAAGGGTTGGGCTCAATGTCCCAAGGTGGATCCTCCAGTCTCTAGATTGGCGGCTAGATCTGTGGTCTCGGTTGCAGATGGTTCATCGCTAAAAGATGCCACTGACAGGCAGAGCTCCTGGTGAAATCCATCTATGAAGCCACGGGCGCGTCTTTTGCCCCGGCCTTTGCAGCCGTGTGGTCACTCCAAGCTATCTCAGCTTGTCTGGCTGAGATTAATGCAGTCACACGTAATTCTGCTCCGCAGGTTGCGTCTCTGACTTCTCAAGCGTCAGCTTTTTCTTCCTACGCCATGAACGCAGTCCTAGACTCTGCTAGCCGTACAGCGGTGGCATCCGCTAATTCTGCGGCAGTCCGCAGGGCCATGTGGCTGCGCGAATGGAAGGCAGACTCGGCCTCCAAGAGGTTCTTTACCGGTTTGCCGTTTTCTGGCGACCGATTGTTTGGCGAACGATTGGATGAGATTATTAAGGAATCCAAGGGAAAGGACTCCTCCTTACCCCAGTCCAAACCTAAGAGACCTCAGCAACGGAAAATTCAATCGAGGTTTCGGTCCTTTCGTCCCTCCGCCAAGTCCCAATCCTCTTCGTCCAGCAGGCCGGAGAAAGGCTAGAGGAACTCCTATGCGTGGCGGTCTAAGTCACGCCCCCAAAAGGCCGCCGGAGGCACTGCCTCCAAGGCGGCCTCCTCATGACTCTCGGCATCCCCGAACCGCATCCTCGGTCGGTGGCAGGCTCTCCCGCTTTTGCGACGCCTGGTGGCCACATGTTCAAGACCAATGGGTGAGAGACATTCTGTCTCACGGTTACAGGATAGAGTTCAGCTCTCGTCCTCAGACTCGTTTCTTCAGAACCTCTCCGCCCCCCGCTCGGGCCGACGCACTTTTTCAGGCAGTGGACGCTCTGAAGACAGAAGGAGTTGTGATCCCTGTTCCCCCTCAGGAACATGGTCGCGGCTTTTACTCCAACTTGTTCGTGGTGCCAAAGAAGGACGGATCATTCCGTCCCGTTCTGGACCTCAAACTACTCAACAGACATGTGAGCACCAGACGGTTTCGGATGGAATCTCTCCGCTCGGTCATCGCCTCGATGTCACACGGAGACTTCCTAGCATCGATCGACATCAAAGATGCTTATGTCCATGTGCCGATCGCACACGAACATCAACGCTTCTTGCGTTTCGCCATCGGGGACGAACACCTTCAGTTCGTGGCATTGCCTTTCGGCCTGGCGACAGCCCCACGGGTGTTCACCAAAGTCATGGCATCCGTTGTGGCGGTCCTACACTCTCAGGGCCACTCAGTGATTCCCTACTTAGACGATCTCCTAGTCAGGGCACCTTCTCGGGTGGCGTGTCAACACAGCCTTACCGTCGCTCTGGCGACTCTCCAGCAGTTCAGGTGGATAATCAACTTCCCAAAATCCAAGTTGACACCGACCCAATCACTGACTTACCTCGGGATGGAGTTTCATACACAGTCAGCGGTAGTCAAGCTTCCGCTGGACAAACAGCTTTCTCTGCAGGCAGGGGTGCATTCTCTTCTTCGGGGTCAGTCACACCCCTTGAGGCGCCTCATGCACTTCCTGGGGAAGATGGTGGCAGCGATGGAGGCAGTGCCGTTCGCGCAATTCCATCTGCGGCCACTCCAATGGGACATTCTCCGCAAATGGGGCAGGAGGTCGACTTCCCTCGACAGGAACGTCTCTCTGTCCCTTGCAACCAAGACGTCTCTTCAGTGGTGGCTCCTTCCCAATTCTCTATCGCAAGGAAAATCCTTCCTACCCCCAACCTGGGCTGTGGTCACCACGGACGCGAGCCTGTCAGGGTGGGGAGCGGTTTTCCTCCACCACAGGGCTCAGGGAACCTGGACTCTGGTAGAGTCTTCCCTTCAGATCAATGTTCTGGAGATAAGGGCAGTGTATCTAGCCCTATTGGCTTTCCATCGGTGGCTGGAGGGCAGACAGATCCGTATACAGTCGGACAACGCCACTGCCGTCGCATACATCAACCACCAGGGCGGCACGCGCAGTCGTCAGGCCTTCCAGGAAGTCAGGCGGATTCTGCAGTGGGTGGAAGCCACAGCCTCCACGATCTCCGCAGTTTACATCCCGGGCGTAGAAAACTGGGAAGCAGATTTTCTCAGTCGTCAGGGAATGGACGCGGGGGAATGGTCTCTTCACCCAGACGTGTTTCGAGAGATCTGTCGCCGCTGGGGAACGCCGGACGTTGATCTCATGGCGTCACGACACAACAACAAAGTCCCGGCATTCATGGCCCGTTCCCAAGATCACTGAGCTCTGGCGGCGGACGCATTAGTTCAGGATTGGTCGCAGTTTCGACTGCCTTATGTATTTCCTCCTCTGGCGATGCTGCCCAGAGTGTTACGCAAGATCAGGTCCAACTGTCGTCGCGCCATTCTCGTCGCTCCAGATTGGCCGAGGCGATCGTGGTACCCGGATCTGTGGCATCTCACGGTGGGTCAACCGTGGGCGCTTCCAGACCGCCCAGACTTGCTGTCACAAGGGCCGTTTTTCCATCTGAATTCTGTGGCCCTCAACCTGACTGTGTGGCCATTGAGTCCTGGCTCCTAGCGTCTTCAGGATTATCTCAGGATGTCATTGCCACTATGAGACAGGCCAGGAAACCAACGTCCGCCAAGATCTATTACAGATCTTGGCGGATCTTCTTATCCTGGTGCTCTGATAATGGGTTTACTCCCTGGCCGTTTGCCTTACCCACTTTTCTTTCATTCCTTCAATCCGGAATGGACAAGGGTTTGTCACTCGGCTCTCTCAAGGGACAAGTATCGGCGCTCTCCGTATTTTTTCAAAAGCGCCTGGCCAGGCTTCCGCAGGTCCGCACGTTCCTGCAGGGAGTTTGCCACATAGTCCCACCTTACAAGCGTCCGCTGGAACCCTGGGACCTTAACAGGGTGCTAACGGCTCTTCAGAAACCACCTTTCGAGCCGCTGCGGGATGTTTCTTTATCACGTCTTTCGCAGAAGGTGGCATTTCTAGTGGCAGTTACATCACTCCGAAGAGTGTCGGAGCTTGCAGCGCTGTCATGCAAAGCCCCCTTCCTGGTGTTTCACCAGGATAAGGTGGTTCTGCGCCCTGTCCCGGAATTTCTCCCTAAGGTGGTATCCCCTTTTCATCTCAATCAGGATATCTCCTTACCTTCATTTTGCCCTAATCCAATTCACCAATGTGAAAAGGATTTGCACTCATTAGATCTAGTGAGGGCACTCCGGTTCTACGTGTCTCGCACGGCGCCCCTGCGCCGTTCAGATGCGCTCTTTGTCCTTGTCGCTGGCCAGCGTAAGGGTTCGCAGGCGTCCAAGTCAACCTTGGCTCGGTGGATCAAGGAACCGATTCTTGAAGCCTACCGTTCTCCTGGGCTTCCGATTCCTTCAGGGCTGAAAGCCCATTCTACCAGAGCCGTGGGTGCGTCCTGGGCATTGCGGCACCGGGCTACGGCTCAGCAGGTGTGTCAGGCAGCTACCTGGTCTAGTCTGCACACTTTCACGAAACACTATCAGGTGCATACCTATGCTTCGGCAGACGCCAGTCTAGGTAGGCGAGTCCTTCAGGCGGCGGTTGCCCACCTGTAAGAGGGGGCCGTTTCGGCTCTTTTTATCGAGGTATTCTTTTACCCACCCAGGGACTGCTTTTGGACGTCCCAATTGTCTGGGTCTCCCAATGGAGCGACAAAGAAGGGAATTTTGTTTACTTACCGTAAATTCCTTTTCTTCTAGCTCCTATTGAGAGACCCAGCACCCGCCCCTGTGCCCTTCGGGCTGGTTGTTCTTTTGTGTACACATGTTGTTCATGTTGAATTGTTCTTTTGGTTCATGGTTTTCAGTTCTCCGAACATCCTTCGGATTGAATTTACCTTAGACCAATTTATAAGTTTCCTCCTTCCTGCTTTTGCACCAAAACTGAGGAGCCCGTGATGCACGGGAGGGTGTATAGGCAGAGGGGAGGGGTTACACTTTTAAAGTGTAATACTTTGTGTGGCCTCCGGAGGCAGAAGCTATACACCCAATTGTCTGGGTCTCCCAATAGGAGCTAGAAGAAAAGGAATTTACGGTAAGTAAACAAAATTCCCTTCTTTTCAACTGCGGCACAAAATGATGTGTTTTCGAAGTGCAACACATGCAACCACAATTGTTATTTTACCGGATCCTGGATGCAGCGGGACACAGAATTTATTGGCAGGCACTAGAGTCAGCTGATCGGGAGTCAGTTGAACTCCTGATCTCTCAGCCCGCACACACTACGATGGATGCAGGTTAATAGCACTCACTGCCTGCTGCCGATCACGTGTGACCATGTGCGGGCTGTGTGGTCAGGAGTTCAGCTGAGTTCAGATCAGCTGACTCCAGTGTCGGCCGATTACTTGTTTTGTGTCCCCCTGCATCCATCGCAGCATGTGCAGGCTGGAGTTCAACTGAGTTCACATCAGCCAACTCCAGTGCCAGCTGAACTCACAGCCCACACACTCTGTGATGGACGCAGGGGGACACAGAACATGTAAGCGGCCGATACTGGAGTCAGCTGATCTGATTACTTGTTCTGCTGGGTGTGGGGTCAGGAGTAGGTATGAGTGAGCAGTAAAATGCCCGGGTACTCAATGGGCGAAGCCCATGTCGATTTTTTTTTTTTTATTATTTTTTATTTTTTTTTAAATTCATTAAAAAATAAAAAAAAACTCCAAACACATAACCCTAAACCTAGTTAGGAGTAAAAAAAAAAAATGCGTGGGCTCCCATTGCATTTTTTTATCGCTAAAGGTAACGCAAGTAGCCACTAGCTGGTAACTCCCACTGCTTGGTGTTGCCTTCACTGGCAATGGAAAATCCAGGGAAGCCATTTTATTTATTTATTTTTAAAGTTTTTTTGCCCAAAAAAAAATGACATGGGCTTCGCCATATTTTTGTATGCTAGACTGTACAGCAGTCAGTTATTTGTACCTGGCTGGGAACCAAAAATAGAGGGAGGCCCTTTTTTTTTTTTTTTTTTTTTAAATAAATTATTTCATGAGATAATTTAAAAAACAAAACGACATGGGCTTTGCCCAGTTTTTGTGTCCAGCCAGGTACAACTAGGCAGTTGGGGATTGGAATTCTCAGCGCAGGGTGGCCCAAGCTTTCTGGGCCCCGCACTGTGAATTGCAGTCTGCAGCCGCCCCAGAAAATGGCGCTTTCATAGGAGCGCCATTATCTGGTGCTGTATCCGACTCCTCCAGCGGCCATGGTGCCGGGTGGCACGCTGTGTAATAAGGGGTTAATACTAGCTTTGTTTTACCAGCTGGTATAAGCCCCGAGATTCTTAATGTCAGGCCAAGTTTGACCCGGCCATTAAGAATCTCCAATAAAGGTTTAAAAAAAAAAAGACACCACACAGAGAAAAAATACTTTATTAGAAATAAATACACAGACACACTAAGGGACTCCATCTTTATTACTCCCTCTCACCCCTCCATGATCCTGGTCTTCTGTCTGAGAGAGAGAGAGAGAGAGATTTCTGTACTGACTATGCCAGGCTGCTTTCTGGGCATGCTCAGTACAGACAACAGGATCCTATGTCTATCAGGATACGGCGACTTCCGGTGCAGACTGCAGAAGGAACCGGCACCCATTGAAAGACATTTCAGGTACCGCCGCAATCTAACAGATCCATTAAGATGCAGTATTTTGCCCAAGGACAAAAACGCTGCAAGTAGCGTTTTTGAAAAAAGGTAACATATCGCAAAGCAACGGATCCAGTGTATGCCGCACGCAACCGCATGTTACAGCGATTCCATTGCAAATGCATCGAAATGACAACGCGTTTGTAATGGATCTGTTTGTAATGGATTAGTGTGAAACCAGCCTAAGGAAATGGACTTCGTGCTGTCACAAAAGTTCCCTTGAAGACACCAATCTTGTATTGTCACGTAGTGTAATGTGAATTGTGTCTTTTGTAAATATTGTGATGGTAATGTGATGTATTGTAATGTGTTCATGCGTAATACACAGTAGGACTACATCTAATGGGGTAAATATGTTATTCATATTCGTGATGTTCTGCACTGTCCTGTTATGGGGTTGAGTACTGCCCTGCAACAGACAGTGAGCAGGGTCAGAGACAGTTAAGTGTTGGGACTAGCCCACACGTTTAGGGGTTAGCTCATAGGGAAAGAGACTGCTCCTTCTAGAGAGTTAGTGAAGATCTTGTGAGCAATAGATGGGGACAGATAGCCTGCCGGTCATGAAGGTTGCATGCAGTGGATGACTTGTGTAGAGAAAGGAAACTGGAGACAAGATAGCGGGATCCTCAAGAACTGACTGAGACACTACATGCCAGAGAGTGGCCTCCATATGGAGTGGCCCCAGATAGAAGGGTATTGATAACAGAACTTTAGAGATTAGGCCCCAAGCCTGAAAGGTAATGGGTATGAGCAAACTGTGATGTGAGCAGAATTGACTTTCCCGGCGTCTGAGGGTGCAAGGCACTTCTCTCGCACTACTGGCAGCCCCTTACCTCCCTCCTCTATGATGAGAAGAGGCATGGATACAGAGGCATCTGGAAGCACAAGGCTCTACTCTGGCTATAGTGACAAAACCCCCTACCCCTCATTTATATCAGGACACTGGACGTGAAACCTGCTGGAAGGGAAGGCGACCATTACAAATTTGATTGTAGTGTTAGGGTGTGTTGTGCTGGGACTGACCAGACCAGTAAGATCGGAATCAATCCAGTAGAATCCCAGAATGTGTCTGAAAATACCTTGTACAATTGAATCGGGCTGGAAGACATGTGCCCGCTATCTCATGTATAAAGTTGTTGATGAAGATGCACTATTGAGTAAAGTACTGTTGGTTAAGATGAACTGGTGGTCTCCTTGTGGAAACAAGTCGTAATTCGGTCCTGGCCAACCAATGTCAGTGACAACATGCAGCCTTCATGAGTGAATGGCCCACACTACACAAGTCCACACACCCAGCCAGGACCAGCTCTTTCATGTACCGTTCTGTGGCATCCGGAGTCAGTCCCAAAACCATGACTACCGCCCCTTGAAACTCTACACTCTCATGATAGGATTAGGTACACTCCTCAGTAGACATTTGCTGTGATGTGAGCGTAGTAATGAGCACTCGCCAGGTACGGGCACCAGCGCTCCGGGAATGATTTCGTCCAGTGAATTGTATTAACAACTGGATGATGTTGACGCCCCAACGTTGGTGCCGAGACCTGGTCCGGCTTTGCATACACAGCAGTAAAGCCTCAGTCATACATCCCTGCATCACGGATGACTGAAGGAGACTTTACTGACTGAGCAGCAGGAAGATTTCTCTGCTGTATTCTGAACACTACAAAAGGAAAAAATGGTGCACTCCGAAACAATAGTTTTTATTAGACGAATGTAAAATACTTATAATTAACATTGAGGGCCAAAAAATACTAAAATAACTGTGAAGCAGCCGAAAGATGGCATAGCACCAATAAAATCCAATCAAGTGCTAATGGAGCAAAGGCATATCCTATAACATGGACTCAAAGTATGCATGAAGAGTGAAGAAATCACAACTGTCCCATCACTATGATGATTACCCTGGTTAAACACTAGCTGTGACAGAGGCGGTGAGCACAGGTCCGGCATCCTGACATTGTACTACTGATGCCAGGCTACCAAGCCGTTCTCACTGATATAAGAAATCACCACCGCAGCCCTGCTCTCATTGCTCAGAGCAGAATTGGATAGGTAACTTCTTCCAGCGTATGAGAACTGTTTAATAGCCTGGTATTAGTAGTAGAATGTCAGGATGCCGGACCTGTACTCACTGCTGCCCTTGTGCACCTTTCTCTGATGCCCCTGACGCCAGTGCTGACCACAGAGCACTGCATGGGATGTGACCGGAAAATTGTAGCCAAGAGCTGGGTTACAATAAAATGTGTCCCAGCTCCCTCCACAGCTGTGACCTACCTGGACAGTCCACGTGGCATGCCCAGGTCACAGCTATGGCAGCCACAGTATAGGAGATGCGGTCTTCTAGGGCTGGAGCTGCCATATTTGTACATTTGCATATTTGTCATGCTCAGACACTTACACATCAAAAAAATTAAAATTAAAGCCCCAAATAAAATTTAATGCAAAAATAAATGTCTTAATTGTACATTTTATTTAGTTTTTAAAAATAAATGATTATGTAATCAATAATTATACAATAATAAAAATTGTATCCACCACAACAGCATTTATTTTTTTTTCCAGCACTGCAGTGGCACTTTAAATGCAAGTCTCCTGCCCCCGTTCTTATGCTTACCCTCTGGCGTTTTCATAGTTTTTTGATGCTGCTCCTGTTCCGCAGCGCCATCTTTTCCCATAAGTTCCAATTGGTTGAAAGTCAGAGGTTATATCACAAGCTCTCAATGCAAGTCTAAGAGAGCCAGAACGATTCTCTCATAGACTTGTATTGATTATTGACTTCAGGCTCGCTCCATGAAACACTGGAGCTGCCGACAGGTCACAAATAGTCTTGAGCGGACCCAGACTGGAAAAATCCGTATCCGCACGGTTTCAGCGGTAGATATGGGTCCGACCCGGACGCGGGATTCTGGGTGCACGATCCGGATTCAGCCTTTTTTTTTGTCTCTCTCTCTATCTCTTTCTTTTCCTTCATCAATTTGGCATTTGATTTTGTTCAACTCTGCAGATATACACTTTCAACCCACTTTTACACTGTTCAGTCATAAAAGCTATATTTTATTATTTTTATTAAAGCACCACTCTAGAGTTTTGTTTTTGTTTTTTTTTTTTTGTTTTTTTTATTGCACCACTGGAGCATTGCTGTAAGTCCCCTGACCCCTGTCTGATCACCTTTTTGGCAGCTTCACCTTCTATTGCCGCCTCTCTGGTCAGTCTCTGTGATTTGTGACCTGCAGGCAGTTTCAGTGTTTCATGGAACCCCAAAGGTCACAGCTTAAGAAAAGTCTATGAGAGCCTTATTCTGGCTCTCATAGAGATGTATGAGCGCTTGTGACGTAACTTCTGATTTCTATCCAGACGTTACTATGTGGCGCTTCAGGACTGGAGCGGCGTCGGTAATAGGTGAAGCCACCAGTAAGTGAGTATGTGATGGGGCTTGCATTTAAAGCACCACTCCATCGCTGGAAAAAAAAATGCAGGCGTGGTGCTTTAAAAAGCATAAATATGTAAACATCCAACACACTAGGTCTACTCAAAAATTTGTTAGTGGGTAAACCAACAGCCATGAAGAAAATCGCTGGCACAGATAACAAAATCTGCTTGAAGAGAACCTGTCAGCACAAAAGCGTAATGTAAAGTAAAGTCATGGCTGTGGCGACTCTGTAATCTCAATCAAATTGATACCTTTAGTGAAGAAATCTACTTGTTCTTCTTCTTTAACCACCATTTGAAGTTTTCTGCTAATTAGATTTTGGTGCACAGTGGCTGGACTGTACACTGGATCTATTCCTCCCTGTCTGTGATTCCCCAGCCCTCTGCCTGCCTCTGGTCTGTGAATTGCAAGTTACTGCTTAATCAGCATTACAGCCATGTCTTTACATTACTAAATCATGCTGACAGGTTCTCTTTAATGTTTCATGACACGTTTGTGAAGCGCACACTTGGTGTGTTTGGTGGGTGGGCAGCCATGTTCATCTATCTCGGCATGTACATCGTTTTACTTTCTGTCACTGGAATCATTTTTTTGGCACAGCAATGTGATCTGCTTATCACTATCATGTGTACTTATCCTGTACACTGTGCATATATACAGTATTAAGCCCTCTTTTATCTGTGCCAGTTATTTTCTTCATGGGCATTATCCTGTTGGTTCACCCACCAAAAGCTTTTTGTGTCTACTGCGTTGGATATATACATATAGGTTTTGTTTATTTTTTATTTTTTGTAATCCATATTTAATCATCACTATATTATTCATTATTGTGACTTCTTTGGTCTCACACTTAGTGCACTATCATTTTTTGTGCTAATGCTATCGGACTTTCCACTTCATCCTAGGGTTTTAGTTGTTTTTTATTTTCAATCATAAAACAGCAACACCATAAGGATAAAAAAAAAGATGGCCACAGTTCGGACTGAAATGGATTGCCCATTGAAAAGGTCAGATCTGTGCCAGCATGGTCAAGCGAGTTTTTATGTTTCGTGACTGCACTGACATCTCCTTAAGTGTATGTTTTTTTTTTTTTGTTTATTCCGCTGTAGTGTATCCAGGTTTTGGAGCGTAAGAACTATGGCTGGACTCGGAGCGTGGTTCGAATTATTGGAACGTTGCTGCCATTGGAACAATGCCCTCGACCTCATTTCCAGGTTTGTGCCTTTCTACATCACGTAAATGCGCAGCATATTAGACTCTTTCATACATTTATACAAGTACCTGTTAGTTTTGTAAATCACTACAGAAGATGCCCCACTACTGACCCTGTATGCAAATACTGGTAATGTCTACAGCGGCCAGTTGTGACTCTAATTTTCTAGGGCCAGCGCCTTGTCACCATCAAGCTCTAGCATTAAGATTTAATTTAACGGTTTGTCTGATTATTGTGGTTCAGGAGAGAATTCCCGCACAATTCCTACCACTCCCAACATCCTGTATGCCAAGGGGAGATGAGCTCCTGAAGATTGACAGTTCGTCCTGTAGCGTGGCTGACATACTGGCTCAAACTGTGAATTCCCATTCAGCATGCTGAGGCAGCTTTGCCTCTGCAAACTAGGAGAACTGCAGAGGGCTCTTAACCCTTCCTGGATCCAGCAAGCAATCTGACCAGCTTTAGAGCAGCACTTACAAGCTGTATAGCAAAGAGCTTGCACGCGCACTAACCTTACCTAAGAATTCAAACGCCTCTGATAGACTGCAGAATACCTCCCAACTTTGAATGATAAGAAAGAAGAACGCACACTGGGGTGTACATAATGCTAATTTCTACTTTACACCAAGCCAGTACCCTGACCATGCACAGTTTTTATGTGTCCACACAGAAATATTGCTTCTAGTAAAGCCCATAGTGTATCCACTCAACATGGTACCCTTTTCTTGGAGCCAGAGTCCCCTCCACACACCGTATGATTTTCCCCAATCCGTATAAGGCCTGCATAGTATATCCTCCCCACTGCCACATAAAGTCTGATCAACACACAACTCTGCTACATCAATATGCACATATGCTGCCTAGTCATGTGACATGAGAATGCCTTAACACTAGAAGTCACAGAAATTTCGAGCTCCCCCCTGAAGTCCCGAAAGAGGGTCAAATGACATTCAATAAACTGAATAGAACTAACTAGAAGCTAAATGGCTAAACTCAATGGAAAACAACAACCTCCTGTGGTGCGACAGTAATGGCCTTAATTACAGAACAAAAGACGGTGATTATAGGATGTTAGCTAAAATCCTTCAGGTCATTCGACCCGTCTCTGGGTTCCAAAGGTAGAAATGTTAAACGACCCCTCTCTGGGACTTCTAGTGTTAAACACTGATAAACCCTGCTCTGCTAACACATTATAGGGGTTATTCTTCTTGAAAGGTTGCCTTTAAAGGGAACCTGTCATCAGAAATTTAGCTATAAAGCTAAAAGTTCCCCCCTCTGCAGCTCCTGGGCTGCATTCTAGGAAGCTTCCTATAGATTTTGTGTCACCTTTTATCCCAAAATAAACACTTTATAAACTGGTACCTTTTCGTATGTAAATTTCTTAATTTTCCATGTGGGCGGGCTGTCTGATGCACGTTGCTGTTCCTCCATCATATTGACGCCGCCCCCGAACGCTGAATTTGAAAGTTCAGGACACCGTCCCTGGGTGCCCGTGGTCCAGCGCATGCGCTGTTCCACTGTAGCGGTGCCGTGCACTGTGTGCACGTGCGACCGCTGTGACGCTTTGCGCGGGCACGAGGTTATGGGCGGCGCTGTTAGTGTCATCAGTAAGTGCCGCCCATAACCTCGTGACCGCACTTTCCCCTATTCCTCCAGCGTTATGCGCAAGCGCTGGAGGAATGATGCCCGGACGTCCCCTCCTTCCCATCATGCTCAGCACGAGGTCACGAGGTTATGGGCGGCACTTACTGATGACACTAACAGCGCCGCCCATAACCTTGTGCCCACGCAAAGCGTCACAGCGCTCGCACGTGCACACAGTGCACGGCACCGCTACAGTGGAACAGCGCATGCGCGGGACCACGGGCACCCAGGGGCGGCGTCCTGAACTTTCAAATTCAGCGTTCGGGGGCGGCGTCAATATGATGGAGGAACAGCAACGTACATCAGGCAGCCCGCCCACATGGAAAATTAAGAAATTTACATACGAAAAGGTACCAGTTTATAAAGTGTTTATTTTGGGATAAAAGGTGACACAAAATCTATAGGAAGCTTCCTAGAATGCAGCCCAGGAGCTGCAGAGGGGGGAACTTTTAGCTTTATAGCTAATTTTCTGATGACAGGTTCCCTTTAAAATAAATTCAACCCTTGATCACAAAAAAGCAAGCTCTCGTTGGCTCTGATATAGATATTAAGAAAAAGAGAAAAAAAAATTACTTTCAAAATGAGGAGATAAAAATAATAAAATAAAATTCCTTCCCTTTTGCTGGAATCAGGCACGTCACTCACGTTCAAGTAAAATTGTTTTTGATCTTAGCCACGCCCTCTGCAGTGTAATTGATTATACACAGATCCTTCACCAGACCTTCTCTGCTGAGCTCCACCCATTAGTCACATGATCGTGACATCACACAGGTCCTGCCTGCATTGGTCAGTTGTCCAATGTAACCATAATAGGCGGATCTAAGCAGAGAAGTTCTGGTGAAGGACCTGTGTATAAGCAATTACACTGCAGGGGGCGTGACTAAACGTCAGTGACGTGACTGATTCCCAGCAAAGGCCGCCCTCATGACTGAGAACAAAAGTCTGTACTGGCTTTACTTAAGCATATAATCTCTCTTTTTACGATAAGTACATGGATATTTATTTATTTTTTTTGAAAACCATTTAATGCTGCACATTGCATAATTTAAAACACATTGGGGGCAGTTTAATATCAAAAAAACGTCATGACAGGTTCCCTTTAAAGGAATCTGTCAGCAGGTTTTTGCTATGCAATTTGAGAGCAGCATGATGTAGGGGCAGATAACTTGATTGCAGTAATGTTACCTACTGTGATGCTTTCTTTAGTTTTCATAAAATCTCTGTTCTCTCTGCTGATCTAGCAGTTCTCTGAAAGCTGAGCCTTGTATATCCCCGCCCACACCTCTGACTAGCAGTTTTCTGTATACACTGTTCATAGGCAGAAAACTAATAGTCACAGGTGAGGGCAAGGTTACACAGAGTTTAGGACTACGTGGCATGAAACTACTAGTCCTCTAATGAAAATCTCCTGCTGATAAAACAATGTGACACTGCTGGGGAATCAGGGTTTCTGCCCCTACATCATGCTATGCTCAGGTGGCATAGTAAATACTTGCTGACAGATTCCCTTCAAGAGGATTAACACAAAAACTTTGCTTTTTTTTGCCTAATATTTCTCATTTGCAGAAAGTCATAGGAGCTGGAGTATTAGACGTCAAAAAGTATGAAGCTGTCAAGAGACCTGGCATCGCCTCTTTGGCAGATACCCCATGTCTGTTAGATGACAATGTTCTGATGTACACCAGATTCCGGTAATGATCTCCTCTTATTACTTTCCCCTGTCACAAGATTTATATTTTCCAAGGGATGGAGACTCTAATTCCAGTGATGTATCACTTAATAGCTTCTTGCTATAGCTTCATATAGACCTCTGTTTTATTGGCTGCAGAACTACCAAATCTCTACACAATGTAATATATATAATATATACATACATACATACATACATACATACATACATACATACATACATACATACATACATACATATGTGACGTCCTGGACAAGCCAGGGGTCACAGGTAATGACATCACCACACCCTACACCTCGGTTAGGCACATCAAAGCTAGACCTAAAAATCCTTGTTGCCTTCCTCCAGGGGCTGATGTTCACACCAGGGGGTGGGCCAGGCGGTTGGTCCCGCCCACCGAGATGTTCACAGTCCTGGAGGCGGGAAAAGAGTGGAGTTGAGCGAGGGAAGTGAAAGTGGAAGGAGTAAGAAGTGAAGTAGAGGAGAGCAACTGACTGAGAGCGTCTGGGTGTGTGCCCCGGACAGAGACAGCAAGGTTAGCAGACGGTGGTGACCGTCTGCAGGAGTGGCCTATCGGAGTTGCCGTAAGGACCGTGGACGGGCGGTGGCCCGGCGGTACCGGACTGGTACACAAGGAGAAGCCAGCACCATTGGCAGGGGCCTTTCGTACCCCAGCAAGGCTTGGAGTCGCCGTGAATTTGCCAAATCCGTCAGTGAAGGGGACTCCGGGTTTCCAAACAACTAAGTCCCGATTGAAGGCAACAGTCCAACCGTATGAGAGAGACACCGCCACCGCCAAGGCACCAGTTTCTCAGGGCCAGCGCCTGCGGGCAAAGAGGGGCTCCTCCGGCCCATATCCAAGCCGGGGAGCGGGTTACCGGTGGGAACCCATTGGAACCAACAGAAGTACTAGGTGCAGGGAAAGAGACAGTCACCGTTAACTACCGGGGAAAAGCAACAGCAGCCGTCCGTGGGAACCGTCTTTCCAGCCGTGTGTTTTACCGAGAACTGTGTCATCGTCTCAGGCTGAGTGAGTACCACCGTGCCGTGCGGCACAGCGCTGCCCCTGCGACCCTGCACCTCCCCGGGCCCCGCAACCGGCCTGCCATCACATCCTACACCCCATCACTGGGCCCCGGGACAACCACCCCCTACCCACGGAGGGGAGAACTAACAACTCAGCTGCTCCCTGTCACCGCTCCCGGGATCCCCATACAGAGCAGCGGTGGTGTTACCAAAAATCACCACAACCGTGGGTGGCGTCACGGACAATAACCAAATCCCCACCACCAATTCACCCCCTTTCACTCACGGGCGAGGAGCGCCGCTCGAGTCCCCGGGATCCGGCACACCGCTCGAGCCACCACCGAGCAGCGGCAGCAGCAGCGGCCGGACCCGAGCAGTGGGAGAGTGCGGCGTCCCCTCCTCCGCCCGCGACACATACATACATACACACATATTATATATATATATATATATATATAATGGCATCTGTCAAGTAATCACATAGGTGGTACTCAGAAATAGGAAATAGTCCAGAATTACAGTATGGGAGAAAAAAAGTGTCACTCCCCATAAGCATCTTGTTTCTTTATTGGATAGAAACTAGCAGCTCACCTGTCACGGGAGAACGCTGTAGGTGACATCGGTTTCCCACTATTGTACACTTATCTGGCATGAATATACCCAGACTAGTAATGATGCCAAGATGCTTGCGGTCAGTGCTGCTTTTCTCCTCCCATATTGTATGAGCTCAGTCTAACCCACCTTGCACCATTGATGGACATGGTTATCAAGAGCCCATGAATATCAAGGAGCTGATCATTGAGAGGACTAGCAGAGCTGCAGCCGATTAAACTGATTTATTAAAACTGCAGTAATACATTACTGGAATCAGGTTCTCTGCCCCTACATCGTGCTGGTCTCAGATGTGGGTAGCTAAAACCTGGTGATGGATTCCCTTTAATAACTACTAATTTTTAGTGGTTCTATAGTGATAATGACCTCTTTCATCAGACATGATCTTCCATCAAACAAGTCCGTGGAAGAACTCCTCTTTCCGGTGCCGAATAACACCGATTCCAGATTCCTGACTATGATGTCGGCCACTAGAGTGTCTGAGAAAAGTCTCCTTCCTGCGAACGACCATGCCATTCAGAAGATCGCAGCTCTGGAAGATGAGCTGATACAACTGAGAGCGCAGATTGCTGCAATTGTTGCCATGCAGGAGTCAAATGCCGCCCAGTCTCGTAAGGCATTCATGTTTATTAATCACTGCATGGGTTATATAGGTAAAACTTATTGCTATGTATTTGGTGTGATATGATCTTTTTTTTTTTTTTTTTTTATCCCTCAGATACAGAATCAATGTGCTCATTTGGCAGCCCTTGTAATGCTTTCCCACCTCCATCTTTAGCTTCTACACCACTTTCCGCACAGTTGTTACAATGTACAGCACATGTACCTCCGCCACCCCCTCCTCCCCCTCCTCCTCCTCCTCCTCCTCCTCCTCCTCCTCCACCACCAGCCCCATCTACCAAACTAAACTCTGCACTTGATCTTATCCGAGAACGTAAAGCTTCCCACAAATGCAGCCCAACGGAAACAGAGGCTCCAGAGAAAGGCAGTGTGGATAAGATTCCCAGTATGATGGATGTTTTAAAAGGCATGAATTCTATCAAGCTTCGGGCGGTTGAAAGGTATAGATTCTTATATCTGTGTTGGTTATTTTTGATTATTTTTTTTTTTTTTTTTTTTTTTATTACCAAGAGGCCTAAAATTGTATAATGGATAAAACTGAAAAAAAAATTCTGGGGATAACTTTTTAACCAGTTCAGGGCCAGGCAATTTTTCCTTTCGGATCAGGCAGCTTGTACAATGCATACATTTTGGCAAGCTGCAGTCTAGTTTTTTTTTTATGTCACTGTCAGCAGTGGGGTCCCTCTGGGTCTCCAGCCTCAGCGTTTCATTTTATTCAAATGTCAATGAATAGTTGGCGCTGACGCTAACACTGATAGACTCGGAGCCTGCAGGACAGCTTGAATTTTTTTGGAACTTGGTTGGGGCTGTTTATCCACTATCCGGACTATCCTTTTGTTGCAACCTTTCATCTTTTTTTTTTTTTTTTCTCTGCCATCCATGTCCAGAGAGATTAGCTACAGTGCCATGGGTTGTAAACTTCTGTATTGTTGTGCTCTGTGGACAAAGGGACATCAAGATCTCTGGAGATGGACTTATAACCTTGAGAGTGTTAATATATTTTTTTTTTTAACAATTTTGGTTCTCAAGTTCTCAGACAGTTCTCTTCTCCTCTTTCTAATAGTATCTTGGGCAGGTCTTTTCCTAAGGCTGGGGCCACACGAAGCACTACTGCGAGTGTATCAAATGACACTCGGCTCTCGCTCTGCTGGAGTGTAAGCAGTGTCATGCCATTGTGATGCGATCCTGCGATTGCAGCACAGCCGCGAAGGACAGGACCGTCACTGTGGAGGAGAGGGAGGGACTAATCTCCCCATCTCCTCCATTGTCAGCTGATGCGTATATCGCACTGCACTCCACTGTAATTTGAGTGCAATGCAATGTTTCTTTCGCACCTATAGTCTTGTATGGGTTTGAGAGAACACAAATCGGATTCCACCCTCATCATGCTGCGATAGTTTTCTCCGTCTGTTTAGGGCTAAGAAAAAAAATCGCTCATGGGAGTAACATTGGTCCGAGTGGAATGCGTTTTTTTTTTATCGCATTCCACTCAATCCATTTTACTTGCTGTGTGTCCTTAGCCTAAAAATGATAGTATCTGATTTAAATGTTTTTGTAGAAATGGTCCATAAAAATCTTATTAGATGTTGCTGGAATAAATAAAAAAGTGTTTTGTATAGAGAGCTCAGTTTTAGCTTGTCAATGCTTTTGTTACAAAATGCTAGTGATGTTTATATGTTCAATTTTTTTCCTTTAGATCTCCTGGTGGGACACCCTTAACCAGAAAAGACAAGAAGAGACGTTCCCTTAATGATCCAGTAGACCCTGCCGCTATTATAGCCCGAGCATTAAAGCAGAAGTTTGCACATAGAAATAATGATGACTTAGCCGATAAAGAAAATAGATCTTATGAGGAGTCTCCGTTCTCTAGTCCTGAAGCCCCGATGGTACTGTATGTAATACTTGTACATGAATGACCAATAGCGATGGGCAGATCAGTACTGTAAACGTCCGGATGTGCACAGGTTCAAAAGTACCAGAGCACCGGGCCCAGGATCATTGCCCGGAGTTCTCAGGCGACTCCGGGTAATGGTCCGGCAAGTCGGGTAATTTAAAAAAAATAATAAAAATAAAGGGAAAATAAGAATAAAGCAGGCGCGCTATACTTACAGAGTCTCCAGTGCGGCTGTAAATGCTTCCGGGGCCACCCATTAGCTTCATACATATTCTCTGTTTCCCCCTCGCGTCTGTGATTGGTTGCAGTCAGACACACCCCCAACCTGTATGACAACGTGTCTGACTATTACAATCACAGACCCCGTTTGCGGGTCTATATCGTGGTGTAAAAAAATTGGTGTAGGGTCCCCCCACATTATGATACCCAGCACAGATAAAGCATTGGGCTACAGGCTGCAGCCCCCAGTGCTTATCTTGGCTGTGTATCAAAACAAGAGGAACCGCATGCAATTTTTTATTATTATTATTATTTTATTTATTTAAATAATAAGAAAAAAGTTCAGTGGTCCCCCCCCTAATTTTGATACCCAGCCATGATAAAGCTGAGAGCTCGTATTCTCAGGCTGGGGAGACCCAAACTTATTGGGCCCCCCCCAGCCTAAAATGGCAGCTTGCAGCCACCCAGGATTGTCGCATTCATTGAATGTGACAACCACGGAGCTTTACCTGGCTCATCCCGATTGTCTGGTGCGGTGGCAATCAGGGTAATAAGGGGTTAATGTCAGCTCACAGCTGCCACTAAGCCCTAAATTAGTAATGGGAGGCATCTTTGAGACCCCCCTCCGAATTACTAATCTGTAAGTGAAAAGAAATAAACACAAAAATCTTTTATTCAAGTAAAATACAAAAAAACACCATTTTTCACTCCTTTATTAACCTGCAAAACAACTAGGTCCGACGGAATCCACATGTGGTCCAACGATGTATCCGGCTCTGCTACATCTGAAGTGACAGAACTAGGCCGTAGAACATGACTGCACGCTGTTAGCTTGAGGCAGAGAATGAGCCGCGCAATGAGTGGTGACGTCACTCAGGTTGTTTTTTTTTCACATCTGGAGATTCCCATGGTCCTTCACCTGTGATTGCAGGTCTGAGAGGTCTATTGCTAGATTGAGAATGAGTTATCTAAAAACCATCAGTAACCTTTTTCTGACAGTTCAATAGGCGAAGTTTTAACTGTCTTTTTCTGAGCTCCTGTGAGCTGATGTATAACCATAGACCACATCAAAGTTAAATATATAATAAACAAGGAGCCAATAACATTCAAAAAGTGCAATATATTGAAGGAAATTATTTTTTTAGCCCAAAATACATTCATTTTAGTAAAACTATATCTAAATAGGTGGTATATGCACCTGTTGTCAGAATGGCAAATTTCTATCCCCAGTAGCGAACTTTTATCACTATTAGAAAATGGAGCACTAAATTGGATGTGCTACTGGTGCTCATTTATTCTCTCTGGTACCAATGGAAAAAGGCAAGCGGCCTCATAGTCGACTATCAATGAGCGTGCACACTGCTGCGCCATTCCGACGGGGATAAAAATGCCCCATTCTGCTGATCGGTGCGGTTCTCAGCCATTGGATCCCCACCAAGCAACAAACTATTTCCTATCCTCGGACAACTTATTTCTGTAGCTAAAATGAGGCTTTGTTGAAGACATGGTCTTTGAAACCAAGCTTTCACACCATTAATACGCTATAGAACCCTATTAAAGCAACGCAGACACCCTTTATTTCCTTGAGCTAGTTGAATCGTTAACTGACCCTTCATGATTTTCCTAGTGGATGTATGACTATACATACGTTTCTCACTTTCCCTATGTTCTTCTCTTGTAGTTTGGGCGCCACCTGCTAAAGCCTGTTGGGAAAAGAACACAGAAGGAAATTACAAGAAAACAAGTCCATGTGTGATTTGATGGATATGTATCAGAGGTTTTTGGCAAAAGCATGTGAAAACCTGACAATAACTCCAAACAACCCAATGTAACCGGCAGCCCTTTTTTAATTTATTTATTCCTTAGGATTACCATCTTACTGTAAAAGTCTCATGGTTATACTGTAAGACTTGACTCCATGGTCAGAGGTTCTTTTTTTTTATTTTTTTAAAGTGGCATTTTAATATGTAACATTATTAATTGGTCAGAAGAAGAGGGGCCTTTATCCTCTACTATAACCCTGAAGCGTACTTCCACTTTTGTTCTTACGCACAGTCTCGCCTTCTAGTGTGGTGTGATACCCCAGAGTGCCACGGGCAGGAGGGAGTCTTGAATGGGTCCTATTCTATGGCAGAAGGGGGGATCATACATGTGTGAGAACAATTGTGTGGGTAGACTTTAAACCTGCAGAGAAAAAAGAGAAGACCAGACCAATGATTCTGTGTCTAACAGACCCTGGCCTTTGTTTTTTTTTGTTTTTTTTTTAACTATAATGCATGTATTTGAGGCTGTTTTGCGCTTGGGTGTCATGAAAAATTGTGCACTTTTCTACTTTTCCCTGCACATTCAAATATGACGTGGTCTGGGGTCAGACATGAGCTGAGAAGCTCGAAAAAAGACAGAAGATCTATAAAATCCTTCCTTGAAACTGTGAATGAGCTCACTTTACATTTTGGGTTTTTTTTTGGGGGGGGAGGGGCTTTAAATCTCCAAATACATGGATCTATGGGGAAAGAAATGCGCCCAAATGTGAACAACTCTTTTAATTACTTTGGCACGGCTCTAAATGGAGCTGGGAAAAGTGTAGTCTGAGTTTATAACTGTCCAGAATAGCAGGTGACAAGTATGTATGGGAAACTCTTAAAATAGCAAAGGTAAGGCTGCATGGGAAGACCCTTCCATGGCAGAGGACACTTCATGGTACTGTAATTTGGAGACCACAATCCTAAAAATTTGAGGGTCCTTTCAGTAATTCAGAAACACCATGTAGAATTGCATTTGGGCCGGGGCCACACTGGGATCTACGGTGATCCTCGCATGACACTCGGCTCACGCTGGCAGCACAGCAGGAGCCGAGTGTTATGCGAGTGTCACCGCGACTGAGGTCCGATCATGTGATCAGACCTCAGCTGCGTGGGGTGGGCTGGCTCTGCGGAGGGGCGGGCAGGCGCTGCGGAGGGGAGGGAGGGCTTTATCTCCCTCTATCCTCCGTAGCCGGCTGTTGCCATTCTCGCCCTTCACTTGTGGTACACCGGTGTACTGCGAGTGCAGTGCGATTTGTCTCTCGCCCCATACACTTGAATGGGTGCGAGAGGAACCAGGATCGCATTACACTCGCAGCATTCTGCAATTGTTTTCTCGGTCTGATTAGGGCTGAGAAAATAATCGCTCATGGGTGCTGGGACATAGGCTAATATTGGTCCAAGTGGAATGCGATAAAACATCGCATTCCACTCGCTCCGATTTTCATGCCCTGTGGCTTAGGCCTTAGTGTATTGCTTGCATTACCCTACAGCTAAATGCCACCGTCCTATTCTCCCTTAAGCAGTCAGTTTTCCATTATGCATGTCCGCCCTTGTACACCTGTGTTGGAAGCGTAGAGAGATAAATGGAAGGAAGAAGAGTCTGAAATCTTAGAAGAGTTTGCTAGCCAATTCTGGCTGACTGTGTGCCACACAAGGACTTGTGCTTATATATGCTTTACCTTATAACCGAATTATTTCACAACTTGAAATGTGACCCATTGTTAGATTTCAGTTATTTATGTTCTTGGTTTTATGTGATTTTAACACTTTCAAGGCTTTAAACTTGCAATCAGTCAGAACCATGAGAAGCTGCTTTGTTTTATCTGTTTGTGTCCGTAGTAAATGATGTACATACTGATATATTTTTTTCTTTTCTGTATATAGTTTTTAAAATAAATCTTTTAATTTCCAACTTGTTTTCACTTCTTATTTCTTAATTCATGCAGTATAAATAACCTCCAAACCAAAGGCAATAGCTGATTACTTTAGTAAAGGGGTGAGCCAATGAGTGGCAAAGAAGGGTTGTGTGTAGTGATGAGCGGGCACTGCCATGCTCGGGTGCTTAGTACTTGTAACGAACAGTTGGATTCTTGATTGGGCGCAACTCGAGCACCGGAGTATAATTGAAGTCAATGGGGAACTTTACTATTTTTATGGAAAATTTCCCGGAAAATGCTAGAGTTCCCCGTTGACTTCCATTATACTCAGATGCTTGAGTTGTGCCCATCCTAGCATCCGACTGGTTGTTACGAGCACCCGAGCATGGTAGTGCCCGCTCACCACGAACTGTAATCACAGGCAGGGCTTACCCTGGGGGGAGTGGCTAAATGACTATTTGGTTTTCACTAGAGCCTTTGGTGGCACATATAGGCTGGGTCACTGTAGTCACCAGGTACCACTCCAGGCCAGTCCCCAGGAGGTCAAAGGGGAGGGAGCTAGGTACAGAAGGTCGAAGCAGAGATATGGTCAAATGGCCCAAGTTCGGGGCTGGTAGCGCAGGATCAAAGTACAAAGCCGAGGTCAGACAGGACAGGTATAGTAGCCAGATTGATAATGGGAGGATCAATACAAACAAGCACTTGAACCAGTAAATGGTGGGTGCAGTTGCCTGATATATCAGCTGCAAGCAGGTGATAGGATGGGGAAACAAACCTGCAGGGCAGGGTGGATACAAATTCCTACAGTGTTGGCCACATCCTGTGTGACTCCCAACCAGCACAAGGCAACTGAGAGAGATGTCCGGTACTGGGTGGAGCATAGCAGAACACAAAGCAAGAAGAGCAGCGCTTAGAAAGCGTGCGAGTCACAGGCGGATTCTGCTACACTTTTTTTTTTTTTTTTGACACACTACATCCAAAAACATTGTTTTTACCCCCCAGTGAACGTCATTCAGAGACTGCAAGTGGCTCTGGAGTGTCTGCTCATATTATTCAGTGAAGGGAGCCTGTGCTTTGTGGTTGATATTTCATGAACGACGCATCCGAGCACCCCAGATACTCAGCTGAGCATGGCTAGTTCCCCGATGCTCGATTGAGTGCCATGCATGCTCGCCCCTCATTAATAATTAGTTATTAAATAGTTTGCACTAATTGTTAAAAGGTTTTTCGAGTTATTGTGCGCCAGAAGGCGAATGTAACTATATATTATACATTTTTTTTACGCTATATTCATATAACCATTGTAAAACTCAGGCCAGTCACGTGTGCAAATTTAGAATTTGACTGGCTCTGTGTGCAGCTCCCTGCGCTTGTCCACATAGCAGATGCATGAAGCAACAGTCTGCTATTTATATGCACTGTTCTAGGATATAAATCAGGACCAGACTACAACATGCTGCCATTTTTTTCACCGCTCAAGGGCTGACCTTTGGCAGTACACAGGTAGAAAATAAGTTTGTTTGAACATACCTTAAGATTGAATTAAAACATCCGCATATCAGGATTCTAGCATGGACCGTGAATTTTCAGACTGACCGCTTGACTCCCAGTCTGAACTCAAATATATAAGACTGCTCAGCTGGGGATGGGAGACCCTCAGTCATTCCTTATGGGTGGCACGGTAGCTCAGTGGTTAGCACTGCAGGGTAGGGATCTTGGGTTCAAATTCCACCAAGGACAACATCGCACCAATTTAGGTTATGAGCCCCCATGGGAACAGTGTTGCTCATTTATGTAAAGCACTATGCAATTAATGGTGCTATTATAAGTGAATAATATTATATTATTATTAACCCCCTTCATTCACCCCTGGTTGATTTTTCTATTTTCCGTTTTTGTTCTTTCCTACCCTTCTTCCAACTTTTTTATTTTTCCGTCTATATAGACATATTAAGGTTTGTTGTACTTTTGAATAACATCATTCGTTGTGCCCCATATTGTACTGTATTACACTGGAAAATGGGAAAAAAATTCCAAGTACAGGGAAATTGCAAATAAAGTGCAGTTCCACTATTGTTTTTTTTTTTTTTTTTTTTAGTTTTTTATTTACCATATTTAGTATGTTAAAACTAGCTCAGTATGAGTCCGTAGATTAGTGATGACCATACTCGGACCTCAGATACCCGTGATCGGGACCGACCAGGTTTAAAAAAAACAAAAAAAAAACAACAAAATACAGTTCTGGCCCGGAATTGATCCCTTATATCTGGCCAGACCCTAATTACCATATAAGTCTATGGGGACTTAATTCAGGAGCTTAAAAATGGTGGTAGAAGGGATAGGGTAATTGGAGCAGGCGCATTATACTTACCAGTCTCCCACGCTGCTCTAATTCAACATCCAGGGCCGCTCATTATCCTCATGCATATGCACTGCTACCCATCCACTGGCAGTCCTATGTCTCTGGTTGCAGTCAGATGTGACAGTGTATCTGATTGTTTGGACTCAGAGACACTGTGTGTGTGTGTGTGTGTGTGTGTGTGTGTGTGTGTCTCTATTGCTGTAAAATAAATACATATTATGTTACTCAGCACCGATAAAGCATATGGTTACAGGCTGCAGCCCTCAGGCATATGCTAATCTTGGCTGTGTATCAAAATAAGAGGTACCACATGCAGTTTTATTTTCTTTCTACATTATTTGAATAAATAATTTAAAATAACTGGCATGTGTGTGTCCCCCCCCCCTCCCCCACACACAAATTTTGATACCCAGCCATGATAAAGCTGACAACTGGGAGCTGGTATTCTCAGGCAGGTGACACTAAAAATAGCAGCCTGCAGTCACCCAGGATTGTTGAATCCCATTAGCTGTGACAATCCAAGACCTTTACCCGACTCAGGTACGATAGCAATCAGGGTAATAAGGGGTTAATAACCGCTCACAACTGCCATTGAGCCCTAGATTAGTAATGGAAGGCATCTATGAGACCCCCCCATCACTATTCTGTAAGTGCAAAGAAATAAACACAAACATCGAGAAAATCCACAATTTGAACTAAAATACAAAAAAAATCACCCTTTTATTAACCACCAAAACACCAAGGTTTGACGAAATCCACACAAGGTCCCATGATGATTTCGGCTCTGCAACATCTGAAATAACAGCACGTGGCCATAGAACATGACTGTCCGCTGTTGCATCCATTAGATTTGACAATGTCGGAAATTTACCCGTTGCATCCTGATTTGCCCTGGTGCGGTGGCAATCGTGGTAATAATAAGTAGAGAACAGATCACAGCTGCAACTAAGCCCTAAATTAGTAATGGGAGGCGTCTTATGAGAACCCCCCAATTAGTAATATGTAAGTGAAAAGTAATAAACACAAACAACAAAAAAATCCTTTATTTGACATAAATTACACACCCTATTTATTAACCCCTCCCCCCCAAAACACATAGGATACCACTGCATATACAGATACAAAAAGGAATACAGCATTCCAAAATAATAATGCAGAAAGTGTAGTGTATTAGAATCACATTCAAATATGACTATTCGGTCTAACAATAAAACCTTCAGACGGATTGCTAAGGAGATGAACAGAAAGGTAGTGATGCAGGTGAGTGCAAAGTCAGCCATTGGGAGGCTGAGCCAGCCGCACTCTGAGGGGATGAAGTTACCATCAAGGAGGAGGCATCCTTAACCTTTTCATGGCTCATCCATCCTCCTCCTGGACTTTGTCCTGCTCCTGGCTGTTTGTTTTACATGGCAATAAAGCACTGAGGAAGCAGACAGCCACGACCACAGAGTAGGTGCTGGCAAGCCGCATTTTTTTTTCTCAGAGCTAAAGGTTGGGAATACCTGTTTTACACTATTAAAAATGTGACTATTTAAAAAAAAAAAAAAAAAAAAAAAAAGGTTGAAAACATTTTTTATGAGATTTTTATTTTAATTTGTCAGCAGGTTTTTGTTATTGGAGAACAAAGACCTTTATTACAGTGATTGGGTTATGTTCTGTTGCTTTAATAAAATCATCATTTTATAAGCGGGAGATTATCATTACAGAACCACTTGACCTCCTACCTGGTAGTCCAACCACTCCCCCACCACTGATTAGCAGCTCTCAGACAAAATACAATGTACTCAGAAAGTTGTGGTGTGAGCAAGTTATACAAAGCTCAACAACTGAGTTCTGCTAATCTGCAGCGGAGAATACTGTGACACTATCACCACTGCTGCATACAATAAAGGAAGTGATACATCATAGGATCAGGGTCTTTGTCCGTATTTCATGGTGCAGTCTGATTACATAGCAAAAACTTGCTGACAGATTCCCTTTAAAGAGCTAATCTAGTTAATCAGCATCATAGCGCCATTATGGCCATGTATTTACTTTTTAGTGCTGAATCCTGCTGACAGATGCTCTTTAAAGCATTCACTTAGCCCTACATACTTCTTAAAACTGAAAGGCAAAAAAGTCTAAAAACCTAATTGATCAGCTTAATATACAACATATAAATCTGCTTGTTTTTTTGGGTGCATTTTGACACAGAATACTGGCTCATCACCAATAGTCAATCCCAAGGGGGCATGTTGTCCTCCTATCCACATGGCAGGAGTAATCTGGTGGATTACCCAACCCACAGCACAGTACTCCATATATGAACAGTAATGTGTAGATTTTCTTCATGGATAACTTAAAAAGATAAAGCCAGCACCCCATGTTTGAGTGCACAATGGCACCCATCAACTAATACCCTGTTTCCCCGAAAATAAGACACTCATATGTTTTTTTGCCCCGAAAAAAGCACTAGGTCTTATTTTCAGGGGGTATCTTAATCTCGAGGAGACATGGTTTGGGGTAAGTTTACCCCCCACCTCCCCCACAAAAAGCAGACCCCCCCCTTCCCAGGATCATCATACTTACTAGCCCTGGGTGTCTGTGTGGCTCCCAGATCTCCCAGCACAACGCCCTCCCCTGAGTCTGGCTGACACACAAACACCAGAACACACACACATCAGATAGCATACACTCATACAGACACACACATCAGATTCCATATCATTCCTCCCTGGGATCTATGTGCTGCACGCTTCCCCTGCATCTGGCCGACACACATACATCAGATCACACTCGCACATCAGATAGCATACACACACACAGCTTTCACATCATCCGTCCCTGTGATCTCCAGTGGGCGCTCCGGGCAGCTGTGCTGCACGCTATCCTCCCCTGCGTCCGTCCGACACTCACACATCCGATCGCATACACTCACACACACTCACAATATTGCACATACCTGTATAATCGCGCGCGCACACAATCACAATGTCCGGAGATACCACATGCTTCCGGCTATGTGATCCTCCCGCATGTCATGGAAGATACACTGCACAGCGTTACAAGCGCCGAGAAGCAAGTGTGACGCCCTGGGCAAGCCAGGGGTCACAGGTCACAACACCACACACACCCCCACCCCCAGCAGTTCACAGTAGACATCCCCAAAGTGACCTGCTTTCTGCCTCGGGCTCAGACTGACACACCAGGTGGGCGGAGTCAGGAGATGGAGACGCCCACCCTGGAGTGAGCTGGCCTGAGGCAGGAAACAAGGGAGGAGTGAAGTTCAGGAGTGAAGGAGAGAGGAAGTCTGCAGAGAGGCAGACGCAGACTGGGGCCTAGGTTGGAGCCTAGGGCCCCTGTGCAGAAAGTCAGGCAGACGGTAGTGGCCGTCTGCAGGGAGCCAGTTGGTGGAACCGCAGGTAGCCGGGGCTGGGCGGTGGCCCCCGGTACTGAATCGGGGAGCCAGCTGGAAACCGGAGAGCAGGAAGAGTGTGCACGGAGGCGAAGGAAAGGACTTACACTAACAACCTGGGGTCAGGGGAAAAACACCGCAGCCGCTTGTGGGACCCGTCCATCCAGCCGTTTGTTTCAGCAAAGACTCTGTGTGCTTAATTGGGCTGAGTGAGTACCACCGTGCCGTGCGGCACAGCGCTGCCCCTGCGCCCCTGCACCTCCACAGGCTCCATACCCGCCTGTCCACCATCCCAACCCCATCACTGGGCCCCGGGATCACCAACCCCTACCCACGGAGGGGCAACACAACAACTGGCTGCTCCACACCATCACTCCCGGGATCCCCCAGCCAGAGCAGCGGTGGTGTACATTCAATCACCACAACCGTGGGTGGCGTCACGGACAATAAACTATCCCAAAACACCAATTCCCCTTTTCACTCACGGGCGAGGAGCGCCGCTCGAGCCCCCGGGATCCGGCCCATCGCTCGAGCCACCGAGCAGTGGCAGGCCGCAGTAGCCGCAGCGGCAGCCGGACCCGAGCAATGGGAGAGCGCGGCGTCCCCTCCTCCGCCCGCGACACAAGCACTATCGCTGGATGTGGTGTGTGTGTGTGTGTGTTCGCGTTCTCATATATATTTATATATATTTATATATATATATATATATATAATGTGTGTGTGTGTGTGTGTTCCGCCGCAGGACCTTGATGCGCTAACCTGCTCCCGGCCAGCGTCTGTTGAGTACGACTGCAGGGTCCTTTTATGTTCTCTCTTCTTTCTTTAGGGGGTGCCCGCTGTCTGTAATAAAGTGTCCTGCAGTGTCTTTAACTTTTTTCCCGCTGCACGGACACTGAATTATTGACCGCGACTAGGTCTTATTTTCGGGGGATGTATTATATTTAAGCCTCCCTGAAAAATCCTGCTAGGTCTTATTTTTGGGGGAAGTCTTATTTTCGGGGAAACATGGTATGTACTGGTGCATCTCAATAAATTTGAATATCATCAAAAACTTATTTTATTTCAGTAATTCAATATAAAAAGGAAACGCATATATTCTATAGAGTAATTCCAAACAGAGTGATCTATTTCAAGTGTTTATTTCTGTTAATGTTGATTATGGCTTACAGCCAATGAAAACCCAAAAGTCATTATCTCAGAAAGTTTGAATAATTACTACAAAACACCTGCAAAGGCTTCCTAAGCATTTAAAATTGTCCCTTAGTCTGGTTCAGTAGGCTGCACAATCATGGGGCAGACTGCTGACTTGACAGATGTCCAGAAGGCTGTCATTGACACACTCCACAAGGAGGGAAAGACACAAAATGTCATTGCTAAAGAAGCTGGCTGTTCAGAGCGCTGTAGCCAAGCATATTGATGGAAAGTTGAGTGGAAGGAAAAAGTGTGGCAGTAAAAGGTGCACAAGCAACTGGGATAACTGCAGCCTTTATAGGATTAAGAAAAGGACTTTAAAAAATTTGGGAGATAGTCATAAGGAGTGGACTGCTGCTGCAGTCAGTGCTTCAAGAGCCATCACACACAGATTTATCCAGGACTTGGGCTACAACTGTCGCATTCATTGTGTTAAGCCACTCCTGACCAATAGACGCCAGTAGCATCTTACCTGAGCCAAGGAGAAAAATAACTGGACTGTTGCTCAGTGGTTCAAGGTGTTGTTTTCAGATGAAAGTAAATTTTGCATTTCATTTGGAAATAAAGGTCCCAGAGTCTGGAAGAAGAGTGGAGAGGCCACAATCCAAGCTGCTTGAGGTCTAGTGTAGAGTTTCCACAATCAGTGATGGTTTGGGCAGCCATGTCATCTGCAGATGTAGGTCCACTGTGTTTTATCAAGACCAAAGTCAGCACAGCTGTCTTCCAGGAAAGTTTAGAGCACTTCATGCTTACCTCTGCTGACAAGCTTTATGGAGATGGAAATTTCATTTTCCAGCAGGAGTTGGCACCTGTCCACACTGCCAAAAGTACAAACACCTGGTTTAATAACCACAGTATCACTGTGCTTGATTGGCCAGCAAATTCGCCTGACCTAAACCCCATGGAAAATCTATGGGGTATTGTCAAGAGGAAGATGAGAGACACCAGACACAACAATCCAGATGAGCTGAAATATATATGCTATCAAATATATGAGATATATCGACGACGTCTGGTTTCTGTGGGAGGGATCTCCCGTGGACCTAGGCAAATTTGTGGACAGACTCAATCAAAACTCGATCAATGTCTTTTTAGCGTATAAAAGTAGCCGGGAAATGGATTTTTTGGATATTAAAATTATTGTAACTAAGAATGGTACCCTGGACACGGAAGTATATAGAAAGCCTACGGCTACTAATGTATTCCTCCATGCTAAATCTTCTCATACTCCTGCTACTATCAGGAGCATTCCAGTAGCCCAGTTCCTTAGCGCCAGGAGGATTTGTTCCTTCGAGGCGGCTTATTCGAAACAGGCTGAGGACTTAACAGATAGATTTTTACATCGGGGGTATAGCCGGAGAATGATTAAGCGCGGCATAGACCGGGCAAATTCCCACACTAGAAATTCTCTGCTGTATCCCAATTACCTACAACCTAGCCCTCATAAAGAGGATGGGGTAAGACTAATTACAACATACAATAATCGGTGGAAAGATCTGGGAGGGATCCTCAGGAGACACTGGGACATCCTGAGGACCGACCCGATTCTGTGTAAGAACTTGTCACCATACCCGCTTATAACAGCAAGAAGGGCTAGGAATATTAAGGATCATCTGGTCCATAGCCACTATGGATCTGGGAAAAATAATCAGAACAGAACAGGTATTACCGGCTTCTTCCCATGTGGCCTGTGCAAGGCGTGCGCAAACATGCGCAAAGCAAAAACTCAGGGGCACGAAAAGTAGTAAAGAGTATGACATTAGATTGTACTTAAGCTGTACCTCAAAAGCCGTGGTATACCAGGCCTCCTGTCCATGCGAGTTATATTACATTGGCATGACCACCCGAGAACTTAGGACTCGGGTGGGGGAACATGTCAGGGACATTAAAAATTCTAAAGAGGCTCAGAGTAATGAAAAACTAAAAACAATACCACGCCATTTTAAGGAATTCCACAACTCAGACTCGAGATATCTTAGAGTCAAAGCAATTGATCAGATCAAGGTGGAAGTGCGTGGTGGGGATGTAGGTAAAACCTTGGCCCAACTTGAGAGCCGGTGGATATACCGGCTGGGCACGGTATCCCCACATGGCTTAAATGAGTCATTCGGCTTTGGCGCTTTTCTTTGAATCATAAATTCTATCAGAGATGTTTTTTATTCTGTATTTTATGCATTTTTTAATATCCAAAAAGGTGTAATACAGTGTTAAAATTGGTGTTCTGTTAGGGTGTACTAACACTTTTTCTCTTCTCCATTTGAGCTTTCTAGAACGTATATATTTGAGTTATGAACATTCTCATGGAGGAGAGAGGGTGCTGAAAAATGGCGAAATTTTACCATCAGAGGAAGGAGAAAAAAATGACAGATGTATTACGGATATGAATAATGAAACAAGAATTAAGGAATAATGGAACGTGCCAATTGAGATTCTTATGGGGGTACCTTTGTCCCGGAGCAACTGTGCTAGATGTGATGGACACTAATTACATATTTTCAACCTTACTTGTAATTTATTGTTAATCTTTGAGTATGAGGTGTATTGTGTCTAATGTAATTACCCTCATACTATGGGTTGATAGAATGGATGGGAATTATGTGATTCTGTCACCCGGCATATTTTGCTGCTGGTTCGGACTGCATTATGCATATATACTATTTTGGATCAATTTATAATTTATGCGCGGGTGCCTGGGATATACCCTGGTAGCGGTAAAACATTAGATAATAATATTAATACTGCATAGATAGACTTATATGGACTGATTTTCCCTGCGGTGAACTTTTAATAAGAAAGTAATGGTGGTGAGCTCCCTGTGGGGGACTTGATCCATATAAGTGCCCACGATTCCCTGAAGGTACGTCTGTTATTTATTTACCAGATGTTTGAAAACACTTATGGGAGTCATCGGAGCAAGCCCTTGATGGTAGTGTCGCAGCATTAAATGCATGCTGTACGCGGCAAAGCTGGGCAGTGGATGAGTGATGCCTCTATACGGCCGAGGCGTCGGTGTGCTGCGCATGCGCGGCGGCTTTGGCATCGCGTTGCCATGGCCGTTGCAGTGGGCGGAACTGACATCGCATCACTTGGACACATCCTCCTGTCATGGCGGCGCCCGCGTCGGAAAAGCATGCGTTTGGCTAGCGGCAAGGTGCTGTCGCACCTGGTAATTATTATGCATTACATCTGGGTATATATAGACCTTACAGCCCCATAGTAAGTACACCTGCCTCCCGAAGAAGCAGCACGTGAAACGCGTTTAGGTGTGGTGGCTGCGGGCGTATCGTTCTAGCATCTGTCAGGTTTGTGACTAATGGCTGAGGGACTTGTCTCCATGTGCAGGGAGCCAGAATAAAGGATAATTATTGTAGAACCCCGACCTTAGTTGGGAAAAAGAAGTCCTTGTAATATATATGCCCATGGACACAGGGAGATAGTTATATCTATCCTTTGGCTATAAATTTTGGATTACTATTATAAGGACGGATATTGATTGTCTCTGTTTGCCATTGATGAAACTGATCACTGGCTGATAACAGAGAGGGTTATTATTTTTGTTGCTCGCCTATAGACCCTATGGTTGCAGTTGAGTGATATTTATTACATATAGCAATTTGGCTTTTGGATTTGGGTTCCTCCCGCGACCAATATGTGTGGCTTATCTAGGTGAACAGATAAAAATAAATAATAATTAATAATAAAAACACACCTTTTTTGTAACATCTTTTACCCTGGACTTGTTCTAAATAGCATTAAAAGTGCATTCATATCTATATTTGGATTTTGACACATATCCTGTTAATTATGATATAACTGTTTTCAGATGGGATTGATGTGCTCGTACCCACCTGTCCCGTTGTTTAGGGGAGACCCTTTGGGATTTCCACTGCTCTATTTGTTGCCAAGCCATTAACTTTGTTGTTACTTTTTTGTTTTTAATATGGTGTATCAATAAAGTAGATTTTATGACATTTAAGCATCATAGTGGTACTTATGAGTTTTTATAGGACTACGAGTGGTTTCTAGGCTGCTATCAAAGCAACCTGGGCTTCCATAACACCTCAGCAGTGCCACAGGCTGATCGCCTCCATGCCACGCCGCATTGATGCAGTAATTCATTCAAAAGGAGCCCCGACCAAGTATTGAGTGCATTTACTGTACAGACTTTTCAGTAGGCCAACATTTCTGAGTTTAAAGTAATTTTTTCTGCTGGTCTTATATAATATTCTAATTTTCTGAGATAATTACTGTTGGGTTTTCATTGGCTGTAAGACAATCATCAACATTAACAGAAATAAACACTTGAAATAGATCACTGTGTTTGTAATGACTCTATATGTGTTTCCTTTTTTGTATTGAATGAATGAAAGAATTGAACTTGTTGATGATATTCTATTTTATTGAGAAGTACTTGTAACTAATACAAAAGAAGAAAGTTGAGTTGACGTGTAATGATAGTGACGTGCCCACGGGGTCTTGAGGGATTCACTCATCACTGGGCCGGTGTGGGAGCTTGGGATTGTCACAGTGGCCTGTCCCAGCTCCGTGATCCTGCGGTGTCACCCAAATGATAGGATTGATGATGGTGGAAGTAGTTGTCTTTCATGACGTCACCTGTGGTATGCGGCCAGGAGGTGAGCTGCCTCTGTGCAAGGTCTCTCTTTGCTGGTGTGGACGGTAACGCAGCTCAGATGTTGCATCTCTCCACAGTCAGAGGTAGGCCCGAGAGAGGATGTTGAGAGTAGTTGTGCACCCCAGTGTGGGAAGCGCGGGGAGCGGGAAGGATCACAGCGGTTGCAGTTTAAGGTGTTTACTCACTGAGTTGCTCCTGCCGTTGGACTGCCAGACTCCGCTGTGATGGACTCCAGATGATCCCGGATAGTTTGGAGGCTGGTACCGGTGGGATACTTTGTGAGTCCTTTCTTCCTGTGTTCTATTGTGTGGGTCCCTGCAACTTGAAGCTACACAGGGACTCAAGTCCTGGGGGTGATTATGTTCCCCCCGTCCCGTATAGCAGGCAACGCGAGTCCGTTGATGGGCCGCCCTATGGTCACGGCTCCTGGCTCTATATGCTGCTTTACCCCGGGAGCTGTTGTGGGCCAGAAGACTTGAAATCCTCTGCCAGGTGGATTCTACTGACAGGCCGTGAAGTGCCCACCAGCCTAGGGTTTCGCACCCTCAGATGTGTGCCGGTCCCGAGGGAGCTGTTAGCTCTCCCCTCAGCCACTGTGTTCTCCTGCGTTTCACTTGGTTCCCGGTGGTGTCTCGACTCCCAGTTTGTGTGTGTGGCTCCTACTTCCCTGATCAGTCACGGCGCCCACTCGAGCCCCAGAGCTCATGGGTGGGAGGCCCCAGACGATATGGTGACCATCCTAAATGACCCTACCCTAACCCCGTCTCGTGAGCTGGCAACTGGCTTATGTGTGGTTGTGGATGTTGTGAACCGGCAATGACCACCTCCTTACCTGGGATGAGTACCGCACCTCTGGTGAGATGCAGTACCCTGTGGCAACTGAAGGTTAAGGGGTGCCACAATAGCAATGTGCCAGCTTATAAAAAAAGAACCCATTTTATTAAATAGTTTGCTTAGTACTGATGCATATGTAAAGTCATTGATGGGATAGTATAAATATGGGAAAGGATGATAGTGAGTAATAAAATATAACTTTTTTGTGGTTTATTTAAAATATATATAAATCATTTAGTGTTCGATATGTCCAACTGTTGACAATCATGCACCTTGTCCAACCAAACCCAATGTGGTCCAAAGTAGCTATAGAAGACCCTACAAGGCAAACTAGCTTAGGTCCCCTGGGACTACTTCAAATATGCTTTTTAAACTGATAAAATATGGACTGCACTGGGCAGACGGCAATCCCATCAGTCAACTCTGTTTCGAGTGAACCCACGCTTCCTCAAGGCCCCATTGGAGTAACTTATCCACCCAGCCTAAATAGGAAACATACATTCATGCCACTACATTCTTCTCTAGGTTTATATTTGTAGTGCATATATATGATGTAAAAAGGTCAGTATGGTACACTATATATACAAAATAATATTATCGTACATATCGTATACATTGCCTATGTAGACCTACAAAAATCACAAATGTATTGCACTAAGTATCAGATGAAAAGTGATATCCGGACATGCTTATCTGAGGCTCATAGTGTATATGCTTATGTCAACCTCTTACGAAAAGGCTTTGTACTATTACATATATGTGTCATTAATTGCAGTTAGTAATAATACCGCTATATTGATAGCAGTTATCAGTCCAGTTTGCACAACATTGGCTAACAAAATACTCTGTGGTCTATAGTAGTCCAATCATGACAGCACATGTCCAATTCATGAAATTCTGACTCACACAATGCTGTAAAGTCTACCTACAGTGATAGCAATCTAATAAGTTGAATGTATGTGTGTGTGTGTATGTATGTATGTATGTATGTATATGTATGTGTGTGTGTGTGTGTGTATGTCCGCTAAAGGAATCAGCACCGTCGTATTTACAATCACAACATTTTGCACAGACGCCTCATTTGAATCTGGGAACGTCATAGACTATGTTTTGAGGGGAGATTTTAACTGCGTAATTTACAGTTCACCAAAAAACCCGCTTACTTACTGTTTGGATGTGTGAGGTAATATATTGGCTGTTTTGACAGCCTGGATATTTATTAGGTGCCATATAGCAACCAATCACAGCTGTGCTTCTATTTTACTACAGGTCTGATAGAGCTCTGATTGGTTGCTATAGGCAGCGAAGGACATTCTTATTATAAGACGGCTTATGTGTCAGTTAATATTATCTTGGTGGTGAGAGGGGAGTGGGAGAGAGATAGGGAGAAAGAGACTTCGTTATTATCCTGGGCAACACTGGGTACTAAAGCTGGTGCTAACTAATAATGATTGTGGGAGTCAGTCCAGTTCAGATAATAATGGCAGCCTATGTGTTTTTTAAGCAGCTTGATACTTAAAACCCCATACGGATTCATAGCAGCAGTATGTGCACTTGTGGACACAGATAGCAAAGGGCCCCTGTGCAAGAGCAATACATGGGCCCTTTGCAGTACTAGAGCATATCATAACATATAATTCCACCTATTTTGGAGGTAGAAATGGGTCCCCAGTGCGGCCGCACAAGTTGCACCAATGATATGTCCACCCTCGAGATAGTGAACAAAGCCTTAGTAATATGTACGAGGGGCTGCTGTTAAGTCTTTGGTTTTACCCAGAAAGAAACGAGATAGGATGATGAAACGTTACATTTATTCCACATACTCTCCACTGATGTCACCACACTTCTTACATCGGTATTCTAAGTTCTGTAAGGCTATGTGCGCACGTTGCGTCCTGACCAGTGCGGAAAAGAACGCACCCTCTGGCAGACGTTGACAAAAAGAATGCATCCAAAACGCATGTATTTTGGATGCATTTTGGATGCATTTTACATCGTTTTGGATGCATTTAAGTCAGTGCGTTCCCCCGGCAATTTAGCTCTGCTACATGCCCGCTGACAGCAGACACAGACAGAGTCGAGCGATGAGAATGAACTTGGATGAACTGCACCCGACTTCATTGTCATCCCGCGTCTCTGTCTCTGTGTGCTGTCATGAACTCAGATGAACCTCCGAGGTCAGTGCCAGGACACAGGAGTCCGCAGCAGTGACGTCAGAGCTTCACCCGATTTCACTGACATCACGCGTCTCTCTCTGTGTGGCAGCCTGATTTGCGGTCACACGTTAAGGACTCACCTGTGATCGCAAATCCTCTGAGTGACTGCAGTGAGCCGCGCGATGATTTCACTCAGGTTATTCGCGGCCACAGCTGTAGTCCTCCACCTAAGAGCGGTGGCTGCGGGTAACCTCAGTGACAGCACAGCTAATCATGCGACTCACTTCAGTTGCTGCATGGAGCTCACAGGAGCGGCGTTGTTCTACTGCCGCTCCTGTCAGCTTCCGATGTAGCAGAGCTGGAAGCGTCGTGGGACCTTGCGTGGATTACGTCGGACCTGGAGGGGTTTTTGAGAGATTAATAAAGTGGTAAAATAGGGTTTTTTGTCTTTCATTACAAACAAAGGATTTTTTGGATGTGTGTGTTTATTTTCTTTAACTTACAGGTTAATCATGGAAGGTATCTCGGGAGATGCCTGCCATGATTAACCTAGGACTTAGTGTTAGCTATGGGCTGCTGCCATTAACTCCTTATTACCCCGTTTGCCACCGCACCAGGGCAATTCGGGATGAGTCGGGTAGAGTCCCGAGACTGTCGCATCTAATGGATGCGGCAATTCCGGGCGGCTGCTGGCTGATATTGTTAGGCTGGGGGCTCCCCATAACGTGGAGCTCCCCATCCTGAGAATACCAGCCTTCAGTCGTGTGGCTTTACCCTGGCTGGTATCCAAATTAGGGGGGACCGCACGTCTTTTTCTTTTTTAATTATTTATTTTTTTAACTGCTCGATATAGACACGCCCACTGGCGGCTGTGATTGGTTGAAGTGAGACAGCTGTCACTCAGCGTGGGGGAGTATCTGACTTCAACCAATCATAGGCGCCGGTGGGCGGAGGAAGCAGGGATTACGTGATGATTTAATGAGCTGCCGGCATTTTCAAAAGACGAGAAGCCGCCACAGTGTGAACGCCGTGCAGCGCCGCGCTGGTGATCGTGGATCGGTGAGTATGAGAGAGGGGGTGGGAGGGAGAACGACATGGACAGAGAGAGATAGAGACAGAGAGAGACCGACCGACTGACAGACCGACCGACAGAGCTAGAGAGACCGAAAGACCTGCGTTTATTATGTCAAAAATACATGCATTCTTTCTTGAAAAATGTGTTTAGACATTTCTCATTGACTTCAATGTTATTAAAACGCTGCCAAAATGGCAAAAACAATTGACATGTTGCTTCTTCAAATGTAGGGATTTTGACAAATTTTCCGCAACTAAAATGCAGCATTTGTAAATGCATCATGTGCACAAGAAAGCCCTATTTTCCATAGACTTTGCCTGGAAATCAAAACGCATGGAATTTTGCATTAAAACGCAGCAGCTCAAAACGCTGCTGAAACGCATGAAAAAAAGCAATGTGCGCACATAGCCTAATCCTAGCAAAAAGAAGGATTTCACTTGTGTCTCAAACCAGGCATCTGTAGCAGCCATGGTATCAGAAATGGTGTGAAATTTGGTACCCTTGCGGTGTTTCTTCAGGTTAGGAAACAGATGATAGTCGGAGGGAGCTACAGTGCCTTGCAAAAGTATTCCGCTCCCTTGAATTTTTCAACCTTTTCCCACATTTCAGACTTCAAACATAAAGATAAAAATGTTAATGTTATGGTGAAGAATCAACAAGTGGGACACAATTGTGAAGTCGAACGAAATTTATTGCTTATTTTAACATTTTTTAACCCCTTCAGCCCCGGGGCACTTTCCGTTTTTGCGTTTTTGTTTTTTGCTCCCCTTCTTCCGAGAGCCGTAACTTTTTTATTTTTCCGTCAATCTTGCCATATGAGGGCTTGTTTTTTGCGGGACAAGTTGTACTTTTAAATGAAACCATAAGTTTTACCATATGGTGTACTGTGGAAAGCAGCAAAAAAATTCCAAGTGTGGAAAAATTGCAAAAAAAGTGTGATGGCACAATAGTTTTTGGGATGTTTTATTCACGGTGCTCACTATATGGTAAAACTGATGTGTGGGTATGATGCCTGAGGTCGGTGCGAGTTTGTAGACACCAAACATGTATAGGTTTACTTGTATCTAAGGGGTTAAAAAAAATTCACAAGCTTGTCCAATAAAAGTGGCGTACGTTTTGCGCCATTTTCCGAAACCCGTAGAGTTCTCATTTTTTTGGGATCTATGGCTCAGTGACGGCTTATTTTTTGCGTCTCGAGCTGATGTTTCTAATGGTAGCATTTTTGCGCAGATGCTACGTTTTGATCACCTGTTATTGCATTTTGCGTAAAACTTGCGGCGACCAAAAAACGTAATTTTGGCGTTTGGAATTTTTTTGCCACTACGCCGTTTACCAATCAGATTAATTGATTTTATATTTTGATAGATCGGGCATTTCTGAACGCGGCGATACCAAATATGTGTATATTTTATTTTTTTTTAACCCTTTAATTTTCAGTGGGGGGAAAGGGGGGTGATTTGAACTTTTAGGTTTTTTGTTTTTTTTTTAATTTTTTAAAACTTTTTTTTTACTTTTTTTATTTTATTTTACTAGTCCCCCTAGGGGGCTATAGCAATATATATATGCTGATCGCTATCTGCTGATCACAGCTATACCGCTGTAAACAGCAGAAATAGTCACTTTCTTTTTTCCTCTGCTCCGTGCCGAGGAAAAAGGAAAGTGAAACTTAGTAGCAGCAGGCATCATCACATGACCCTGTGCTACGATGGCAACCACCGAACGTCACGTGATCACTCACGTGACGTCCGGAGGGGGCGGCGGTAAGTAAAAAACATGGCCGCGCGCATATAGATCTCGCTGCCAGACTTTGGCAGCGAGATCTAAGGGGTTAATGTTCCGGGTGGAATGCGATTCCACTCGGAACATGTAGGCACACATGTCAGCTGTTGAAAACAGCTGATATGTGTGCCGATCCAAGCCGCCTGCCCGCGGCAGGGGGCGGGGCTTACCGGGACACGATCCATGACGGAAAGATTCGTCCATGGTCGTGAAGGGGTTAAAATAACTGAAAATTGGGGCGTGCAATATTATTCGTCCCCTTTACTTTCAGTGCAGCAAACTCTAACTCAAAGATATCCATAAAAAGTGTCATTTAAAGTTTGCCACAAGCCACCTGGGAGACACACCAAACATGTGGAAGAAGGTGCTCTGGTCAGATGAAAACAAAATCGAATTATTTGGGCACAATGCCAAACGATATGTTTGGCGTAAAAGCAACACAGCTCATCACCCTGAACACATCATCCCCACTGTCAAACATGGTGGTGGCAGCATCATGGTTTGGGCCTGCTTTTCATCAGCAGGGACAGGAAAGATGGTTAAAATTGATGGGAAGATGGATTGAGCCAAATACAGGACCATTCTTGAAGAAAACCTGTTGGAGTCTGCAAAAGACCTGAGACTGGGATGGAGATTTGTCTTACAATGAGACAATTATCCAAAACATTAAGCAAAATCTTCAATGGAATGGTTCACAAATAAACGTATCCAGGTGTTAGAATGGCCAAGTCAAAGTCCAGACCTGAATCCAATCGAGAATCTGTGGAAAGAGCTGAAAACTGCTGTTCACAAACACTCTCCATCCAACTTCACTCAGCTCGAGCTATTTGCAAAGGAAGAATGGGCAAAAATTTCAGTCACTCAATCTGCAAAACTGATAGACACATACCCCATGCGACTTGCAGCTGTAATCGCAGCAAAAGTTGTCGTTACAAAGTATTAACTTAAAGGGGCCAAATAATATTGCACGCCACACTTTTCAGTTATTTATTTTTTATAAAAGTTTAAAATAAGCAATATATTTTGTTTAACTTCATAATTGTGAGCCACTTCTTGTTAATTCTTCCCCATAATATTAAAATTTATATCTTTATGTTTTAAGCCTGAAATGTGGGAAAAGGTTGAAAAATTCAAGGGAGCCGAATACTTTCGCAAGGCACTGTAGATCTGGTGAATAAGGTGGGTGGTCATCCAGCTGGAAGTCCAGCTCTGCAGGTTTGCTGTGGTCGCTTGTGCAGTGTGAGTGGAGGCATTGTTTTGCAAGAACAAGATTTCTTTGGACAGCTTGCCACGCCTTTTGGCCTTCAGAGTTGCCTTCAATTGTTCCAAAAGTTCAATGTAACACCTTGCATTGATGGTAGAACCCTCTTGAAGGTAGTCCACTAGCAGCACACCCTCTTTATCCCAGAACAAAGACTTCATCACCTTAGAGGCTGATTTTTGCACCCTGGACTTCTTTGGACAAGGAGAACCACTGTGCCTCCACTCTTTTGACTGCTTCTTGTTTTCTGGGTCATACAAATAAATCCAGGTCTCATCCATAGTGACCATTCAATCCAAGAAGTTCTTATCAGTCCGGAAACGCTGACAAATGGACCAGGAAGTTTTCACTCACATGCTTCTCTTTGTTTATTTATTGTCAAACATTTGGGGACCCACTTTGCAGAGAGATTTTTCATGTCCAAATGTTCATGGATAAGGACACAAACACGTTCACGGGAAATCCCCATGATGTCTGCTATTGATTTAGCTGAAATTCATTGATTCTCCAGTATGAGGTTGTGCACAGCATCAACGATCTCCGGAACAACAACCACTCTCAGTTGTCCAGGACGTTCCTCATCATTTGGTGCTGAAGTGGCCCGTTTTATAATTTGGCAACCCAGTTCTTAACTGTGGAATATGAAGGGCATTGATAACCCAATGTCTGTGAAATATTGCCAAGAATATCCTTTGCGGACTTTCCTTGCAGAAACAAGAATTTCTCACTCCTCTGCTCTCAGTTGCTGTGAATATCACATTAGACTCAGCCATTTTGTATTCCGGCATGCGTAGAATACTGTTGTCATAAGCAACAAACACAAAATTTTGAAAACATATATTAGACACATAAGACTATCATGTGATGTAACATTCGTTACTATAGAAACAAAAAAAGATCACAAAGCCAAAGACTTATCAGCAGCCCCTCGTATCATTCACATAGAAGACGTCAAGCAAGTCCCTGTCAGATATTTGGCATTGTATGTAGCACTGTACCTTAATAGTATAAATGGTTATATTTACCCCGTAGAAAAGGATAATTGCATGTCATATACTTTGTTATTCCTTAAATTTATTCTCCAATAGATACAATTTTTATGTTCTACCATATTGCTCCACTAGGTGGCATCATTAGCCTTCAAGCAGACTTTCAAATATTTTACCATCACATTTGCATGATGGTATTCAACACAGAAAGTGGTGAAGACATTACACTGATATTCCAAGCAATATCTCAGTTACCTGCAATATAAAACTTATAATGTTCTTAGAGTATGCACACACAGGGATTGATTCATCAAGACTGGCATAACACAAGCTTGCAGTACGCCAGTCCTGACAGAGTCCAGGGCACCAATATTCATTAATAGGCTCACACCACTTAACGAATTCAGTGCCCCTAGTACGAGGCGTGAGCCTCCATGCCAGCAATGCTACTCCAATAAGGAATAACGTTTGGAACACCATTCTAAGTCTGAACTGGGTGCAAAAACCTAAAAAAACATCACTATGGGGGAGATAAGGTATGCAACACCAGTGACTATGTAAGGGGAATACATGAAATAGCAGAAACTGCTGTGTGAATACTGACTTGAAAAATCCAATAGCTACATGTAAAAGTGAAAATGTGAAAAATGGAATCTGCATTACTGCCATGAACATGGCCCATAGTGATGTTTTTTTAGGTTTTTGCACCCAGTTCAGACTTAGAATGGTGTTCCAAACGTTATTCCTTATTGTTAGTAGTTTTTTTCGTTTGTGAACCCTCCCCACACACCTATTGCCAATCCATATCATACGCATATATAGCCTGGGTCTCAGCTTCCCATACACGGTAAGTTTTTTAACTGCATGAGAGGACACACACAAGCTAGGGACCCCAACGTAGAGAAATACTTTGGCGTAGTGTTGGGGCTCTATTGCATTGATCAATTCAGTAGCTAAATTTCTCTTTATTCATATGTTCATGGCAGTAATGCAGATTCCATTTTTCACATTTTCACTCTTACATGTAGCTATTGGATTTTTCAAGTCAGTATTCACACAGCAGTTTCTGCTATTTCATGTATTCCCCTTACATAGTCACTGGTGTTGCATACCTTATCTCCCCATAGCAATGCTACTCCAGTCATGTGACTAGAGCCTGTAATCTTCAAAAAGCTTCTGGAATATTGGGCCAGCCTTCTTTTACAAACTGCTCCAGGTCGTTCATATGTGAGTGGTGCTTTCTCTCAACCGCAATTTTAAGATCTCACCACAGGTGTTCAATGCGATTTAGATCCGGACTCATGCTGGCCACTTCAGAACTCCCCAGTGCTTTGTTTACTTCCGTTTCTGGGTGCTTCTTGAAGTATGTTTGGGGCCATTATACTACTTCGAAGATCTATGACCTAGGACGCAAACCCAACTTTCTTACACTGGGCACTACATTGTGGCCCAAAATCCTTTGGTAATCTTCAGATTTCATGATGCCTTGTGCACAGTGAAAGCACCCAGTGCCATAGGCATCAAAAACAAACCAAAAACATTTTGAAACTCCACCATATTTGATTGTGCCCTTTTCTTTGTAGGACTCATTCTGTTTTTAGTAAACAGTAGAATGATGTTTTTTACCAAAAAGCTCTATCTTGATCTCACCTGTCTACATGACGGTTTTCCAGAAAGATTTTTGCTTTCTCACATACATTTTGGTAAACGCAGTCTAGCTTTTATTGTGTCTCTGTGTCAGCAGTGGGGCCATCTTGGGTCTCCTGCCAATTTCATTCAAATATCTTTTTTGTGTTGTTCCCTTCAGAACCTGATGTATGATGTCACCTCCCACATGAATTTACCATCACATCCCAACAACAGACAAATGTGAACAGATGCAAACTGAAAATGCAATGTACTACTAAAACATATACAGCTGCACTCTGAAACGCAAACATTGAATAAAGGATTTTTTGAACTTCATTACTGCTATTGAAAATCAGTTTTAAAAATGACCTACTTAGCACATAAAATGGCCAGTTCATGAGAGCCCAACAGACAGAGACAAGGTGTATCCCGTACTTGGGTCTCTAACCTAAAATGCCCCTATTTGCGCTTAAAGTCTAAAATTTTAAGGGCAGGCAGGAACCTACTTAAATTGAAATTAAAAACCGCCTCAATTCAATGAGGCAAACATTATAGTATTACCTAAGCCAGGAAAAGACCCACTACAGGTGGAGGGATACAGACCCATCTCATTACTCAACTCTGATTTTAAAATCTTTACTAAAATACTAGCTGGTAGATTACAACAAGTGATTCCAGATCTTATTCTGCCCTTCCAAACGGGATTCGTGCATGGGAAATCCATCACCTATAACATCAGGACGGCTATCGGGGCTATCTCTTATAGCAGGAAGCATAGATGTACCAAACATATAGTAGTTAGCCTTGATGCGGACAAGGCCTTTGACAGGGTCTCTTGGGCCTATTTACATAATCTTTTGGCATGTCGCCAGGTGGGATCCTGGTTTTGCGAAGCAGTCAAGATGATATACACAGACCCCAAATCCAGACTATAAATAATACATTCTCTGAGCCATTTGAGGTACAGAGGGGAACGAGGCAGGGGTGTCCCTTGTCACCTTTATTGTTTAATTTGGCTCTGGACCCAATGTTGAGGAACCTACATAATTTAGCAATATTTCAGGGCATGAGAGTCGGTGGGACAACAATTAAACTTTTGGCTTTTGCCAATGATATTTTATTGTTTATTGCCAATCCCTCTCAAGCGATTCCAGAGATAATGAACACATTGAATAATTTTGGAAAGGCCTCAGGCTTCAGGGTAAATTACAAAAAAACTGAGGCATTGGCAATGTACAAATCGGGTAAAATTGATAACAACTTATTTCCCTTCCAGTGGTGTACCAGGTCCATTAAATATTTGGGGATTCAGCTCCCAGCAAACCCCTTGTTACTATATCAAATTAATTATAAGCCTCTTATAAATTCATTAATACATCTACTCCAATCTTGGAAACATCTGAAAATATCCTTTTCGGGCCGATGTCACTTAATTAAAATGGTAGCATTCCCCAAAATAATGTTCTTATTTCAGACTCTCCCGTTGCTTCTACGCAAATCAGATATTAAGCTACTAAATTCATCCTTTGGAAAATTCATTTGGGGGCACAAGGGGCGTACTAGGATCAGCTTAATCAAGCTTCAATTACCAAAAGGGGCAGGGGGCATAAATCTTCCAGATCTGGGCAGATATAATCTAGCAGCAAATTTTAGATATGTGGTGGACTGGGTGCGAGGAGTATCTCACTTTGCCAATCTACAATTGGAACAACAGCTATGTTCACAAGTCTCGTTAACAGCATTGCTGCATTTAGGGAACGAGGAAATACCGAGTGAGGTTAGGGATCATCCAACACTATGGCATACTATACTAACGTGGAGGAAGGTGAGGAAACTTGGTAAAATTAACACTTCAAGTTCCCCATTTCAACCCTTTATTGGAAATCCGAGATTCCTCCAGGGTCGCCCTCTGAGGATTTATGAAACATTGTCAATGCAGGGTTGTGCTTATGCTGCAGATCTAATGGAGCCTGATTGGTCGTTGCTTTCTTACGAGAAGGCGGCACACCGATTTCCAGCTTTTGTGGGTCAGCCTTTTCTTTTTCTTCAGGCGCGTAGTTTGGCACAAAAATATCTTGTTGACAAGCCAAAGGGAGATCTTGGAGGAAGTGTGGATAACTTTCTTAGGAGGGCAAGAAGCCAGGCGTCCTCGACTAGTCAGGTTTATTCAATGTTGCGTACAGTTTGGACATGGGAGGGGAAAACAACAGGTCCAGCAAAATGGAAGGTAGACATGCCAGAGTTCGAGGTAAAGGATTTTTTACAAGCCACGCTGTTGCAACGTAAATTTCTGTCGTCCAGTAGCTACACAGATATGGCCTTGATGATTCTACATAGAGCATATATTACTCCAAAAATTCAATCAAAAATGGACACAAATGCCTTATACTCTTGTTCTAAATGTGACATAAGAGACACTGACCTGTTTCACCACTTATGGGACTGTGTTCAGATACAGGGAGTATGGAGAAGCGTTCACTCAGTCTTACAAAACACATACAATATTCAGTTTGCTCTGACACCACAGTGGGCGATTTTTAACATGTTGGAGGAGGCTCAACAAAGTCTTCCGAGAGGTACCAGGGCAATGTTAACTATTTGGGCCTCGGCCACTAGGAAAAGTATCCTACATCTCTGGGTAAATCCTGAAGCACCCTCTCTAGCGTTTATCCAAACAAAACTAATCTTCATATTCAAAATGGACTGGCTGGATGCACTGTCGAATAAGGAGAAGTTGACTAAGCGTTTCTTTGAAACATGGTCTTTATTTATACCTAACTTGGCTACAGTGCTTAAGGATAGACTTAAATCTCAGTTTGGACAGACCTCTTGGTACCTTTTTGAACTGCTCAATGGACACATACCAATTACATAAGTTACCATTTTAAGTTGCTTCTGGTCGCACGCAGAGCGGGGGGAGGGGTGGGCGGGACTGTTTTGATTATAATGTCATCAATGAAATGCTCTTTGTATAAGAGCAGATTGTAAAAGAAAATCGGTTAAAATTTAATAAAAAGATGTTTAAAAAAAAAAAACCGCCTCAAGCTGGTGGGAGGTGTGTTCAGTCACAAAGGGATGAAATAAAAAACTGACCAGCACATGCAAACAGACAAATGTGAACAAGTGCAAAATGAAAATACAATGTACTAATAAAAAATATACAACTGCACTCTGAAACGCTAAGGTATGCATGTTGTAGATCATTTCTTTTTGACTGAGCACTCCTCCCACCAGCCTGAGGCTTTTTTTCAATTTCAATTTAAATAGGTTGCTGCCTGCCTATAAAATTGTAGGCTTTAGGCCCAGAAAGAGTCAGTTTAGGTTAGGAACACAAAGAGATACGCCTTGTCGCTGGCTGTTGGGCTCTCACAAACTAAGGATCTCATTTTTAAAGCTTATTTTCAATAGCAGTAATGCAGTTCTAAAATTCTTATATTCAATGTTTGCATACCTTAGCGTTTCAGAATGCAGCTGTATCATGTGACATGTCACAAATGTTTTGGAGAGGTTATGTGACAGGTTCTTGTACACAACTGAGAAAACAAAACACAGTGAGATCCAATGGAGAGGAAAAGTGACCGCACAACCAAAAGTCACCAGATTGAGCCCTGGAGTTGAGCAATGACAGTCAAATAAAACAAAAATTAAAGTCTTTGGATGTCATAATACACACTATGTTTGGAGCCTAATAGGCACTGCATATCCCAAATATACAGGCAAGGAAACTCTCTATTGGTTTCAGAGAAAGAAAATAAAGCTGCTAGAATGGCCCAGCCAATCATCTAACCTGAATCCAATAGGAAATTTCTGGAAAGAACTAAAGCTCAGAGTTCCTAGAAGGAGCCCACGGAATCTCCAGGATTTGAAAAGTGTTTATGTGAAAGAATGGTCAAAAATTACACCTCAGCAATGCATGCGACTAGTTTCTCCATACAGGAGGCATCTTGAAGCTGTCATCACCAACAAACGTTTTTGTATGAATTATTAAATACATTTCAGTAAGTGTGTTCAATACTTTTTCCCAGTGTAATTTCTCATTATTAGATAGGGACAGCATGGCACTTCTTGCTGGGTGGTGCATAAATAGGTGCCAAACCCATATGTTGTATCAAATAATACTTGAAATTCAGCTCGTGATTTTGTTCAATTTTATTTTAAAAATTCAGAAAATAAACAGCCACAAACATTTCGGTCAAATCAGTGGATAGACATGTTTAAATATCACTGGCATCAGGATGACTGAGCGCTTTGTGCAGACTGTGACATTACACCAGCGGTGGATGCTGTGGTCTACACACAACGCTCGCTCATCCTGATGCCAGTGATATTTAGCCAAGTCTGTCCACTGATGAAGGGCGCCTGACCGAAATGTTTGTGACTACGCCAGATGACCTGGCCTCCACAGTCACCAGACCTGAACCCAATCGAGATGGTTTGAGGTGAGCTGGACCGCAGAGTGAAGGCAAAAGGGCCAACAAGTGCTAAGCATCTCTGGTAACTCCTTCAAGACTGTTGGTAGACCATTTCCGGTGACTACTTCTTGAAGCTCATCAAGAGAATGCCAAGAGTGTGCAAAGCAGTAATCAAAGCAAAACGTGGCTACTTTGAAGAACCTAGAATATAAGACATTTTTTCAGTTGTTTCACACTTTTTTAAGTATTACATTCCACATGTTTTAATTCATAGTTTTGATGCCTTCAATGTGAATCTACAATTTTTAGAGTCATGGAAATAAAGAAAACTCTTTGATTGAGAAGGTGTGTCCAAACTTTTGGTCTGTACTGTATATACACACAGAAATTATGATTGGCCGGCGCAACATGTGAAAAAATAAATACCGTATTTTTCGGATTATAAGACGCACTTTTCCTCCCTAAAATTATGGAGGAAAATGCGGGGTGCGTCTTAAAATCCGAATGTAGCTTACCGGGAGGTGGAAAATGGGCGCTATGCTTGCTGCGTTGGGCGCTGTATGGAGCAGGGCGGTGCAGTGGATGAGATGCTCTGTCAGCAGTGCGGGCTGTGCTGGCTGCGGGGGGTGAGATGCTCTGTCGGCTGTGCGGGGCTGTGCTGGCTGCGGCGGGTGAGATGCTCTGTCGGCGATGTGGGGCTGTGCTGACTGCAGCGGGTGAGATGCTCTGTTGGGTGTGCAGGGCTGTGCTGGCTGTGGCGGGTGAGATACTCTGTCAATGGTGCGGGGCTGTGCTGGCTGCGGCGGGTGAGATGCTCTGTCGGCGATGTGGGGCTGTGCTGACTGCAGCGGGTGAGATGCTCTGTTGGGTGTGCAGGGCTGTGCTGGCTGCGGCGGGTGAGATACTCTGTCAATGGTGCGGGGCTGTGCTGGCTGTGGCTGGTGACATGCTCTGTCGGCGGTGTGTGGCTGTGCTGGCTGCGGTGGGTGAGATGCTCTGTCGGTAATACAGGGCTGTGCTGTGCTCATCTATACTGCTCTACCATCCCTGCACTGCTCTCTGCTCATGTACACTGCTCTGCGCACACACACACTGTTCATGTACACTGCCTGAGCACACACACTGCCCATGTACACTGCTCTGCACACACATACTGGTCTCTGCTCATGTACACTGCTCTGCACACACATACTGGTCTCTGCTCATGTACACTGCCCTGCACACACACACTGCTCTGCACACACACACTGCTCATGTACACTGCTCTGCACACACACAGACACTGCTCTGCACACACACACAGACACTGCTCATGTACAGTTAGGTCCAGAAATATTTGGACAGTAACACAAGTTTTGTTATTTTAGCTGTTTACAAAAACATGTTCAGAAATACAATTATATATATAATATGGGCTGAAAGTGCACACTCCCAGCTGCAATATGAGAGTTTTCACATCCAAATCGGAGAAAGGGTTTAGGAATCATTGCTCTGTAATGCATAGCCTCCTCTTTTTCAAGGGACCAAAAGTAATTGGACAAGGGACTCTAAGGGCTGCAATTAACTCTGAAGGCATCTCCCTCGTTAACCTGTAATCAATGAAGTAGTTAAAAGGTCTGGGGTTGATTACAGGTGTGTGGTTTTGCATTTGGAAGCTGTTGCTGTGACCAGACAACATGCGGTCTAAGGAACTCTCAATTGAGGTGAAGCAGAACATCCTGAGGCTGAAAAAAAAGAAAAAATCCATCATAGAGATAGCAGACATGCTTGGAGTAGCAAAATCAACAGTCGGGTACATTCTGAGAAAAAAGGAATTGACTGGTGAGCTTGGGAACTCAAAAAGGCCTGGGCGTCCACGGATGACAACAGTGGTGGATGACCGCCGCATAGTTTCTTTGGTGAAGAAGAACCCGTTCACAACATCAACTGAAGTCCAGAACACTCTCAGTGAAGTAGGTGTATCTGTCTCTAAGTCAACAGTAAAGAGAAGACTCCATGAAAGTAAATACAAAGGGTTCATATCTAGATGCAAACCATTCATCAATTCCAAAAATAGACAGGCCAGAGTTAAATTTGCTGAAAAACACCTCATGAAGCCAGCTCAGTTCTGGAAAAGTATTCTATGGACAGATGAGACAAAGATCAACCTGTACCAGAATGATGGGAAGAAAAACGTTTGGAGAAGAATGGGAACGGCACATGATCCAAGGCACACCACATCCTCTGTAAAACATGGTGGAGGCAACGTGATGGCATGGGCATGCATGGCTTTCAATGGCACTGGGTCACTTGTGTTTATTGATGACATAACAGCAGACAAGAGTAGCCGGATGAATTCTGAAGTGTACCGGGATATACTTTCAGCCCAGATTCAGCCAAATGCCGCAAAGTTGATCGGACGGCGCTTCACAGTACAGATGGACAATGACCCCAAGCATACAGCCAAAGCTACCCAGGAGTTCATGAGTGCAAAAAAGTGGAATATTCTGCAATGGCCAAGTCAATCACCAGATCTTAACCCAATTGAGCATGCATTTCACTTGCTCAAATCCAGACTTAAGACGGAAAGACCCACAAACAAGCAAGACCTGAAGGCTGCGGCTGTAAAGGCCTGGCAAAGCATTAAGAAGGAGGAAACCCAGTGTTTGGTGATGTCCATGGGTTCCAGACTTAAGGCAGTGATTGCCTCCAAAGGATTCGCAACAAAATATTGAAAATAAAAATATTTTGTTTGGGTTTGGTTTATTTGTCCAATTACTTTTGACCTCCTAAAATGTGGAGTGTTTGTAAAGAAATGTGTACAATTCCTACAATTTCTATCAGATATTTTTGTTCAAACCTTCAAATTAAACGTTACAATCTGCACTTGAATTCTGTTGTAGAGGTTTCATTTCAAATCCAATGTGGTGGCATGCAGAGCCCAACTCGCGAAAATTGTGTCACTGTCCAAATATTTCTGGACCTAACTGTACACTGCTCTGCATGTACACACACTGCTTTGCACACATACTACTCTGCACACACGCACTACTGCTCTGTACACACACTGCATTACACACACTGCTCTCCACACACACACACTGCTCACGTACACTGCAGTGCACGCACACACTGCTCTGCATGCACACATATTGCTCTACAAGCACGCACACACACTGCTCTGCACACACTGCTCTACATACACACTGCGCTCTGCTCATCGCCCCACCCCCACTAGTTATGGTCAGAAGACCACTGCAAATGATCTTGCAAAAATCCCATGAGGTAGAAAATAGTGCACAAGAGTAGTTGGAAGCTTAGCTGGCTGCAATCCGCTGACTACACAACACAACTAGAAGTAGGAGCATTCCTAACCAACGTAGAAGCCTCGTCACCACCGGAGAACTAACTAGCCTCAAAAGATGGAATGAGGAATTCTGACTTGCCTCAGAACAGCCCAAAAAGGATAGTAAAGCCCCCAACATATAAAAACGGTGACGTAAGGAAAAACAGCACACAGAAGGTTAATATGGGGTTAAGCAAAATGAGACTCTGCTAGCTAGATTCAAAAAGGATAGAAAAGATTAGTTGTCGCAGCCAGTAAAAACCCTGAAAAAATACCAACACCTAATAATCAAAAATGCCCCAAAGATCACACGATCTTCCTCCCACTATATCGGGAACTCTATTGCAAATACAAACTCCTAATCAGACTGGGAGTAAAAAAAACCTCCCTTCTTGCTGAGAATAAATCGTCCTCAAAAAATAGTGCCGAAAGAACGCTTATTCACATGCAAGAAACAAAAAAGAAACAAAAGAGAATTTTCTCAAACATTGAATTAGGAATAGACTTCAAAGTTAAGAAGAAACGCCCGTAAGTACAATTCAGCCTAAACCAAACCCAGACTAAGAGAGTAAACTCTCACAAGGAAAAATCACTGAGATTACACAATTCCCATTAATTGCAAACAAAAAGACAGAAAAATGAATGAGATCGAATTAATCTCAGGAAGAAAAAACAAAATACTTATCAAGAATGGCTACAGACTCTGGATGACATAGGAACAAAACTGATGCAAAGGAACGAAAAAACTGCTGTAGAAATCAATCCTGGAGAATCCAAAAAAGGAGCAGAAAAACCAATCCTACATGAAAAGGCAAAAAAAGCCTAAAGGCAGGAGGAAAACTTCAAAACATATTTTCTTGGAGCAGAAACAATTATCACCGGCAAAGGTTAAACAGAAACTGCCCTCCTATATTCCCGCAAGCTGGACTTCATTGGCTTTCCTGGAACAGCAATCATCTTCCACACCTGTCTGAGTGACAGATGCAGAATCAGACTCGCTACCAGCACTAGCCACCAGAGGGATCCCAGAAACACTTCCAGGAACAGCACCATCCCTGATGATATTCACAACACCCACCCCTGTGCGATAACCTATTCACCCGACATGACTCCTCCTCCTCTCCTCTCGATCCTGCTGCCGACCGCCACCGCACACAGCCACAGGATGGGTAAGAAAACCCTCCTCTTGATGCTGGGCTGTGACGTGCGGTAATCACCGCCCAGAGCCCAGTCACTCAGGATCAGAGGCAGCTGCAGCTACTGATGTAACGTCAACTTTCAGAGCCCTGAAGTTGACGTGACATCAGCGGATGCCAGAGGCCGCAGCACCCGAGGGTCATGTGACCAGCACTGAGCGAGCAGGATAGCACCGCTGAGTGCCAGAACTGGAAATAGAAGGTAATTAAAAAGTGACTTGTAATAGGGATTTGAATTGACAGTGAAAAATAAAAAAATGGGTGAACCACCCCTTTAATATATAATTAGCCATTGTGCAATCCACCATTTCAGATATAAATTAATAAATCAGCACTGTGGCTCCAATTAGCTCTACTTTTCGATTTTCCCCTATCCAATATACAGTATATCACAAAAGTGAGTACACCCCTCACATTTTGTAAATATTTTATTATATCTTTTAATGAGACAACACTGAAGATATGACACTTTGATACAATGTAAAGTAGTCAGTGTACAGCTTGTATAACAGTGTAAATTTGGTGTGCCCTCTAAATAACTCAACACACAGCCATTAATGTCTAAACCACTGCCAACAAAAGTGAGTACACCCCTAAGTAAAAATGGCAAGATTGTGCGCAATTAGCCATTTTCCCTCCCCAGTGTCATGTGACTCATTAGTGTTAAAAAGCATCAGGTGTGAATGACGAACAGGTATGATACATTTTTTGTTATCACTCACACACTCTCTCATACTGGTCATTGGAAGTTCAACTAAGGCAAAGAATTTTATGACGATCTGAAAAAACAAAATTGTTGCTCTATATTAAATGGCCCAGGTTATAAATAGATTGCCAACAACCTACAACTGTGGGCAGTACAGTGGCCAAGACCATATCGGGGTTTAACAAGATAGCTTCCACTCATAACAAGCCTCGCTATGGTCAGACCAAAGCAATTGCTCAACGTCATATCCAGAGGTTGTCTTTTCAAAATAGACCTACTTAATAGACACGTGGATATTTACAATTTATCTCTATGTGGCTGAATATTTTGCTGATGCACTACAGGTCAAGATTACCAAATCATCCTATACTGCTCAGTACAGGCAGTGGTTCAATGGTACAGCTGCTGCCTATAGACAAGTAGTTCAGGAGTTCTAGTTCGGGGGAGACCAGAACAGAGGAGAATATTTAATTTATGCACTGCACTAGGAGGAGGAGGAGCTGGGACAAGAGCAGTGACTGCAGTGACAGTCCCACTGAATACGGGATGGTTGGGAGCTATGTATATATACAGGTATGTGCCCATTCATCCACACTCAAAAAATACTCAAAAAGCACCATTAGACAACTATGTATAAAATTCACCTTACTCTGTTGATATAACAGTTTGTAAGATGCATTCGCCAGACGCAATGTACAGTATATCTAACTTTACTGCATATAAATATTCTTTACTCCATGTTCAGTGTTTAATCGCCCAACCTTCATTGTCTGACATTGAATAAAGGGTTCTCTGTATGAGGCCCATGGGCGGTGTGTAAATATGATGTCCCCCACAACTTCAAACCCTCAAGGCTGTTTACAGTAATTCAACTGTGACAAATCCCTGCAGATACCACTAGTGAGCGCCGAGGGGGCTGCAAAACCTGAATGGAGCATATCAATACACTAGCAATATATGCAGTACTTTTGCTAATATCATTTACACCTGCTTTATGATGTAGATCTGCTGACCTCCAAGTTGTAGAGGTATTTAAAACCAAGTTAACATTCCCACAATATAACATCCCTGGGGTCTATACAGCAGCTGGGAACACAGATGTTTTAAAGTTTGTGGTGTTGCTTCTTGCACAATGTGTTACATAAACCAGCATTTCCTTGTGACGTGGAATTTACCACTTGGCTCACTTTTAAAATCATTTCCTGGACCAAATTTCCTATCCCAAAAAACAAGTGATATTTCATTGTAGGTTGGAAGAAAACAGGTGCTTTCCAGTTTATACAATATTTGTAACTATTTATCTTATCTATCTATCTATCTATCTATGATTCTATCCATCTATCTATCTATCCATTATCTATCCCTCTATCTATCTATCTATCTATTATCTATCTATCTATCTATCTATCTATTATCTATCTATCTATTTTCTATCTATCTATCCATTATCTATCTATCTATTATCTATCTATCTATCTATCCATCTATCTATCCATTATCCATCTATCTATCTATCTATCTATCCATTATCTATCTATCGATCTATCCATCAATCTATCCATCTATTTATCTATACCTCTATCTATCTACTTATCCATCTATCTTTCTATCTATCTATCCATTATCTATCTATCTATCCCTCTATCTATCTATCTATCTATCTATCTATCTATCTATCTATCTATCTATCTATCTATCTATCTATCTATCCCTTTATCTATCTATCTATCTATCTATCTATCTATCTATCTATCTATCTATCTATGATTCTATCCATCTATCCCTCTATCTATCCCTCTATCTATCCCTCTATCTATCCCTCTATCTATCCCTCTATCTATCTATCTATCTATCTTTCTATCAAATCAAATCAAATCAAATCAAATAAGCTTTATTGGCAGGACCAAATACAAATTAGTTTTGCCAAAGCAAGTGTACATTAGGGGCTGGGGCTGTGGGGATGGTGGGTGGGGACTGTAGGAAGGATGGATGGGGCACATCCAGGGTGGGGACTGTGGGGGCACTTCTAGGATGGGGGCTATGGAAGTCCATGGCTTATGATGGGGCATATCCACGGTGGGACTGTGGTAACGGTGGATGGGACATATCCAGGGTGGGGATTGGGGGGGCCACATCTGGGATGGGGGGCTATGGAAGTCCATGACTTATCATAGTTCTCTTTCTCGAAGTCTATGGCATTCGCTCACATACTGCGCTGCTATCTCCACTGCGCTCTCTTCTTCCCCCAGCAGGATATATATTTTCTCTTCCTCCTTCATGGAGCTGAAATCCGGGAAGAGATGGGAGAGTCTCCTGAAGTGAGTGTCCCTCACTGCTGAGTACTTGGTGCAGTGTAGCAGGAAGTGGGTTTCATCCTCCACGGCCTCCAGGTCACAGTGTTGGCACAGTCTGTCCTCCCTGGGCTTGTAGCTCTGCTTGTGACGTCCGGATTCGATGGCTAGACTGTGGGCACTGAGTCTATATCGGCTCAGGGTCCTGCGGTCTCTGGGGTCCGGGATTTTCTCCAGATACGGGGCCAGTCTGTAGTCTCTCTGTAGTCTCTGGTACGTGGTCAGTTTCTTTGAGGTGTTGATGTCGGTCCTCCAGTCACTGACATACCTCTCCTGGCCCTCGTCTACCATCTTCCTGATTCTGGTTCTTGTCAGGCTGCTGTGATTGGTTATTTTGTCCAGTTGGGTTTGGGAGGGCTGTGCCCGGGGTCCTGGTTCATCTGGCCCACGTATATATATCAGAGCTTTGTGGTGATGGGAGTTTGGATTGCTACTCTGTAGGTGAGCCTGAAATGATAGTGACCTCTTCAGAGCTGCTAGGTGTAGAGGGAATCTGCCCAGCTCAGCTCGACAGGCACTGTTGGAGGTGCTATCTATCTATCTATCTATCTATGATTCTATCCATCTTCTATCTATCCCTCTATCTATCTATCTATCTATCCATCTATGTATCCATCCATCCATCATCTATCTATCCATGTATCTATCCCTCTATCTATATATCTATCCCTCTATCTATCTATTTATCTATCTATCTATCATTATCTACAAGTGCATCTCAAAAAATTATATTATCAAAAACTTAATTTATTTTAGTAATTCAATACAAAAAGGTAAACACATATTATATAGAGTCATTACACACAGAGTGATCTATTTCAAGTGTTTATTTCTGTTAATGTTGATGATTATGGCTTACAGCCAATGAAAACCCAAAAGTCGTTATCTCAGAAAATTAGAATATTATATAAGACCAACAGAAAAAAATTATTTTAAACTCAGAAATGTTGGCGCCTACTGAAAAGTCTGTACAGTAAATGCACTCAATACTTGGTTGTGGCTCCTTTTGCATGAATTACTGCATCAATGCGGCATGGCATGGAGGCGATCAACCTGTGGCACTGCTGAGGTGTTATGGAAGCCCAGGTTGCTTTGATAGTAGCCTTCACTTTTTCTATATTGTTCGGTCTGTTGTCCCTCATCTTCCTCTTGACAATACCCCATAGATTCTCTATGGGGTTTAGGTCAGATGAGTTTTCTGGCCAATCAAGCAGTGATACTGTGGTTATTAAACCAGGTACTTTTGGCAGTGTGGACAGGTGCCAAGTCAAAAAGCTTATCTTCCTGAATGCCATCTCAATAATTTCATGATTTTCTTGCTTTCTAAGCCCATTCTCGCCGCCTCAGTAGCCGCTCCTATCCGAAAGGAGTGTGAAGAGATTTTTATTCATGTTCAATGCGCTCAGGCATTTGTTCAATGTGGCATTAAACTGAAAAATTGTTGTTGGAGCAAGGTCCTTATGCATAAGGAAAGCTCCCTGCTCAGGAGACCTTAATCCGAGCCAATTTTTGACATTTTGTGCAGGACAAATCGGGTTACCTGACATTTTGTTCAATTGTATAAAGAAACCCCTACTCAGCTGGTCCATCTTTGATTTCCTAATATAAATAAATAATGAAGATTTAATAATACTCACATCTTCAAGTAACAAATCTAAAGAAACAGCTTGATTAGTAGAAACCAATTCTCCGATATGTAAAGCTGCAAAGAACACTAGCACAAATACCATGCTAAACAAACACGTTTCTTAATCATCTCTACAAAATGCATCCAAAATGAACCAAAACTTTTGGAGCAACTTAATGGAAATTGGGCGTCTATCATCTAATTTAGCGACAGCCCTTTTATTACCCTTTAACAATTGTTTACTGGGAAAGTAGCTAACTAAGGAGGGTTTACTCGATAATTTAGCAAAAAATGAAATCCCAGCTAAGAGTTTTGCTATAGAAGAGAAAGAAAACTTTTTTTTAATTAAACTGTCAACAAGCAACAAGACTACCTGCAAATTATTTTCGGGATAATCTACCTGTAGAGTTACAAAAATTTGTCCAAACCCTCCATGTGTCTGAAAAATCGTCCCATGTTCTGGCTGCTACTGAGTGTTCAATATAAAATGGGGTTAACCCCAGATTAAATTCCAGAGGTGATGAGGGCAGGGTATCCCTTCCAATTCTGCTTCTGGAGCTAGAGCACAACATTTTTCCCACTGGCAATAAGAGAAAGCATTAGCTATAAAATTCCTGCCACTATCCGCAAAACCAGCCTTCAACCAGATATTAATTTTTTAACACTATAATACTAAATGTCTTAATAATCTAGTTGACCATGCGCATTTTATAGATAAGGTATTAATAGCAAAAACAACACAATGACTATCTGATTGTAATAATATCCTTCTACGTCTTAACTCAGAACCCCAAATTACCATTCCTACCACAATAGGAAATAATTCTAACACTACCCTATTGTCAACTACCTTATTAACAATCCAAGAGTTATGCCATGCATCCGCTGACCATTTGCCATTAAATAAGGAACTATACCTGCAAATACTAGACGCATCTGTAAATAACTGCAATTGGACTTGTGACGCCCTGGCAAAACCAGGTAGTCACAGATAGGTCCCTGCATAACACCTTCAAGTTCAAGTTGAACGGTGCCAGGGTTGGAGCCCTGGTACCTTTGGCTAGGTGGCAGACGGTAGTCTCCGTCAGCAGGAGACGGGAAGACGGCTCGGCAGAACTGAGGTGGACCGGGACAGGGTTGTAGCCTGCCGGTACCGACACGGGGAATCAACCCGGAAACCGGAGCACAAAGGGGGGTACTCGGACCCTGAAGCCAGGATCGGAAACCAGTGGCCTGGTTAATTAACCGATTGAGGCCAGGACTAGAGATCCTGTCCCACCCAAAGTCCCTCATAGAAGACAACAGCCCACTGATAGGGATAGGAGGTCACCGCTAGGGCCCATAGATCCCACAGGCCAGGCCAGCATCTGCGGGCACGGTTCCTTAGGCCACATCCAGCCAGTAGCGGACTCCTGAGTTTCAGACTAGTCAGTGCAGAGGAAAAGGACAGTGACCACCAGCCTGGGTGGGGGACCTGAATGCAACCGCCTGCGGCGGTCGGCCACCAGCACCTTTGGTTTACCGAAAGACTCGTTTGATTCCTTTACTGTGAGTAACCAAACATCCCCCCTGCGCGCCGATCCTTGCCATCGCCATACCCTGCACAAAGACACTGAGCCCCGGGGCAACCACCTCTACCCACGGAGGGGTTAACATCCAGCTGCCATTACATCTCCCCTGGGTGTCCCATAACAGCAGCGGTGGTGTCCCACCTCACCACACGCCGTGGGTGGCATCACGAACTTAATATGGCCTAGCCCGTACATAAACGCCCCCCCCCTTTTATTCGGCATGTCCACGAGACCCCCGGGTCCGGAGACCCTCGAACCACCCCCTTAGAAGGTCCAGATCCGAGCAGTGTAAACACGGGGCCACAGGACAAGGCTTCAGGCAGTTATATTGAAGGTAGTTACGGCCATTAATAGTACTTAAAAACTCCCACCAATCTTGAAATCCTGATTCAAGCCTCTCATTAAATTAATGTGGGCTTCAGTAACACAACTGTGGCTGCCATCAGCTTCTCTAACTTATGGTTTGGTAACCTACACTTTATTTTATGAGAATCTAATGTAATACCCAAAAATTCTAGACAATAACACGGATCAACAGTCTTTTCTTCTGCTAACGGCATACCGAATAATCCAGATAATTCTCTAAACTGAGCTAATAACATTTCGTAATGACTTTCCTATGACTTACCTATAAACAAACAAATCATTCAAATAATGTAGTATCCCTCTGCTAGAAGATATAGACCCCAAAGATCAATGAAAAAAAGACAAGAAGGCCTCAAAATAAAAACAAGATAGCGAGAATCCCATAGGTAAACACTTGTCCAAATAATACTCATTGTCAAATTGAAATGCTAAGGAATAAATCCTTCAGGATTAACTGGTAGTAACCGAAATGCAGATTTTGTATCCACTTTAGCTAAAAAAGTATTTCTTCTATAACTTCTAAGCAAATCATCTGCCTGATCAAAGGAGAAATATTTTACTTATGACTTTGACTTATCAACTTCATCATTCAAAGAATCCCCTTCAGGATATGAAAGATGGTGATTTGATCTGAATGCTCTAACTTCTTTTTTGGGAACGATACCTAATCGGGACAATCAACGAACGGAGGGGTAGAAAATGGACCTGCTACTGTACCTTGTTTTACTTCCTTATCGATTTTTTCTTTCACAATCTTCTTATATAATTTAATACATGATACGTTTTCCATCCAACAACAGCCTTTCAGTTTAAATTTTGGAACCAAAAAACCTTGACTAAAACTTTGATAAATCAGCTCAGCTTTCTCCCGATCTGGGAACCTCTCGAGTCATGGTTGCATGTTTATTAAACTCACTGGCGTCCATGCTTTTAAAAAGCATTTCCTATGAGCTTTAGGTGGTTGGGTTGAGCAATTCTCTTGTAGCATTTGGACATGGGATGAGTGCCCACACAGAAGGAGCACTCATGCCGAAGCTTACAATTGTTCAACCATTTACATGTTGTTTTATTACATGCAAAGCACACCCCATTTCTATTATTATACTGTGCAGTGTAAGACTGCCTGGGCCCCAAATTGCTCAGTGGTAAAATTAAATTAATCCATAACCCGACATCTTTCACACCCTATTTCATTCAAGAAAGCACTGATAATTTTTTCCTGAATGTTTCATCGTAGTTATACCACGCCATACCACCAAAATTGCGATATGACTCTGTGACGCTCTGGCCTATCAGGTCGTCACAAGGGTGCCGTGCAATCTGCCCTTCTGCATGGTACCCGCTCCTCCTTGGATACGGGTCCTGTCCCTTTGGTGTTGCTAAGAACAGGTATACACAAATCCTGAGGAACACTCTGCACCACACCCACCAAACACCCATTGGGCGGCCTGAGAGGAATAGGGCCGCCCAGATGGAGGGATGGTAGAAGGAGGGCCAGAAGTGTTAGGAGTAGGAGAGGAGATTAGTGAGAAGTGCCAGTGAGAAGTGACAGGAAAGGTCACGCTGTGGAGCTGGGCTCCTGTAACTGTCCCAGATGCCAGACGTTGGTCTGGCCTGGAAGGAGCTGGAACCCCGGTCGCAGGGGGTATTGACAGGGGGCACGGTACTGCCACGGTGGCCTTGTGCTACAACCGGGCAGGTGCCAGGACATGACGGGGTACGCGGACTCTAGGCTGGGAAGTAGCTTCATACAGCCCAGTAATTCACCCGACGGGAACGGAATCTTCATGAACTGCTCTCCACCCGCTCCAAAATTGGGGTACTAGCGCAACGGAGGGATAGGACTTCCCAAAACCGTCCAGAATATCCCAAGCGTGAACCCTGTGAGCAAGCTCACTCGGCTACAGGACAAGGCTTCAGACCAACCAGCACCGCCAAAAGGGCACGGACCTAACGTGTTCGGACTAAGGCTGCAGGGCGTTCAAGACTTTGGTTTACCTGATGTCAGTGTTAGCATCTCTGGACTGTGTGAGTACGTTGTGCCCCTTTGCTCCCAACGGGTCCCCAGCCTGCCAGCACCGAGCCCGGGACACCTTCCCCTGCTCACGGAGGGGTTAACATCAATAGCTGCCATTCCATCGCTCCCGGGTGCTCTCCCTCTCCCCTAAACGCAGCAGCGGTAGTATCCCAATTCTTAAAACGAACCGTGGGTGGCATCACAAACATTATCCAATCCACCCTCTCTACCCCCCTTTTATTTTCGAGAGGCCGCACGACCTCGCCTCGGGTCCGGAGACCCCTCGAGCCACTGCGGATCCGGATCTGAGCAGCCCGTCGGCTGTCGCGGGGACGGTACACCTCCGAAAAACTTCGCGTCACGAACAGGATGCGAGCAGGACCCACTAAGCTGGGTGACGTGCGCCTTGAAAAGTGAAGTCCGGGAGTCCAAATTCTTTTTCTCGCGACGTCCGCCATTTTTCCGCTGTTTTCGTGCCAAAAACGCCATCTTCCTCGGAAAGCGCGTGAAGCCGAAGCCCCGCCCTTCCTCCTCAGCCTGAAACAGTAACCAGAAGTTCCAAGAGGGCCACAGCGCGCGAAAGAGTGCTGGGAGAAAACCGAGGGGACGTGTCTGAATGTAGCTAGCGAAAGCGGAAGAGTAGCAGGGACGCCAGGACTCTGCCATAACGTTCCTGGACGTCCCAGAGGCAAGATGGCGGAGCGGTCACCGGAAAGTGCTGTTCCTGAGACTGCGACTTGGATTGAAGAAGAGACCGAGCAGCTGTGCAGGAGAATGCAGACTCAGTTCCTGTTCATACTGAATCACTGGAGGGAAGAGATGAGGAGTCTGGTGGTGGCGGTGCAAGCCCGTGAGATCGAAATCCCACGTGAAGGAAGGGTTAAGCGGTTACCCAGTCCCTGTTGATTACCCTAATCCGGCCATGGCGGCTGAGGGATCCGGTCCACCCCCGCTTGCGGCAACAACTCCACCATCACCTACCCCGTCCTCGACGGATGACGAGCTGCCATCACCCATCCCGGCAGCGGAACCTGCAGCATTTTCATATGAAGCTCCAGCAGCAGCACCGATGTCTCCTGTCATCCCAGTCACGTCAGCGGTTTCCCGTACCCCGGCCAGATCAGACCCGGCCGCATCACCGGGCCCGTCCTCAGAGGCAGAGCACCCGGACCCTGCAACACCGGCTGCTGAGCAGTCGGTCTTTCTACCTACAGTAGCGGGAGTGAGACCTTCCAGTCCACCGGTTCCACTACCGCGCGGCATCCCAACGGCTGATGGGGCCGCAAGAGTCCAGTTCAAGCCAGAGCCAGCTAGGGAGCTGAGGCCGGATGCCGACGCCCCCTACTGGGAGAGACACAATCAAGAATTACAGCAGGAGATCGTCACCAGAGAACGGCGACGGTGGGAACTTGCCGCCCGCAACAGGGCTGAAAAGGAGCAGGTGAGGAGCGCAGCTTCACGGGTCAGAGGGCCCCGGGCCGTGGTCTCGTAGATCGTTTTGACCCTGAGCAAGGATGGGGTTTCATCCATGAAGCAGGCCTCACAGCGGGGGTATTTGTGTCCCGGCGGGACATATCCACGCACCTTCCCTTGAGCATTCTGCATGTAACCTGGAGCGTGAAGAAATGGTTACTTATACCCGACATTGCGGGGAATGGGGCTGGTACGCCCTGGAGGTGACCAAACACGTAATGTTTGAGGAAGGGTATGTGTCGGCAGAGGTAGCACACAGCCGCAAAGAAGCGTGGCTACAAGACCCGACCATCTACTACTAAGTAAAAATGTTAATGCTGAAAAGTTAACAATGCCATAGAATTGTTGGGTATCGGTGCTTTCGTTTGTTGTTTTTCACAGTTTGTTATTTTTCATATAGAAACTGCTAGAAAATGAATGCTTTAATGAAACGGTTTTAAATGAAACGGGAAAGTAACCTGATTTTTCTCTAGATTTGCTACAAGTGTACAACCGGTACAAGGACTTTGTCGACTTTTTCAAGGACTTCGTAGTTTTAAATAGTTAAGTAAAAAAAATGGACCATAGTCACAGGACTGGCGTGACCAACACAAACTTGTGTCTTGTACATAATTGCACTTCTTGTGCTAAAGAGTCATCTGGCACACCCCGGGACCTTAACCCGACCAAGGACCCATTTAGGATTCCAAGGGAAACAGGTAATTTGGGTGGGGGTTATTGGGATCCAGGACGTTGGGACTGGACTGTCGCAGGAAGGGACCGCAACATGGTAGGTTGGGTCCCCGCTGCCATCACAACCGGTGGCGTCCCCCTGCTGACAAGTGAACTCTAAGTTTAGTAACGTTAAAATATAAGTACCTCCCTAATGTGGGATGAACCTGTTGAATAAATGTTATTAATGTTAACCTTACTTTTTGCCAGTTCATACTTGGCATCCTGTAGCTCGCGGACGAGCTACGCTTAACCAAGGGGGAATGTGACACCCTGGCCTATCAGGTCGTCACAAGGGTGCCGTGTAATCTGCCCTTCTGCATGGTACCCGCTCCTCCTTGGTTACGGGTCCTGTCCCTTTGGTGTTGCTAAGAACAGGTATACACAAATCCTGAGGAACACTCTGCACCACACCCACCAAACACCCATTGGGCGGCCTGAGGGGAATAGGGCCGCCCAGATGGAGGGATGGTAGAAGGAGGGCCAGAAGTGTCAGGAGTAGGAGAGGAGAGTAGTGAGAAGTGCCAGTGAGAAGTGACACGAAAGGTCACGCTGCGGAGCTGGGCTCCTGTAACTGTCCCAGGTGCCAGACGTTGGTCTGGCCTGGAAGGAGCTGGAACCCCGGTCACAGGGGGTAGTGACAGGGGGCTTGGTATTGCCACGGAGGGCAGACTGGCGGCCTTGTGCTACAACCGGGCAGGGGCCAGGGCACGATGGGGTACACGGACCCTAGGCTGGGAAGTAGCTTCATGCAGCCCAGTAATTCACCCGACGGGAACGGAATCTTCATGAACCGCTCTCCACTGGCTTCAAAATTGGGGTACTAGCGCAACGGAGGGATAGGACTTCCCAAAACCATCCAGAATATCCCAAGCGTGAACCCTGAGATCAAGCTCACTCTGCTAGCCACGCAGGTGAGCGGGACCCGAGTAGTTCTAGGTGAAAGAGATCCACCAAGTGTAAACACGGTGCCACGGGACAAGGCTTCAGACCAACCAGCAATGCCAAAAGGACACGGACCCAATGTGTTCGGACTAGGGCTGCAGGGCATTCAAGACTTTGGTTTACCTGGTGTGAGTGTTAGCATCTCTGGACTGTGTGAGTACGTTGTGCCCCCTTTGCTCCCAACGGGTCCCCAGCCTGCCAGCACCGAGCCCCGGGACACCTTCCCCTGTCCACGGAGGGGTTAACATCACCAGCTGCCATTCCATCGCTCCCGGACGCTCTCCCTCTCCCCTAAATGCAGCAGCGGTGGTATCCCAATTCTTAAAACGAACCGTGGGTGGCGTCACGAACATTATCCAATCCACCCTTTTTACCCCCCTTTTATTTTCGAGAGGCTGCGCGACCCCGCCTCGGGTCCGGAGACTGCTCGAGCCACTGCGGATCCGGATCCGAACAGCCCGTCGCGGGGGTGGTACACCTCCAGTATAATATTGATGTGCTAAAACAAACTGCTGCAGTACCCAGGAAGTTTCTCACCCAACAAGGCAGAGTAAATGCAAGACCAATTGTTGAAAGGTTTAGGAATTGAAAACTGCCTACCATCCTTATAATTTTTTTCATCCTTTTTATCACTCCTTGCTGGCATAGCTCTGCCAGATGGGAGCAGTGAAAAGAGATGCACAAATTTATTATTCCATATGCGCTCCTTTAATGACACATTTAAATGAAAACCTAAATGGGATAACTCGCATGTCATGGTTTCCTTTAAGCATGATTCAGATATACCTGAATTCTTATGCAGCATAGGAGGCTCACTGTTCATGCTCAAAGGGAGCCCCCTGACATTATCTTTCACTAAATTTGTTTCTTTGAAAACCTGCCTAAATAACTTCCTAAATTCTCTTAAAACAAAATCATTAGTAGGGGAACATAGGGGAGGATGTGTTATTTCACCAGTCCTTGTACTTTGTTCCAGATTGGCAGCAGCCTCGATTCTGCATGATTCTTCTGTGCTTCCAGCCTCTGCCTGAGGCAAGCTTTGGGGCTACCAGACTTCTCCATAGTTGGCCAGCGCCTCCTCTTCATCAGATGAGCTGGTCGTCCCGTCCCAGATTGAAGCTTTAGGAACTTCTTGAGCTTTGCCCCACTTCTGCGAGGAAGCTACAGCTACTGTATATTGCATGCTACAGCTGTTCCCTGCGCCACCGCTATGCTGTTATGAAAGAGGCGGCTAGATTCATCGCTGGGGCACCGCCATGTTGCTTCGGCACTTGTCACCGGATAATGACGTGACATATCGCGAGATTTTCTTGATCTCGATGAGGGTGGCGACTTGCTTCTTACCGATGATCGCTTCCAGCAAGCCGATGATGGTGGTGAGTACACATTATGACATCTTCTCTTTCTCATCTCAGCCCCGACATCCTCTTGGGTTGACCTCACCACTGTTGTAACCGACACATCAATCCACTCCCCACTCGGAAACCTCTGGTAATGGTACTGTGATGCCCTGGCCTATCAGGTCGTCACAGGGTATTGTGCAATCTGCCCTTCTGCATAGTATCCACTCATCCTTGGTTACGGATCCTGGTCCTTTGGTGTTGCTAACAGCTTAGCCAGTCAAAATCCTAGTAACACTTTTCACCGTAACCACCAGACACACCATTGGGGGGCCTGAAGGGAATAGGGCCGCCCATATGGGGGTTGGTAGGGGAAAGTGACAAGGTGGAAAAGGAGTAGAGAGTTGTGTGGTGACTCTCAAGAGGAGAGGTCACAGGTTAGGAGCTGGGCTCCTTGAGTACTAGGTGGCAGACGTTGCTCTGGGCCTGGTAGGAGCTGGAACCCCGGTCGCAGGGGATTGTGTCAAGGGGCACGGACTGCTGAGGAGGCAGGGCCCAGGAACGACAGGGTACGTGGACCCTAGTCCGGGAAGTAGCTTCATGCGTCCCGGTAATTTACCCGACAGGGGTGAAGACTTCAAGATTCATCCCAAACCCGCTCCAAAATCAGGGTACTAGTGCACAGATGGGATATGACTTTCCCAAACTACAGTCCAAAGAAATTCTATGCATGAACCCTGAGAGCAAGCTCACTCCGTTAGCCATACGGGTGAGCGGGACCTGAGTAGTTCCAAACTTGAGGGTCCAATAGTGAAAAGGGTGCCACGGAAAAGGCCACAGGCTAACAGCAACACCAAGGACACGGATCCAGGCATGCTCCCTCCATGCTGCAGCAGTGCTCAGAATTCTGTTTTACAAGCTGTCGGTGTTATTATTCTTGGACTGAATGAGTACGCTGAAAAACCCCTTTGCCTCTTCCCAACGGCACCCTGTCACCGAGACCTAACGAACCCCGGGGCACAAACCCCCTACCCACGGAGGTGTTAAAACATCCTGCTGCTACACCATCGCCACCGGGCTCCCCCCTCCTCAACAGCAGCGGTGGTATTCCACATTACCATGCACCGTGGGTGGCGTCACAAACTTCCAATTCCCCCTGTCCATAGCTTATCCCCCTTTAAATCGAGTGGCCGCATGACCCATGGGTCCGGAGACCCCTCGAGCCACCGCAGATCCGGATCCGAGCAGCCCGGCTGCTGACGTGTGGGCGGCACAGTACCTTTCTTAGCCACTCTTCTCCTCCAGCTTCCACTGCTTCCTTCATCAGCTGTTCTAATAGTTTCTCCATCCTGCTTCTTTGATCTTACAGTGAGTAACAACTGATGGTGTGTCGCCCTGGGCAAGCCATGGGACACAGGTCACACACCACCACACCCTACATCCCAGCTAGGAACACCACAGCTAACCAAAAATCCTTGTTGCCTTCCTCCAGAGGCTGATGATTCACACCAGGGGGTGGGCCAGGCGGTTGGCTCCGCCCACCAAGGAGTTCACAGCTCTGGAGGCGGGAAAACCAGGCAGTCAACTCAGGGACGAGCTTGAGTGAGGAGTACAGTTAGGGGAGTGAAGGAGTAAACAACTAAGTGGAAGTAGTGAAAGTAGAAAAGTGGTAAAGGAGGAAAGCAAGTGAGGTGACAAGAAGGAAGGAAAGCCTGAAGGGTCCAGCTTTGTGTAGGGCCAAGTCAGCAAGGTCAGCAACGGCGGTGACTGTCTGGAGGGGGACCGTTTGGAAGTTCCTGGAAGGACCCCGTTGGCTGTGTGCCCGGCGGTCTGGAGCAGTGTTCCGAAGGACAGTCAGCACCAGGGCAGGGGCCTCTCGGACCCCGGCAAGGCTTGGAGTCGCCACAATTTGCCGAATCCGTCAGTGAAGGGGACGTAGATTCCCCCAACAACCAAGTCCCGATTGAAGGCAACAGCCCAGCCAGAATAGAAGAGACACCGCCACCGCCAAGGCACCCGTTTCTTAGGGCCAGCGCCTGCGGGCAAAGAGTAGAGCTCCCCCGGTCCAGCTTGAAGCCGGGGAGCGGGTTACCGGTGGGGACCCATCGCAACCAACAAGTACACCAAGGTGCAAGGAAAAGGGACATCACCGTCACCTACTGGGAGAGCAAGTGCAGCCGTCCGTGGGACCGTCTATCCAGCCGTTTGGTTTACCGTAAAAACTGTGTCACGTCTCAGGCTGAGTGAGTACCACAGTGCCGCAAGGCACAGCGCTGCCCCCCGCGTCCCTGCGCCCACCAGGCCCTGCACCTCCATCCCCATCACCGGGCCCCGGGATCACCAACCCCTACCCACGGAGGGGCAACACAACACCTGGCTGCTCCGCATCACCATCCCCGGGAGCCCCGTATAGAGCAGCAGTGGTGAAATCACCACAACCGTGGGTGGCGTCACGGACAATAATCATCCCCACACCCAACAAACTCCCTTTCACTCACGGGCGAGGAGTGCCGCTCGAGGAACCCCCGGGATCCGGCCCACCGCTCGAGCCACCACTGAGCAGCAGCCGCCGGACCCGAGCAGAAGGGGTGAGCGTAGTGTGCTGACACCCTCCTCCCCGCCCGCGACAACTTGGCGTCACGAACAGGATCTTACCGCTCTGCCGTCTGGTAGAGGTGCGCCTTGTTACCGCCGGAGGCATCCGGCAGAAAAATTTCAGAAGCCGCCATCTTTGGCGCGAAAAGTTCCCGCTCGAGCGTCTTCTCGAGCAGTAGAGGCGCGAAGGCCAAAACTCCGCCCCGAGAGAGGAGGGGCTGGAAAAGAGCTAAGGGGGACGCGATGGCGGCTGGACGCATGTAGCTGCAGCTATAAAAGCAGGGACGCCAGGACTCTGCGAATATACCGTTCCTGGAAGTAGAGGAGAAAGCCATGAATGTGGATGCCGTCCCGCGACACCGTAGCCCTCGCGCCTGGAACCGCGGCGTGGGTGGAGATCCGAACCGCGCAGCTCTACCAAAGGCTGCAGGTCAGGATGCAGCTCCTCATGGAGGAGTGGGAGGCCGACATGGCGGACGTTGTAGCCACCGTGCGGAGACGCGAGGACGAAGCGGAGAAAGGGAGGGTGAGTGACCCACGTCCCGATGCCCTTGAAGGGCCGGTCATCGCGGCTGTGGGGCCCGGTCCAAGCCCTCTCCCCCCGTTGCCTCCCTCGCCACCCGTCCCGGAGGCCGTGACCCCGCCACTAGGCCTGCTACCACCGCAACCGGTAGCAGTACCCAGCGTCCCCGCCCAGGCGGGCCGACCTGTAGCCGGAGCCTGCGGCACACCGGAGGTGTTACCGTGGAAGAGTCCGAAAGTGGAACCGGAGGCATCCCCTGAAGAAGTCCCGGAGCCGATGACCCGCTCCGAGCCGAAGGCCTGGCAGTGGAAAGCCCCTATGCCCATCCCCCACACCTCGGCTGAGGTAGCGCCGGGTTGTAGCTGCAAGGCAGCGCCCAAGGCCAAGACACCGCGGGACATGCCGCCCAGATTCCTGACAGTGGGCAACGTCCAGGATGTCCCGCGGGGCCCGACCCGTGCGCCGGCGCTGGCGGCAGCGCCGTATTGGGATAGGGAGCCGGTACCGCTGGGCCTGGAGATCGCCAAGAGGGAGCGGAAGAAGGCTGAGCTGGTGGCCCGAGCTATCCGGGAAAAGGAAAATCTCCGCCAGGCCACGTTCCGTGTCCGGGGCCCGTTGTACGTGGGGCAGGTGAGGCGGTTTGATGTCCGCCGGGGCTATGGGTTCATATACGAACCGGGCCTGGAGGCCGAAGTGTTTATAGCCCGGCGGGATGTGAATGCCCACCTGCCTGAAGAGCATCCCGGCCGCAATCTGATGCCGGGTGACATCGTGCAATACACCCGGTTCTTTGGGGAGCGGGGGTGGTTCGCGCTGGACGCTAAACTAAAGGGCAGCCCAGAGGCCCGAGCGAGCGCCGCGCCCCCTCCCTTGGAAGGAGCACCAGAGCCTGAATATCCGGAGTAGGGCAAAAGATGCCCGTTGCACCGTCCCCGTTGGGACCACCACTTTGTTCGTTTGTTTGAAAAGTTTAAAAAGTTTGAAAAAAAATGATAAGAAAATGATGATTACCGAAGTTTCACCTGATTTACTGTGATTGCAACCGGCTGGAGCCGGCACCGTTGTCCCCGTGGGGACCGTTTAAAAGTTTTGCATGGGAACTATCCATGGACAAGCCCGTGAACTTGCAGGGCAACCACAAACGTTAGTGGCTTGTAAATATGTTGTTTACCGTTACCGTTTTCCGCAATGCTGCCTCCGGAGAGGCAGGTTGGAGGGAGGGCCCTGAGCAGAGCAGGCTGGGGCCCAGCCACCAAAGGAACCGGTGGCTACCCTCTGGAGGGAAGGACAGATCCCGCTCGGGTAACTTGTGCTGGACTGTGGGTCAAGGGGTGCTGCCTGGGTTTTAGGGGCAGCATCAGGGCCAGGTTGCTTGGGTGGGAGAGAGCGGAAACCGTAACCGTAAACCGTTATGCAACGTTAAAAGAAATGTGCCTCCCGTCTTGGGAAGAGTTATTATTAAAAATGTAAATATGTTATATTATCATTATGTTATCTTTTTCAGAAAAATAAAACCGGTGTTAGACGGCAGCCCGCGGACGGTCTGCATTTTGCTGAGGGGGAATGTGTCGCCCTGGGCAAGCCAGGGGACACAGGTCACACACCACCACACCCTACATCCCAGCTAGGAACACCACAGCTAACCAAAAATCCTTGTTGCCTTCCTCCAGAGGCTGATGATTCACACCAGGGGGTGGGCCAGGCGGTTGGCTCCGCCCACCAAGGAGTTCACAGCTCTGGAGGCGGGAAAACCAGGCAGTCAGCTCAGGGACGAGCTTGAGTGAGGAGTACAGTTAGGGGAGTGAAGGAGTAAACAACTAAGTGGAAGTAGTGAAAGTAGAAAAGTGGTAAAGGAGGAAAGCAAGTGAGGTGACAAGAAGGAAGGAAAGCCTGAAGGGTCCAGCTTTGTGTAGGGCCAAGTCAGCAAGGTCAGCAACGGCGGTGACTGTCTGGAGGGGGACCGTTTGGAAGTTCCTGGAAGGACCCCGTTGGCTGTGTGCCCGGCGGTCTGGAGTAGTGTTCCGAAGGACAGTCAGCACCAGGGCAGGGGCCTCTCGGACCCCGGCAAGGCTTGGAGTCGCCACAATTTGCCGAATCCGTCAGTGAAGGGGACGTAGATTCCCCCAACAACAAAGTCCCGATTGAAGGCAACAGCCCAGCCAGAATAGAAGAGACACCGCCACCGCCAAGGCACCCGTTTCTTAGGGCCAGCGCCTGCGGGCAAAGAGTAGAGCTCCCCCGGTCCAGCTTGAAGCCGGGGAGCGGGTTACCGGTGGGGACCCATCGCAACCAACAAGTACACCAAGGAAGGTGCAAGGAAAAGGGACATCACCGTCACCTACTGGGAGAGCAAGTGCAGTCGTCCGTGGGACCGTCTATCCAGCCGTTTGGTTTACCGTAAAAACTGTGTCACGTCTCAGGCTGAGTGAGTACCACAGTGCCGCAAGGCACAGCGCTGCCCCCCGCGTCCCTGCGCCCACCAGGCCCTGCACCTCCATCCCCATCACCGGGCCCCGGGATCACCAACCCCTACCCACGGAGGGGCAACACAACACCTGGCTGCTCCGCATCACCATCCCCGGGAGCCCGTATAGAGCAGCGGTGGTGAAATCACCACAACCGTGGGTGGCGTCACGGACAATAATCATCCCCACACCCAACAAACTCCCTTTCACTCACGGGCGAGGAGTGCCGCTCGAGGAACCCCCGGGATCCGGCCCACCGCTCGAGCCACCACTGAGCAGCAGCCGCCGGACCCGAGCAGAAGGGGTGAGCGTAGTGTGCTGACACCCTCCTCCCCGCCCGCGACAATGGCACTGACAGGGGATTAAATACTTCAAATCTTCCTGCACTTTTTCAGACCAGTCAATCAAAGACCAGGAAAAGCCCGCTCTGTACAACTAGAATAAACTGGAATGAACCTGCTCATGGACACCACAGCTGACCCATGATGACTTTTGACCTGTAAGTATAATAATAACAACCAAAGGAGTTAAAAAATGACCAATTCAGAACCACCGTGATCATAAATTAATTTCTGAGTGGGTCTGTGTACATGTGTCCCCCATGCTAAAAGGCTGTGGGGGGCCCTGGCATTAGTCAACAGCTATCGTCAGTTGGAGTATTAATGCTTATACCTCAACCCAGAGCTGAGTATCAGTACTGAATCTGTCACTGTTGTTACTTTCTAGGCAACACAAAATTTCACACAGGCCCTAACAGTGGTCGACAGTGCCACCCGCTAGGCTGCCAATCCCATATTGGTGAGTTATATGGTACACTCATCACATTGACGGTCTTTGCTTCCTGAAGCATTTCTTCCGTTTCCTGCTTTATATTTTACATCTTCACTGGAAGTGACAGCTCACATGAACGTCTTTCTAATGCGGACTAGTCGTCGCCCTCTCTGACCAGGTTCTGCCTTCTCGACTTAACTTTTTCAGTTCTGATCTCTCTCTCGGCTCTTTACTCCAGTTTAGTCTCTCGACTACTTTACTTGGATCTGGTCTCTTGATGCCTTTACTTGGATCCGATCTCTTGACTCCTTTACTTGGATCTGGTCTCTCGACTCAGTTACTTGAATCTGCTTTTTTGACTCTTTTACTCAGAACTTGTCTCCAGTAATGGATACTATAAGCAAAACTCCCTGTACCACACATCCATTCTGCTTCAGGTTCTGACACCAACTCCTGTTCTTTACTGCCTTCCTGGGCCTTTTATAATTACAGCTATTACCTGACCTGGTGTCTCCTCCAATTGCGATCATGTCACTCTTGCATTGCATCATCATGTCACTGCAATCATGTCACTCTTGGGTTCCTACTAATGCAATTATTTCTGCTTTCACTTTCTCTATCATGTTTAACATCTCAACAACATTAACTACATCATTGTGTTCCTCTTGTACCAAAGCATTAGGGTACCGTCACACTTTAGCGACACAGCAGCGATCCCACCAGCGATCTGACCTGGTCAGGATCGCTGCTGCATCGCTACATGGTCACTGGTGAGCTGTCAAACAGGCAGATCTCACCAGCGACCAGTGACCAGCCCCCAGCCAGCAGCGACGTGCAAGCGACGCTGCGCTTGCACGGAGCCGGCGTCTGGAAGCTGCGGACACTGGTAACTAAGGTAAACATCGGGTATGGTTACCCGATGTTTACCTTAGTTACCAGCGCACACCGCTTAGCGTGTGCAGGGAGCAGGAGCCGGCGCTGGCAGCGTGAGAACTGTGGAGGCTGGTAACAAAAGTAAATATCGGGTAACCACCTTGGTTACCCGATGTTTACCTTGGTTACAGCTTACTGCAGGCTGTCAGACGCCGGCTCCTGCTCCCTTCACATTCAGGATTGTTGCTCTCTCGCTGTCACACACAGCGATGTGTGCTTATCAGCGGGAGAGTAACAATAAAAAAACAAACCAGGGCTGTGTGTAACGAGCAGCGGTCTCACAGCAGGGGCCAGATTGCTGTTCAGTGTCACACACAGCGAGATCGCTAATGAGGTAAAAAAAAACGTGACTCAGCAGCGATCTCAGTAGCGATCTCGCTGTGTGTGAAGTACCCCTTATGCTCTCCCATTTTGGTTAGTAGACTGTTACTGTTACTGGCAGATTATTACTTGTCTGAGATGAAAACAGAGCAGGCACTGTGCAGTTCGCACAGTGCATAGCAAAGGGAGAGACAAATCTGGGACAGCAAGGAGCAGGTAGGGACACAGAGGGACAGACCGGTCTCTGAAACAAGCGTCATTGATGTGGCTTAGTTTCAGGGAGGGGCAGAGGTTGCAGTCACTGCCATAGACTTTTCCCCCGATGACTAAGTTTGAGTATCCCAGCATGATTCTCAAATGAAACGTCATCAGATAGGAAGTAGAAAAAAAAATGTAATATCAGTTAGATAGTGTAGTCAGGGAACAGGAGGGAATTTTTAATGGAAGTATATTAGAAAATAGCTAAAATTATGACATCAAATAAATAGAATCATAGAATGGTACAGTTGGAAGGGACCTCAAAGGCCATCGGGTCCAACCCCCTGCAAGTGCAGGTTTCCCTAAATCATCCACCTTTTGCTTGAAAATTTAATAGAGAGCTCAAGACCTCCTGTGGTAGCATGTTCCACTGTCTGACTACCCTCACTGTCAGATAGTTTTTTCTAATGTTTAATTTGTATCTCCTTCCTTTTAGTTTCATCCCATTGCTTCTTGTACTTCCTTGTGCTAATGAGTATAGGGTAGTTCCCTCTGCACTGTGACTACCTTCCAGATATTGGTAGAGCGCTATTAAGTCTCCTCTCAGCCTTCTCTTTTGCAAACTAAACATTCCTATTACTCTTAGCCAGTCTTCATAGGACATGGTTTGCAGAACTTCTACCATCTTGGTTGCTGTTCTCTGGACTTGCTCGAATATATCAATGTCTTTCTAGAATTGTGGTGCCCAGAACTGTACACAGTATTCCAGGTGGAGTCTGACCAGGGCAGGGGAATAATTACCTCTCTTGATCTAGATTCAATGCTTGTCTTGATACATCTCAGAATCTTGTTGGGCTTTTTAGCTGCAGCACCACACTGTTGGCTCATGTTGAATCTGGAATCTACTATTATGCCCAAGTCTTTTTCCCATTTATTTTTATATTTCTTTTACCCAGACGTAGGACTTCGCCCGAGCGACAGCAGCGATAACTGGCAGCGGACACCCCCATGTTAGCAAGGAACGATTTTGGACGTTTTTGTAACGATCCAAAATCGCTCCTAGAAGTCACACGCTACGACATCGCTACAGCGGCCGGATGTGCGTCACAAAATCCGTGACCCCAACGAGATCGCTGTAGCGAAATCGTAGCGTGTAAAGCCGCTTAAAGTGGCTTTACTCAAAAAGTATGAACAATCTGGGAGCTAAAAAATAGGAGTTGAAAGAAGAAATGCATGACCAGAAAAAGTTTAACTTGTATTTTTACTATTGTTTTCCGTTTTTTGTTTGACCATGACACCCCACGAGCTCGCAGCAGAATCGCTGACCCTCCGCATACTGTCCTTCTTGAGCCGCAATATCCCCTCTTCCGTGCCTGCAGCATCGCTTACCCTGCCTACTGGGACCTTCTGAGCCGCTCCACCACCGCCGCTCCCCTCTGGTGAGTATGGCTCTCACGGAATTACATTTTAAAATATGTGGCGTTCCTGGCTCTCTCAGCCAAAAAAGTTCCTGACCCCCGATCAAACCCTGATAATTTGTACCTTTTCAAAATTGCTCAGATCCTTAGCTTTGCTTATTTTTGGGCTTCCAAACCGCCCACTTCATGATCTCATAGTTGACTTAGGCGGGCTTTACATGCTGTGACATCGCTAGCAATTGCTAGCGATGTTGAGCGCGATAGCACCCGCCCCCGTCGCACATGCAATATGTGGTGATTGCTGCTGTAGCGAACATTATCGCTACGGCAGCTTCACACGCACATACCTGGTTGGCGACGTCGCTGTGACCGCCGAACAATATCTCCTTCAAGGGGGAGGTGCGTTCGGCGTCACAGCGGCGTCACAGCGACGTCACCACGACGTCACTAAGCGGCCGGCCGATAGAAGCAGAGGGGCGGAGATGAGCGGGACATAACATCCTGCCCACCTCCTTCCTTCCGCATTGTCGGTGGAGGCAGGTAAGGAGATGTTTGTCGTTCCGGCTGTGTCACACACAGCGATGTGTGGTGCTGCAGGAATGACAAACAACATCATACCGGCAGCAGCAGCGATATTATAAAAACGAGCGACGTGTCACCGATCAACGATTTTTGACGTTTTTGCGATCAGTGATCGTCGCTCCTATGGTTTACACGCTGCGATGTTGGTAACGGTGCCGGATATGCGTCACTAACGACGTGACCCCAACGATATATCGTTACCGATGTCGCAACATTTAAAGCCCGCCTTACTCACTAATACATCAGGTACTGTGTTATGAGATAGTCATTAACATCTTCTTCACCTGTCCATGGATTCAATGTTTCAGCTTATGGTGTACATTGTATGACTGAGCATGGTAGCTTCTTCATCCATAGAAGGTGGTATATATCTGTACGCTGAACTGTATAATAGTGTAATGATAAATGACAGCGATTATCCATACTTTATCTCGCTTGACAAAAGTTAAGAGAGATCTCCATCCAAACAAAGCTCGACTGTAATCTCCCCTACAAACAAATGAAGTGCAGACCCCACAGAACCATCCTCTGATATTTTTATTAGTTGTCATCTTGTGACTTGATAGATACTTTACAGCAGTATTGTTGAAAGATACAGTTAAGTCTGTGATTTAATTCTTGGCATCACTGCATAGCAGTCACCACATTGTTACACAATGTTTGCTTTTCAACTTGACTCATGTGACATAGAAAATGCTCTACAATAACTTTGTTTTATACAAGTATGTGATTTTCTGTACAAGAATAACAGGATATGCTTCACGACAGCCGAAAAGTCCGATTTACCCCAAAATGAAGAGACATTTACAAGACGCAGATAATCTTCATTTAACCCTTTGTCATTGCATTATATTACAGGCTACATAAAAATCCGGAGGTTAACAGTGTTATATTACAGAAGATAATCATGATGAAGCATCTTGTGTTAGAAGAATAATTAGGCCATGTTCACATGTTGCGTTTTTTTTCTGCCGCTAAATCCTGCTCTCCTGGCAGTAAAAAAAGCTGCTTCCGAAAAGAAGGTTTTGCTGCTTTTTTCGATTTATCTACAGTTTTATAAAATCAGTTATTCGCCACAAAAACAGAAAAACCAGGAAAAACGCAGCAAAACCGCTGAAATAGCCGAGAGCTGCCCCTTTCAGAAATGCAGCAGTTTCCCATTTCAGTTAGGAAAAAAAAAGCGTGTGTACATTAGATTTCTGAAATCTCACAGCTTTTGCTGGTACTATAAAAAACAGCTTTTAATTTGCATAAAACTCATGAAAAAAACTCACTGTGTGAACGTAGCCTTAGGAGCTCCAAAAACATGATGAAATATCAAAGATAATTATACAAAGTAATATTGCCGCACACTGAGTGCGCCGAGGTATAGGTGAACATTGAGTATATGGATTTTGTACTGCATTACCGCTTATAGACTATAGTTGTAGAATTGAGGTACTAAGCATACAAATAGACCAAGTGGCGGACACAGACAGAAGAGGGCCCATGTTCTTACAATATATGGGTTCTTTGTAGTCCAATAGCTCATCATAATGCACAATTCCACCTGCTTTGGAGGTAGAAATAGGCCCATGTTCCTCTTGGGCCCAGGTTGCGCCAATGATATGTCCGCCCTGAAATCACATGTGCCAATCTACCATGATAAGGATTAACTAGTAGATGGCAAGCGAAATTACCAAATATCAACTGACCTCTCCAGAGCCTATGCCTACAAATTTAAAGGGCAGGTAGTATCCAAAAATATACATAGATACACCCAGAGTGAGAACAGCATGATCTAGGGACAAAGACCCTGATTCCAGCAATGTCTCACTGATTGGGCTGCATGCTGTCATTTTTTATACAATCGCTGTTTCCTTCAGATTTACCACTTTTCTGAATGCTGAGCGTTGTATAACTCCATGCACTGAACTGACTGTCAGCTTTTTGTGTACATTTTCAGAAAGCTGCTAATCAGCAGGACTACAATGCATGAGACAACTAGTCCTCTAGTGATAATCTCCTGCAGATAAAACACAGATTTTATTGACACTGCGGCAAGCAGCCCAGTAAGTGACAAAGCATTGGAATCAAGGTCTCTTCACTTACATCATACTACTCTCAGATTAAATAGCAAAGTCCTGCTGACAGATTCCGTTTAATGTGTATATTTTAGTGTATGGCAAACAAGGACTTATCTGGTCCTCTCTTTTAATTAGCATAAACATCATAGAGGCAAAGTATGCATTTGCTATGGGACACTTGGAAAAGGAGTATTACTGGATGACCCCCTCTTAAAGGGAACCTGTCAGGTCCAATATGCACACAGAACCATGAGCAGTTCTGGGTGCATATTGCTAATCCCTGCCTAACTATCCCTGTATACACTAGTATAGATAAAGAGATCTTTAGAAAAAGTATTTCTAAAAATTCTTATGATATGCTAATGAGCGAGGGGACTAGTCGCAAGGGCGTTAGTTCATTTGGTTAGTCGGCTCCATCAGCACGTAAGTACGTCCCTGTGGGCGTGCTAACATGCTAATGAATGTGCAGTGTCTGAGGGATGGTCGCTCTCACCTCTGCTTCCACAGCTGTTTTTTGTCTCAGTGCGTACGAACAGAACGTCCCCGCACTTCCTGTCATGTGCACTACACCAGTTTGACGCCAGGAAGTGTATAACCGGCTTCATAGTCCACATGACTGGAAGTCCGGGACTTCTGATCGTGCACACTGAGCAGAAATCCAGTGTCAGGTGCTGTGTCAGCAGAGAGTGGTGAGATCGACCATCCCTGACGCTGCACATTCATTAGAATGTTAGCACACTCACTCACTCACAGGGGCGTGCTTACATGCTACGGGGGCCGACTAGCCAAGGGAACCAACGCCCTTGTGACTAGTCCCTGGCCTCATTAGCATATCATAAAGAATCTTTAGAAATACTTTTTCTAAAGTTCTCTTTATCTATGTTATTAGATACAGGGACGGTTAGGAAGGGAACTGCTCATGATTCTGGGTGCATATTGCACCTGACAGGTTCACTTTAAGGCGGGCTTTGCACACTACGACATCGCAGCCCGATGCTGCGATGCCGAGTGCGATAGTGCCCGCCCCCGTCGCAGCAGCGATATGTGGTGATAGCTGGCGTAGCGAAAGTTATCGCTACGCCAGCTTCACACACACACTCACCTGCCGTGCGACGTCCCTGTGGCCGGCGACCCGCCTCCTTGTTAAGGGGGCGGGTCGTGCGGCGTCACTGCGACGTCACACGGCAGCCAGCCAATCAGAGCGGAGGGGCGGAGATGAACAGGATGTAAACATCCTGCCCACCTCCTTCCTTCCGCATATCCTACGGAAGCCGCAGTGAGGCCGGTAGGAGACGTTCCTCGCTCCTGCGACTTCACACACAGCGATGTGTGCTGCCGCAGGAGCGAGGAACAACATCGGACCGTCGCGTCAGCGTAATCATGGATTACGCCGACGCTGCACCGATGATACGATTACGACGCTTTTGCGCTCGTTAATCGTATCATCCAGCCTTTACACACTGCGATGTCGCATGCGATGCCGGAAGTGCGTCATTTTCAATTTGACCCCACCGACATCGCACCTGCGATGTCGTAGTGTGCAAAGTGCCCCTAAGAGTGGGGAAAGATTGATGGAAAGAATGTAGAGTGAAAAATGACTACCTGGGTGTCACCACCTTGAACTACCATAGGGTGGCCATTTTGCTATGGAACCCCCTCTCTTTTCTATATACCTTACTATGCATATGTACAGTTCTACTATTTTCAAAAGGAACATTTTACTACTATTACATAGAAGCGACATAGATAGTAGCAAAATTTCACTGAGATTTTATCGATTACATGTACATATCCACAAACATTTTCTCAGTACACAGACTCAAAGAACACTTTATCCAAGCAACTTGAGTCTGCTGAAAGATTCAGGTCAATAACACGGATGCAATCTGGCCACCATGAAAGGTAGGCAATCGCCTATGCCTTTACATTGGGCACCTATTTATCACATTAAAAAATGTACAAAAGTAAGTGCCAGTCACAAAAACAATAAGTTTTTGTCCTGTAGTATAAAACATTCCTAGGGTAAGATATAGCAACATGTTTGTTAAAGTATGGTGGCCAACCCCTTTAAGTGTCACCGCCTGATAATCCAATGAGTAAAAAGCTGTGGAGAAGAAGCGCAATAGGGTTTTACCCCAATAACACACGGGGTAGAGACAGGTAGCAGTAATATTCACCAAGTGAAGTTGTGAAAGTCACAACTACTATGCAGGCATGGAAAGTTTTGATCAAGGCAGCAGCAACCCAGACTGCAGATAACAGAGAACAATAGAGGAAAATAGGGTTTTTTTGAGCCGCGCCAATGATCACTTCACTGAGACTTGATGTGTTCTTATGCCTGATGGTCCTGAGGAAGGGAGCTGAGACTCCAGAAACGCGTAGACCTGTGCAAAATAAAGATCCATTAATCTGAATACCTGAGAAGTGATCATTGGCGCGGCTCAAAAAAACCCTATTTTCCTCTATTGTTCTCTGTCGCCTGATAATCCAGACATTTACCTATAAGAATGTACATTTACAACCCACTTGACAGTAATTCCTTCAATGCTAAAAGATCACCACAAGAGAATGTTATCTACTGACTTTAGTGAAGTATATTGACCAACATGAACATATGTATATAGAAATATCTTTTTTTTCATTTTATATATTTTTTGTGATTAAAGTGATAACATGGTAAAAATATAAATATTATTATTATTATTATTTGGTGCATCTATCGCATACATTCATAATAGAAATTTCTTACAATGCTTTTATAAAATACTTTCTTCCTATAGGACATCATTATTGTTAACGCATGTGCACGTTGAGTTTTTGAAGCAGAAATTAGCAGAAACTATTGAAAACTTCCAGAAAAATGGAAAGCTCTTCAAAAACTTTGCTTCTACTTGAAAAAGATGGCTTGTGTTTAGCAAGTTTAACAAAGCTGTCACCGATATTAGAATGTATTGTGGTAAAGTAAATATTTGTCCATTCATGAAGTTATGTCCATGACCGATCGACAGTCAGGGCCGGACTGGCTGGGCGGGGTACCGCTGAAACCCCGGTGGGCTTTTGCCTCAGTAGCTTCAAGCAACCAGGCCGGTTACATGGCAAAAGTTGAGGGATGCCACCCGCCAGGTGCATTATTGACAAGACATGCACAATAAATTGACCGGTGGCTGTGGCTCATCTTCTCATGTTATAGATTGAGATGTGATTTAACGATACAGTGTGTTGTTAATGCAGCCGACAGCCAGGACAGGGCAATATACCTTTAACTTGGCAGGTCCTTAGGCGTAGTTACGTGGCACACTGTACGTGATATGCTTCCCTCTAACACTATGGAGCAGAGCACTTGTCAGCAGACAGGCACAATTGCTTGATAGAGATGCTGAGGGGGCCATTACAATGACTAGGCCAGTTCTTGTAACACAATGTTGCCTATATCTGTACAGTTTTACTCTTTTTCATCACTATTATTTTTGATATTTAGAGAACTCATATTAAGTTAAATCTAAATACATGGAAAAAACTTTGTCGTAAGCACTAAATGTCAGAAAAAGGAGGGAAGGGTACAATGTAGCGTCTTTGGCAGCATGACCAAAGTCACCGTATAGCGCAAGTCTAAGTAAAAAGCACAGAAAAAACTGAGGCAGTAGTGGACAGAGACAAAAGCGAGCCCCTGTGCAAGAATACTGTATGAGCCCTTTACAGTCATATAATCCATGATAATGGAGGTGGAAATGGCCCTCGTTTCCAGTTGCACCAATGGTATGTCCACCGATGCACTGGGGCCTTTGTAACAATCAGTGCAAAGTACTACACAGTACAAATACTATATGTAATACTTAATCATCGAGGTAAATAAATAAAAAATCTGTTGGAAACAAGTCTGGTCTAGATCTGAGGGAGTTTCCTTAGATAGAAAGTCTTTTAGAGAGATCCCCTCTGTCCAAGACCTGCAAAGTAGAAACTACGGTGTAAAATTAATAATTGGTGCTTGATTTTTTTTTGGAAATATAAAATACTACACTTTTGCTACTAATATTTTAAGGTATTTATTTTGATGACCCCCATTATCACATTATCAAGTATAGTCCTTTCTAAGTTAAAACTTTGACACTAAAAAAACAGCAATATTGTTAAGTTTCTAAATGGGGGTCATATTCTGGGGCCCCCAATGATAGCAAGATCAATCGAAGGCCAATCATCCTCCTTTCTTTCTGTTCCAAGTTTTGGCTATCTGAGGCATTATTTTTCTATTTAATGTAAATGACGCTGTGATGTGCATGATCAGGAGACCCCCTAAGGCTAGCTCTATATGGCAATGTTGGCTGTGGCACTGACTTGTAGGGGCCAAGAGCGATGCATGCCACTAACAAATTGTAGTATTATGCAACTGAATGGGGACAGACCTTGACCCACAAGGTACTGTGACCATGAGAAGCAAGACGCAAAAATGTCCGAACCAATTGGTCATAGTATCTTAGGGGGCACAATGTGACCCAATTTACTTACATTATGCTACAATGTAGAATCACCATATAGCAATCTTTGGCAGTGTGACCTCTCTTGTGGCCAAAGTCACCATATAGCCACAAGCTAAGAAAGAAGCACATGCATCTTGTAACAATCTGGGGGGTCTTAGTGCATGAACCCTCACCATTGACATGTTACATTTCTAAGTGCTAGGTAAATTCATCTAAGTAAATAAACTAATTTGCCCTTCTTAGACCTGTTTGACAGATAGAAAGTGCAAAATCTTTGGCACTACAAAAAGATCATGATTTTACTTGTCATCATAGAGATATATGATACATTTTTTAGAATAGTCATTTATATTGTATAAAAATGTTTTACATTTTGCAAAGTTCAATTTTTTTGTACCAAATTAGTGTAGAGAAGAAAATGTTCTGAAGAAAGACTTCGGCCCCGATTAATCAAGACCAGTGTTTTTCATGCTGGTCTTGCTGAGGTGTCAGAGATGAGTGCGAGGCACCTGATTCTTTAAGAGGAGCATTCCTCATAATTCATCAGATGAGGAGTGAAGAGGGGTGCACCTCTGCCGAAATCTTACGTCAGTCACTGGTGTAAGATTTGTGACTTAAGGTACACCACCGCTTGTCATGAATTTCCCTTGTGGAGGTCGCCACGTCCTGTCATGCCCCTAATCCATCCCAGTTTTGCCCACTTTGTCACCAGAAGTCTTGCTTTTCGCAAGAATTTTGCGACTTTTCAAAACCAGTTTTCAGGAAGAAAAGCTGTGATGAATCGGAGCCTCCATACATAAGCTGTTGACTTTAGTAGTTTACGAGCTTCAGCTCCTCTGGAAAATGGTTGACTATGGAATAGTAGATGATCAGTACGACAAGAACCAGAAAGTACATGTAGTATGAAAATGTAGGCACTCAAGCAGATTTCCCTAAGTTGGGAAAGGGAGAAGTTTCATAGACAACCGGCTAGATGGCGTTACATTACTAGAGGTATATGTAAAAAATTAAAGTTTTAACTCAAATATGTGCAAACGAATACATTTTATGCAAAATAATTAGGAAAATAGAAATTCTTTTCTGTTATACCCGTTAGCACCATCTAAGTGTAGCCCATTGTTTTTTTTTTTATATATCTACAAAAATCTCTTATTAAAATACATTATCTTCAGTATTCTATTTACATTAGTTCTCACTTTACTGCATAATTATTGGAAACCTGGACTGTATTTTTATGAAGTTGAACGTTAAGCTGGCTTCATACCAAACCTTTCATCTTGTAAGACCTTGTAAAAGTTCCCATGCTTCATCTATTAATTTCTTTCTTTACACATTTTTTTGTTCTGTAATAATTTATACTCATCCATTAAATTAGTGTTGCCATGTTAGTGCAGAATTGTGGACATAAAATACATCTTTGCATTTAGGCTGGGTTTAAAAATTCAGATTTTGTGAGGATCTACGTATTTGAATGGAATACAATTGTACAAGTGTTTACAGCAATTTTTTAATAGTATGATAATGATGAGCATGCAGCCTTACCAGGGGCATAATCATAGTAAGTGCAGGGTTGAAAAGGGGAGTTGAAAAGTTCCTTCTGATAACATTAAAAGACTAATATAAAAGATCTGTGATAGTTGAGGGCCCCATTGGAGATTTTGCATTGGAGCCCACAAGATTTAAGTTACATCACTGCTGCTGGCTATTGATGGGCAAACATGCTGGGCACTGTGCTTTACTCCATCAAGCATTAGCATGCTCGGATAATCAAGGTGCTCAACCGAGTATCGCGGGTGCTCTGATATTTTGTGCGTGAAACAATGACCACATTGAACAGGCTCGCTTCACTGCATGATGTGTGCAGGCATCCCATTGCAGAGCCATTCGCAGTCTCTGAATGGTTCTCCTGGGGAATAAAGCAACGTTCTCGGAAGTAGTGTAACCAAAACCACCCTCCAACTCTGTTTATGGTTTTCAGTATGTAGGCGGGGAGCAGAACAGGCCAATCATTGATTTTCCATAATGCTTGTCACTTGCGTCGAGCTTGTCCGAGTGTCTGACCAGCTTAAATCGAGAAACGAGCATTTGAGCATTTTAGTGCTCACCCATCACTATTGTTGACTAATGATGCTCGCCACTGTTCGGTACTCAATCGAACATCTGGGTGCTCAGTACTTGCAGTGCTTGGTCGGGTATCACGGGTGCTCAGATGCTTCGTCCATAAAACAACGACCATAAAGCACAGGCTTGCTTCACTGCATGATGTGTGCAGGCACCCCAGGGATAGCCATTTGCAGATTTTTAATGGCTTTCATTGGGTCTTAAAACCTTTTCAGATGTAGTGTGTCCAAAAAAAAGAAAAAAAAGAAAAAAACCCATCTTCACTCCTCCAGAAATGTTCTTTTATTGAGAGCCAAACAGGCCAATCATTATCTTCCATTATACTCGTTGCTGGAGTTGAGCCCTTCAGAGCATCTGACCTGCTTGACTCTAGTATTGAGCACCCAAGCATTTTTGTGCTCGCTCATCACTAGCTAGCGTGCTCAATACTACTTAATGCTTGGTTGGGCATCGGGGTGCTCAGGTACTCATGATGCTCGGCTGAGTATCGCAAGTGCTCGGATGTGTCATTTGTCAAAAATTGAACAATTGAACACGAAGCACAGACTCTCTTAAGTGAATGATGTGAGCAGGCATCTCAGTGAGAACCAGTCGCCATCTCTGAATGGTTAAAAACGTTTTTGGTTGTAGTGTCTCCAAAAAAGCACAACAAATTCTCTGTTTATGACTGGCTATATGTGGGCAGAAAGCTGAACTGCCCAATCATTGTACTACTCACCCATCACTATTGCTGAAATACACTGCATAAGTCTATGAGTATTTAGTAATGATGAGCGAGCGTGCTCGCCACTGCTCGGTATTCGATAGAGCAGCAGGGTGCTGGGGTACGCTTGGTGCTCGGCTGAGTATTGCGTGTGCATGGATGTGTCATTCGTGAAACATTCAGCACAAAGCCCAGGCTCGCTTCACTGAATTATGCAAGCCGGCACCCCAGTAAGAGCCGGTTGTAGTCTCTGAATGTCTCTCACTGGTGGTACAAACAATGTTTTTGGATGCTGTATGTCCAAAAAAACCCCAAACCTCCCTCCCTCAGAATTGCGCTGTTGTATGTGGCCGGCTGTATGTGGTCAGGGAGCCGAACTGCCCAATAATTGACTTCCATTATACTTGTTACTTTAGTTAAGCCCGTTCAAGCATCTGAGCTGCTTGACCTGAGTAACGAGTACTCGAGCATCATAGTGATCACTCAAAATTATGAGTGCTGAGCACCGAGCATAGTAGTGCTCGCTCATCATTAATATTTAGCATTTCAACACAAATATGATGGTGGTAAACATCTTCAGCCAAAGATAATAACTTTTTGATCAACGTGGGCAGAAACTGGATCCTAATATGAAGGCCAAAATTTTGCCTATTTCAAACATATAAGCAAACATCATTGAAAGCCTTTCGACAAATTAAATTAAATTCTGAAAAAAATATAATGTGAAAGTCTTATAATTGTAATAAATGTACATCTTATAAATATGAAATCATCCGAATATATATATATATATATATATATATATATATATAAAACAGTTTCATTAAAATTAGGTTCCACATTGGAAAAGTGCATGTCCAATTCTATACAAGAAATAATAAGTGGCAAGGTTGATCATTTGTGAAGTCTTATCTATACCTGCAGAATAGTCTACTTCTCTATGTGCCGAGTATTTTGTGGTTGAGCATTGATTTAAAGTAAAAATTGCTGACCAAAGCTTTCTGTCTATGGCCAATGTATTACAAAATTGAAGTTATACCTCAAAGGACATAGACTGTCAGCAATTCCCTAACGTAATACTTTCCAAATTAGTCCCATTGCAAACAAGATGGTGAGCAACTCATGGGTTCTGCATCAGCAGACGGAGCAGGGTAGAAGGGTACAAGCTGCCTGACGTAGGGCCTGTAATATGGGGATGTGCATCTTCAGGGAATATTCCCCACAAGCTTTATACTAAATGCTGTTTTAGAAAAATAAGCACAAAAATATTTTCTCAGTTCAGTCTACCCCAGTCATACAGAACTATCGGTCATTGAGTCCAGCTATCCTGAAGAAGTACGGATGAATATGAATAAGAGCTCTCCTTTTACAGAAGCCCCTTCTAGTCTCTGAATCGGTAGACTTTATTCTATAGGTAGAATTTAGAGCAAAAAGAATAATGTAATCACAGCTCATCTAGAACTATATGTATCCCAAATGATGGATGGTGCCAGGCACATCAGGCCGGATCCTGGTGTAATAGCGATGAACAAGAGAAGTGGAAAAAGCCAGCAACCATCTTGGAAAAACTCTGAAGCTTTATTGTGAGAAATCCATAAAAAACATACAGTGGATAAAAAGTTCAGCATGTAGACAAGGGTCTACGCGTTTCAGGCCTGACATTGAACTGGCTCTTAATCATGACCAATTAAGAATTTAGAGCGTTTATCTAATTCTAGAGTTGTATCTAAATTTTATATCTCCATGGATTTCCAAATTGAATTATATTAAAACAATAATATGACTTTTATAAAGTTATAATAGTTATTATCTTTTAATCTACCACAACATAAAATCACCAAAGTAAAATTTGTAAGGTTTCTGAAAAGTAAAACTGAAGTCTATGTGCATGATTATGAATGTGTTAATACCTGAGTATGGGGTGTGCATCACATTAGTGTGCTAGCAGTTTGTAAAATTGATTATATATGTAACATTAAGGGGAACCTGTCAGTTGATTCATTCAGTCCAAGCCATGGGCAGCATGAATCAGAAAATGGCTGTATGATTGTTTTCTCTGAAAACATATAGTTTGATGATTTGGAAAGTGACTATAGGGAGAGATGAGACTAGTCAGGCGCCTACTGCGTCCGGCTTCTCTCCGCAAAGATTCAGGTGATTGACATGTCTCACCATGTGTACTTAGCAAGGAACCTATAATTAACTGCAGGGCACTTGGAAAAGCCAGCTGGGGGTGGTGCCAGACTAGTCATCTCTCTCCCCATAGTCCTCACCGATGGTCCTAGCTAGTCCTTCAAACTAAATTTACTCTGAAAGGCCATATATACTTGGTTACAATCATGCAACCGGTTCTGACTATTGGTGCCTATAGTTTGGACAGCATAAATCTAATGACAGTTTCCCTTTAATGTCACATATAGAGCCTTCCTAAAGGCTCCGTCACACACAGAGATAAATCTTTGGCAGATCTGTGGTTGCAGTGAAATCATGGACATATTGTTCCATTTGTACACAGCCACAAACCTGGCACTGATTGTCCACAATTTCACTGCAACCACAGATCTGCCGCAGATTTATCTCTGTGTGTAAAGTGGCCTTTAGACCGGTAATTTAACCTACTGATTGTAATTTATGTCACTTTCTCAGTATGTGCACAATGAGTATTTGCAGATTTTTTGGAAAAATGCTGCATTTTTATTACATTTTTTACTTGCGTTTTTGATGCATTTTTACTAGCGCATTTCCCCTCGTTTATTTGAGGGGGTAAAAAATGCTGCAAAAAATTGTCTTGCAGATGTGAAATAAACACTATGAAGGTTCAAATCCGCAAGGAAAAAATAAGAAGCGTGTGCACGAGATCTCATCACTTTGCTGCCATGTAAAACGCTGTATTTTTTTGTGAAATAAAAAACATGGTAAAAACACAACACGTGAACAAGCCTGAAATAGATGGGCACATAATAAACATATGTTTATTAGACTTCAAATATCTATTTGTATACTATATAGAGTTTAATAAACATTATGTACTGAGCCCAATGGAGAAGCATTAGCATTCAAACAGTATTAACTTCTTGCTTTACAGAAACAAGAGAACTATTAAGGTGGGGCTAAACGATTATTATCTCTCATTCATTTATACGTCTGTCCTAGTTTTGCAATTTTTATTATCCATAACCTTATGACAACATTAAAGGGGTATTCCCATCATGTAATTTCAAGCATGTCCACAGGATGCAGATCTCATCAATGGCACTTACATCTTAAGAAAGGGTCCTAACATGTGCAGCCGTCAGTGGAGAGGTGGTCAGCAGTCCCTTTCATTTGTATGGGAAATCCCACAATTTCTCTGCTAAAAGCTGAGTACAGGCATCCTCATCTCGAAATCAATCTGGATCCTATTGGTGGGGCCAGCAATACACTTATGACACATATTAATGAATATGCCATAAGGTGCAATACCTCCCTTCCCCAGTTTTTTTGGCTTTATGTAGCCATTGAATATGCCCAACCCTAACATTCTTGCCCTTCAGGACTTACAATATTGGACTGTAATTGTGCCACACCACTGTACAATATCCACATAAGGGCTATTATTGATGGATGCTAAAAAGGCTAATAAGTTATAAATGTAGCAGATTGGTCTTGTAACACGAATACCTGCATAGTAATATACAAAACGGTAAATATTTTTACATTTTCTTACTTCCTAGAAAGGCTTTGAAAAAATAGTTGTAATACACTTAAAGGGGTTGATTACTTTTACATAGTTACCTAGTTACATAGGTTGAAAAAAAGACCTAGGTCCATCTAGTTCAACCTTACTTTTAGTAATCTTTTTTGTTTTAAAAAATTCCCTGAAAATATCAGCTGTAATACGGAAGGGTATCCTGGCAGCAATTGTCACTTTACCCTTCAGTGAAATCACGGGAGCCCTTTTAACCCTAGTACGCGCAACCATAGAAATTAACCAAAGAAAACAAGTAACCTAGCAGGCCTGCAAAGCCCCAGGTATGCGTTCAAGGGTTAAACTAGATGTAATGCATGGATAGGCTGGGTCCTCCAGATAAAAAGATGTGTTCTCTAGCTGCTCTTACCTTTTACTAATTGATAGTGATGAGTGAGCACTACCATGCTTGGGTGCTCGATGCTCGTAACAAGTAGAGATGGGCAAGCAGTAAAATACTTGGTTTACTCTAGTCAACCAGGCCAGGTGCTCAGATGGACTCAACTCGAGTAACGAGTATGAAAGTCAATGATTTGGCAGTTCTGCTATCTGCCCATATACAGCCAGCCATAAACATAGCATTTCCATCGGAGGATGGGTGGGAAGGGTTTCTTTTTCTTCTGACACACTACATCTGAAAATGTTTCAACCCCGGTGGGTGACATTCAGAGACTGAAAGTGGCTCTCACTAGGGTGCCAGCTCCCATCATTCAGTGAAGGGAGCCTGTGCTTTGTGATCGTTGTTTCACGTATGACACATCCGAACACATGCAATACGTGGCTGAGCACTGAGTTAAGGAGCACCGCAATGCTCGATCAAGTACCGAACAGTGGCGAGCACGCTCGCTCAACAGTAGTAATGAGCAGGTGGATGCTCAGATGGGCATGACTCGAGTATTTCCCGTAATTATGCTTGAATTCCCCATTGACTTCCATTATACTCGGGTACTTGAGTCGCACCCAACCGAGTATCAACTGCTCGTTACGAGTACCGAGCATCCTCAAGTTAGTACTCGCTCATCACTACAAATTGATTATGATTCTTCATTGAAGACCAACATAGTTTAGAAATGCAAGTGGAAAAAAGAGTTTTCTAAACTAGATAACCCTGAGGCTATGTGCGCACGTTGCGTACAGTCACTGCAGATATTTCTGCAGCGATCTGAAGAGCACATGTGCGCTTTAAATCGCTGCAGAAATGTCCGTAGTGAAAGCCGATTCCATGCGCTCTGCCTGCAGCTCCTCCCATAGACAGAGCAGGAGCTGCCGGCAAAGCGCAGGAAAGAAGTGACATGTCACTTCTTAGAACGCAGCGCTTCGGCAGTAGCCAAAGCGCTGCGCTCTAAAACGCCACATGCGCACGGCCCCTGCACAATCTCCATAGACTGTGCAGGGGACGCAGGACGCATGCAGTTACGCTGTGCTACAAAGCGCAGTGTAACTGCATGTATTTACGCAATGTGCGCACATAGCCTTAGGCTACATGCGCATGCTGCATCTTTTTGTGTTCACAAACTGCAGCCAAAACTGCAACCAAAACTGCAGGCAAAATGCAGCCAAAACTGCACCTTGTCAGAGAGAGCCTGGAAATGTCACAAAAAATGCTTGTAATTATAGATGCGTTTTTGCGGCGTTTTCGTTGCGTTTTTGGTGCGTTTTTCACAACCTGCGTTTTTGCTGCATTTTTGTGACAAATGTTGACAAAAACACAGGCAGAATGAACATGCTGCATTTTTTTTGTCACAAACCTTTGACAAATAAAACGCTGACAAACAAACTGCAATGTGCGCATAGAAAATCTGACTTCTCATACACTTTGCTGGGAAGTCTAATGTAAGAAAGTTCTGACAAATAAACTGCAGCCAAAAACGCACCAAAAACGCAGCAAAAAACGCAGCAAAAAAAGGAGTGTGCGCATGTAGCCTTAAAGCCCAGAATGCTTGTGAAAGCTCAGCACAAAACAAAGAGAACTTTGCATAAAGAAACTAGGCACAATACCTACAAGTTCCACAGGTGTCCTTAAAAGTGGCAGTTGTTATTAAAAAAAATGATTCAAAGGGGTTCTCTGGTGACCCTCATCCCTGCATTGGGAGCTGATGACATTACATTGACAGATGGGTACCAGAGAGCGTATACTAATAGTATGTGTAAGACATGCATCCTAATCTAATGAAGAGGTGCACAATACTGGTCGGCTGAGGGCATATAACAGTAGGAACCTGTCGAAGCAGCTTCGAAGACTATTCTGGCCTCCTGATGTGAAGGTGAGAGGGGCTGGAGAATACCTTTAATGCTCATCATATGCAAATTAGGTCTACCAGGTTAGGAAGATGGAGATCCCGTAAAATCACTCAAGTAGTGGTGATGGTTTGGCCAATAAAAGGATTCTGACAGGTTCCCTTTAAATATCATCCATCCAGCAGGTTTCAGTCATGATTCAAAAGCTTTTACCAATGTTTACAGCTGTATGTTACGTGACTGTCATTCCAACCTACTGTATCTATCTATTTCATATTTGGGACTGTTATTGACATATTACATTAGTTTCAGTTTTAGTATAGATAAGTCAGAGCACGTTGGAAGGTATATTATTGCTATCACATTAGAGAAAAAATAGTTTGGAAAGGTAAAATAATTGGTAATATAATTTTATTATTACCCTTTTTAGTAACCAAAGTATTTATGGCAATATACGCTAGGAGCCATGAATGATCACTTATGGCTGTACGCTTAATTCTAAGGCTAGCCATACACACAAGTTCTGACGACAGCCATCATACCCCACACATAAAAATCGACATTTTTGACACGTTAAAACAGGTAGAAAGGGAAAAAAAGCTATGACAGGCACCGGTGTGATTGGATTATCTGCTTGGTGGATCCTGCCGATTTCGACTGACATGAAGCTAATCTGTGCGAGCAGCCTACGAACTGCTACTGAACCACATTACTAATTACTACAGATCATCTTGTGTGTTAGGAAAATAGAATAAAGAATAGAAACTACATGAAGGTTCACTTTCAACTGAATCTAGCATTTCCTTCTATTTTTTATTATTTTTTTTGTGTAGAAAAAGCAAATCACACAGCCCTTCAATAATGCTTTCCCAGCAAACCATATACATATTTGTTCCATACTATGAGTCAAATGAAAAGGTGACAAATGACCTACTGAACTACGTAAGTGTTGAATATATGTCTGCACATCTACAGTATGTAATAATATGTTTTCTTACAAATTATCTAAAAATAAATAGCATATTATGAAACTCATTCTTACAATTTACCAATTCACTTAAAAGACAATAAAAATATTGTTTTTTTTTAAATATTACTGTACTAATTTTCAATAATACACAATTGGTAGAGAAGGATAATTACTTCACAAGTAAATATGGCCGATGCACCAATTTGTATAGGGGGTGTCACGACTTTACAACGATAGAAGATGTCAGGGAAAGAAAGATTGGGTTTTTGGATTTCAATAAAGAGGATATATAGGTTGACAGTTGTGTGTGACAATGGCTTACTCCTCTCTACCCATTGAGAACACATGTCCAACATAGACAGCAATCGAAATTGTATAGTCGCCTTAAAATCCTCATGGTACAAGACTGCTTTGAGTTATCACCGAAGAATTTCACACAACTATCTCCCTCACTTTTCTATGGATGGCAAATATTTAAAATGGTTGACCGGGACAGAATAGTTGTAGAATAGGTGACATTGACACCCAGCACTTTTACTGATCAGCTGAAATCTACTTTGGCAGTTGCCAGATGTAAACAATGTACCGTATTTTTCGCTTTATAAGACGCACTTGATTATAAGATGCACCCCCAAATTTGGTGAAGGGAAAGAGAATTTTTTTTTTTTATAAATGGGGTCCATCTTATAATGCCAGTGTTTGTCTAACAAATCATATAGGGTATATGTCCCTCATACCCCCCCATCCTAAAATTAGCCCCCTTAATCTGGATATGGCCCCCTTATATTGAATATAGCCCCCTTGTGCTAGCACACGCCCCCTATTGCTGGCACACATCCCCTATGGCTGGCACACGTCCCCTATGGCTGGCACACGGCCCCCCTGTGGCTGGCACCCGGCCCCCATTGCTGCTCATGGCCCCCTGTGGCTGGCACCCGGCCCCCATTGCTGACCATGGCCCCCTGTGGCTAGCACCCGGCCCCTATTGCTGCCCATGGCCTCCTGTGGCTGGCACACAGCCCCTATTGCTGCCCATGGCCCCCTGTGGCTGGCACACGGCCCCTATTGCTGCCCATGGCCCCCTGTGGCTGACGCACGGATCCTATTGCTGCCCATGGCCCCCTGTGGCTGGCACCCGGCCCCTATTGCTGCCCATGGCTCCCTGTGGCTTGCATATGGCCCCTATTGCTGCCCATGGCCCCCTGTGGCTTGCACACGACCCCTATTGCTGCCCATGACCCCCTGTGGATGGCACACATCACCCTGTGTTTGATATGGCCCCCATGCTGCTGCTTATAGTAAAATAAACTCTTTCCTTACCTTCTCCTGTGCTGTCCTCCCTCGTGTCTCCCTCCGTGCTGCTGATCTCCTGCACTTCATGGTTCTCGGTGCCGGTCATGTGATCGGCACAGCAGAGTGACATCTCTGCGTGCATGATCACGGCAGCAGGGAGACACGGGGAGACACGCTGGAGGAGGTAAGTAAAGAGTTTTTTATTTTACTATGGGCAGCAGCATGGGGGCCATATCTAACATGGGGGGGGCATGTGCCATCAAAGGGGAGCACAGGCACATATAATATGCACCGCTCCCCCAGCCCGTCACCGCGGTGCGGTTTCAGCACCACGGTGATGGACAGCGGCAGTGTATATTATATGAGCGAGAGCAGGAGATCTTCTGCTGCAGCCTTCACCAGCTCACCAGCCTCTACCAGCCTCCCTCAGCCTCTAGCACCCCTCCAGAGCTGCCTCCACTTCCCCTGGACCCTGCAGTATATAATCCGTATATTCGGATTATAAGACGCACCCCCTACTCTCCCCGAAAATTTGGTGGAACAAAAGTGTATCTTATAAAGCGAAAAATACGGTATGTTGTGGAAATCAGAATCTCTGTACATTGTTCACTGGCTGCTGCCAGTTGTTGTGCCTCATCTCCTACTCTATGGGGTACTTTACACGCTGCGACATTGCTGCCGATATATCGTCGGGGTCATGTCGTTATTGACGCACAACCGGCGCCGGTAGCGACATCGCAGCGTGACACAAATGAGCGACGATCAACGAGCGCGAAAACGTGCAAAACCGTTGCTCGTTGACACGTCGTTCATTGACACAATATCATTGCTGCCATAGGTACGATGTTGTTTGTCGTTCCTGCGGCAGCACACATCGCTATGTGTGACGCCGTTGGAACGACAAACATCTTCTTACCTGCGTCCACCGGCAATGAGGAAGGAAGGAGGTGGGCGGCATCTTCCGGCCGCTCATCTCCTCCCCTCCTTTTCTATTGGGCGGCGGTTCAGTGACGCTGCTGTGACGTCGCTGTGACGCTGAACGAACCGCCCTCTTAGAAAGGAGGCGGTTCGCTGGTCACAGCGATGTCGCAGAGCAGGTATGTGCAAGTGACGCTGCCGTAGCGATAATGTTCGCTACAGCAGCGATCACCACATATTGGCCGTGCGACGGGGGCGGGTGCTATCGCGCTCGACATCGCTAGCAATTGCTAGCGATGTCGCAGCGTGTGAAGCCTGCCTATGGATAATGCAGATCATCAATTGTTTAGTCCAGAGCAACCACTTGTCTGTTAGAAAAGTTATGGTAACAGAGAATGTTGGAGCTGTATTTTGTATTCTGATAACTCCAAAATACAGCACAATGCTATGAATTTCATGGAGATTTCACAAAAGTAACAATGGTGTATTTATTAATCTCATACTCCAATAAATCAACATAAAAGGACCCTAAATACAGTTGTTGGTGACATGTTCCATACTTATCAAACAGCTGGGACTATATTTTCTTTTAAATGAGGCTGATTTTGCACATCTGTGTTTTGCAGTCCATACCTGGTGAATGGACTGGCCACAGGTATTTCGGCAGCCTCCCATATTCCTATACGGCTGCTGTGAAACACAGATGTGTGAATTCGGCCTTAGGAAGGTGTCAGAGAAATGATAAAATCCATAAAAATATCTCTTTGGTCTCTGGATAGGGAACATATCCATCCACATATGGGATTAATTAAAACTGAGGACGGAAAGAGAGAGCTAACACAACAGCTGGTCCCTGTTCAGCTAGGACCCGCTGGTGCGGACATGTAACTGCATTGATTATCTGCTGGGAAACAGACTCAAGGTCTTGGGGTCTGTACATACAGGGCTTGGGAGGCGTCACATGTCTCACCTCTGAAGTCAGCTCTGCTGAATTTCAAACCATTGTCCCAGACTTTTTGGGGATGGTACTCAATGATGAATATTGAGGTTTGTATCTATCCAATTTTTATGTGAGATACATTTTCAGCTTCGCAATACCGAAGGGAAGAACGTGCATACTTTAAATAATTGGGTGATCAATGCATCAGAACCAAATGAATATCAGTTAGATGGATGATACTGTCCATGCCATGTTTCATCTATCTATGTCAGAATAAGAAACATGACAATATCTTCCGCCTGGGACCTCCAGGGACAAAGATATCCTGAAAGCTGGAGATCTCATAATTTTCAAGAGACTGAAGCCACATCCCATGAACAGCCCTGTTATGAGTCACCAGAGGGGAGGTATGTAGGAGTGACTGTTCTCTAGTAAATACAGAAATTTTAATTGACACCTTGTTCAATGCCAGGGTATATACTGCTTTGGATGATTGTTTCTTGTTTCATTGTTCTTCCTTCAATAAATCTGAGCTAATTCCGAGACACACGTTTAGTACTTTTTTCTTGTTTATCCTATTTATTTTATGTATATATATATATATATATACATATATATATATATATATATATATATATATATATATATATATATACTGTATTATTTTGTCTCCTTTGTAACATCTTTTGTATAATTTTATAAACACTGCCTTGCTTTTCAGATTGAATATATAAACTTTAATAGAGTCTTTCCTCTTGCTTCATAAAATTGTCAATTGTGCAATTGTCCTACATACGTTATTGGTGGTAGCTAGTAGTTTTCCTTGGGTTATTGTGGAGCTTGGCAGTGACTATACCAAGGTATATATATATATATATTCCATGCATTGGAATCAGTTGTATGTGTACAATACGGTCACTGTGTGTTCCCCAATAATCACCCTAGTAGTGAAAGCAGCCGTCACTTCCATCAATCATAGGTAGATTGTGTATTCTCCTGATGATTGAAGGCAGAGGAGTGCTGTTCGTAACCAATTGGTAGCAGTGGTAGAATATCTACATGATCTCCCAGTCTGTCTCCATAACATTTGGTGGCAGCGGTGGGATATCTGCGTGATCTCCCTGTCTGTCTCCTTGGTAGAAGGGCATTTTCAAGGCTTGTTTATTGGGGACAGACTGGCAAAACTACAAACAATTAAATAGATTTTGTTTTACAAATGTAAACTGAATGAACGACAGATCAGACCTGGCATGTTTCACAACAATGTGTATTATTAAAGACATAAGTTGTAGACTTCATTTAACTTAATGACAAAAGAAAAAACTCATCCCTGCTACTTTATGAACACATTTCCCTTATTGAGTTTGGCTGGTTGACCTTTTTAGCATTACAAGTTGAAGGACAGTATTAGTAAAATGTAGTATTTGTTTGAAATGTACAGTAGCTGCAATATGGTGATGACTTTCAAGGTTTATGCCGCTTAGGGACTGTGTGATACCCTATTACAAGGACAACTGTACTTAAAGTACCGCTTTAATTTTTATTTTTACAAATCAAGAGTACACATGAAAATAAGCAACCTCTTAATATATCTTTTCAGACAAATTTGCTTCCTTCTCTGCCAGAATTGATTAGTCATTATAAATATTCTCAATTCTCCTAGCTTGAGGCCTTCTGAATTTGGACTGTGCTAGTGTCTGGTAAGGTACAGATCCTCCTTTTTTTCTTCCTTTTCTCTCGCTCCCGTTAAGTCTCCTCTTGTTTTTTATGTCATTTACCAGTCTGAAAAACTGTTCTTCATTCTCTGTTCTTCATTCTGTTCCGTATCATGTAAAAATGTGGAAGACCTTAAAAACCGCTATGTGAATCCTTACGGTATGCTATTGAGACTTTTCATGTTTTGTCATAAGATATTATATTGCTTTGCTTCAATATGCTGTTGCCATGTGCATGATTTTTCTATATGCTGATTTTGCCTTTTTTATATAAAATTCTTAATTCTGAGGTAAAATCTTTATTCAGTGAAAACTTTCCCATTATTATTATTACAGAAATAGGAAATGTCAATTGCTACTGATGAAATTCTATGATGATGGAATGAGGGAGGAGCTAGAGATAGAGGGAGAAGCTAGAGGCAGAGGTAGGAGCTAGAGGCAGCGGTAGGAGCTAGAGACAAAGGGAGAAGCTAGAGGTAGAGGTAGAAGCTAGAAGCAGGGGGAGGAGCTGGAGGCAGAGGGAAGAGCTAGAGGCAGAGGTTGGAGCTAGAGGCAGAGAGAGAAGCTGGAGACACAGAGAAGAGACAGAGGGAGAAGCTAGAAGGAAGAGCTAGAGGCAGAGGAAGAGGCTAGAGGCAGAGGGAGGAGCTAGAGGCAGAGGGAGAAGCTAGAGGCACAGGTAGGAGCTAGAGGCAGAGGAAGGCGCTGTAGGCATAGAGAGGAGAAAGTGGGAGAAGCTAGAGGCAGATGGAGAAGCTAGAGGCATAGGTAGGAGCTAGAGGCAGGAGCTAAAGGCAGAGAGACGAGACAGAGGGAAAAGGTAGAGGCTATGGAGAAGCTAGAGGCAGAAGGATCAGCTAGAGGCAAAGTTAGCTAGAGGAAGAGCTACACCGCCTCAACATCAGTAACAACTGCCATCTACTATCTTAGTAATGGGAAAGAATTGAATTGAATACAGATTTTCCCTGAGACTTAAGAATTTTGCCTGTAGACTGTGAGACCTTGTGGGCAGGGTCCTCTCTCTTCCTGTACCGGTCTGTGTCTTGTACTGTTCATGATTATTGTTCATGTTTTTACTATAAATGGTGCTATAATAATAAATAATAATAATAATAATAATAATAGCTGACTAATTCTGGCAGAGAAAGAAGCAAATTTGTCAGATAGGATATACAACAAAGTTGCTTATTTTCATGTGAATTATTGATGGATGAAATAAAAATGAAAATAGCGGTTACACTTTAAATGTATGATGGAGAATTATCTACTTCACGACTGTGAAGTTCAGGACTTATCTTGTTTGCAACGTTTCACCTCAATCAGACACTTCATTTCATTGTTGCTTAACTATAGATACATACAGTCAATGTCATCGCTGTGATTGAATATACTTACAGTGCTAGCAATATTGGTAAAGAAGCCCTAGTGTTTGACTTTATAGTGACCATCCATGCAGAAAATGTTGAAGTTTGACCAAAGGCATTAGTGAATTAGGTGGATAATACAATGACTGAAACATAACAAGTTCAAATTTAAGGCCTTTATCTGTAAATGAGCGCTCTATTAGAAATCATCTATATACCATATTTACAGATGCTATAATATATATATATATATTTTCTCTTAAAAGTAACATTTTTCTGTTCACAGTGCCAATATCTGTACAGGTAGCATTTCACAACTCGTCAGTATTTTGGCATGGGGATCAGTAGCTCTGTATATACAGAAAATAGAGCAGATACAGAAAATAGAGCAGATGCAAAAAAAAAAAAAAAAAAAAAAAAAATAATAATAATAAAATACATCTGCTGTAATGACATTTATAAACCCTTTGTGATAAAGTGGCCATGAGTTGTAAAAGCCAAACAAGTCCAGACCACAGTTTATTCCAACTCTCGTTTCACGGAGTGGTGCTTGCTAAATCCAAAGTGGTGTGAAAACATTCAAAAGTGTCTGTACATTTGTAGGGAAGTGTGGGTAGTGCTTCATTTATACCTTTTGTTCTGAGCTAGACAATATAAAAAGTAGAAATAAAGAGCATATCTTGCTTGCGATACTTTACATATTCGTATAAAGTTGTCTTGTCACATAGATCTCTTCTGAGTACAGTTGATGCTGGTGTTTTTTTCCCCATTCTGCTGTGGTTTTGTTCATTATTTTGTATTTGCTCGTGAACAATGTTGGATGTCACTCAAGAGGTTGGGGGTAGTTTTCATGAAACGCAGTAGAAAAGTGCTATGTTTCGCTACATTAGTCTGCATATGGCATTCTCTAGTTGGAAGGTTCATTCAGGAGAAACCGCCTATCCCTGTGTCCTCGTGTCTAATCAGACAGATTGATCACAGGAGAATAAGGGTGCTGGTGTTGCCCAGGCTGAAATGAATGAGATGCTCGAAAGGCTGATATAACATGATACCAGACAGTGAGTAACCACTGTTACCCAGATTACTATACTCTGCTTCCTTCTGACCTCTCTTAGACCTGTTGTAAAAAGCAACAACAGCCCACCTGAGGTTGATAAGAATCCCTCTTCATTGAAAGCAGCTAAGGAAAAGGCAACAAAGACAATAGAAGATCTGGTCACTAGGGAGCTCCACCTTCACTGATATTTTGGTTGCCTTTGTCTTCAGTTACTGGCCCCGATCGATCTTTGCTCTTGCTGCGTTGCTTATGTGTAAGCGCTCTCCACTTAGACTTGTTCTTCCTGAGGTGACTTAACATATTTACAGATAGAGGAGTGTCTCCTGTAAATTTTGCCCACTCCATAAACAGTGGCTCTGCAATGTAGTTTATAAAGCCTAAGGACAAAAGAAAGAAAAAAAGAATATTAAGAAATGCAAATGAGGAGCTGACCTGGAAAGACAACAAATGTAGCTTTAGTTTAATATTTTCCAGTTAAGGATGAAATTGGGTGGCTGCAAAAACATTATCAGCAAAACCCCAGAGAGTTTATTTTACCCTTTTGGTGATATCTTTTTATTAGTTGACTAAAGGCTCCCGTACATGTAAGAGTAAATTATACCCATACTGGTGGGTTTGGCCAACAGTCTAATGTGTATATGGGCTCCCAACTCTCTTTCCGACAGGTGATGTACAGATAAGTGTCCAGAATGTCCGAATTTGGACTGCCCAGCCTTTTCTTTGCTGAGATTAGCTGCCACCAGAATAATCTGGCAGCGGCTTTCTCATAGAGAACACAGGAGCATTTGGCAGAATTTTCTTCTCCATCATCTCCTGACATTGTGCTCGGATTCTCCTTCCCAAGGGTATCGGTAAGCTGACACTTGGAGTTTGATTGGGGTATCATTGCCATAGTCGATCCCATTCTCTCGCATGACATAATCAACACTTGTGTGACCCTGGCATTAATGTGACAATTGCAAGTGTTTTGTTTAAGGCTTGTGCCACACTTACGTGACAAAACTTAACGTTTTTGTCACGTACGTGTTAAAGGGGTGGTTTGCTTCCCGTGTGCCGTGTTTATGGCACGTACGTATTCTCCATGTGTTATACGTAATAATGCGGCCAAAGCCACGCCCCGCTGACGCTGCGTCTGGCCCCCAGTGAAGGAGAAGCGTTGTTCAAATTCACTGGGGGTCGGATGCAGGGGACAGCCGCGGCAGAGACTGCAGGTCTGGTGGAGGTATGTGTTTTTATTATTTTTACACTGACACATGTCTTTCTCCGGCACGTGTCACACGGGCCCGCATCCACACTACATCTGTGTGGTACGGGTGTGGGCCGTGTAACACCCGTGCTGCTGGAGCAACACGGACATGTCAGCGTTTTTAAAAAACGGACACACGTTAGTAGGGAACGGACACTCGTTCCGTTCCTGAATGCTTACGTGCGTCCAAAACAATAATAATATATAGGACCACGTGGGCCCATGTCTCCGGTACGTGAAAAAAAAGGCACACACGTACTGGAGGCACGTGAGTGTGGCAGAGGCCTAAGACAAACCAGGATTAACCTTTTAAGAGCCAGGCCATTTTTCATTCTTGCACTTTTGTTTTATCCTTCCCCTTTTCCAAGAACCTTTTCTATCAACAAAACTGTATAAGGCTCTGTGCGCACTAGGCCGTTTTGCCCGCGGATTTGCTGCGGAAATTTCTTGAGAAATGTCTGCAATCTTTGTGCAGACATTTCCCAGCAAATCCTATGAGAAAAAAAAATAGCTGTGCGCACACTGCGGATTTTTCTCAAGAAATTTCCTTGAGAAGATTTTCTCAAGAAACTTTCTTGAGAAAATGAGCATGTCCATTATTTTCCGCAGGTACCTGCGGAATACCCCCGGAATTTCACTCCATTCACTGTAATGTAATCGCGAAATTCCGGGGGTATACCGCAGGTAGCAAATGATGTGCGGTATACCCCCGGTATAGCCGCGATTTACCTGCGGTAATGCTCATCGCTGCCTGCGGTTTTGCAGGAAGCGATGTCATTATGCCAGGAAGAGGAAGCGGAGCAGAGTAAACACAGACGTCACACTCCCTGGACGCCGCACAGAAGCGCTTCCGTGCAACCTCCAGGTGCCCGTGCAGTCTGTGTCCCGCTCCAGCCTCGCGGCTGCCTGCACTGCAGGGTGTCAGTGTCTGCCCGCAGTGTCCGCAGCTTGTCACCCTGCAGTGTCAGTGTGTGCCCGCAGTATCGGCAGCTTGTCACGCTGCAGCGCAGGCAGACACTGACACAGGCAGACACTGACACTGCACTGCAGGGTGTCAGTGTCTGCCCGCAGTATCAGCAGCTTGTCACGCGGCAGCGCAGGCAGACACTGACACCCTGCAGTGCTGGCAGCCGCGGGGATGATGATCGCTGCTGTCAGGAGGTGAGATCATTACCTGCTGTGACGATCTCCTGCCTCCTGACGTCACCGCTGTCACTGCTGTCTATGCCCGTCTCGCGGGCGGCCCGAGACTGTCACTAGCGGTGACGTCACGGGATCTCGCGATACGTCTGACAATGCGGCGGGCATAGAAGTCAGTGACAGCTCTGACGTCAGCAGTACAGGAGATCATCACAGCAGGTAATGATCTCATCTATGCTCCTGATGGCAGCGCTCTGCATCCCATGCAGTGACCTGGGCTATTGATGTTAGCTCAGGTCACTGCATTGCTCTCCCAGCCAATGGGGAACATTCTGTTCTTCATTGACTGAGACAGCGACTATGGTATGGATCGCCGTGCACCCCCCCCTCCTTATTGGATTACGCCGGACGTGGAATTGATTGTTCTTTTCAATAAATTGGTTAAAGAGGGAATGTATTGGGGAGTGTTTTTTCAAATAAAACTTTTTTTGTTGTCTATTTTTTATTTCTTACTGACTGGGTTGGTGATATCGGGTATCTGATAGACGCCTGACCTCACAAACCCCAGGGCTTGATGCCAGGTGACATTACACATCTGGCATCAACCCCATATATTACCTCGTTTGCCAACGCACCAGGGCAACGGGATGAGTTGGGGCGAAGCGTCAGAATTGGCACGTCTAATGGATGCGCCACTTCTGGGGCGGCTGCGGCCTGTTATTTTTAGGTTTGGGAGTGTCCAATAACAGTGGACCTCCCTAGTCTGAGAATACCAGACCACAGCTGTCCGCTTTACCTTGGCTGGTGATCCAATTTGGGGGGGACCCCATGTTTTTTGTTTTAAATTATTTATTTAATGTAAAATAACAGCGTGGGGTGCCCTCTATTTTGGATTACCAGCCAAGGTGAAGCTGCCAGCTGTGGTTTGCAGGCTGCAGCCGTCTGCTTTACCTTAGCTGGCTACAAAAGATGGGGGGACCTCACGTCAGTTTTTTTTTAATTATTTATTTGTTTTATGGCTAAATACAAGGCTAAGCACCCTTTAGTGCCACATGAAAGTCACTAAAGGGTGCCAGCTTAGAATATGCAGGGGGGTGGGACATTATATAGGTCTTTCTCATCTATCTATCTATCTATCTATCTATCTATTCATCTATCCATCTTTCACTCTATCCATTATCTGTCTATCGATTATCTATATTATTTATTGCAAAACAGCAGGGACCAACCTGCGGTAAATCCGCGGTAAATCCGCGGCAAATCCGCATGGGTTTTTCCCGCGGATTTTTCCGCAGGTGCGGAAATCTTCCACTCCCAGAAGTTTCTCAAGAAATTTTCTTGAGAAAATTCACATTTCTAGTGCGCACAGAGCCTAAGGTCTTGTTTTTTCTAGGACAAATTACAGTTTTGACTAACACCAGTCATTTTGCTGTAAAGTGTACTTGAAAACAGGGAAAAAAAAATTTACAATTTTGCTATTGATTTTTGTATTTTATTTTTATTGTGTTCATTGTGCAGTAAAAGTGACCTGGTAGTATAATTCTGCAGATCAGTTTCATTATGCTGATACCAAACATAAGGTTTTCCTTATATTTTAGTAGTTAAAAAATTAAAAATAAATAAAAATTGCCTTTTGTTGCCATTTTTTTTAGATCCATAACTTTTATTGTTTTATTAATGGAGCTGTGTGTGGGCTTGTTTTTTTGCGCATTGAGTTGTTTTTATTGATACCACTTTGAGATATATACAAAGTTTTGATTGCATTTGAAAGGGGATTTATGGTTTGAGCAGTTTGATCTACATTTTTTTCCATTTCACCAGTCATCTTATTGAAAAAATATTTATACATCTTATTAATTTGAGCCATTAATGCATGTGAGGTACCATATATGTTAATTTTTTATTTTCTCCATTGTGCTAGTTTTGTTTTTTTAATCATTTATAAATGTTTTTTCCCTTTTTTTATTAGTCCCCTTCATTCAATATTTTGCAATCCTATAGTATCACAGTGGATTGTGAAATGGACAAACTCTTATGATAGCTGGGCTTCATAGGAGTTGTAACATGGCATACATCGGGTATTCAGTAAGACCGCAGCAGGCATGGCATATGATAGACAGCCCATGCTCACGTTGAGTGACCATTGCCATGGTGGAGTCTTGTTAAATGCCTCTGCTTGACAGCTGTATTTAAGATATTAAACTGATACAACCAGAGGTTTTGTCGCATGCTGACTATGTAATACAGCCAGTACTCTTGCTATTTATAGCAGGCTTGGCTCCTGAACCCGTTTCTTATAGTGATAGCACCTTTAAGATTTTCATATTATGTTATTTCAATTTTAACTTTAACTGTGATATTTATTATATTTTGATTAGTGATGGGCGGATCCGGACTATAAAAGTGGTACATGAGGGTGTTTTTTTGTATTTTATTTCAAATAAAGGATTTTTTCGGTGTTTGTGTTTATTCCTTTCACTTACAGATTAATAATGGGGGGTATCATAGACCATCCCATTACTAATCTAGGGCTTAGTGGCAGCTGTGAGCTATCATTAACCCCTTATTACCCCGATTGCCACTGCTCTACGGCAATTGGGAGGAGTCAGGTAAAGTTCTGGGATTGTTGTATCTAATGGATGCGACAATTCTGGGCAGCTATTTTTAGGCTGGTGGGGCAATTAACCATGGGCCTTCCCAGCCTGAGAATACCAGCCCCTAGCCGTCGGCTTTATCAGGGCTGGGTATCAAAATTGGGGGGGGGGACTGCACAAAGATTTCTAAAATTATTTATTTAAATAATTTAAAAAAAATTCAGCATGGGGTTTCTCTTATTTTGATACACAGCCAAGATAAGCACACAGCTGGGGGCTGCAGCCTGTAGCCTATGCCAATTTTTTAATTTATTAATTTTTACACCAATATAGACACGCTCACAGCATCTCTGATTGCAAGCAGTCAGACACGCCGTCACACAGGATGGGGGTGCGGTCTGACTGCAACCAATCACAGATGCTGGGACTGCCGGTCGGTGGGGAAAGCGGTGCATATCCATGAATATAATGGGCGGACCTGGAAATAGTGTTACAGCCATGTGGAGACTGATAAGTATAATGCGTCTGCTCTCATCCCCCTAGACCTTTCTACCACCATTTTAAAGTGCATCATTCGGGTTCCATAGACTTAAATGGGGATCGGTGTCCGGACAGATATCTGGATTAATTCCAGGCCCCAACCAGGTTTTTTTTTAAAAAATCAGGTTGGTCCCGCCGATCCTGTGTACCTGCGGGTTCTCCCATCACTAATTTTGATCGCTTAGGGTTGCAATTCAGCATTGCTTTAGCTTATATAACATTCATTCTGCAAATTTCTTTCATTAATAAATGCTTACTTTTGATTATAGGTTTGCTCTTTGACATACTATCTGCTGTTATTATGTGTACTGTTGAATACGATAATAATGATTTCAAGTGCACTCACCAATTTGTATATTGGGTATTGAATCCTTTTGCTGATTGCAAAGTGGGCTTATTTCTAGGCCATACTTCCGTTCAAGGTCTCCTATGAAGCAAATAAAAATGTATTTTAGTTCCCCAATATTGCCTTTCTCACCGACTGCATACACATTACATGCCAAGGTGGAGTCAAGGGTCCAGAATTAAAATTCACAGAATTAGAGAGGTATTTAATAGGCATCTCGTGCTGCATGTTACCCTTTTCAGTTACATAAAGTAGGAAACTATTTGATTCTATAAATGCAACCATACACAGTGATTTAGTGAGACACATATTGGGGAGAAGTACATTTGTGTGTTCCTGAACATTGTATTGTGCCATTGATTTAGATTTGGACTACACTGTGACTCTGGCCACATCATCTATCAGTTCGCCTGACAACTCTGTTTTAGTAAATTCTTGCATTCCCCATGAAATAACAAATTTGGGGCATCTCAAAAGACTTTCAAATCAATGCTGACAGTATAAAATTAATTCACTAATCAAATTGTCATAAAGGAATAACAGGAGTACAATATAATGCAGAGTTCTACCACCAATCCATGATGTACAACTGCTTGGAGCCCCACTATTTGGGTCATTACCAATCACTGGTTTACTGTCCCTGCTTTTTATGTCTAAATTTAGGTGAGTTGTATGGCATTTTTGTCCATCTAAAAGCCTCCATTTACACATTTGACTAAAGTTAGAAGATCCTTCACCCGACTTTTGACTAATGTCTACGGGGACCTTTAGATAGACCTAAACTATACCCAACTTTTCCAACTTTAAATATGAAAAGTTGTGTATGGAGGTCTTCCAACTCTCACCAACAGGTGATGAGGTGAGAAAAATGTGGGTTTTCCAAAGGCAGATTCTTTTTCATCTCGGGGAGATAAGCCACTGCTAGAGGAATGTGGCAGCGGTTCTCTCATAGAGAACATTGGAGTGCTTGGTTGACCAGAGCGTTCCACTGTATGGTGGACATGGGGGACTAAATAGCAAAACGCAATTACCCCAAAGTGTGAACAAATAATAGCTGGGTAAAAATAAAATATAACTTTTAATATATAAATTAAAACCAGGGGATACAATACAAACAAAACAATGAAAAACCCTCCAGAGATACTGCAAGGGTCAAGACACTGCTATCAATGCGGCAAGAATGGTAAAATGCACTAACAATGATAGCAGAGAGTAACAAGGTAGAAGGGTGATTTTTTACACCCCACAACTAAATGCAAAATGTTACCCAAATATTTCTATTTTTCTATTTCTATATTTCATACCTCATGTAAAAATGGGTATATATGATTAACAAACACCCAAGAAATATTTTTTACGTCAAAAAAGGAACAATCTCACCGGTGTGTTGTCTTGCTCCAGTACAGATGTTCATGGAAGAACTGCTGGATCTCCAATGTGGAGCTATCACATATAGCTGCACTGTACCCCTTAATTACTGACCCGCAGGTGGCGAGCTCAAGAGTCTCCCTCCCTACACGTTTCATTTTGGACTCATCAGGGGAGCTTCATTTAAACCGGAGCACAACAAATACACCTCCTAAACAGAGGTAGAAGCCAGATCTGCATTTAGATGTGGGGTGTAAAAAATCACCCTTGTACCTTGTTACTCTCTGCTATCATTGTTAGTGCATTTTACCATTCTTGCCGCATTGACAGCAGTGTTTTGACCCTTGCAGTATCTCTGGAGGGTTTTTCATTGTTTTGTTTGTATTATATCCCCTGGTTTTAATTTATATATTAAAAGTTATATTTTTTTTTGGACTTGAGGGACACAGTTTATCTAACAACCATGTAATATGTATTAGGCCCTTTTAGTTTATGTAAGATGTAGAACATTTAAGTAAAATCATGGTTCAGAGCCAACTATAATATCCACATCAATACTCATAACTATGAAATTCACAATGCCATGATGGTACGTGACTGTGTATAAGGATTTGGAGGATGTAGAACTCCCATAAGAAGAATACACTGTATATCTCTCTTTTGTAAGTTTCATTATTAGCAGAAAAAAATTAAATGTTATGAAAGTTTCTCATATTCCATGTTTAATAAATGCTGCAAGACACTGGGTCTCCCAAAATTCATCGTAGAGTCTTTTGTAAGAAGCTCATCGCATCTACTGCGTAATTACAGAAATGAATGCAAGCTATGGTAATTCACTTTGTTCTGGAGACCTGGCTTTGTCCTGAGAGTATCTTTTAACCTTTGTTTAAAAAATGGCTGGGAGTTATTGGTTTGGCTCAGGAATTCTGGACACACTGCTGTAAATTTCTGGCAATATCTAACCTTGTTTGTAGAATTCTTCGCAGACTCGCTCACTCCACTGCTTGCTCAGCTCCCACACACGGCAAGGATTGCAGATGTCAGCACACTTCAGGGCAATCTGAAAGAACAATCCAGTTCAGTAACAATGAGGTAAGAATACTGAGTAATCATGTCATGTCTGAAAATTAATGTAACTGAAGGCCCTATCACAGTCCTTCTGCCCCGGTATACAGTACTACATGGCTCCAGGGTGTTCAATATTACATTTTGCAGGAACTGGCTGTGAACCAATTGGATGTACCCTAATAAATATTGGTGCAGGTAAGTAATGGTATACAATGCTAAAGCCAAATAAAGCAAGTATTTCGGCATGTTAGAGAAAGACAAATACTGCCAGGACAGAGGCCATGTGTACACAGTGACTCAATTGGCTCCATTCAAATGAATGACTATGTCCACGTTCCCAAGGGAACATGTCGGATTCCCACAGAAACCCAGATGTAGTGCTTGAGGTTTAATGTGAACCTAGCCAAAATTGGTCCATACATCAAGTCTCCAAGGATGTTTGGTGCCCTTTTAATAACATTTCATACTGTTCATAAAATTCAACAACATGGCTGCTAGTTTGGTAGAGTAGCAGAAGAGCAGCCACAGCCAGTATGTGGGAGACTTAGCTCTCCATGTTCCAGCAGGCATACACAGCAGAACTATCTGAGAAAGTGTAGCACAGCATGGAGAACAGCTCTAAAGATAAGGAGAATTAAGAACCTAGCTGTAATGGATGTCTACCCCTGAAGGAGAAATGCCCTGGTCCCCCAGTGTACACAGTTTTCTGTGGAATCTCAGAAGTTAGTGGCCGACAGTGAAGATCGGAACCATGCTACAGTACATGTTATGACAAATGGAGGGTATTGGGATTTGGAGGCCCACTAGGGTATCATAGCCCTGCAGAGTGGAAGAAGAGATCCAGAGTGTTAGTATAGGACTCCAGCGTGTTATAGGGCCTACTGGCTGTCCTCGAAGAGCGTACTGTGTAGCACTCCCCACTTATTCAAAGTATGGCTGTATCTGCTGCTATTATTGTTCATACTGGAACCCTATAAAAATCGTGACTCTGTGACTAACAGAAGTGTAACCATCAAAATTGTACCACCAATCTGCTATCAGCCTACTGCTATTAAAACTAACGGTTTCTTGTGATTTACAACACCATGCCTGCTGTCTCTCGTGATTCCTTCCTACGTCATCATCACGTGGGAAGGCGACTGACCATTCATCCGTGAGGGAACAGTAATTGCCCATCACTGCATCATTGTACCAGGTACCATAGACACTAAAGATCTGAACCATGTTCGATGTACGGTTCCCTGTGCAGTGCACAAGCAGAAACTGATGTATAACTGCCCAAAGTGTTTTAGTCTCAAGGTATTACAGGATACCTTACTGCCTAACTAGCTATATTATAATTGCAAATTTTCAGGGCACACAGGCCTGGGTAAAAACAGACAAAATAATGGGCCTGTATTCCCTGAAAACTTGCAATTACAATTCCCCCTTGGTAAAGACCATAGCAATTAGCATTTAATGAAAAGAGCGATCTCTCTAGAGTATGGCAGATTTAAAAACAAGCAAACAATGTTTTCAGTCAGTGCACAGAAAGGGACAGAGCGGGAAAAGTGATCACAAGGGTAAGCCACTTGACCACAGCCTCCTCAATTACTATAAATCCCCCCGTGCCACCATCCAGTACATATATCACTGATCTGTGGATGCCCGGGGGGCTTTAAAATGCAGCAAAAGGTAAGCAATGTGGGTAGTTATGACTGCTTATGTCAAAACTAGAGATGAGCCAGCAGTAGAATGCTCTGGTGCTCGGTAGTTGTCATGAGCAGTTGGATGCTTGGATGGGCACAACTTGAGTACCTGAGTATAATGGAGGTTAATTGGGGACATGAGCATTTTTCCAGGAAATCTTCCTGAAAAATGATCGAGTCTTCTGTTGACTTCCATTATACTCGGGTATTCGAGTCGAGCCCATCAGAGTATTTAACTGCTCTTTATGAGTGCCAGGCACCTGAGCATGGTAGTGCTCTCTCATCACTTGTCAGAACATTTAAGTTTAGGACATTGTTCAAATTTGGCCAAAAAGTGACTCACTCATTTAACAATAGTCAAGCTGCTTATTTATAAACTAAGCAAGCAAGGAAATGTATGCTTTAGACTAAGATATTATTTTTACCTGTAACATAAAATGCCGGTGGTCTGTATCTGTTAGAATGAGATCTTTATTGACAAGATGATCTTTAAAACGGCTTAGAAATTCATTTTGACGATTTATGTCTGTCGATAATATTAAAGAACCCAATTGTTGTTCAATATCCAGCCTGAAATGACATCAAATGGTTGGGGTGACTAATGACAACCAAAAAACACCCATGTTAAAGTCAATGTTTCCCTATATGAAGTGCAGCCCCATTTGTTGTGACATGGATTCTAGTGGGCCGTCTAGTCTAGCTGGGGAACTAGACCTCCATTGGACATGAGTGGAGCTGTTCTGGGAAAGAGCAGACTTTTTTTGTAATAGTGGACAAACTCTTTAACTGTTTCTTTTTTTTTTAAGTATCATTAGCAGTCATTCTGACTGTGCTTAGGCCGGTTTCACACATCCAGCATTTCGCCGCTTTGCCGGATCCGTCACACTCCAGTACAGTGCAATACAGTACAATGGCATAGCGGCAAGCTTCGGTCACATGCTTCGGTCACATGACGGCATGTAATAATAAGGAATAACGTTTGGAACACCATTCTAAGTCTGAACTGGGTGCAAAAACCTAAAAAAACATCACTATGGGGAGATAAGGTATACACACCAGTGACTATGTAAGGGGAATACATGGAATAGCAGAAACTGCTGTGTGAATACTGACTTGAAAAATCCAATAGCTATATGTAAGAGTGAAAATGTGAAAAATGGAATCTGCATTACTGCCATGATCATATGAATCAAGAGAAATTTAGCTTCAGTAGCTAAATTTCTCTTGATTCATATGTTCATGGCAGTAATGCAGATTCCATTTTTCACATTTTCACTCTTACATATAGCTATTGGATTTTTCAAGTCAGTATTCACACAGCAGTTTCTGCTATTCCATGTATTCCCCTTACATAGTCACTGGAGTGCATACCTTATCTCCCCATACATGACAGCATGTGACCGGAGCTTGCTGTGATAACATTGTACTGTATTACACTGTACTGGAGTGTGACAGATCCAGCAAAGTGGTGAAATGCCGGATGTCTGAAACCGGCCTTAAAATACAAACACATGGATGGCAATACAAATGACAATATGGGTGAAATTGTCCAAGTTTTCTGAATGTAAATAGGATAGTTTTCCATACTCTTGTCTGATACTGGCCTAATCTACAACAGTAAGATACATTTTGGCATATCTAAAAATATTTATTTGGAAACACTGAAAACATCATGTTCTAGTTTACTCAATGGCAATCCCATTTTAAGATAAAAATATGTCCTGTACGGTTTGTGTGTTTTTTCTTTATCTTTTACAAAACTCTATGACCCTGAATAAAGTATGAGAACAAAATGTATGAAGGGATGTGAAAGTGATTACAAATTTACTTTGCGTTTTAGAATGTAAAAACAAATATTTTGAAGGAAATAATAATAATAAAGTTACAGGGTTTCATAATACTTACGTTGTTTCCTTTGACAAATGTGCAAATAACCTTGATTCTCTCAGCATGCCTACAGTGGATCTCCAGTGATGGTTTTCTAAAACTGATGTGTTCTATAGCAGGAGAGCAATAAAATACAAAAATATACATTGTCAAAAATTAATCACAGGGTATTATTAATATAAGGTAACCTATCGTCTAGTCAGTGTAGTGTTTACCCCACTAAATATGATAAACCAATTACATTGTTATGATCTTATTCCTCCTGAATTGCATGACTGTACTGAGGAGCAGTTTTGGCATGTTCATGACTGCACTGTACTCACTGTTTCCTGGTCAGCACTGGGTCACTGGTGCCGCTCCAGGAGTATTGGCTAACGTCGTATTGACAGAGGTGCAGCCAATCAGTGAGCTCAGCAACACTGACAAGGGTGTTTTGTCTATACGGGCAGAGCTACTGAGCTCACTGATCGGCGGCTGCACTGTTGACATGAAGTCAGTGCCTCAGCCAATTCCAGACACAAGGAGCAAGGTTAGAGGCTCAGCGCTGGAACCAGGAACGACAAGGAAACAGTGGTTTGTTGACTTATAACAAGCTGAAGTCAAGGACAAAGACTGTCACTAAGGGACAACCCCTTTACGAAGCAAAGTATAGGTGGAACAAAGATGTGTCATAATATAGTGTCAATCCAATATTAGCGCTTAACAAGCTGTATAAAATAATGAATGACAAGGGACAACATTGGTATATTATTAGTGATGAGCGAGTGCTCAGTACTCGATAGCAGCAGTTGGATGCTTGGATGGACAAGACTCAAGTGACTGAGTATAATGTAAGTCAATCGGGAACTCAACAATTTTTCAGGGAACTCTTCCAGAAAAATGCTTTATTTCGCCCATCTGAGCATCCAACTGCTCGTTACGAGTACTCAAGCATGGTAGTGCTCACTCATCACTATCTATGATCTATCCAACATTCAACACCTAGCATTCCCACCGATCAGCTGTTTTCAGCCCTGGTGATGGCTGGATGTAATCAGTGTGTGGAGTCGCAACAGCAAAGCTCGAAACACTGCCATTCAAGTGGATGGAAGAGAAGCAGCAGTACCCGAATATGGCCACTACACAGTGAACAGTGCTGTTCCAACAATGTACACAGTACATCCGGAAATCTTGGGAGCAGCAAGCAGCTGACTGGAAGGAGTAATGGCTGTCAATTCTCCACCGGTCAGATATTGATGACCTATTCCTCTGACAGATCATTAATACTGTAGGTCTAGAAACCCCCCTGAATAAACTCATTTGAGAGATTACAGTATTTCTTAGAGGAAAAATAAAGCTCCCAACTGCAATTATCTTGTCATTGAAAATATTGGAAAGGTTGTTGGAAAACCAACTTGATCCTAAAAGCAAGTGTGAACCAAACATCTGTCACACTAGTTCAATATGGGAATTAATGAAAACTGTCTAAGGCCCCCTTCACACGTCCGTGAAACACGTGCGTGTTTGTTCCGTTTCCGTATATACCGGAGACACGGACAAACATGCACCAATGTTAATCTATGATTGTGGTCACACGTGCGTTATTTCATTATGTCCGTGTGTGCGTGTCCGTGATCCATATGTGTTTGCGTTTTGCACGGATGCATGTCCGTTATCTGCACGGAGCACGCACACGTGGACACAATGAAAGTCTATGGGTATGTGCACACACGTTAGTAAACACGTATGCATCTACCTATAGTCCATGTCCGTTTGGTGTTTTTATTTCTAGTGATGTCGGCCATTCTTTCTATTTCTGTGTATGTCGGTCAATCTCCCTGAGTCCGTCGGTCGGTCTCTCTGTCGGTCTCTCTGTCTGTCTGTCCCTCTCTCACAGTCTGTCGGTCAGTTTCCCCCCCTCTCTCATACTTACCGTTCCCCGATCACCGGCGCGGCACTGCACGGCATTCACACTGCTGCGGCGGCTTTTACTATTTTGAAAAAGCCGGCCGCTCATTAAACAATCTCGTATTCCCTGCTTTCCCCGCCCACCGGCGCCTATGATTGGTTGCAGTGAGACACGCCCCCACGCTTAGTGACAGCTGTCTCACTGCACCCAATCACAGCAGCCGGTGGGCGTGTCTATACTGTGCAGTAAAATAAATAAATAAATAATTAAAAAAAACGACGTGAGGTCCCCCCCAATTTCAATACCAGCCAGATAAAGCCATACGGCTGAAGGCTGGTATTCTCAGGATGGGGAGCTCCACGTTATGGGGAGCCCCCCACCCTAACAATATCAGTCAGCAGCCGCCCAGAATTGCCGCATACATTAGATGCGACAGTTCTGGGACTGTACCCGGCTCTTCCCGATTTGCCCTGGTGCTTTGGCAAATCGGGGTAATAAGGAGTTAATGGCAGCCCATAGCTGCCACTAAATCCTAGATTAATCATGTCAGGCGTATCCCCGAGATACCTTCCATGATTAATCTGTAAATTACAGTACATAAACACACACACCCGAAAAAATCCTTTATTAGAAATAAAAAACACAAACATATACCCTGGTTCAACAATTTAATCAGCCCGAAAAAGCCCTCCATGTCCGGCAGAATCCAGGATGGTCCAGCGTCGCATCCAGCTCTGCTGCATGGAGGTGACAGGAGCTGCAGCACGCACCGCCGCTCCTGTCAGCTCCACGCGGCAAATGAAGAGTGCCGCGCGATCAGCTGAGCTGTCACTGAGGTTACCCGCTGTCACTGGATCCAGTGTTGACAGCGGGTAACCTCAGTGACAGCTCAGCTGATCGCGCGGCACTCTTCATTTGCCGCGTGGAGCTGACAGGAGCGGCTGTGTGTGCTGCAGCTCCTGTCACCTCCATGTAGCAGAGCTGGATGCGACGCTGGACCATCCTGGATTTCGCCGGACATGGAGGGCTTTTTCGGGCTGATTAAATTGTTGAACCAGGGTATATGTTTGTGTTTTTTATTTCTAATAAAGGATTTTTTCGGGTGTGTGTGTTTATTTACTGTAATTTACAGATTAATCATGGAAGGAATCTCGGGGAGATGCCTGACATGATTAATCTAGGATTTAGTGGCAGCTATGGGCTGCCATTAACTCCTTATTACCCCGATTTGCCAAAGCACCAGGGCAAATCGGGAAGAGCCGGGTACAGTCCCAGAACTGTCGCATCTAATGTATGCGGCAATTCTGGGCGGCTGCTGACTGATATTGTTAGGGTGGGGGGCTCCCCATAATGTGGAGCTCCCCATCCTGAGAATACCAGCCTTCAGCCGTATGGCTTTATCTGGCTGGTATTGAAATTGGGGGGGGGAAGCACGCCGTTTTTTTTTAATTATTTATTTATTTATTTTACTGCACAGTATAGACACGCCCACCGGCTGCTGTGATTGGGTGCAGTGAGACAGCTGTCACTCAGCGTGGGGGCGTGTCTCACTGCAACCAATCATAGGCGCCGGTGGGCGGGGAAAGCAGGGAATACGAGATTGTTTAATGAGCGGCCGGCTTTTTCAAAATAGTAAAAGCCGCCGCAGCAGTGTGAATGCCGTGCAGCGCCGCGCCGGTGATCGGTGAGTATGAGAGAGGGGGGGAAACTTCAGTCACTCGGGAGATTAGCGGTCACCGGTGAATCCTTCACAGGTGACCGCTAATCAGTACTCGACACAGACAGAGCCGCGGTATGAGGATGAAGTCGGGTGAAGTTCACCCGAGTTCATTCTCATCGCGCAACTCTGTCGGCTGTCAGCCGACATTTATAAACGACATTGTGCATCACACACACGGACATTCCACACGGACATTCCACACGGACATTCCACGTACACATACACGTTAATTCCACACGCACACACGGATGTTCTACACACAAACACGGCTAGCATACGCAATTCACACAGATGCCACACGGACCATAAAAACGGACACAAAATCGGGATACGGACCCGAAAAACGGCCCGTAACACACGTGCGTGTTTTTCACGGAAGTGTGAAGGGGGCCTCAAAGAAAAACTCTTTATTGCATAGCAACCAATCATACTGCAGCTTATTTTTTTTTAAAGAGGAATAAGAAATGAAAGCTACCCTGTGATTGGTTGCTTTGGGCAATTGGACAATTTTAATCGGTTTCGTAATTCTCCCCATTGTGTTAGACTTTTCTTTCTACAACAGACTAGTGCTATTATCTATTATTTTGACAAAAAATATACTGTAACTTTTCTCACGTGGTATGATCTTACTTTAATATCATAAGGAAAAGACGATTAAATGGCTCAATCTTCATTTACATGAAGCGCACAGATTTTTACCTGGTACATGCTGGCAAGATGGTGTTTAGTTTTGATCAAAAATGGCTGGTTTACTCCTGGGTGATCCACATCATGTGCAGCTGCTGCCAGCAGCCCCAGCATTATATCCAGAGGAGTTAGGTAGCTGGCAAGCTGTATGACATAAGTAAAGGTTTACTTTCTAAACCAACCTTCTTTACAAATATTACTAAAGAATCAGCTGACACAGGTATAAAGACCTTGCGTAACACAAGTCTAATGCATTAACTGTATTCACAAAGGAAAGTCATCTGAACTCAGCTATCTAAACTTACAGGAAAACTAAAGGTGCATAAGAAAAAAAGGAAAAACAATAGATCATTCTTTAGTATCATCCATCTGATATAATCGTAGTAATAGTTTATGTATAGTAATTACATTACAAAATTGAAAGGGGTTGTCCACTTTTGGGAAAGTGGGCCCTAAACTGCAAAAAATGTACAATACTCAGCAGGTACTCAACCTCACTGGCTTCAGTGCAGACTCCTTATTTCTACTTTGGTCTCTGTATTTTAGCTGCAGCGGTCACGTCATGTCACAGCATGTGTCACTCTTTGGTCAATCAATGAGCTCAGCGGCTTGTTTACTGAGCTTAGCAGTTCATGAACTGAGCTCAGTGGCTCATATGCTGAGCTCAGCCATGAGTGCACTGAGGTCACCATCTCATGAACTGAGTCCAGCCGTGAGTGCACTGAGCCCAGCCGTGAGTGCACTGAGCTCAACTGTGAGTGCAATGAGCTCAGCCGTGAGTGCACTGAGCTCAACCGTGAGTGCACTGACGTCACCGTCTCATGAACTGAGCCCAGCCGTGAGTGCACTGAGCTCAGCCGTGAGTGCACTGAGCTCAACTTTGAGTGCACTGAGCTCAGCCGCGAGTGCCCTGAGCTCAGCGGCTCGCACACTGAGCTCAGTAACTCGAGCACTGAGCTCAAACGTGAGTGCACTGAGCTCAAGCGTGAGTGCACTGAGCTCAGCCATGAGTGCACTGAACTCACCGTCTTGTGAATTGAGCCCAGCCGTGAGTGCACTGAGTTCAGTGGCTCAAGCACTGAGCTCAATCGTGAGTACACTAAGCTCAGCCATGAGCGCACTGAGCTCAGTGGGTCGTGTACTGAGCTCAGCAGCTCATGTTCTGAGCTTAACCGTGAGAGCACTGAGCTCAGTGCCTCATGTAATGAGCTTAGTTGTGAGTGCACTGAGCTCAGCGGCATGTGCACTGAAGACAGCCATGAGTGCACTGAACTCAGCCATGAGTGCACTGAGCTCAGTGGCTCGTGTACTGAGCTTAACCGTAAGTGCACTGAGCTCTGCCGCGAGAGCACTAAGCTCTGATGCGAGTGCACTGAGCTCAGCGACTCATGCACTGAGATCAGCTCATGTCAACTTTGGCACAACCACTGAGCTCAGTGGCAAGCCAGAGTACTGATGCATGCTGTTGATGAGATGTCATCAAAGCTGCAGCCAAAACATGAGTCTGCAGCAGCTGCAGGGAGCTGGAAACACTGAGGATGTGTACCTACTGTGTTTCTTACTTTAAGTATTTTGCATAGTCTGGGGAGAACTTTCCTAAAAGTGGACAAATCCTTTAAGTGTTTTTTGTTTTAATCTTTTAAAAATAAAGTATCTAGAAATGTGTCTTATTTAACTTGTCTCTAAGCCTAGCATACCGCAAAATGTATGGTGCAAGATGCTAAACAAACATGAACAAAAACTGTATATGGTAGATAACTTAAATGCCATCTAATGGCCATTTGTAACCCATAGGCTCCCATGTAAAAAGAAATATACAGTGTATCCTTGGTTAACGAGAACAATCCGTTCTGGGAGTGTGCTTGTTAACCAAGTTACTCATTCAGCAAAGCAAGATATCCCATAGGAAATCATTGCAATGCAGACCATTCGTTCCACAACTTTGTTAAATGTCCCATCCTGGTCCCCTATTGTGCCATTCTACACACGTACAAACACGCACAAACACGCACAAACACACACAAACACACACATATTATGCTCACCTTACCTTCCGTTCCATCGCTGGTCTCCTGGGACTTGCTGTTCGCTGGTATGTTATGTGTATTGGGTAACCATCACGACGAGGGAGGAATGTCCGCTGCCAGAGCGCTGACGTCAAAGGCAGGAGCCGCTTGCCTCTGATTGGCCAGCGCGCTGCCTTTGAGTAGCGGCTAACGGGAAGTTCCTGCCTTGTCGCGATGGTTGCCGAATGCCGATACACATCGCATACCGGCGAACTACAGGACCCAGGAGGCCGGCAATGGAACGGAAGGTACACATATTATGCTCACCTTACCTTCCGTTCCATCGCCGGCCTCATGGTTCTTGTAGTTCGCCGCGAGGATTCCTCCCTCGTCGCAATGTACCGGCGAACTACAAGAACCATGAGACCGGCGATGGAACGGAAGGTAAAGTGAGCATAATACTGTATGTGTGTGCGTGCATGTTTGTTTGTGTGTGTTTTGTGCGTGCTTGTGTGCGTTTGTGTGGACTGCAAGTGCAGGTTAGAGCGCGGTAGATGTACGGAACCGGAAGTGTGTGAAGTGAGTATTTTGCTCGTACAGCAAGCTTTGCTCGTTAGGCAAAATACTCGCTAACTGGGTTACTCGTTAAGCGAGGTTCCACTGTATGTTTAAATTATATCACTTTTTCCTGGATGGTTTTGATGTAGATGTCTGGCAGATGTAATGTCAACCCAATAGGCTGCCATTGTATTTTATTTTTTGCTGAATGGGACAAGATTCTATGGAATTTATATAATTACAAAAGATAACACCTAATAAAGTATAGTAAAGCCTGGTTGAACACATGTGTGCACAATTCTTAAAGGGAATATATTAGCAGAGTTTTGCTATCCCATTTGAGAGGTATAAGGCTGCTTTACACCTTACAATTTCTCGTGCGATCGCATTTGTGATCGCACCCGGCCCCATCTTTTGTGCGGCACGGGCAATTTGTTGCCTGTGTCGCACAATCCTGTAACCCCCTGTCACACGCACTTACCTTCCAAACGACCTCGCTGTGGGCGGCGAACATCCACTTCCTGAAGGGGGAGGGACGTTCGGCGTCACAGCGACGTCACACAGCGGCCGGCCAAAAGAAGTGGAGGGGAGCAGATGAGCGGGACATAACATCCCGCCCACCTGCTACCTTCAGCATTGCCGGCGGCCGCAGGTAAGCTGCAGTTCATCGTTCCCGGGGTGTCACACGGAGCAATGTGTGCTGCCCCGGGTACGATGAACAACAGCACGTGTGATTTTTAGAAAATGAGCGACGTGTCAGCAATGAACGAGAAGGTGAGTATTTCTGCTCGTTCATAGCTGTCACACGCTACGATATCACTAACGATGCCGGATGTGCGTCACTTACGGCGTGACCCCGCCGACATCTTGTTAGATATATTGTAGCGTGTAAAGCCCACTTTAGGCAAAGAACTTGATTCCAGCAAGGTCTCACTTACTGGGCTTCTTGCTGTAAATTTGATAAAATAACTGTTTTATCTGTTGCAGATCTACCAGTTGTCTGAATGCTGAGCTATGTATAAATCTGCACAAATCATTAACACGGTGCATAGGCAGAATGTGTATTCTACAGCAATATGGAGGACTGCATGGCGACAGGACTACCAGTCCCCTAGGGATAATCTCCTGCTGATAAAATAGTGATTTTATCAAAACAACAGCAGGCAGCCCAGTAAGTGACACAATGCTGAAATCAGGGTCTCTGGCTGCACATAAGCTGCTCGCAGATTAGTTGGCAAAAACCTGGTGACAGATTCCCTTTAAGCATTGGCAGAACCCTTTACAGAAGTTTTGCTGGATAAATAATGCAGATTATCGTCAAACGACTGTCTTTAGAGGGACTGTAGTGTTAAACAACAGTAAGAAGTTACAGGAAATTATTTTTGTAAACAGGCCTTCTTCGTATTACATAAACTGAGTGTGTAATATTATGTAAGTATTGTAATTATTGAGTGATAGCTAATGTTACACAGCGCACACATACCTTTGGGTCTTTCAAATAGCAGTGCATAGCTTGTGTGACGTCTGCAGCATGGACAGCATTGTGGTATGGGTTTTGACCATGGTAGTCTTCCTGAACCATGACTAAAAAAATTCCAAATAGACATACTTATTAATTGTTAAGTTGTACATATTAATTATAACGTGTAAATGAAACAATTGCATCCATAGCTAAATGTTTAATTGTTGCACCAACAGAATCTTGATGATCTCATATGAGAAACTAGAAACTCAAACCTCATAATCTTTAAAAAGAATGATATTCTGGTAGCTATCAAACTGTGAATTAAATAGATATGTACAGTTGAAACTAGACGTTTCCATACACTATCTAAAAAGACACGTCTGCATGTTTTTCTCACTATCTGACATGAAATCAGAATAAACCTTTCCTGTTTTAGGTCAATTAGGAACCAAAATTGTTTATATTTGCCAAATGCCAGAATAATGAGAGAGAGATAATGTTTTAAGACATTTTATTACTTTCTGCAAAGTCAAAATTTTACATACATTTCATTAGTATTTGGTACCATTGTCCTTACACTGTATGACTTGGGTGAAACACTTTGAATATCCTTCCACATGCTTTTCACAATAGTTGGCAGGAATTTGAGCCCATTCCTCCTGACAGAACTGGTGTAACTGAGCCATGTTTGTAGGTCGCCTTGCTCGCATCTGCCTTTCCAGCTTTGCCCATAAATTTTCAATAGGATTGAGATCAGGGCTTTGTGATGGCCACTCGAAAACATTGACTTTGTTATTCTTAATCCACTTTGTAATCAGTTTGGCAGTATGCTTCGGGTCATTGTCCATTGGAAGACCCATTTCCGCCCAAGCTTTAAGTTCCTTACAGATGTCTTGAGATGTTGCTTCAGTATTGCCACATAATCTTCTTTCCTCATGATGCCATTTATTTTGTGACGTGCACCAGGCCCTCCCGCAGCAAAACATCCAAACAACATGATAGTGCCACCCACGTGTTTCACAGTTGGGATGAGGTTCTAATTCTTCAAAAAGTCTCCCTTTTTCCTTCAAATGTAGTGTATGGCCAAACAGTTCAATTTTTGTTTTGCCAGACCACAGGACATCTCCAAAAATTAAGGTCTTTGTTCCTGTGTGCAGTTACAAACATTAATCTGGCTTTTTTTTTTGTTTCCTTTGGAGTAATGACTTTTTCCTGGCAGCGTGGCCTTTCAGCCCATGTTGATATAGTATTTGTTTCACTGTGGATAATGAACAATCTTACCAGCTTTCACCAGCATCTTCACAAGGTCTTTTGCTTTTGTTCTTGGGTTGATATGCACATGTCTGACCAAAGCAAGTTTATCAGAACCTGTCTCTTTCCTGACACGTATGAAGGCTGGACATTCCCATCTTGATTGTACTTGCATATAATTGTTTATATAGCTGAACGAGGCACCTTCAGATATCTGGAAATTGCACTCAAAGATGAACCAGACTTATGCAAGTCCATAATTCTCTTCCTGAGATCTTGGCTGATTTCTTTTGATTGTCCAATCATGCTAGACTAAAGCCTGCTTTATACGCTGCAATTAATCGTGCGATCGCATTTGCGATCGCACCCGCCCCCATCGTTTGTGCGGCACGGGCAATTTGTTGCCCGTGTTGCACAATGATGTAACCCCCCGTCACACATACTTACCTTCCAAAGGACCTCGCTGTGGGCGGAGAACATCCACTTCCTGAAGGGGGAGGGACATTTGGCCTCACAGCTTCGTCACACAGCGGCCGGCCAATAAAAGCGGAGGGGCGGAGATGAGTGGGATGTAAACATCCCGCCCACCTCCTTCCTTCCGCAATGCCAGTGGCCGCAGGTAAGCTGCAGTTCATCGTTCCCGGGGTGTCACACGGAGCGATGTGTGCTGCCTCGGGATCAATGAACAACCGGAGCACAGAAGGACGTTCGATTTTTGGAAAATGAGCAACGTGTCAACGAGCAACGATAAGGTGAGTATTTTTGCTCGTTCACAGTGGCTCATTTGTGTTACACGCTACGATATGTCAAACGAGTCCGGATGTGCGTCACTAACGACGTGACCCCAACGACATAGCGTTTGATATATCGTAGCGTGTAAGCCCGCTTAAGAAGCCGTGTGATTCAGGTGTGCAGTAAAATACATTCACAGGTGTGTCTCTAACTCATAGGTTGCCAATAAATCAGAAGCTTCCAAAGACATGACATCATCATATGGGCTGTCCCATATTGTTTGAAAGCATAGTACTTTTAGTGTATGTAAACTTTTGACTTTGCAAAAAGTAATAATAATGCCTTAAAGCATTCTCTCGCTGTCATTATTTTGGCATTTGGCAAATATAAATCATCCTAATTGACCTAAAATGGGAAAGGTTTATTTTGATTTCATGTCAGATACTGAGAAAAACATGCAGATGTATCTGTTTAGAGAGTGTATGTAAACTTCTGGTTTCAACTGTATCAGAGTGTTGGGTTCCAGAAAAATCAAGCTACTTAAAAATGTTAAATCTAAAACAAAAATATATAAATTTGACTTGGGCCAAAATAATGTCTGCTTATTCTACTTTACATATGTGTTTAACCTTTTTTGAGGTGCTATCCGCTTTCCTGAAATACCAATTTTATTAGGTACTTCCTATGAAATGCTGGAACATGTTTTCTTACAACTCTTCCTCTCTTTTCCATTCCTGAAAATGTATGAATGAATTAAGAACTATGCATTACCATCCCACTAGTCAATAGGGAGTGCCGCCTACATAGTATGGCATCAAAAAACACCAAAAAACTGAGCTGTAACAAATGTTCAATAAACATGCAACATTACAAGCATGTGGATTGCAGCCTCAAGACTAGAAAAAAAACAAGGAGAAAAATTGTATGAAAAATACCCTGACTATAAATAAATAAATTGCAAGTGCTTAATAACAGGGTACTTAGTATATACATTTTTGCAAAAAGGTAAGAAGTTGCCCCACCTCGTCACGGTGTACCCATCTGGGACAGTCCCTAACCAACTAAAGTTAAAACCATTATACATACCTGACTTGTGTCTATCAAAACTCCAATGTGAATGGAGGGCTGCGCCCCCAACTTGCGATAAAGCAAGATAGCAGTTTTTTTCTAGTCTTGAGGCTGCATTGAACATTTGCTACAGCTCAGTTTTTTGGTGTTTTTTCTGCTATCTTGCTTTATTGCAAGTTGGGGGCGCAGCCCTCCTTATACTGAGGCTGAACAACTAATTGCTTCCCACTTTTCTGTGTATTTAATCTGGGACACAGCTGACCACTTGTTACCATTCACATTGGAGTTTTGACATGACACAAGTCAGGTATTGATAATGTTTTTAACTTCAGTAGGTTAGGGACTGTCCCAGATGGGTACACCGTGACGAGGTGGGACAGCTTCTTACCTTTTTGCAAAAATGTATATACTAAGTACCCTGTTATTAAGCACTTGCAATTTATTTATTTATAGTCAGGGTATTTTTCATACAATTTTTCTCCTTGTTTATTTTATAGTATGGCATCACTAGCACTCATCAGTAAGGTTTGGCCACGGGATGCGGCTGGTAGCGCAGCTGAAACCCCACCCACCTGTCACCTGCCAATGGACACATTATTTTGTTTCACACTCCATTGCCATTGGCTGCTGCTGATGGATGATGTCTAAAGGGTGCTTTACACACTGCGACATCGCTAACGATATATCGTCGGGGTCACGGTGTTTGTGACGCACATCCGGCGTCGTTAGCGACATCGCAGCGTGTGACAGCTAGGAGCGACGATCAACGATCGCAAAAACGGCAAAAATAGTTGATCTTTGACACATCGCTCCTAATCATAATGTCGTTGGTGTTTCATTCCGCAAGTTGTTCGTCGTTCCTGTGGCCCAACACATCGCTGTGTGTGACATCGTAGGAACGACGAACATCATCCTACCTGCGTCTACCGCAAAGGAGGAAGGAAGGAGGTGGGCAGCATGTTCCGGCCGCTCATCTCCTCCCCTCCTGTTCTACAGTGCGGCCGTTTTGTGACGCCGCTGTGACGCCGAACGCACCTCCCCCTTGAAGGAGGGATTTTTCGGCGGTCACAGCGACGTCGCTGAACAGATATGTGTGTGTGACCCTGCCGTAGCGATATTGTTCGCTACGGCAGCGATCACCACATGTCGCACGAACGACGGGGGCGGGTGCTATTGCTCGCGACATCGCTAGCAATCGCTAGCGATGTCGCAGCGTGTAAAGCACCCTTAAGTCACATGGCCAGCCATAACGCACAGCCTCACCATTATAGTGTGTGGGGACACCTCCAATTGACAAAGGTAATGGCATTAACTTGTCAAAATATTCATACAGTTCCAGTAGGAATCGAACAGAAATGAAAAAAGGCATAATTAAAAAAAAGATATTCCAGAACTGTTTCATATCGAATACAAGGATTTAATCACACAGACATGTCAGGTCCTTTTAAACTGTGCATCCGTCATATATTACATACAGCCAGGAACATACCTAGAAACCTGTGCAATTTCACCATGTCAAGCTGGAAATGATGGATAAGTCCGTGGACATTGAAGAGGTGACACAGCAGTGTTACAAGGCTGTTACCTGGTGAAGCAGAAATGCTTTCATTAGTTCTATGTAACAGAAAAAAGCCCTTTCACAGTTCCTTTAATAAGGACGATCGAGGGGGGCTCCTATTTATAACTGAGGTTTCTCGTTTGGTATCCTGGGGCGCAGGATTGTTCACCTTTTTATTGCTGACATTTTCACTAGAATACACAACTGCTGTCTTTAGCACTGACTGTGAGCTCGTGAATAAGGGAAATACAGGAATGTGGTGAACCACAAAAGCCTTTTCATTCTTCGGTTGCCAGAAAGGTAATAAGGTTACTTCCAGTTCTTTATGTTCCTTGAGGAACTGTGGATCAGTAAAAAATCAATAGCCCTCATGCAAAAGCTCCAAGTTTTGAGTACAGAAGCTGGAAATAATGGAGTACGCATACAGTTCCTCTCTGGTATACACAAACTTTGTGTGAACTTCACAAGTTTTTTTGCTTTGTTGAAATATGGAGACACTAGTCCAATACCACCCGAAACTGCTCTACCCAGTGCTGATAGAGGTGATTTAACTACCGTACATGGTGAATTCCTGAGGTTTGGATCAGGTGGAAGGAGATCTGGAGTCAATGTATTTGCCATACAGAAACTGCCTGTATTCTAATACCATATAGGCCAAGGCATTATTCTGCACAAGGAGGAACTCAAGGAGCATTGCATCAGTGTAAGCTCTGAAAGTGCCTCTTGGGATTCTATCCTGGTACCTAGCGGCAGACAGGGTCCTGTTAGCTATCATCTGGAGATTTATGCAACCCTACACAGATACAGTAGCATGTAAAAGTTTGGGCACCCCTCATCAAAATTCTTGTTGGGGGGAGGTGTGCATCTCCCATCGTGCTCCATCCGCCATGCTGCGCACCCCCCATCGTGCTCCATCCCCCATGCTGCGCACTCCCCATCGTGCTCCATCCGCCATGCTGCGCACTCCCAAACGTGCTCCATCTGCCATGCTGCGCACTCCCAAACGTGGTCCATCCGCCATGCTGCGCACTCCCAAACGTGCTCCCTCCGCCATACTGCGCACTCCCCATCGTGCTGCATCCCCCATGCTGCGCACTCCCAAACGTGCTCCATCCGCCATGCTGCACACTCCCAAACGTGCTCCATCCGCCATGCTGCGCACTCCCAAACGTGCTCCATCCGCCATGCTGCGCACTCCCAAACGTGCTCCATCCGCCATGCTGCGCACTCCCAAATGTGCTCCATCCACCATGCTGCGCACTCCCAAACGTGCTCCATCCGCCATGCTGCGCACTCCCAAACGTGCTCCATCCCCCATGCTGCGCACTCCCCATCGTGCTCCATCCCCCATGCTGCGCACCCCCCATCGTGCTCCATCCCCCATGCTGCACCAGCATCAGCCTCTCTGCCCGCAGCATCAGCATCTCTGCCCGCAGCATCAGCCTCTCTGCCCGCCTCATCAGCCTCTCTGCCCGCAGCATCAGCCTCTCTGCCCGCAGCATCAGCCTCTCTCCTCCCAGCATCAGCCTCTCTCCTCCCAGCATCAGCCTCTCTCCTCCCAGCATCAGCCTTTTCTGTCCCTAGAATCAGCCTCTCTCCTCCCAGCCTACCCCAGCCTCAGCCTCCCCCAGCATCAGCCTCTCTTCTCTCAGCCTCCCCCTCCCAGCCTTCCCCAGGATCAGCCTCTCTTCTCCCAGCATCAGCCTCTCTCCTCCCAGCATCAGCCTCTCTCCTCCCAGCATCAGCCTCTCTCCTCCCAGCATCAGCCTTTTCTGTCCCCAGCATCAGCCTCTCTCCTCCCAGCCTACCCCAGCCTCAGCCTCCCCCAGCATCAGCCTCTCTTCTCTCAGCCTCCCCCTCCCAGCCTTCCCCAGGATCAGCCTCTCTCCTCCCAGCCTCCTCCAGCACGCCGTGCTCCTCTGCCGACACATATCCGATCGCACACACACACACACACACACACCCCCGATCGCATACACTCACACACACCCGATCGCATATACTCACACACACCCGATCGCATACACGCACACACACCCGATCGCATACACTCACACACACCCGATCGCATACACTCACACACACCCGATCGCATACACTCACGCACACACACATTGACGATATTGCACATACGCGCTCACACTCACAACATCCGGAGATACCACATGCTTCTGGCCATGTGATCCTCCGGCAGGTCCTGGAAGTTCACTCCACAGTATAGCCGCCGAGCAGCAAGCGATATCCCAGGATGTTGTGAGTGTGTGGATGCGATGTGATGTGTGTGTGAGGTGTGTGTGTGAGAGTGAGTGTGATCTGATGTGTGTGTGTGTGTGCGTGCGTGTGTGTATGTTCCGCCGCTGCAGGACCTTGATGCGCTGGTAACTATGCTACCATGGTTACCAGCGTATCCCGTCCCCCGCTCGCACGGGAGCCCACACCAGCATACGGCGGCAACCCCAGCAATGCGAGGGTATGTGTCGGCTGGGTTGGCGGCGTACGCTGATGTGGGCTCCCGGGGGTACAGTACTCACCTGGGAGTTGTGGCTCCGTGTTGGTTGGTTCGAGGAATCCGTGCGGGGGGCGGGGCCAGTGCGAGCGTGCATTGCGTGAGGGGGCGGGGCGTGGGCGAGTTGCCTGGGCGAGCGGCCAATCTGTGCGGGGGGGCGGGGCCATGGCGACCCCAGCGGCCAATCAGCTTTGTGTCACCGTAAGGACACAATTTTGGAGCAAGACAGACAGACAGACAGACAGACAGACAGACAGAATAAGGCAATTATATATATAGATTACCATTCTACTACCCTTTTAGTTCATTTATAAAAAAAAATGACAATTACAGGGGATCGCTCCCCATTCACACCATGTAACATTAAGGAGTCAAATGACACCAGGGAGGAAAAGTACTAATTGGGTACAATTTGGCAATTTTCACTTCATTTTTGTTGAAAGCGATTTAGACATTAATGGCTATGTGTTGAGTTTTTTAGAGGACACACCAAATTTACACTGTTATACAAGCTGGACACTGCCTACTTTACATTGTATCAAAGTGTCATGTCTTCAGTGTTGTCCCATGAAAATATATAATAAACAATTATTTTGTTTTTATAAAAAATGTGATGGGTATACTCACTTTTGTGATTCACTGTAAATACCAATCAATGAACTACCCGAAGCTAAGCTCCAATTTAAAAAAGATACCCACTATGTCCTGCGCAGTTATGTCTAGGTCACCAATGGAAATGAATATTTGATGTTTTTGATTAGTGAATCCTTTTTGTGGAAATTGTCCAATCGATCCCCTGCTGCTAAAGTCAGCCTGAATCTTGTGCACATTACTCCAGGCCAGACGAGTGAGCCATGCCATTGTAATACTCTCGCAGTAATGTAAGTAAATAAGTGGCCTGGAAATGATGAGGGTTCATGAGAAGCACATGGCAGATAATTCAGTATAAGTGTCTGTTCTAAACAATCGCCATCTGCTGAAAGAATCAAGCTGATTATATTTTCATTATATAATGTTTGATGCTATTGACTCAGGTTTGTAATCATCATTGTTAATGCTGAGTGCAGAGTTAATCGGCCTCTCGCCACCTGGTCGGACAAGATCTTACACAATTTGTAACATCGTGGTGTTAAATGTGCGCAAAGCTGGGACGGAGATGAGAAAAGTAATCTGTGGTCATTTATACCAGTGACACCAACAATGCAGACCGGTCTGGTGCCTATGGTATAGAAATATTTCCTGATTACAATGTCTAATGATGTCAATCCATAGCACATGTCCAATTAGCAGCAGGCGCTCAGTACTGCACTTTGCTATCCATGTGCCGTACACGTAGGTGAAAACATGTGCATGTAAGTGTACGTCAGAAATTCTGCTTACCATTTGTCAGGCGGTCAAAGAGGAAAATGTCAAAATTCCACATCCCCACTTTAGATAACATATGCTGGGAATGAAAGAAAACATCTTTTAGCTAAATTGTTTAGTTAATATGCAGTCCATGTCAGAGTATATTACTCCAGTAAATAATGCCCGTACAATAAGTGAATTGTAAGATATGTCATTGCTCCAGAATTCATTTCATAAACATCAGTGATCCCCCCAACAAAGGGGTTCACCTCCCTATCCCTGCAAGCTTGCTTCATCACTGTTCAGAGTAGAAAATACATTTTACTTTCTGTCAATTGCTCATCTGCAAGAATTAGTGCTATTGCCAGTGATGAGCGGGCACTGCCATGCTTGGGTGCTCAGTACTCGTAATTAGTGATGAGCGGGCACTACAATGCTTGGGTGCTCAGTACTCGTAATTAGTGATGAGTGGGCACTACAATGCTTGGGTGCTCGTACTCGTAATTAGTGATGAGCGGGCACTACAATGCTTGGGTGCTCGGTACTCGTAATTAGTGATGAGCGGGCACTACAATGCTTTGGTGCTCGGTACTCGTAATTAGTGATGAGCGGGCACTACAATGCTTGGGTGCTCGGTACTCGTAATTAGTGATGAGCGGGCACTGCCATGCTTGGGTGCTCAGTACTCGTAATTAGTGATGAGCAGGCACTACAATGCTTGGGTGCTCGGTACTCGTAATTAGTGATGAGCGGGCACTACAATGCTTGGGTGCTCGGTACTCGTAATTAGTGATGAGCGGGCACTGCCATGCTTGGGTGCTCAGTACTCGTAATTAGTGATGAGCAGGCACTACAATGCTTGGGTGCTCGGTACTCGTAATTAGTGATGAGCGGGCACTGCCATGCTTGGGTGCTCAGTACTCGTAATTAGTGATGAGCAGGCACTACAATGCTTGGGTGCTCAGTACTCGTAATTAGTGATGAGCAGGCACTACAATGCTTGGGTGCTCGGTACTCGTAATTAGTGATGAGCGGGCACTACAATGCTTGGGTGCTCAGTACTCGTAATTAGTGATGAGCGGGCACTGACATGCTTGGGTGCTCAGTACTCGTAATTAGTGATGAGCGGGCACTACAATGCTTGGGTGCTCGGTACTCGTAATTAGTGATGAGCAGGCACTACAATGCTTGGGTGCTCCGTACTCGTAATTAGTGATGAGCGGGCACTACAATGCTTGGGTGCTCGGTACTCGTAATTAGTGATGAGCAGGCACTGCCATGCTTGGGTGCTCAGTACTTGTAATTAGTGATGAGCGGGCACTGCCATGCTTGGGTGCTCAGTACTCGTAATTAGTGATGAGCGGGCACTGCCATGCTTGGGTGCTCAGTACTCGTAACTAGTGATGAGCAGGCACTGCCATGCTTGGGTGCTCGGTACTTGTAAGTAGTGATGAGAGAGCCCTACCATGCTCGGGACTTGGAAGAGCAGTTGCTGCTGGAGTACCAAGTATAATGGAAGTCAATGGGGGACAGGAGAATTTTTCTGGAACATTTCCCTGAAAAATGCTCGAGTTGCCAATTGACTTCTACTCGGGTACCCAAGTCGCACCTAACTGAGCATCCAACTGTTCAATACGAGTACCGGGCACCCAAGCATGGTCCTCATATGTCTATGTGGACATAAAAATAAAAACATTATGGCTCTAGGAAGCAGGAGAGGAGAAAATGAAAATGCAAAATCGAAAATTGGCTACGGCGGGAAGGGGTGAAAAGATAAGATGCTCCAGAATTGCTATATAATGGAGAATACAAGTATATACTAAAACAGACATGTCAAAAGTGGTGACAAATCCCCTTTGAAAAGTTGTCACAGATGATTAAAGCAAATGATATCCAAAACAACTGTAAACTGTAAAGCATTGCAATATACGGTATTAGTGGCCTGCTATGCAGAACGTATACAGCGTTTATTCTTACCCGTGCCTGGCCAAGATAGTCTTCATCCAATAGGTGCAGTGTGGCTTGTGGCTCAATTCCACGCAGAAGCCTTGATGCATGAAAGTATCTCTGAAAGCTCAAGAGTCTCTTTACTTTTTTCTTTGTGCCAATTTCCCCCGAGTGTGATATATCTGCAATAACACAAAACCCATGATAAACAAAAGTGCTGGAAGAGAGATGACCTTATGTCTCATATACTTTAGCTATGACCAGCAGGAAGAGGCAATAGTGAAAAAAACATTTTGCTGCAAGTTCACCTAAAAACACAGTTACACTTTAACTTTTTTTTTACCATTTACTTTGGAGAACTTACTGTTTGTCTGCCTTTAGCTCTTTCATCCTACTCGCCATAGAGTTTTATGAGCACCAGCTGTCGTGTCCTATCCCAGTAATGTGGAAATCTGTCTTCACGAAATACAGATTTTACAGCATCTACTAGGATCGAGTTCTAGTAAAATATTCTGACATTCACAGTTCCATAAACAGTAAATGGAAACACTTTGCGATTCGATTAGTGATTTGTCTTTATGAGCTAAAACGTGAAGGAGGAGCAGGAACACCCCTTATGTGCTGTGTTGTGTATGGCAGAAATCACAGCAGCTCGTCTTCCCCTGCTACTGGGGGATTGCAAGTTACAGATAGAGCATGCAAAAGGGCAAACTGGAGAGAATGCAGGATATCAGCCATGTAACGGCCAGAAATGATAATATTTCTCATTTACTCACACAGGACAGCATATTCTGACTAGGTAATGAAAAGCACAGTTACCCTCCAGTGTTTTTTTTTTACTTTCAGCACTGGAGTAGCACTTTTCAATGTAAGTCCCCTGCCTCTGGTCCTATACTCGCCTGCTGCCATTTTCATCTTTCTCCAGCATGGGTTGAGTCAGTCTATGACCTGCCGGCAGCTCCAGTGAGGTCACAAATCAATACAAGTGTATGAGAGCCTTGTTCTGGCTCTCATAGACTTGCCTGGAGCACTGGTGACATAACTTTTGACTTTCAGCCAGTCAAAAGTTACAAGCTCAAGATGATGTTGTGGGACGGGAGCGATGCCACAGAAAGGTCAAGCCGCCGGAGGGTAAGTATAATACAGGGGGTCTTACAATGAAAGTGCCATTCCAGATCTAAAAATAAGAAAACGCTGGAGTGGTGCTTAGAAAGTGTTGTTTAAAGAAAGCAAGTAATTACCTATCAGTTACATAGTTACATAGTTACATAGTTACTTAGGTTGAAAAAAGCTCTAGGTCCATCTGGTTCAACCTTCCTCCACCAGTTCTACATTTAGTCACTAAGTCATTTATAACCAACAATGTTGTGTGTACTGAGGAAATCATCCAGCCCTTTATTAAAAGCTGTTATACTATCTGCCATTACTACCTCTTGTGGTAGGGCATTCCACAGTCTGACTGCTCTAACTGTAAAGAACCCTATAGTTACATAAAGTTAGGTAATTGGTGGGAGCTTGACTGCTGGAACCCACACCAGTCGCCACAATGGGGAATTTTTATCTCAGTTTTTTTTTAACCCCCCGTGCCCAACCACCGTTTTATTCATTCTGTAGGGCTGCCAGAAAAAGGTGATTTCAGAGCTCGGCAGTCCCACAGGGAGTGAGTGAAGTGGCAATCAAGCATTAACGTTGCAGCTCCATTCTAATGGGCATAAAAGTGTCCTATTCTGCCGATCTGGGTGGGTCCCAGCAGCCAGACCCAGTGGTGTAACTTGAAGCTCATGGGCCTCAATGCAAAATCTCCTATGGGTCTCCGAATTATTGCACGTCTTTAATAGCATGGGTCTTTTCATATAGGCCGGAAGGACTTTTGGGTCCCCCTAGACTCCAGGGCCTAGACTCCAGGGCCCAGGTGCGATTCTAACCCCTGCACCTATTTTAGTTACACCCCTGGCCAAACAACTACTGATTACAAATGATCACCGATTCTGCAGATAGGCAATATCTTGTTTCCACAGGACAACATCTGTGAGTTGATAGCTATCTTTTATCATTCCTTTCGGAAATTCCCTTTAAATCAGGGCTTTTTGAAATTCGCACTGACGGCTTGAATCAGAAATACAAGTGAGAAGACAATCTTTCCTATAAAATCACTGCTTATCTTTTCGAAAAGATATGTAGACTTTTATTCTCATATAAATGGCATAATATTACATTTACCTAAACCCAGACCTGCAATTTCCATCCTACATGGGGTCTGACTAATGCTTTGTACAATGGTAATATGATACGGCTTTCATTTGCATCAATGCTGATTTGGTATGGTATTTTAAGCATAAAAGCAGATTATAAAAACATCACTTTAATTTATGAGGAGCACATTATGATTACATAACACCAGATTATTTTGCAACTGTAATGTTGGACCCCAAGCTCACATTCAATTAGGTTTTCAGGCATAGCTGTGCCGACTGGCACAACATAAATTCAGCTCCAAAATAAGCCTTTCCAGTAAAAATGTCTTCCTAGTTCTGGCAAATCTTTAAAGCACCACTCCAGTGGGTGGGGTTTCAGCGCTGGAGTGGCGCTTTAAATCTAAGTCCACTTGCCCTGATATTATACTCGCCATCCAGTGTGTTCATGCTTTTTCCGCATCGCTCTGGTCCCAAGTCACCATATAGTGACTGTAACACCTGACTTGCTAGAAGTCAGAAGTTACATCACAAGCTCCCAAAGCAAGTCTATGAGAGCCAGAAAGAGGCTCTTATAGAGTTGTATTGAGTTGTGACCTCCGATGCGCTCCACGCAGGTCACAAATCAGAGGAGACCAGCAGGAGCAATGGTGACAGAAGATGAAGACAGTTGCAGTTGAGTATAAGACGGGGGCAGGACACTAAGATATAAAGCACCACTCCAATGATGCAGTAAAAAATGCTGGAGCGGTGCTTTACATGCTTACGTAATTGGGTTCTAATCTAAACTAAGTAATTATGGAAATACAAGGTAGGTTTTGACCTAGAAAAGGAAATACAGCCATATATGAAAATACAATCTATATACATTTTGTTAATATTACTTTTTAAAGAACTCCTGAAGGGTTATAAAAAAAAAAGTTATCTCCTCTGCGTAGGATAGGGATAACTTGCTGATAGCTAGGGTCCAATGGCTGGGACCTTTAGCGATCCGAAGATTGGGTCTTTAGAACTCCAGCAGTCAGCAGCCCCATCTTGCAAGGAGAGGAGGTGCGCATGCGTTTCCTTTGTATTATCTCTGTGCCTTGTAGATCTGTCCAGTACAGTGAGGTGTCAGGTTACACCTCCTATTAAACTCTATGCAGAGGGGAAGGGTGAGGAAGAGTGAGGATCAGAGTGTCACTCAGATCAAGCAACATATTTCCAATAAATGATTCAGCTTCTCACAAATCTGTATTCACAGCCACACAGCTCAGTACTTTGTATAAAGTCCTCCTTGTTGCGTCTGTGTTGTACATAGGTAAAAGAAAGCAGGAATCTCTTTATTTCTTTGCACTGTCCAACCCCTAGGTCAGAGGGACCTGAAAAATAGAGATAGAGCCTATAGCATTGAAAACTGGTGAAAAAATGTAGGCAGGGATAATATAATGGCAGGGATGGTTTTATCTCTCCAGTAAACATGACAGCCTATTTTGAAAGGATACCTGAAATGACAGATATGCTTTAAAATTACAATATTGACCTCTAAAGTTTCAGGATGCCTTAGGTATGCCTGGAAATACATGCAGCCGACCCGCTCCTGTCGGGAGAGTGTGCGCCGTGCCGGGTGATACGAGACTCGCACACTGACAGTCAAAGTTCAAACGAATCCATGGCTCATGAACTTCGGTGAACCCTGAGGTCACCGTGAACATGGCCCAAAACAGCTGAAGACTGCTGAGTGACGAGCAGTGTAGTGAATACCACCGGAAGTTAATGATCGGACCCGGAAGTAGCGGCTGGGAGACAGCGGCTGAGCGGGTCTGCAGGACGCATTGCGGGAGCGGTAAGTATAATGACAATGTTTATTATTAACTATATTCTTTATTTTATAGACCCCCCGCCCCATCTGATAACTGTAAAGACACAAGCTCGCGTTATCTCAGAACCCCAACTCAAACTTGACAAGTCTCTGGCAAGTCTCCCGAACACGAACCTCGGGGGGTTCGCCCATCACTATTTCTGATCTCTTCCTGAGGCAAAACATTCGCATTGTTGTTTCTAAATGATTATGAACTTGTTTTCTTTGCATTATTTCAGGTCTGAAAGCAATGAATTTTTTTGTTATGTTGACCATTTCTCATTTTCAGAAAATAAATACAAAAATGTATTGCTTGGAAATTCAGAGACGTGTTGTCAATAGTTTATAGAATAAATGAACAATTTACATTTTACTCAAAAATATACCTATAAAGAGAAAAATCTGAAAAACGGAAAATTTTGCAGTGGTCTCTTAATTTTTGCCAGAGCTGTATACAGTGCTGGCCAAAAGTATTGGCACCCCTGCAGTTCTGTCAGATAATACATGCTTTTCTTCTTGAAAATGATTGCAATCACAAATTCTCTGGTATTATTATCTTCATTTATTTTGCTTGCAATGAAAAAACACAAAAGAGAAAGAAAACAAAAATCAAATCATTGATCATTTCACACAAAACTCCAAAAATGGGCCAGACAAAAGTATTGGCACTCTTAAGGGGGCTTTACACGCTACGACATCGCTAATGCGAACTCGTTGGGGTCACGGAATTGGTGACGCACATCCGGCCGCATTAGCGATGCCGTTGCGTGTGACACTGATGAGCGATTTTGCATTGTTGCAAAAATGTGCAAAATCGCTCATCGGTGACATGGGGGTCCATTCTCAAAAATCGTTACTGCAGCATTAACGAGGTTGTTCCTCGTTCCTGCGGCAGCACACATCGCTCCGTGTGACGCCGCAGGAACGAGGAACCTCTCCTTACCTACCTCCCGGTAGCTATGCGGAAGAAAGGAGGTGGGCGGGATGTTACGTCCCGCTCAGCTCCGCCCCTCCGCTGCTATAGGGCGGCCGCTCAGTGACGTCGCTGTGACGCTGCATGGACTGCCCCCTTAGAAAGGAGGCGGTTCGCCGGTCACAGCGACGTCGCCGGGCAGGTAAGTATGTGTGACGGGTCTGGACGATGTTGTGCGGCACGGGCAGCGATTTGCCCGTGTCGCGCAACAGATAGGGGTGGGTACCCACACTAGCGATATCGGGACCGATATCGCAGTGTGTAAAGCCCGCTTTAGCCTAATACTTAGTTGCACAACCTTTAGCCAAAATAACTGCGAACAACCGCTTCCGGTAACCATCAATGAGTTTCTTACAATGCTCTGCTGGAATTTTAGACCATTCTTCTTTGGCAAACTGCTCCAGGTCCCTGAGATTTGAAGGGTGCCTTCTCCAAACTGCCATTCTGAGATCTCTCCACAGGTGTTCTATGGGATTCAGGTCTGGACTCATTGCTGGCCACTTTAGTAGTCTCCAGTGCTTTCTATCAAACCATTTTCTAGTGCTTTTTGAAGTGTGTTTTGGGTCATTGTCCTGCTGGAAGACCCATGACCTCTGAGGAAGACCCAGCTTTCTCACACTGGGCCCTACATTATGCTGCAAAATTTGTTGGTAGTCTTCAGACTTCATAATGCCATGCACACGGTCAAGCAGTCCAGTGCCAGAGGCAGCAAAGCAACCCCAAAACATCAGGGAACCTCTGCCATGTTTGACTGTAGGGACCGTGTTTTTTTCTTTGAATGTCTCTTTTTTTTTCCTGTAAACTCTATGTTGATGGCTTTTCCCAAAAAGCTTTACTTTTGTCTCATCTGACCAGAGAACATTCTTCCAAAACGTTTTAGGCTTTCTCAGGTAAGTTTTGGCAAACTCCAGCCTGGCTTTTTATGTCTCGGGGTAAGTGGGGTATTCCTGGGTATCCTACCATACAGTCCCTTTTCATTCAGACGCCGACGGATAGTACGGGTTGACACTGTTGTACCCTCGGACTGCAGGGCAGCTTGAACTTGTTTGGATGTTGGCCGAGCTACTTTATCCACCATCCGCACAATCTTGCGTTGAAATCTCTCGTCAATTTTTCTTTTCCTTCCACATCTAGGGAGGTTAGCCACAGTACCATGGGCTTTAAATTTCTTGATGACACTGCGCACCATAGACACAGGAACTTTCAGGTCTTTGGAGATGGACTTGTAGCCTTGAGATTGCTCATGCTTCCTCACAATTTGGATTCTCAAGTCCTCAGACAGTTCTTTGGTCTTCTTTCTTTTCACCATGCTCAATGTGGTACACACAAGGACACAGGACAGAGGTTGAGTCAACTTTAATCCATGTCAACTGGCTGCAAGAGTGTTTTAGTTATTGCCAACACCTGTTAGGTGCCACAGGTAAGTTACAGGTGCTGTTAATTACACAAATTAGAGAAGCATCACATGATTTTTCAAACAGTACCAATACTTTTGTCCACCTCCCTTTTATGTTTGGTGTGGAATTATATCCAATTTGGCTTTATGACAATTTTTTTTTTCATTGAAGACAAATTAAATAAATAATAATACCAAAGAATTTGTGATTGCAATCATTTTCCAGAAGAAACGGAGTATTCTCTGACAGAATTGCAGGGGTACCAATACTTTTGGCCAGCACTGTATATAGAATATGTACACTGCATTTGTATATGATACAGCTTAAAGCTAGCATTTGCCATCTGTTTAATTTAACATAGCTAATGCTTAGCAACCTTAGCCGTACACTGTTGACATCCATAAAAATTTATATGAGCAGGTGAGCTGGCCAAGTAATCCTAGATTTTGTTATACATATATGCATAACTATGTTATGTGTCAACTGAGGGATGAGTGTTAAATGATGGAAATAGAAAAAGTTATTCATTGCCACTGGAGTTCAAGAGCCTTCATTATTGAATTGGATATTTCTTTTTTTGCTTACCTAAAAATGTGCCATTTTCCTAATGATTCACGATTGTCAGTATTATATATTTACTTTTCAATAATTTACTAAATTTTGTTTTTTTTTGTATGAGCTTTAAGACAAAAATGGCAGAAAACATTAATTCTGCTGAGTGATAATAGAGGGCATTTCCATTGCCAGTCAATCTATAGTATGCAAGGAATGTTGGACATTTTTACCAGTATTTCCACTTGATATGTTTGCTATATTAGGGTACTTTCACACTTGCGTTTATTTCCTTCTGTTACAATCCGCCCTTTTGGAAAACAGCGGAATCCGTTAACGGATTCCGCTGTTTCCCATAGACTTGTATGGGTGACGGATTGTACCAAAAGGACCTGCGTTGCTTCCGCTGGGCGACGCTCCGTTGCTTCCGCCCAGCGGGAGGAACGCAGCATGTAACGTTGTTTTGAGCAGCGGAATCATCTGGATTTCACTGCGCATGCTCTTTCTTTTTTTTTTTTTTAAATCAAACTTTATTTTGGCTCGCGGTGGTTCAGCTGAGCGCCCGCCCGCCGGCAAGCGACAGTGCTCAGCTGAGCGACCAGCCGCCCGCCTGCGCGCCGGCAAGTGACAGCGCTCAGCTGATCACCGGCGGTCGGCTGCAGGGAGCGATCAGCTGATCACCCGGCGGCCGGGAGCGATCAGCTGATCACCCGGCGGCCGGGAGCGATCAGCTAATCACCCGGCGGCCGGCTACTGGGACCGATCAGCTGATCACCCGGCAGCCGGCTGCAGGGAGCGATCAGCTGATCGTTCACAATAGTCTGCCGCTGGCAAAACTGTAAAAAAAAAAAAAAAAAAAAAAATCAAAACAAATTGCGTTGTTTTGCAGCATCCGTTGCATCCGTTGTGCCACTATATGCAATACATCCGTTGCATCCGTTACACAACGCAATGCAACGGATACCGTTCAACGCAAGTGTGAAACTAGCCTTAGACAGACAAAATTGCTATGTAGTTTCGCTCTTGGAATTGGTATTTTCTACGCTGTGATTGTTTATGTAGTCATACATCTGTGTTGTATACAGAATTTCATACATCACATTCTTCAGTTGGATCTTAAAGGGGTTTTTCTGCTTACAGCGTTCATGTTGATGAAGACAACATTAAGGCCCCGTCACACACAGAGATAACTCTTTGGCAGATCTGTGGTTGCAGTGAAATCATGGACATATTGTTCCATTTGTACACAGCCACAAACCTGGCACTGATTGTCCACAATTTCACTGCAACCACAGATCTGCCGCAGATTTATCTCTGTGTGTGACAGGGCCTTTAGACCTCTGACCAAGTGATTGGCTGCAGCAGTTCTGATTTTGGCAATTGGTGGCTGTTCACATTCAGTCATCAGGCCCTTTCCACAGGCTATTTAGTTCATGCAGCATTGTCCTGCCCACAGCCATGATTCAGTCATGGCTGCAGCATTGAAAAGCACCAGGTGAGTGCTGCTAAGAACAGTTCTACTTTTCATATGTGAGGCCGTATGGCACATTTTATATAATTTAGAGTAGGACTGCCCAAAAGAGATTTACCGGGATGTGGCGGAGTAACTCAAGAAATTGCATTTTTTTGCCAAAAATCTCACATTATATAATAGTACAGTTTGGAATTTTTAGTGCAGAAGTGCACATTTAGTGCTGGCTATCTTGTTTTTTCTTCAGCAGTCCTGTTCTGCTGCAGCCACGTCAAGAAAGACCAGGAACAGCAGCAGAGAGGAAGATCTGGAGCAGTAAGGCTAGGTTCGCACACTGCGTCTTTTTGACGCTGCGTTTTTGGCCGCTAAAAACGCACAAAAACGCACCTGCGTCGAAAAAACGCATAAAAAAACGCATGCGTTTTTGCCGCGATTTGCTGCGTTTTTGGCTGCGTTTTTGATCTCTGCGTTTTGCTGCGTTTTTCCAATGCATTGCATGGGGGGGAAAACGCAGATAAACGCAGGAAAGAACTGACATGTCCATTTTTTTTTTTAACTCAAAAACGCAGGTAAAAAAAACAGATGTGTGCGGACAGCAAAAATGAAAACTCATAGACTTTGCTGGGGAAGCAAAGTCCTGCAGTTTTGAGGCCAAAAACGCACCCGAAAAACGCGCAAAAACGTCGCGAAAAACGCACTGTGCGCACATAGCCTAAAGGCCCAGTCACACACAACGACTTACCAGCGATCCCGAAAACGATGCGACCTGATAGGGATCGCAGGTAAGTCGCTGGGAGATCGCAGGTGAGATGTCACACAGTCAGATCTTACCAGCGATACAGGAACAATTTTTGGTACAGATTAAAAGTCTATTTAGACAGGCAGATAATCAGCAATGAGAGTTGTTAGGTACTCTCATTTCTCAATTATCAGCCTGCCTAAACAGATTATCAATCGCCGAACAAACAAGCAAAATATTTGTTAGTAGGGTGATGATGTTTAATGATGGTGAAAAATAATTGCTATCCGCAGCACATCGCCCATGTAAATAGATAATGTGCTGCTGATAAGTTGATATTCAATGGTCACAGGATAATCATATTAGCAATAGTTCTGTGTGCATGGAAGTGTGGTCAGAATGTCTAAACAGGCTGTTAAACGACTTACATTTATCTTAATGACTGCAGGCAACCCATGTAAAGGCCCCGTCACACTAAGCAACATCGCTAGCAACATCGCTGCTAACGAACAACTTTTGTGACGTTGCTAGCGATGTTGCTGTGTGTGACATCCAGCAACAACCTGGCCCCTGCTGTGAGGTCGTTGGTTGTTGCTGAATGTCTTGGGCCATTTTTTAGTTGTTGCTGTCCCTCTGTGAAGCACAGATCGCTGTGTGTGACAGCGAGACAGCAACAACTAAATGTGCAGGAAGCAGGAGCCGGCTTCTGCGTAGGCTGGTAACCACGGTAAACATCGGGTAACCAAGAAGCCCTGTCCTTGGTTACCCGATATTTACCTTTGTTACCAGCCTCCGCCGCTCTCACTGTCAGTGCCAGCTCCTGCTCTGTGCACATGTAGCTGCAGGACACATCGGGTTAATTAACCCGATGTGTGCTGTAGCTAGGGGAGCAAGGAGCCAGCGCTAAGCAGTGTGCGCGGCTCCCTGCTCTGTGCACATGTAGCTGCAGCACACATCGGGTAATTAACCCGATGTGTGCTGTAACTAGGAGAGCAGGGAGCCAGCGCTAAGCGGTGTGCGCTGCTCCCTGCTCTGTGCACATGTAGCTGCAGGACACATCGGGTAATTAACCCGATGTGTGCTGTAACTAGGAGAGCAGGGAGCCAGCGCTCAGTGTGCGCTGCTCCCTGCTCTCTGCACGTGTAGCTCTGGTAACCAAGGTAAATATCGGGTTGGTTACCCGATATTTACCTTAGTTACCAAGCGCAGCATCTTCCACGCGGCGCTGGGGGCTGGTCACTGGTTGCTGGTGAGCTCACCAGCAACTCGTGTAGCGACGCTCCAGCGATCCCTGCCAGGTCAGGTTGCTGGTGGGATCGCTGGAGCGTCGCAGTGTGACATCTCACCAGCAACCTCCTAGCAACTTACCAGCGATCCCTATCGTTGTTGGGATCGCTGGTAAGTTGCTTAGTGTGACTGGACCTTAAGGCTAGGGGCCCACTTTGCGTTTTTACCTGCGTTTCTGCAACGTTTTGAGAAGCACCTTTTTCATGCCAAATGGCCTGTGTTTTGCGTTTCCATGATATTCAATGGATAAATGTGATTTCCAGACCCCACTTTGCATTTTAAAACGCTGCGTTTAATTTGCATATTTTGTGGCAAAAAGCATGCGTTCAAAGAAGCACCTTGTCAGTTGTTTTTGCCATTTTGGGTGCGTTTTGCTAACATTGGAGTCAATGAGAATGGTCAAAAAACAAGATTCCTACAAATTCCTGCGTTTTACCTGCTTTTTCTGTGCAGAAAACATGCGTTTTGGACTTCCAAAACGCATGCTTTTTGCACATTGATTTAATGATTTCATATGTCCCTTTTCACACACACATAATCCGACAATTTAATTAAAGAAAATTTATAACTTAATGCTATTTTTCTAAAAAATACTATATTACCGCTTTAATTTCATTATATATTTCTATTTTCTTTATAATTTATGAAATTATGTATTTAATCCTTTTTTTTTCTCTTTTTTCATTATTTTTGACTGTTTAAACTTTATTTAGCAGTGTCAAGATTTACAAAACGTATCTGGTAAAAAGCAGGTGGAAACGCATGTAAAAAGCGCTGAAAACGCATCAAAAACGCGGCAAATACGCATGTGTTTTTAGCGCTAATAAACTGGAAAAGGCAACTTTGGTCAAATCAATTAAGTAAAAAACGTGCTTTTAGAAATGCAAGTAGGAGAACACAAAGTGGGTCCCTAACCTTAATGGTCCTTTAAAGAGTTGCCCAACAAATTGATGACATCCACAGGATAGGTCATTAACCCTAGAACACGCAAGCAATTCAATCTACCATAGAAAACAAATGACCTAGCAGGCCTGCGAGGCCCCAGGTATGCGTTCTAGGGTTAATATCAAATGGATGTGGGTTCAACACTTTTTACCCCCACCCATCAGCTGTTCTGTGCTCTGGCGACCGGAAGTAAAAATACTGAATAAAGCATAGAACTGCAGCTCCATTCAATGTGTAGCTACCACTGCCGGGTACTGCAGAACACCTATTCACACCTGATTTTTTTTGAATAAGAGGTGTTCTGCAGTACCCGGCATCAGCCGCTACACTCCAAATGGAACTAATCAGGGGTAGATTTCAGGAGATTGGTGAGGAGGGGCTGGATGATCAGATACTTATAACATTCTTTGGAAAGGTCATCAATGTGTTATGATTAGTGATGCGTGAGCAGTACAATGCTTGGTGCTTGTAATGATGAGTGATCACTACAATGCTCAAGTGCTCTTTACGCAAGTTGAGCAGATCAGACATTCGGACAGGCTCAAGTCGAGTAATGAGTATAATGGAAGTCAATGATTGGCCAATTTGACTATGCGCCCACATACAGCCAGCCATAAACAGAGCATTTCCGGGGAGAGGGAGGGTATGTTATTGTTTTATTTTGACACACTACATGCGAAAACATTCTTTTTATCCCCAGTGAGAGCCATTCAAAGACTGCAAGTGCCTCTCACTGGGGTGCTGGCTATCATCACTCACTGAAGACAGTCTGTGCTTTGTGTTAGATTTTTCACCAATGACACATCCGGGCACCCGCGATGCTCAGTACCCTGATGATCGATCGGCGTTGTCACCCATAATTAGTTATGAAGAATCTCTTTTAGCCTGGCAAAGTTCTACAGGGAAAATGCTTGCCCAGCCAATACACTTAAGACAAAACCACCTGTTTCATGGGGCTGCTCATTACCATCAGGCCCTGGAAAGTGGTTGACCCTGATGGAATAATTCCTTTAAGAAAGCCTTTATTTTTACTGCCAGTAATACCAATAACACCCAGGGAAGTCACATTAAAATAATAATCGGTTGTGTTTCTAGTTCAAATATTATTCTTAACTACTCATGGAACTTGTAGATATAAATAGTACCGTTTAAAAAGACGTATCCATATAAGCACTTCACTTTTAAGGAATTTGAGCACCTATAGATATAATCCATAAGTCTAAGGAAACCTCCTCAGGCCAAACTTAGTAATCTATAATTACAGTACAAAAGAAATGTACCATTTCTGATTAGGTGGCTCCTGGGCTATGCTTGTTTGAACCTAGACCTTTGTATAGAGCAATTTGGAAGTGTTTCTTAAACCATGGGAACACATCCACTAAATACTATTTTCTCATGCACAATACTAGGTAACGGGAGAGGGTGTTGGATATACGTAGTTAGTTCCCCCCATTCATTTCATAATAGTGTATTGTATTGACTGATACCTAAGACCACCAAATGTGAAACATGTGTATGGCCTCCTTCACACATCCATTTCTCTGGTACGTGTGACGTCTGTTTTCACACGTACTGGAGACACTGACACGCGTAGACCCATCAAGATCAATGGGCTTGCACACACATCCGTGTTTTGACATGGATTGTGTGTCCGCATGGACACACACGTGTCCGTGCACTCCACATGGTGACATGTCCATTTTCTGCCAGCAGTATGGGTGTCACATGGACCACACACCGTGTGACATCAGTGTGACATGTACCGGAGGAAACACATGTCACATAAAAATAAAGAATTTTTATACTTACCTGTCTTCAGCATTGCTGTCTCTGCCTCCGCTGCTCATTATGCTTATTGCATATTCACTGCACTCTGCACGGATCGAGAAGTAACAACAGCGCAGGAACAGGTAAGTATCATGCTGTGTGTGTGCTATCCGGATGTCACACGGATAGTACATGGACAGCACATGTAAAACACATACACGCACACACATACAGTACGTACCTCCACCTCGGACCATGCAAAAGGTTAGTGTTTTACGCAGACATGTGAAGGAGGCCTAATAATGTATTTTTATAACAAAACCTAATAGATTCTCTTGAATCCATATAGTTGGCATTACCAGACAAAATAGTACCGCACCATGGAACCATGAGAGGTAAGAGAAAACTGATGAGACAGAACCTGGTGCAAGTGTGAGAAAAGCCTTTCATCAGTACCAATAAACCATATGGAATCTAACTACTTTCATAAATGAAAATGAACATGAGCATGGCAGCCAGACAGTTTCACACTTGATCACACACTGTGGTTAAAGGGAACCTGTCACTTCATTCACACTACCCAATCCATGGGAAAAGCTCAGCTTTGTGCAGGAGACTGGAGGACACGTGTGATACATTACTGTCTCAGCTGGAGAGGAGGTCTAATATTATCATGTCCCTGAACATACCGGACTTCTTTACATAATCCCAGGTGGAAGTCATTGGCAGTCATCTTTCCACACAAAGAAAAAAAAATGACGTGTTATCATGTATGAGAAGGCAGGAGAGAACTAAATTCCCACCAAGTTGGATTTGATGAAACTAAGATTCTCATGGTATGTGCTAACCAGCCTGACCCCTTCTCCAACCTCCGACTCAAACTGGATATTACTAGCTAGAGCAGGCGAATGCTAGGGTAATATTTTATCGTAGCATATACATCAACTCACGCGGCTTGTCTGCTTGGGTTAGCATTGCATTTTGTCATCCCTGCTATGGAATGGAATAGAAGAACAAGTGTCCAGATTTAAAACAACTGTTCCTGACTCAGGGAACATTTTCAGAGCTCAGGAAATTGGACGATTTACTTGAGGTCGATCCAAAGACAAACAAAAAGGAATCACGCAACCCTCCACGTTACAAATTCTAAATCCCTGAACTTACGTCATACGACTCATCTCCTCTTACTATTTATTTCTGCAAACATCGGATTTGAAGACATGTTTTATATATAACCTCGTTTTAATAGTATTTTACGTTCACTTATTGTGCAGTTTATTCTGGGTTGCTTAAATCATCAGACAAGTGTAAGGGTATGTGCGCACGTTGCTTTTTACCTGCTTTTTACCTGCTTTTTTGCTGCTTTTTCTTCTGCGCTGTTTAATGCCAAAATGGATGTGTTCTTCTATTCAAGCAAAGTCTATGGGAATTTGGGTTTCTTGTTCACACTATGTTGTTCAAAATGCTGCCTTTTTGTGGCAGGACTTTGGTCAAAAACTCAGCTTTTCAAAGAAGCAACATGTCAATTGTTTTTGCCATTTGGGTTTTGCACTGCAAAGCTGAGTTTTTGACCAAAGATCTGCCACAAAAAGGCAGCATTTTGAACAACATAGTGTGAAAAAGAAACCCAAATTCCCATAGACTTTGCTTGAATAGAAGAACACAACCATTTTGGCATTAAACAGCGCAGAAGAAAAAGCAGCAAAAAAGCAGGTAAAAAGCAACGTGCGCACATACCCTTAGGGCTTATTCACATGTTGCATTTTTTTCTGTGGGAAAAAAACAGAAAAGTACCAGCAAAGTAAACCAGATTTATGAAAAAAGGAAAAAAGATACTTAGAAGTGGTAGAATGTTCCAAAAAGCATCCAGTGAATTATACATCTTCCATATTTATCACTAAATAATACAACTTATAACAGCTGCCAACATATCTGAGCCATGCTGCTTTCTACACACTTCGAAGTATGGCAGGAATCACAATACATACTTCTTAAGTAGAAGAGTAATCAATAAAAAGGTTCATGAAGATGACAAAGCCACATACTGTAGCAAATGAAATTCCTAAGTATCTGTATTTGTGACCCACAAGCACTCCATGTGCTAGTGCAGGGATCTCAAACTCGTCAGAGTAAGTGGGCCGCACATAAAAAAAATTTAGGGCAGAGGGCCGCATTCCTTTCAAATTTAATACAATACAATATAATTGTTAATCAATTATTTCAACCATTATAACAATGCTACATTGGTATGCGCTGAGAATCAAAAATACCATGAAGCGAAACATCATTTTTTTTATATTATTTATTTGTCAAAGAGAGTGGGCATCGGTGACTGGCATCAGCATCAAAATGTGTAAGCAGATTCCAGGTTATTCCAACAGCCAAGCACAGACACTCATTCTCTGTCACAGCATCCGTGATTGGCTGTTGGGTCTGTCACACATAGTAGTGTAAGAAGAAATACCTTTAAAAAAATGACATAGCGCTCCGCAGTATTTTTGATTCTCAGCTCAGATAAAGCGGACAGCTACGGGCTGCCACCCCCAGCTGCCTGGCTTTACCTTAGCTGGCAATCAAAATACAGGGAAGCCCAATTGTTTTTTAATTAAATAATAATACAAAAAATGTGTGGGCTTCCGACATATTTTGATCACCAGCCAGGTAAAACCAGACAGCTGAGGGCTGGGATTCTCAGCGTGGTAAGGCCCAAGCATTTTGGGCCCCCCACGCTGAAAATCGCAGCCCACAACCGCCCCTGGAAATGGCGCATTCATCACAGCGCCATTTCCAGGTGCTTTACCTGGCTCTTCCAGCGTCCCTGGTGGCAGTGGCACGCTGGGTAATAATGGGGTTAATACCAGCTTTGTATTTTCAGCTGGTAGTAAACCCGAAATTCATGGCATCATGTCAAATTAGATGTGACGACCATGAATTTCTAGTAAACAGTAAAAAAAACACAACACAGAGAAAAATATTTTTATTAGAAATTAAACAAAAAACACATTTAGGGACTCCATCTTTTTTAGAAAAAAAAAAGCTTCCCTCTGACGTAGTCCAAAGTCAATGTCAGCTCAGCTTCATCGCTCTGAACAGATGAGCGTCTGTCCAGACTGACAAGAAGGCTGAGACCCAAAGTAACATTTTCCGGTCTTCCAGTCACCATCAACATCAAAATCATTTTTTTCATCATCATACACACACAGCCACCATCATCATCATACAAACACACACGTCAATCATCATCATCATTACACACACACACACACACACAACCAACATCATCATCATACACAGCCATCGTCATCATCATCATCGTCACAAACAGTCACCACCACGATCATCATCAGTCACACACAGCCACCACCATCATCATCATCAGTCACACACAGCCACCACCGCCATCATCAGTCGCACACAGTCACCACCACCATCATCAGTCACACGCAGCCACTACCACCACCATCATCATCATCATCAGTCGCACACAGCCACCACCACCATCATCATCATCAGTCACACATAGCCACCACCGCCATCATCAGTCACACAGTCATCACCACCACCATCAGTCACACACAGCCACTACCGCCATCATCATCATCATCATCAGTCGCACACAGCCACCACCACCATCATCATCATCATCAGTCACACACAGCCACCACCGCCATCATCATCATCAGTCACACACAGCCACCACTGCCATCATCATCATCAGCCACACACAGCCACCACCACCATCAGTCACACACAGCCACCACCGACATCATCATGATCAGTCACACACAGCCACCATCACCAGTCACACACAGCCACTACCGCTATCATCATCATCATCATCATCAACACATACATACAGTCATCATCATCACCATCAACACACACAGCCATCATCATCCACACACACATACAGCCATCATCATCATCCACACACACACAGCCATCATCATCATCCACACACACAGCCATCATCATCCACACACACATACACAATCATCATCACCATCAACACACACAGCCATCATCACCATCAACACACACAGCCCTCATCACCATCAACACACACAGCCATTATCATCACCATCAACACACACAGCCATCATCAACACACAGCCATCATCATCATCCACACACACACAGCCATCATTATCCACACACACATACACAATTATCATCATCCATACACACATACAGCCATCATCATCACCATCCACACACACATACAGCCATCATCATCACCATCAACACACACAGCCATCATCATCATCATCCACACACACACACACACACACACACACACACCACACAAACACAGACACCACAAACGTTCTAACATGCCCTATGCTCTTGTTCCTTCCGCTGCACCCGCCGGCAAAGCAGCTGACATCAGCGCTGCTCGGGTCGCGCTGCTGAGCTCGAGTTGAACGCCGCCATCGATTGGTTCGCCCTGACATCTGATTGAACGCCGCCTTTGATTGCTTCTCCCTAGCGGCGTCTCCAATGCGGAAGTGCGGCTGGCCGCGGCTGCAATGTGAAAGTGCGGCTGGCGACCGCTAAATGACTGGAGGCAGTGGAGGGCAAATATCAAGTGTTCTGCACTGTGTGTCTGCGGGCCGCATAACTCAGACTGGCGGGCCGCATGCGGCCCGGGGGCCGCGTGTTTGAGACCCCTGTGCTAGTGTATAACACAGGTGTACAAAAAAATTTTTTTTCAGGTGCCAAGGTTTTTTGAATGGATTTGGGGCATTTTAAGGCTGCTGAATTAAAAAAATACCACTAGAGTTGCTGAATTGGTTCTAGTTTTTGACATAGTGGACATCCATGAAAGTAATGCATTCCCCCAATGTGACTTGTGTGTGATATATGCAATACCTACTGGTATGTCTTTTGAGTCTTCAGCAGTGTCTTAGGTAATGAAATATCCCATATAATTAACTTGCATTTTAATTGTTGGCTATAAAAGCAAATTTTTGAAGCCAGAATTCTACATTCACTGAGAAAAAACATCAGCTACAGAAAAAAATTGTCGACCCAGTTTTGGTTTATACCCATAAAGTTCTGTCTTAATAAGTGTATAAAAGCAATAAAAATTATGACTTCATCAAGAAGAGCCCACATTAACAACCCTGATGTATTTTGCTACATCTGTGGAGAGTACATTGTTGAAAATCAAAAGAAGAAATATCCCAAACTTTGTGCATTGAGTATATCTGGCTTATTTTGGGGTACAGCTTGGAGACCAGGATAATCTTGGCCTCCACATATGGCTTGCAAAACACGTGTGCTATACCTATGACAGTGGACAAATGGTGAAAGCAAAAGTTTAAACTTTGGTGTGCCAATGGTTTGGAGAGAACTGAAAAACCACTGTGATGATTATTTTTGTATTGTAAGGATTAAAGGCTTTAATCATTACTAGAAAGACAGGTGGGATTATCCTGATTGGGAATCAGAAACACGAGCTATTCCTCATGGCAATGATATTCCCATACCAGTGTTTACCAGACCATCCACCATCAGACTCTGAAGAGAGACAAAGATTGGAGTGTATGACAGATAGTAGCAGTGGAAATGAATTTGAGGGAAGCTCTTCGAGGCCTTAACCATTAAGCCAAAAAAAACTCAATGACCTGATTCGAGATTTAAATCAGTCCAAGCAAGCATCTGAACTTTTAAGGTCCAGACTTAATGAACAAAATCTTATAAAAGCGGAAGTTAAAATTACAGCCTATCGGACAAGAGAAGAAAGGCTTCTCCCATATTTCAACCAAGAGGAAGAACTTGTATACTGCAATGATATCCCAGGAATTGAACTTCAAATGGGATTAATGGAACATCGACCAGAAGACTAGCGACTTTTTATAGACAGCGCCATCAGAATCTTGAAATGTGTTCTCTTGCACAATGGTAACTGTCATGCGTCTCCACCCATTGCTCACTCAACGAAACTTAAAGAAGATTATGAAAATGTGAAAATCACATTACAGAAAATCCCTTATTATTAACATCACTGGTTGCTTTCTGTTGATTTGAAGGTGGTGAACATCTTGATTGGACAGCAATCTGGATACACAAAATACCTATGCTTCATGTGCCTTTGGGACTGCAGGACAAAACCAGATCATTGGACAAAAGTGTCATGGCCTACAAGGGAAGAAATGATTGTTGGCGCTGTAAATATTGTCAACAAGCCGCTGATGGGCAAGAACAAAATCATTCATCACTTCATAATAAGCTAGGATTAATGAAGCAATTTGTTGCGCTTTGGACTAATTGGGTAAATGCTTCAAGTACATTTGTAGATCATTCCCTGGACTCTTTGATGGTCCTCATATTCGTAAACTCATGAATGATTCCAATTTTACCACATGCATGACTGAAACTGAGGCTTCGGCCTAGAAGAGTTTTGTCGCTGTTGTGAAAAAGGTGCACGATATAGTCGTTACCAGAAATTTGGGAGTTAATATGAGTATAAAGATGCACTATCTCCAAAGCCATTTAAACAGGCTTTCAGATAACCCTGAAGACTTCAACTATGAACAAGGAGGAAGTTTCCACCAGGATATGAAGGTCATAGAGGAGAGATATCAAGGCCCATGGGATATACACATGATGGCAGACTACTGTTGGAGTCTCCAACGTGACTGTCCAGATTACACACATAAAAGGAAATTGCATAAACACTGTTTTTTGAAGCATTGACATTAATAACAGTTAATAACTAATAGGGATGATCGAATACTTAGATTATTCGGCTTCACAAATATTTTCCGAATACCTCGCCGCTATTCGCGAATATTCGATGTGCAATGTAAGTCTATGGGAACCCGAAATAACAACTATTCAGTACTATTCGGGCTTCCCATAGACTAACATTGCGCATCGAATAGTCGAATAGCGGCGAGGTATTCGGAAAATATTCGCGAAGCCGAATATTTGAAGTATTCGATCATCCCCAATAACTAATTAATATTGTATTCATTAATTAAAGCATACGTACATAACGTTTTCTTGTCACTGTTAGATATTTCTAATTTCTTATTTGATGATTTTAGACTGTTTACTTATTAGTTGCAACCTAAATAATAATTTTCTTGCAATTCTGAATGCTTTTCAATTGTGTTGTGTTCATTAATTAATTACCTATAAAGTATTTTAGAAACTGAAGCCAATCTGGCAAAACTGAATATTCCTAATCAGCACCATAAACTTAATATAAAACTATTCTGACACCAAAATCACAGTATACTAGCGTATAATACCTCCATGAAGAAATGCATTATACTGTTTCGATTTTTTTGTTGGCTTATATAGGTCATATACATGCGATTGTTGGGCTGGGACCTCCATCCTTCACTATAACAAATGAATGGAATGGCATGTTTGTGGATGCACATTGGTGATCCATTCATTGGCTATTGGATTCATGGACAGAGTGGAGTACAGTGATATGTTATGGGTAACTAGTAGGTTTCTATCGTTCAAATGGCTCCAACTATGGGCTGGGATAGACCAGATAACAGAGTCATATTAAAGATGGTTCCAGCATGTCCTTTTTGATATTATTGTAGACAACACCTCAGGAAGTTCAGTATTGCCAAAACAGGGCAAGAAATAGGTCTCTTTGAACAATGAATCCCTGGAACATCCGGAAACCATCGATGAAATATTTTGACAAGTTCAATTCCAAGTAGGTAAAGGATGACAGTACCGTGCCAATAACTGAAATTGGAGGATATAATTAGTACAGGCTAACAGCAACTGGAGGGAATACATGAAGATTAGGAGCATGTATGTTAATATATCACAGGTACAGCTCGCTTAAAGAAGTTACACTTGCATGAGATGACGCGTGGAACACTTTCTTGTCTCTGTTGGCATTTACTCCATGTTTCATATATATTTCTCATTAAAAATGTAAGGAAATATAAAATCATTTCAGAAGTGAAGGAAAGGAAAGGACACGTGTGATTTACATGCAGGACATGTCTAGTGTTCCCATTGACCAGCGGTTATTATAACAACTTGATTTCCCATGGTGCAATATGTAATTCAGACCTGCAGCTCCCCAGAAAGGCAACTTCTTCTTTGCCGACCTGATTCCTGACAGTTGTGGATTTGTACTGCATGATCTCAGATCACTATACCTCACACAGTTCTTGTGGACACGTCTTGCTAGTTTTACTTATTAGCTTGGGTTCATTTACATTTTATTTCCAGGAAAGCAAGCTGTTACACTATCATTGTAGCAGCTCTAACTTCACGATGACTATTTTGACAATAAGAAATCCTGTAAAAACCAGCTACCTTACTTTATTAAAGAGAACCACTGCGCAGGATTTTGCTATATGAGGTATAGGCAGTGCCTTACAGGCACTAGGATGCTGAATGCAGGCATACCTGTTGTAGAAAGACGGGATGCTTGGATAATGAAACATCTTTAATCAAAGTTGCAGAAATGCACTGCACGTTGATTGATATGTACAACAGAGGTGGGTCTTTGTGGGTCGGATCCTCGGCATTTATGTCACCTCCGGTGTCCTCCTGCCTGTTAATACTATAAGATACAACTCCGGTGTCTATATCTTTGGATGTGTGCATAGTTTTCCCCAGGAAATATTTATAATTACTCCTTAAGAATGTGGCTGTCTTATGCATCCATGTAATAGAGAGCATTAAAAAAAATTCTATGAGGTTATTTTACTAAATCCGTGTATATGTATGAAGTCTAGAGTGAGTGTATTATTATACTCGCTTACTGCCGCTCTCTCCGGGATCCAGCACTGTTTTGCTCCTCTTCTCAGTGATGTTACCGCTCTGCAGACTCTCCTAGTCACATTGGGCTCTGTGCGACCAAGAAGTGACTTTCAGGCTGATCGACCAAATCACATGGCATCACCTGGACCAGCTGCCGACTCTCCTGACCTGGGAGTGGCAGCTGGATAGAAATACATGAAGGTGACACACTCTGGCTGGAGAGCCTGCTGCTGGCCTGGGCGATGTGATCCTTATAATGTAAGTCTTTGGAGGGTCAGAACTAGGTGTTCGGCACACACATAGAGTGATCTGTCTAGTCTGCAATGGTGACGTCACTCAGAAGAAGAGCAGAATGGTGCTGGATATCGGATAAGAAGGCATTAGGTGAGTATATTAAAGGGAACCTTTCAGGTGCTATATGCACCCAGAACCACGATCAGTTCTGGGTTCATATTGCTAATCCCTGCCTAACTGTCCCAGCCTATAGTAACATACATACATCCTTTATGATATGCTAATGTGCGCAGAGACTAATCGCAAGGGCGTTAGTTTCTGCCCTCATTCCGCCCTCTTAGAATGTTAGCATGCCCCTATGGGCGAGCTAACATGCTATTCAGTGCCCATTGCCTCCCGCCATCAGCGGTGACATTCGTACCTGTGTCCGTTGTCACCGCTGATTAGAATGTGCGCTATGAAGCCGGGTGTATGCATCTCGGCTTCAGAGGTCTGGTGCGCATGACCGTATGTGCTGGGGAATGCTGATCATGCGCACTGATCCTAAGCCCGATGTTCCGAAGCGGTGCCAGTGGACACAGGTACGCGCGTCACCACTGATGACGCAAGGTAATTGAATAGCATGTTAGCACACCCACAGGAGTATGCTAACATGTTAAGAGGGCGGAATGAGTGCAGGAACTAACGTCCTTGGGACTAGTCCCTGTGCTCATTAGTATATCATAAGGGATCTTTAGAAATATTTTATAAGTATGTGGGACAGTTAGGCAGGGATTAGAAATATCCACCCAGAACTGCTTGTGGTTCTGGGTGCATATTGCACCTGACAGGTTCCCTTAAGGCTCACCTCACATCAACGGCATTTTGCAGCAAAACCGGATCCATTACAAATGCGTTTCAGTTCAATTAATTACCAATGGAATCGCGGCAAGATGTGGTCATATGCGGTTGCGTGCGTCATACACAATCGCATGTGACCGCATCTTGCCGCGATTCCATTGGAAATGAATGGAACTGAAACACATTTGTAATGGATCCGGTTTTGCGGCAAAATACCGCTGATGTGAGGGGAGCCTGAACACAACACAACACTACATACACATTGTGAGGTATCAACCGGCTGTATTACAAAGGGCCGGTATGTTTTGCAGAAGCGTGGGTGCTCTGCAATGTGAAGCTGGCTGGGACCTGTGGTTCTACAGGATTGCATTACATGCAGAGCCATGGAAGGGTGTGTGATGCTGATTACACACTCCTTACCACCTGTGGGTGTGGCTCCAGGGGTTAAAGCAATCCTGTCTCTGAACCCAGGAAGAAGTGTGTCTAGGGCAGTCTAGAGAGAGACTGGCTCTAGATGTCCAGTGTGTGGACTGGAAACAAGCGAGAGCAGAGCCAGGAGCTTTGGGTGTATCAGCCTGCATGGAGGCTGATCACAAGGCTCTGATATTGAGTCTGAGGTGAGTGCAGCCAGGCCAGGGCTGTAGGGCCGAATCTCTCCTGGAGGAGAGACAGACGGGTCTGCAGAGGGCCCTGGAAGGAACCTTGGCTAGAGTTGTATGCTGGCAGGAGCCAGAGAGTGGGGAAGTTGCTAAACTTCCATTATGGACTTATTGTTTATGTTTGAGGGCAGTTTATGCTGAGTGTTTTTAATAAACTGCCAGAATTTCTATGAAGAGACTGTGTACATGTGTTGCTGAAGCTACCTCACACCGCTGCAAGCGAGTGAAACCCCCACGTTGCAGGGCGCAACGTTACATATGGTGTCTCGAATGCGGGCATGCAGCCTGGTTGCTAAGGGCAATGCAGCCTGGTTGCTAAGGGCAACGGCCTAGGACATATTCCTGTGGATACGGACTGCTTGCGGTGGATCGGCGGGTCCACGAAAAATTTTTTGAAGCGGTTTGCGGTGGATCGGCGGGTCCACGAAAATTGTCTGCGCACTCAAGCAGCTGGCGGTGGATCGGCGGGTCCACGAACAGGGACAGCGCTCTCAAGCTGCTGGCGGTGAATCAGTAGGTCGTTGGGGACCCGTGCTGCAGTGGCGAGAGTCCAGCGACTGGAGGTTCCAGGCCAGCCGGAATTGCAAGGCCCTGCTTGGTGAGCAGTGATACACCACAGGCTGAAGATCCTGGTTGTACGGGCGGTACAACCCGGAAAGGTTAGTGGTTCTCTAACCCCCCCCCTGTCTTTGACCACCGGGTATTACCCATTGGAGCGTCCCTCCTGTGCCTCTTTTTCGTTACAGCATGGAGGAGCTCCTGAACCAGCTGCTGCAGAGTCAGCAGCACCAACAGCATGTGCCTGGAGGTCCAGTGACAGCAGTGGGGGCTGAAAGCCAAAAAGAGGGAATGGTCCCTGCGGACATTGTGGAGGAGCTGTACCAGTTCCTGGTCCGGGGACAGCAGGAGCTGTCGGTGTGTAGCGATGTCACAGCCATGGACCAGTTTGAGCGTACCCTTCGGGGGCCAGTATGGACACTGGGTGCCCAGGGAGACAAGGGCAAACGGTGTGAACTGGGGGCTAAGGACATTGCATGGAAACCGCAAAAGGGGGCGGAGTCCCAGAAGGGAATAGTTGCCCATAAGGGGGTGGAGTCCCATAAAGGGGTGGTTGCCCATAAGGGGGTGGAGTCCCATAAAGGGGTGGTTGCCCATAAGGGGGTGGAGTCCCATAAAGGGGTGGTTGCCCATAAGGGGGTGGAGTCCCATAAAGGGGTGGTTGCCCATAAGGGGGTGGAGTCCCATAAAGGGGTGGTTGCCCATAAGGGGATGGAGTCCCAGAAAGCGGTGGTCCCCCAAAAGGGTGCGGAGCATCCCAAATCCAAGGGTGAAGTGGTGCAGATGGACTGTAGCCAGGGACAACAGTGTTCATGCCTTAAGTGTCCTGTTTGCAATATAGACCACCCATCCGACGAGAAGCCACGCCTGTGTTCCGTGGAAGTGGATGGGGAATCTGTAACAGGGGTCGTAGACTCAAGGAGCTTGGTGACCCTGGTGAGGGCCACCTCTGATGTCCACTTGATTCCTGGAAGGAAGATCCACGTCGGCTGCACCCACAGTAATGAGACAGAATACCCGGTCTCCAGCGTGGTCATTAAGACAGCCTGGGACAGTGGTTCTCATGATGTTGGTGTAGTCTCAGATTTACTGCACCCAATTATTATAGGTTGGGACTCTAAATTATTTGTGCACTTGTGGAAGCAGGGGGACGTATACGGTTGCTTGTGTAAGAGCCGGAACAGCCCAAAGGAAACCCCACCACATTGGGAGGTGAAAAGGGGTCCTTGTTGTGCAGTTATGTGTGGTAAGGAGGAGATAGCACCTCCTAAAATTGACTGTCCTAAGTTAGGGGTGACCAAAGAAAATGATGGACGGACCCAACTTAGTGACATAAGGACTAAGGGAATAACCGATAGTGTGACCGTTAAAAACGGGGTAGCTCCAGAAAGGGAGGCAGATATCTGGTTAAGTGGGGACATGATAGTCCAGGATGCCAGGGGGAGTGATGATGACTCCAGTAAAGACACTGACTCTAGTAAGGTGACAAACGAGTACAGTGTGGTACAGATGGGCGAGAAGGGCAAAACTTCCTCCCGACGCCGAAGACGTAATAAGCGCCGAGAGGGGGCACAGTGTAGGCCGTCTGAGGGTGCAGAGAAAGTGATATGCCTGGTTATTGAAAACATGGCGCTAGTAACACCTGCTACGGAAGAGTCAGACAGTGATATCCTGCAAAAGAAAGAGGAATCAAAGACTGAACTGACACATTGTCACGACAGAAACCAGCAGGGTGAAATTGCAGGGGAGGAACCGACCAAAGACGTAATGGCGGTGTCTCCTATAATTTCCATGCATGAAGCTGGAGGTCTGTTGGATGATAGCGCTGTACGAGATGACATCCTACAGAACAATATAGGAGAAGGAATCCAGGGCAGTGTTGGTGGAGTACAAATCCACAAAGGTCATGGTGAGCAGACTGGTAAGCTACCCAGTGGTGAAGTGATGAATGTTGAAAATGGTGCCAAGGTTCTAAGAAGAACAGAGTATCGTGCTGAAGGGCGTAACACCCTGGTAGAAGGCGATGCTGTAAATGCCCAAGAGAAGGCAGAGGGTGACACTGCAGAGACCCAAGTGGAAGTTGGAGGGAATGCAGTGAAGTCCCAAGACACAGCAGGTGCTGTAAAAGCGGAAAGAGCCTCTGAGGAAGAGGTGAAGTCTGGACATGAGGTCTCATCAGAAGCTGAGAGCCTGACTGACTCAGTGGGTAAGACCAAGATCGCAGACAAGAAGATTGGCTCAGCTAAGAGCCTGAAACCCAAACGTTCTGAAGCTGAGATGGAAGGAGCCTCAGAAATAGTGTGTCGTAGACCAGAGAGGTCCGCAAGTGAAGACTCATTCAAGAGGATGAGCAAAGACCATCTGCAACAAGAGATACTTCTTAGGCAGGCTACTGAGAGTCGAGTAAGGGAGCTGGAGAAAGAAGTGGCTGAGCTCCGAAGTCGCTTGGCAGAGTACCAGTCCAAGTCCCAGGGAGCCTTGGAGCAGATGGAGCAGCGAGTGTCAATCCTGACCAAACTTGTTGAAGCTGGGGAGGCCCAAAGAGAGCTGACTCTGGAAGCTAAACTTGACAAGCATGTGGCAGGGATGAATGAGACTTCTGTAGTCAAGTGCATGGTGGATATACCTGAGGACTTAAGAGAAGCGTGTGCCACCGGGTACATGCATGACGAATTTAAGAGAGCTGTGGAAGCGTGTGAGGTCTACTGTACCCCAGGGGCTGAACAGTTAGTGATATTGTCTACCAATAAAATTACTGGGCAGCGGGTGGCTATTCTAAAGGACATGCACTTCAGATGTGTTCGTATGAAGTGGCAGGTCCAACTGCAAAAGGAAGAAGCCACTAGACAGCTAGAGTATAAAAGGAAAGCGCAGAGTCTGGCGAAAGATATTGTCCAAGTACCCCGGGCTCTGGTGGGGAGAGTCATTGGAAAAACCGGACGAGTCATGCAAGACATGGTGAATAAGTCGGGATTGGTGAGATTAAGAATCCCTGCTGCTAATGAGAGCAAGATACCCAGGGAAGCTGGTATGGTTCCGTTCGTCTGTGTCGGGACTGTAGAGAGTCTTGGAAACATTCGAAGCCTTATTGAATATCGGGTACACCATGTACGTGACATGGAGCGGTTGTGGCAAGACAACCTGAAAATTAAGGAGCAGCTTCGCCAACTGTGTGGGGGACAGCAGCCGTCTTCCACCCGTTGTTCAGTGGAAAGAAGTGGAAGATGGCGTGTCGGTCCAGTAGTTCAGACGCGCGATAAAAGGAATCGCCGACAGAGAGGCAACCTACAATGTACTGTAGATAGTGGCCGCTATGAGCTTAGAGTTCCCGACAGTAGCCTTGGGGGTACTCGAGAAAGCCTAGGTTCGGACAAGACTGTAGGTTTGACTGGGGACGTGTCTCTCTACTGCGGTGACCCTGGGAGGGGGTCAGGGAGAGAACGGTCTGGAAATGGGATGTCCTTTAACCCTAGGTTGACAAGACAGAGTTTGGTGACAGTGTTGGGCGATGTCTCAGGGACTACTGCTCTTGGACGGCCCTCTCAAATGGTGGGGCATGGCAGCGGGAATGCCCTGTCTCGCGGCCCCAGGTCATTGGCAAGTGTTCTCCCCTACGGGTTTGAACAGAGGGGGAGGGTATGTGAGGTATCAACCGGCTGTATTACAAAGGGCCGGTATGTTTTGCAGAAGCGTGGGTGCTCTGCAATGTGAAGCTGGCTGGGACCTGTGGTTCTACAGGATTGCATTACATGCAGAGCCATGGAAGGGTGTGTGATGCTGATTACACACTCCTTACCACCTGTGGGTGTGGCTCCAGGGGTTAAAGCAATCCTGTCTCTGAACCCAGGAAGAAGTGTGTCTAGGGCAGTCTAGAGAGAGACTGGCTCTAGATGTCCAGTGTGTGGACTGGAAACAAGCGAGAGCAGAGCCAGGAGCTTTGGGTGTATCAGCCTGCATGGAGGCTGATCACAAGGCTCTGATATTGAGTCTGAGGTGAGTGCAGCCAGGCCAGGGCTGTAGGGCCGAATCTCTCCTGGAGGAGAGACAGACAGGGGTCTGCAGAGGGCCCTGGGTGCTGGAAGGAACCTTGGCTAGAGTTGTATGCTGGCAGGAGCCAGAGAGTGGGGAAGTTGCTAAACTTCCATTATGGACTTATTGTTTATGTTTGAGGGCAGTTTATGCTGAGTGTTTTTAATAAACTGCCAGAATTTCTATGAAGAGACTGTGTACATGTGTTGCTGAAGCTACCTCACACCGCTGCAAGCGAGTGAAACCCCCACGTTGCAGGGCGCAACGTTACAACATATATGTAGATTTAGTAAGAAAAAACTTTATAGGAGCGCGTCTATAATATGACACCCAGAGAATGCTATGGTCAGTCCATGTATATGGCCCTTATACTTCTCATTCACAATAACCGTGGCTTCTCCCAGCATCATATGAGTATTCTGCATTAAGCATTCAGTTCTCATGCAATTATGAAACGCTGTAAAACAGTGAAGGAATATGTGTCACTTTATGTTCTGCCTGTTGGAACACTTCATTGCGGTACAAGCTTTGCAAATTCCCCTGAACAAGAACATTTCAGGAAGAGATTTTAAAAAAATCTAAATCCCACAAGGTTTACTATATGACATATTGTTATCTGGAATTATTATACCAGCTGAAACTCGAGAGAACAGGAAGACATGATGATTTATCTCCACTGATGGTATGAATGATTGATCTACAAAAAATATTTACGTGCTTCAGAGATCTACCGGAGACAAAAAAAGAAAACTATAGAAGCACTTATTAATTACTGTAACATGGAAGATTTACAAGTGATTCATTAAAATAAAAAATAATTGTGTGCCTGAAAGATTCAGCGGATTTCTAAAAGCTTTGAGAGAAATTCCAACTTTTCTGATAAAAACACTTATAACATTAGTAAGTGTACCTCCAAAATATGTACACACTATATCTTATTTGCTGTTTTTTTTAGGAAAATACAATTAAAAAAAACTCAAAATGTTCAAACAGCTTTACTCATAAAACTTTGTTGTTTTTTCTTGTTGTTGGTTTTGTTAATCAAACTGATCAATCTATATACAGTGCCTTGAAAAAGTATTCATACCCCATGAACGTTTCTGCATTTGTTTACGTTACACCCATAAACTTAAATGTATTTTATTGTGATTTTATGATGTGATATATCAACACAATGTATCAAATATTGGTGAAGCGTAAAGCAAATGATACCTGGTTTTCTAAATATTTCAACAATATAAATCTGACAAATGTATTGTGCATTTGTATTCAGCCCCTTGAGTTGATACTTTGTTGGGTCACCGTTCTCTGCAATTACCGTATTTTTTGTTTTATAAGATGCACCGGATTATAAGATGCACTCCAAATTTATAGATAAAAAAAGGTAAAAAAAATAAAAATGGGGTCCATCTTATACTCCGGTGTTGTCTTACCGGAGGGGGGGCAGCAGTGGTGGTGAAGCAGGGTCACAGGACGCAGAGGTTGTGCTGGCAGCTGCGGCGGGTCCTTGGAGGCAGCGGCGGTCAGTGGTGTCAGCAGCAGCATGTCAGTAGTGGCAGCAGTGGCGGGTCAGTAGTGGATCAGGCCACTGCGGTGAGTGTCCCAGTCTGTCCGCGGTCCCGGTTCAAATGATGGTGCCTGGAGCTCTCATCCAAGGGCTCCATCTGCGCACACACTGACTCCCGGAGCAGCGCGTGCGCAGATGGAGCTCTCATCCAAGGGCTCCATCTGCGCACACACTGACTCCCGGAGCAGAGCATGCGCAGATGGAGCTCTCATCCAAGGGCTCCATCTGCGCACACACTGACTCCCCGAGCAGCGCGTGCGCAGATGGAGCTCTCATCCAAGGGCTCCGTCTGCGCACGTGCTGACTCCCGGACCCATCATTTGAAACTGGGACCGCAGACACACTGGGACAGATGCCACACAGCCACCACAGTCCGCACAGCTACCCACCCGCCTGCCCAGAGAGGCAGCCGACCTCCAGGACAGAGAGGCAGCCAGCACCGACTGGCACCCAGCTGCCCGTACACAGCCACAGGCACCGGGCTGCCCGCATGCAGCCACAGGCACCTGGCCGCCCGATCGCCCCCGGTCGCCGCACAGACAGTCCACCCGGTAAGCTATATTCGGATTTTAAGACGCACCCCTCATTTTCCTCATAATACGGTACCTCTGCAAGTCTTTAGGGGTAGGTTTCTATCAGTTTTGCACATCTAGTGGTTAAACTTTTTGGCCCTTTTTTTTCCAAAATAGCTCTAGCTCTGTGATATTAGATGGAGACATCTCTGAGCAGTAATTTTCTAGTCTTACCACATATTCTCAGTGGGATTTAGATCTGGACTGTGACTGGGCCATTGACACACATGAATATGCTTTGCTCTAAACCATTTCACTGCAGCTCTGGCAGGATGATTAGGGTCGTTGTCCTGCTGGAAGATGAACCTATGCCCCAGTCTCAAGTGTTTTGCAGCCTCTAACAGGTTTTCCTCCAGAATTTCCTTCAATTTAGCTCCATCTTCAAATCAACTCTCACCAGCTTCCCTGCCCCTGCTGAAGAAAAGCATCCCAACAGCATAATGCTGCGACTACCATGTGTGACAATGGGGATGGTGTTCTCAGAGTGATGTGCAATGTTAGTTATCTGTCATACAAAGCGTTTTGCATTTAGCCCAAACAGTTCTACTTTGGTGTCATTTGACCAGAGCACCTTCTTCCACATGCCGTGTACGGAACACAATTTCCAGACCAAAGGAAGGTCTGCTGACCTGAACTAGCTACCTCATATATGCCTATTTGGTAGTCTTTTTTGCATATTTTGAAATATAAGAAGAAGCATCAGACATTTAAGGAGCTGTGTAAGATTTGAATAAAGAATTTGCATGCCCTCAAAAAACAGTACCACTCCATGTGCAATATAAAAGGACACAGTACAATGATTTCCTATTTAAGGCATCAGACATGGCACTAAATATGTGCATATCTTTATTAACTTTGGTATAAAATAAGACATAATTTTGCCCAAATAAAGCTCAATAAATATAGTATTCATTATGGCATGGTTAGTTCTGGAGCCAACAATGTTACGCTGATATCAGATATGCTGTTATTATTTCTTGGCTATTAACTAAGGCATTAGACATGCCACTATCCTTCTTGGAATTTGGACAATCACATAATGCATTGGCCATGGTGTGATTATATTATAATTGGTGATATTCCTATTGTAATATCAGATATGGTCATTTTATTTTTTTCCACTAGTGATATTAACAACAGCCCCAGACATTTTGGCAATTAAAAATGTAGTTACTCACTGCTTTTGCTAAATTGAATTCTATATGTATAATTGAATTTCTACAAATCACAAATAAAGCAGCATTCACTATTCTCATAGCTACTCGCTCCCCAGCGTTCCAGTGTCAGAAAATAAAGCACGCAAGTCACTGTAGATATCATGGATGGTCTAGCTAGATTTTTGCTTTGCAGGTAAGCAGACTGTCATGTATAAGTCTTCTCTGAAAAATAATCCAGTATTTTATTGTAATTTATTAGTAAGTTCTGGTGAGCTGCTAAGAATAAAGAAAATTGAGACCATTGGAACATCCAGCTTTTGCACATGGTCTAGCTTTACTGCAGCAAGATAAAAGTTACACGTGACCTGCCACATTGTCTCCATATGACCAGCAAAATATTTTAAGCCAGAAAATGAAATCTTTTCTGGCAATCAATCAGAGCTGTTTTTTTGGCCAGCATTATAGTAATCTTGCTGAGTGGTAGTGAAAGCTTGGCCCCCCCAAAAGGCACAAACTTTCAAAAATAGGAACAAATAGCACTTGTGGCAAATTTTATGACTTTTTGTCACAAGAAAATAGTATAGGGAGGTTTATAAATTCCCCATAAATGTTTGCATTTTCTGCAGCTCTATAATAGAGGCTGTACAATGGGTCATGGGTCGGCATTGCTTAGTGTATTCCAGGCACCACTGGATACAATGCACTCACCATTTATAAGGATTTGGCTAGTGGGGAACCTGTCTAGTTATTTGAGTACTGCTTTACACTTTATTACATTTGCTAAAAATGATATTTGTTCCTTAATTGTTGTTTTTATTTCATAAAAAGCAATAACACACCAGAAATTGTTACCTTCCACACACAATACTGACCATGTGTCCCAAAGTAGATGTAATCCTAACTGAATATAGGCTGACAAGCAGTAACCAACTGACCAAGATGTGCAAAATAGAGAGCCATCATAGGGACAAGTATAATAATTCCCGTAAACATGCCACCCGCATTATTAATGTATAACAGGATTAGGCTGAGGCGACACGGGGTTATGTGCACGTACACTCGGCTCACGCTCGCTGCTCAGCGGGGCCAATTGTCATGCGAGTGTCATGCGACTGTGGTCCGATCATGCAACAGACCACAGCTGCGGAGGGGAGTCCCGGCGGGAGGGAGAGATTAATCTCCCTATCTCCTCTGTAGCCGGCTGATGCAAAAATTGCACTGCTTTCGCGTTACACCGGTGTAATACAAGAGCAATGCGATATTTCTCTTGCCCCATAGACTTGTATGGGTGCGAGTGGAACAGGATCGCATTCCACCTGCAGCATGCTGCGATTGTTTTCATGGTCCGATTAGGGCAGAGAAAATAATCGCTCATGGGAGCTGCTCCATAGAGTAATATTAGTCAGAGTGGAATGCGATTTTTTTATCGCATTTCATTTGCACCGTTTTTCTCGCCGTGTGTCCTAGGCCTTATACTGCTACTTTGGTTTTATTATCTGGTACTAGCATATTTTGAACACAAGCAAAAGTGCATGAATGGGCACATTACTACAAGATGAGAACCAGGATGGGTACATTACTACAAGGTGACCAGGATGGGCACATTACTACAAGGAGACCAGAATTGGGACATTAGTACAAGGAGACCAGGATGGGCACATTATTACCAGGGGACCAGGATGGGCACACTACAAGGAGACCAGGATGGGCCCATTACTACAAGGGGACTAGGATGGGCCCATTACTACAAAGGGACTAGGATCAGCACATAATTGCCAGGGGACCAGGATGGGCACATTACTACAGACTGGTGACCAGGATGGGCACATTACTACAGGATGGGGGTCAAGATGGGCACATTACCACAAGAAGACAAGGATAAGCACATTATTACAAGGGGGCAAGGATAGGCTCATTACTACAAGGGAACCAAGTTTTACATTACTACGGGATGGGCACATTACTACAGGATGGATGGACACATTACTACAGGAAGGGCACATTACTACAAAGGGACAAGGATTGGCACATTACTACAGCATGAGAACATTTCTACAAGAGGGGAACAGGATTTGGGACATTACTAAAAGATGAGGACCAGGATGGAAAAATTACTACAAGATGTTGGCCAAAATTACTATATGGTGCTAATTGTAAGACAATATTACTTACAAGAAGAGGATAAAATGTAAAAGAAAAATTAAAACTAAACCATGATTTTTTTTCACCATTAAAAATGCTATAGACTAGCTATGACAACTAGAATGAACATTTCTATTTTTCTGCCAATCCCACATCCTTGACAAGTTCTCTAAGTAGTTCAAGCTCTCTTTCCAAAGATTACATAAGTTCCACCACATGAGCAACAAACAAAACATGCTTTCTCAAATAAACACCAAATAAAACTTCTCTCTTTACCCCCATAGACACCACATGAATTTCCTTTCTATCCATGAGAATGAAAATTAGTTAAGCTCCTTTCCCACCATACATCATCCAGAACACCTTGAATATCTTTTAAATCCAACTTTCCTTTACCTGGTTAAACCCTTCTTTGCATGGACACCAATTCTCCAAGATCAAGAACACACTGGGCCATCAATGTTTTAGATCCAGAAAAGCCTTTAAACATAGACCCCAGGATATCACCTGTCCCTTCTTCATTAAAAGGAACTTATCATCTCCAGAGATGCCTTTTACCAGCAGATATATTGGTAATCTACAGGTAAATAGTGTTTAAATTATCTCTGACATGCAAACTGAACCAGCACATACAGGGGGAAAAACAAGTTATTTTCTCCCTGTAGCCACTCACTTCCAGCCATCGGGCAGGGAGCAATTACAGTTACCAGTCATTATATAGCGAGTGCACTATAATCACTCTCCAGCACATTGATTTGCTGTTCTGCAGCATATGTGGGTGAAGAATAAGAAGAGACCATGCTGTTAATCAATCTGCTGGAAAGTGATTGCAGTGCGCTCAGTGTATAATGAGTGATGATTGTAACCACTCCCTGCAGGGCCATGATGACTGAAAGTGAGCGACTGCAGAAAATATCAAATTTTATTTTCTCCTTGTAGCCGCTGCTTTAGTAGCATGTCAGACAAGATTTAAATGCTATTTCTTTGCAAATGATCCCTTGAAATGCGGGTATATAACATTTACAGACGTGAAAGGTTGCCTTTAACACTACATTGGGCTCCAACGTTCACAAGGATACAGATTAATTTATATCTTTCTTCTCTCCGGGTTACAAAGTCAAAAGCTTCTACTCTCCAAGAGGTATTACTCACAGCAAGTTGGGCTGCAGTGTGTACATCGCCCTGGCCAAAAACTGATGCTCTAGCAGGATACAGCTAAACCCCCACTAAGTGGAGACATCACAGGTGCAGGAGAAGCACATCACACACACACCTTCATGGAATGGAGGGGAGGTGACTGCTAGATGATAAAACTGCACACAAGTGGCTTGCATAGAGCGCTGTTCACATGCAGATGACACAGTCACAAACCCGCAGCCTATTAGGTAACGCCCTTCTATTAGATCAGGCGGGCTGCCAAGCCGTACTCCACTGTATATCATGCACGGACAGACACTCTACAATGCAAGGCCCAACAGAAAGGGGCCTGGCTGTATCCTGTACAAACAAAAAAATATATGAGGTTTTTGTTGGTATTTATGGCCATAAAACGTAAGCCTACACCCTCGTCAAGGGACCTCATGTCTGTAGGTCCCTACACTAAATATAAAAAAAGCAACAATAAGAGGATAATGTCCTCCAAAAATCAAGTATTACTCACAGCAAGTTGGGCTGCAGTGTGTACATCGCCCTTTCTGTTGGGCCTTGCATTGTAGAGTGTCTGTCCGTGCATGATATACAGTGGAGTACGGCTTGGCAGCCCGCCTGATCTAATAGAAGGGCGTTACCTAATAGGCTGCGGGTTTGTGACTGTGTCATCTGCATGTGAACAGCGCTCTATGCAAGCCACTTGTGTGCAGTTTTATCATCTAGCAGTCACCTCCCCTCCATTCCATGAAGGTGTGTGTGTGTGATGTGCTTCTCCTGCACCTGTGATGTCTCCACTTAGTGGGGGTTTAGCTGTATCCTGCTAGAGCATCAGTTTTTGGCCAGGGCGATGTACACACTGCAGCCCAACTTGCTGTGAGTAATACTTGATTTTTGGAGGACATTATCCTCTTATTGTTGCTTTTTTTATATTTAGTGTAGGGACCTACAGACATGAGGTCCCTTGACGAGGGTGTAGGCTTACGTTTTATGGCCATAAATACCAACAAAAACCTCATATTTTTTTGTTTGTACAGGATACAGCCAGGCCCCTTTCTGTTGGGCCTTGCATTGTAGAGTGTCTGTCCGTGCATGATATACAGTGGAGTACGGCTTGGCAGCCCGCCTGATCTAATAGAAGGGCGTTACCTAATAGGCTGCGGGTTTGTGACTGTGTCATCTGCATGTGAACAGCGCTCTATGCAAGCCACTTGTGTGCAGTTTTATCATCTAGCAGTCACCTCCCCTCCATTCCATGAAGGTGTGTGTGTGATGTGCTTCTCCTGCACCTGTGATGTCTCCACTTAGTGGGGGTTTAGCTGTATCCTGCTAGAGCATCAGTTTTTGGCCAGGGCGATGTACACACTGCAGCCCAACTTGCTGTGAGTAATACTTGATTTTTGGAGGACATTATCCTCTTATTGTTGCTTTTTTTATATTTAGTGTAGGGACCTACAGACATGAGGTCCCTTGACGAGGGTGTAGGCTTACGTTTTATGGCCATAAATACCAACAAAAACCTCATATTTTTTTGTTTGTACAGGATACAGCCAGGCCCCTTTCTGTTGGGCCTTGCATTGTAGAGTGTCTGTCCGTGCATGATATACAGTGGAGTACGGCTTGGCAGCCCGCCTGATCTAATAGAAGGGCGTTACCTAATAGGCTGCGGGTTTGTGACTGTGTCATCTGCATGTGAACAGCGCTCTATGCAAGCCACTTGTGTGCAGTTTTATCATCTAGCAGTCACCTCCCCTCCATTCCATGAAGGTGTGTGTGTGATGTGCTTCTCCTGCACCTGTGATGTCTCCACTTAGTGGGGGTTTAGCTGTATCCTGCTAGAGCATCAGTTTTTGGCCAGGGCGATGTACACACTGCAGCCCAACTTGCTGTGAGTAATACTTGATTTTTGGAGGACATTATCCTCTTATTGTTGCTTTTTTTATATTTAGTGTAGGGACCTACAGACATGAGGTCCCTTGACGAGGGTGTAGGCTTACGTTTTATGGCCATAAATACCAACAAAAACCTCATATTTTTTTGTTTGTACAGGATACAGCCAGGCCCCTTTCTGTTGGGCCTTGCATTGTAGAGTGTCTGTCCGTGCATGATATACAGTGGAGTACGGCTTGGCAGCCCGCCTGATCTAATAGAAGGGCGTTACCTAATAGGCTGCGGGTTTGTGACTGTGTCATCTGCATGTGAACAGCGCTCTATGCAAGCCACTTGTGTGCAGTTTTATCATCTAGCAGTCACCTCCCCTCCATTCCATGAAGGTGTGTGTGTGATGTGCTTCTCCTGCACCTGTGATGTCTCCACTTAGTGGGGGTTTAGCTGTATCCTGCTAGAGCATCAGTTTTTGGCCAGGGCGATGTACACACTGCAGCCCAACTTGCTGTGAGTAATACTTGATTTTTGGAGGACATTATCCTCTTATTGTTGCTTTTTTTATATTCTACTCTCCAAGAGGGCAACCTGAATAATGATTCAACCAAAAGAACAATAAGACGTCTTAGAACTGAGGACAGTTGTTTTACCAATTACATAAAACAAAAATGTCAGCAGTGATCACTTCTGAATCTTTATAACACAGTAATCAATCACGTTCTTCAAAAAGTACAAATGATCCACAATTGCAACAATCAGGTGTTTATCAGCCTTTCTCCATGGCCCAGTAATGTCACTAATATATTGAAGCTGCTAGAGATGGGGAGACAGAAGGCGCAATAGGGTCTTACCCGGTATTACCGTTAGGAAATAAAAAGAGGTAGAATATACCATATAGGAAAAACGGGTTGGTGCTGCGCTAAAAAAACCACTGATGTCAGGATAATGAAGCAATCTCTTTTTTATTTTAGCAACCAACGCGATTCAGAGACAAGGACCGTCTCCTTCTTCAGGGAAAAAACGAAGAAGGAGACGGTCCTTGTCTCCGAAACGCGTTGGATTGCTGAAATAAAAAAGAAAATCTTTTCATTATCCTGATACCAGTGGTTTTTTAGCACGGCATATACCCGTTTTCCTCTATGCACTAATTTTACTAATATTTTGAAAGATTTTGCAGTCAATGAGCATTTTTTCTATTTATATGGATTTATGGGTTGTATAAAAGCAATTTGGGCAGAATATCCAAAGAATATACAATTCACTTTCTGCTATTTTTTACTGAATACTAATATTCAACTGTTTCTTGTTGTAACATACAATCAAAAAACTCATCCAAACAATTGGTAAAACTAAGTTCTACCTATTATTTAAATAGTAAATTAAAATCTTAAATTGGGAACAGATGAATTGTTTCTGGTTACAAAGGGTTATCCTATCATCACTTTGCATTGTCTTCAGTTTAGGACTTAAATTATTCTTGTAATGAAAATAGATAGCAAATGTCAAAAAGCCTTCTTATTGTTTTTACAATCACATCCCTCTATCTCCTTCTTTTGCCTTTTCAGTTAAGGGATGTATCCGGAATGCTATCTCTAGTACACCCTTCCCTTTCCATTGGACAATAGGTTAATAGAGAACATGGCAAATATCTTCAATATAAGAAAACATGCCATGTTCATTCTTACAAAATGCACAAAATTAAACATAAATGGATAGCTCAACCCGTGATTTCCAGGCAATCATTACTGTAACGTAAAGTATAGACAGTTTACTTTAATATACCCCATATACTAATGTGGTGAGAAAATAATTGATTTAGGTCACAAGTAAGATATAAATTCATTACAAATGCACTGTACTTTTAAAGGGAAACATAAGTTAACCATATAGTGTACTGAAAAATGGCAAAAAAATTCCAAGTCTGGAAAAATTGTAAAAAAAAAGTGCGATTGCACAATTGTTTTTAGGGTATTTTATTCACAGTGTTCACTATATGGTAAATCTGATGTGTTGGTATGATGCCTCAGGTCAGTACGAGTTTGTAGATACCAAACATGTATAGGTTTATTTTTATCTAAGGGGTTAAAAAAAATTCTGAAGTTTGTCCCAAGGAAGTGGCGCACTTTTTGCGTCAGATTCCGTGTCCCGTTCTCATTTTTCAGGATCTATGACTCAGTGATGGCTTATTTTTGTGTCTTGAGCTGGTGTTTTTAACGGTACCATATTTGCACAGATGCTACGTTTTGATCGCCTGTTATTGCATTTTGTGCAATATTTCCGATGACCAAAAAGTGTAATTTTGGTGTTTGGAATTTTTTTGCCGCTACTTCATTTACCGATCAGGTTAATTGATTTTATATTTTGATAGATCGGGTATTTCTGAATGCGGCAATGCCAAATGTGTGTATATATATATTTTTTTTTCTTAACCGTTTAATTTTCAATGGGGCGAATGAAGGGTGATTTGAACTTTAAGGGTTTTTTACTTTTTTCTAATTTTAAAAAAAAAAAATCTTTTTTTTTCTTTTACTAGTCCCATCGCTAGTCTGATCACTCATCCATGTCTGTTGATCAGAGCTGCACAGCTCTGATCAGAAGAAATGCAGCGCTCATGTTACAGCTGCTGCTCTGTCAGCTGTAACAGGAACTACATCATGATAGGAGTCATCACATAACCCGTCGCTACCATGGCAACCATCGGCTCACCGTGAATGCGTCACGGGGCCTCTGATGGCGGCAGAGAAAAGCGATTTCCCCGCCGGGGCCATTTAAATTGCACTGCCATATTTTGACAGCGCACAGGGATATGCTATACACAGGGACCCTACAGTCAGCTGACCAGCAGCAGTCAGACCCCCACCAATCTGATATCTATGAGCTATTATTAGGAAAGATCATCAATATACTAGTCCTACAAAGCCCCTTTATTGGTGGAAACAGACTATGACTAGGTCTAATGGATCTGCTGTAAAAACTGTAAATCCAGGCAAAAAATATTTATCTGACGTTCAGCACAACAACTGAGAAAACAGAACTTCGGAAAAGGCAATCAATGAAGTGAGAAAACAAACCAAATCTCCAAATATTTTTCGAGTTTTTAGACTGATACACAGAGTTGTCAGTATAGAGCTAGAAGTGGAAAGATCTAATTTATGGACACAGCTCCATAAATGAAGGAGTCCTTACAATGGTTTGCAGAGAAGTCTTTTTTTTTCTCTCTCTAGCGACATTGAAATCTCAGTGTGTCACCCAGGAAAAAAAGTTGCCATGGCAACAATGACAATGTGTTCATTATATCCCCCTGCTGTGACTGAATGTGATGACGTCAACTGAGGGTGAAATCAACTTCTGACTTAGTCTTGGCCTAGGACTGCTAAGAGGACCAGATGGTGGTGTATTAAGTGTATTTCATGCATTTTGTCCCGGGGAGGCCAACAAACGCTAAATAGTAAATATATTGACTCCATCATAGAGTGAACAGGCGTTTATTCTTACAGAGCACGCTGCTGTTTATTAACACCGTAACATCAGTTTACTTTTAGGACATAAAAGGGTTATCCAGCCTGTTAAAATTAATAGCCTATCCTTAACTCCTTTACCACCCCCCCATATTCCGTTTTCGTTTCTTCCTCCCTTTCTTCCAAAACCATACTTGCCACATGCGGCCGCGTGTGACGCACGCAACACCATGTGACTGCATCTCGCCATGACTCCACTGGAAAATAACCGAACCAAAACGCATCTGCAATGGATCCGGCCCTGCGGCAAAATACTGCTGATGTGAGCGGCACCTTAGTGATATATTGCTGGAATCAGGGTCTCTGTCTCTACAATATGCTGCTCTCAGATTAGGTGGCAAAAACCTGGTGACTGATTCCTTTCAATTACGTATCTACACTATTCATTAACAATGAGTCCACATAGTAGTAATCTGGAATCAACAAGATGTACAAATATTTGTAGGAATCACATGGAACAACTTATGCTAGCTATGAGGGTAATCTATGAAAGTGTAGAAACTTTGTTTAGGGTTAGATATGTTTCACATGCTGTGACGATGGATGAAAATATATTTTGTTAGTGCTGGTAAAAACGGAGACTAGTTTAAGTCATGGTTAAAGCTTATAGTTGCAGAAGCAATGACAAAAAACACCAAGATCCAAAATTAATGGTTTTGGAAAAAAATAAACCAGTGAGTGTACTGATTCATAGCACAGACAAACCAAACGTGGTGTCAATTGATGCCAAAACTACACCCCAATGGAATTGGCTGAATAAAACCCTTGGGTCAGGTCCACACCTTCGTAGTATTTTAAGAATTTTGCATAAGGAGTGGAGGTTACAGAGAAAAACTATATTGAAAAGATTGTTCTCAATCCATGCTTTGGACCCACTCCTGGTTTTTGGCTACAGATAATGATGTATAATACTGACTATATCTTAATACACAAATGTGAAAAGAACATCAGGATGGGGCTATACTGGCACTGAAAACTAGCAGTCAAATCAAATATAAAACCACACTGTCCGTCCAATATTTTAGCAATTAATGTTTGATGTCTAGTAAATGTTTAATCCCAGGATTAAAATGCTAGTAGACAGACTTGCAAATGGCATAATATATAGCGGCACTCCATGGCACCCTAGCTCCTTAACTGAACAGAATAGTTTACTGGTGTTTTGAAGGTAAGGATAGCACCTTATATACTGTATATTGGTTACATATTGCCTCCTTCAACATATTTATTTTAGAATTGAACAAATTAGTTTCAAATATGGACGCCATACTCACTGTTCAGGAGCCGGTAATCAATAACGGGGTATGAGCCACGGCGTTCAGAGGGAACCCCCGTTTGACCTCTCACTCGAGCATCTCCTGGAAGAAATAAGAAGTTTATGAATTAAAATATTTACCTTGCTAATGAGCATAAAGAAAGGTAAAGCCACATGTAGGAGCCATAACTGCAATAGTAAGAGATAGGCGAGCATAAAATGCTCGGGTGCTTGAGTGGAGCAGGTTGGATGCTCTGAAAGGGCTGAACTCGAGTAATGAGTATAATGGAAGTCAGGGACTGGGCAGTCCGGCTTTCCGCACATATACAGCCAGCATAAACAGAGAATCTCCAGGGAAGGGAGGGCCGTGGTTGTTGTTGTTTTTTACTTGACATACTACATCCGAAAACATTATTTTTGGTCCCCGGGAGAGTCATTCAGACACTGCAAATGGCTCACAATGGGGAGTCGGCTCCCATCATTCATTGTAGTGAGCCAGTTCTTTGTGTTCTTGCTTCACGGATGACACATCCGAGCACCGGGAGTACCCGAGCACCGCAAGTATTGAGCAGTGGCGAGCACGATCACTCATCACTAATTAAAGCAAACCTATTCGTCTCTACAATAAGCATTTTTAGGCTAATAGATTTCAAGCAACTGCATAAAATGTGCAGCCAAAAAAAGCCAGGGATTGCAACTAGTGATGTGTGAACCTAAGGTTCGTTGTTCGTACCGAACACAGACTTTACAATAAAACAGAGTTTGAGGTCAGAGATAGGGTGCTTTACCTATACAAACCACTCGTGCGAGCATTAGGTACGCTCGGTGCCTAGCCCAAACGCTTGCAGTGTTTGAATGGCTCGCACCGGGGGTAACAACAACATGATCGGGTGTTCAAACAAAAAAAAAATAATAATGGAAAAACTCGGCCCACCCCCCCCTGGAACTGTTCTGTTTATTGCTGGCTGCATGTGGGTGGAGACCCAAACTGCCCAATCAGTGACTTCCATTGGGGTTCAGGTCAAGTCTGGGTCCCAAACTGAACTTTATCTAAAGTCTGGCTGAACCCGCTGAACCAAACTTTTACGGGTCCGCTCATCTCTAGTTGCAACTGCCTAAACCAGTATGTGTGGCCTCACTTTTACGAAGAACACCTACTACGGTACTAACTGAATGTTATCCAAATTGTGCCCACTCATATAATCTATTTCTGTCGGTCTTAAGGGTGCTTTAAACGCTGCGACATCGCTAGCGATCTCATTAGCGATGTGACACGCCAGATCGCAGATGCGATCTGCCGAGATCGCACATAGGTCGTTTTTGTAGCGCCGGTCTCATCTGCGATCTGGCGTGTCACATCGCTAACGAGATCGCTAGCGATGTTGCAGGGTGTAAAGCACCCTTAACAATATGATGAGCTTGTGTTATATTTTTGGAAGTCAAAAATGACAAAATATTGTAATACAAAACTCAAAGCAGACACAATAATCACAGCACATTATTTCTCATCAATTACAAAAGCGCATTTCATAGTGGATTATCTAATATAAGAGTATTACAGATCACGTGTCTTCATAATGGTTACTGTGCTGTAAGTACATAGGTATTAATATTTATGCAAAAAAAGGTTGAAACCAGGCGCCAGTTCACACTGCCCAATCACCTTCTGTGTATTTGAGGGCTCATGTACATTACTGAGTCCTGTGCACAAAGTGTGGACAGCACTGAGCCTTAATGAAGTCAACAGCATGGGAGGTACAGAAGAGTAATTCGGCAATCTATGTGAGCCCAACAATTCGACAGGGAAAAATGTGTGATATTGGCTAGTAAACTGGAAATCCTTGCAGACCACAGGCAGCTAGAATCTGTACATAAAAAAGACAATATTAATTGCCCCACAAAGAAAGGAAACAAAGCACAGGTTCCACAAACACCGAGAACAGGAAGCAAAAAGCTGTACAGACAGCAGCAGACGGGATACAGTGATGATTATGAACGACGGTAGTTTCCTGGCAAATAGCTGCAGAGACATATTGTCTGTTAGGTACACCTTGTGCCACATACCACTAGCAGTAACATCCACTGTTACCACCCAATATGTTTAAAGGGAACCTGTCAGGTGCAATATGCATAAACCAAAGAGACTAAATTACCTAAAAAACCATTTTATTCACATATATGCCACAAACAAAGTACACATATTAAAATTAGTGATGAGAAGAAAGGTGGGAATCAATCTCCTCTAATCCTCACCCTTCCTGTCATACAGGGGTCGACGTCCTAAAGTTTGTTGACGCCCCCGTTCCTCGTCGACTTGAGTCCTATACTGACCCTCCACTCACTCTAAGAGAAATACCATGTGTCTAAATTAGAAGTGGGTAAGCAGTCCTGGGTGCATATTGCTAAACCCTGCCTAACCGTCCCTGTATGCACTAGCAAAGATAAAGAAATCTGTAAAAAAGTATTTCTAAATATCTTTTATCGTATGCTAATGAGGCCAGGGACTAGTCCCCTGGGTGTTAGTTCCTCTTGCCAGTCGCCCCCATTAGCATGTTAGTATGCCCCTGTGGGTGTGCTAACATGCTATGAATATGCAGCGTCACAGGATAATCTCACTCACCTCTCCGCCACCATCACGTCCGACGGGGGATTTCGGCTCAGAGCGCATGACCCGGAGTTTGGGTCATGCACACTATGAAGCTGGGTGTGCGGGTCCTGACTTCAAACTGAAGTAGTGCGCATGACCGAAACTCCGGGGTCATGTGCACTGAGCCGAAATCCCCCGTCAGATGCGATGGTGGTGGAGAGGTGAGTGACATCATCCTCAGACGCTGCGTATTCATTAGCATGTTGGCACGCCCATAGGGGAGTACTAACATGCTAATGGGGGTGACTGGCCGGGGAACTAACGTCCAGGAGACTAGTGCCCTCGCTCATTAGCATACAGTAAAAGATTTTTAGAAATAGTTTTTCTAAAGATCTCCTTATCTATGCTACTAGATGCAGGGACGGTTAGGCAGGGATTAGCAATATACACCCAGAACTGCTCGTGGTTCTGGGTGCATATTGGACCTGACAGGTTCCCTTTAAAGTTTGGACTCCCTGATGTGGACAAGCCCTCGTGGCCACACGGATGTCTTTAATATGTGATCCTAATCAGCAGACTTAGCCCTTCAATTCATTGAACCTTTGCAATCTTTAAGGCTATGTGCCCACGCTGCGGAAAATGCGCGGATTTTGTCGCGGATTTCCCGAAAATCTGCAGCACAGGTACTTCCCAGCCATTTCTATGGCATTTTGGAAATGCTGTGCCCACGCTGCGGATTTTTCCGCAGCGGATTTCGTGCGGATTTTGGTCCGGAAAAATCTGCAACATGTCAATTATTGTTGCGGATTTTCATCCGGATTTTGGCTTTAAAATTGGGAGAAAAAAAAAAAATCCGCACCAAAATCCGCATCAAATCCGCGGCAATTCCGCGGTAAATCCGCGGCAAATCCGCACCTTTGAAAAGGTGCGGATTTTGCGGGAAATTTTGATGCAGAAAAATCCGCAGCTACATTCTCCCGTGGACACATAGCCTAAGACTTGTTTGTTTCTTAATTCTCCAAGATAGTACAAATATTCTGAAGGAGAAGTGATGACAATATTGATTCTATAGTTTCCCATAGGGTCCATTGTGTCTGATGGCATCAGTTTGCTGACTTGCTCATGGAATGTTTCTCTGATCAGCCATAGACACCATACAAAAGTGAGCCACTTTAATTTGATCAGATTTAGGCTCAGGCCTGACATGTCTGCTTTCAGCGCTATTACACAAATGCTGTATGTTGCTGTATAAGTATAGCTACATACCCATTTAGGCTGGAGCTCTATATTCACCTCTACAGTATGAAGTGAATGTTTCTAATATGCTTTCTTTCTACACCTTCCTAAATACATCATACTACTGGGTGCTTTACTATGCTACAATTCTGTCACCAAGTCCAGATCCTATACTGTAAAGACAAGCGTATGTCCATACACACAAACATATGTATGCAATAACTGCACAAATCCCACCAAAGACAAAATCTGCAAGGAGTCTGTATGTTCTCCCCGTGTTTGTGTGGGTTTCCTCCAGGTTCTTCGGGTTCCTGCCACACTGTAAAGACATATTGATAGGAAATGTAGATTGTGAGCCTCAATGGGGACAGCAATGATGATCCCTGTAAAGCGCTGTGGAATATGATGACTCTATATAAACAATGTGTAATAAATAAATACATTATAAACAACTTCGCATAGTGTCCAGATACCGTCTCTTCCTCATATAAGATTGAGACACAATGCCATGGATTCAGGCTAAATAAATATAAGTCCATATCACCATTACCCTACCCCAAATCCAATTAACGAGCTATATCACATATGGGCACCATGTCTATGTAATCATTACAACAAAGTGTAATTTAAAAAAATAGCCATGTAGCTATACTGAAACATAAAATACAGTGAGAAAGAGATTAAAAGCACCAATTAAATTAACAAAAGGGGTAGTACAAGTGATGATCGAGCACTACCATACTTCCTTCTCGTAATGAGCAGTCGGACGCTCGAAAGGGCTCGACTCGTTTACCGAGTATAATAGAAGTCAATGTCGGACTCGAGCATTTTTCTGGAAGAGTTCACAGAAAAATGCTTGAGTTCCCCATTGACTTCCATTCTACTTGGGCACTTGAGTTTCGTCTATCTCGAGCATCCAACTGCACTTATTGAGTAATAAGCCTCCGAGCATGGTAGAGCTCACTCATCACTCATCATCAATGTTGTCCCTTGTCAGTCATTATTTTATACAGCTTTTTATGCGCTCATATTGGATTGACACTGTATTATGACACATCTTTGTCCCACCTATACTCTGCTTCTTAAGGTCCAGTCACACTAAGCAACTTATCAGCGATCCCAACAACGATAGGGATCGCTGGTAAGTTGCTAGGAGGTTCCTGGTGAGATGTCACACTGCGACGCTCCAGCGATCCCACCAGCAACCTGACCTGGCAGGGATCGCTGGAGCGTCGCTACACGAGTTGCTGGTGAGCTCACCAGCAACCAGTGACCAGCCCCCAGCGCCGCGTGGAAGATGCTGCGCTTGGTAACTAAGGTAAATATCGGGTAACCAACCCAATATTTACCTTGGTTACCAGCGCACGGAGCTGCACGTGCAGAGAGCAGGGAGCAGCGCACACTGAGCGCTGGCTCCCTGCTCTCCTAGTTACAGCACACATCGGGTTAATTACCCGATGTGTGCTGCAGCTACATGTGCACAGAGCAGGGAGCAGCGCACAATGCTTAGCGCTGGCTCCCTGCTCTCCTAACTACAGCACACATCGGGTTAATTAACCCAATGTGTCCTGCAGCTACATGTGCACAGAGCAGGAGCCAGCACTGACAGTGAGAGCGGCGGAGGCTGGTAACAAAGGTAAATATCGGGTAACCAAGGACAGGGCTTCTTGGTTACCCGATGTTTACTGTGGTTACCAGCCTCCGCAGAAGCCGGCTCCTGCTGCCTGCACATTTAGTTGTTGCTGTCTCGCTGTCACACACAGCGATCTGTGCTTCACAGCGGGAGAGCAACAACTAAAAAATGGCCCAGGACATTCAGCAAAAACCAACGACCTCACAGCAGGGGCCAGGTTGTTGCTGGATGTCACACACAGCAACATCGCTAGCAACGTCACAAAAGTTGTTCGTTAGCAGCGATGTTGCTAGCGATGTTGCTTAGTGTGACGGGGCCTTTAGAGCGATTGTCCCTTTTATAAAAATCTTTGTCCTTGACTTGAGTTTGTTATAAACCAACAAACCACTGTTTCCTCATCATTCCCAGATCCAGCGCTGGGCCTCTGACCTTGCTCTTGGAGTAGGCTGCGGCGCTGAATTCATGTCGACAGTGCAGCAGCCGATCAGTGAGCTCAGTAGCTCTGCCCGTATAGACAAAACACCCGTCAACAATACTATACTAATAATATAATTATACACAGGTGCTCCAGTCGCGCCCATCTGAGCATCCAACTGCTGGTTATGAGTATTGAGCACTCAAGCATGGTAGTGCTCCCTGTTCATTGCCCAGCACTCATTATAGAGCCAGGAAAACCATGAAATCAGATTCAGATTTATATTCTTTTATATTAAGGTTATTGGGACACATCTAAAAGTTCATCCTTATATACACAGCTAGTCCTCTGTTTTGCACACTCATGGGATATATCACATAAGAAGGAAGGATATTACCGCCTACCACCAAAAGATAAGGGGAAATAAATCTCTGTGAAGTATGGTTCATATAGATTTTTCTTTTCAGACAGCAGTGCATATGGAAATATCCCGGACAGAGCTGGCTCCACTCACAGTTGGGAACAATTTAGAAAACAAGTTTGAGGAAGTCCATACACGTTGCCCAGAGAAAACAATCCGCATCCACAAGTTGACCTCCCTGTTGTGTATGCTGCATGACATAAACGTGTGTCTGTGTGAGGTGATACAATGCCAGTTAGGTTTACCCCTACCCATTCCGTGTACGTTATTTCTCCAGTGGTCACCATAACAGACTGATGCTTCGTTTTTGGGAAACCTGAGGCCAACCTAGTACTTTGCTTCTGACTATAATCTGCTATCTGAAGCCCAGGTCCTTTATTAATACCATTACACAAGTATGAAATGTTATTTTAATAAGAATATCTAAATATGCTAGGACAAATTTATCAATAGAAAAAGAAGAAACATTTGTTTTTGTTGCCGATAGGGTTTCAATTTACCCAATTGACCTGTTATGCTGTTTAAAAATGAAAGCTCTGTAGGGGTCAGCAATTTGATTCAAGTAGCACAGGTCTGGCATCCACTCTACACTTTTGCCCCTAGAATCCTTGGCCTGGCATCCTGGGCGGTTTTTGGCCTTACCTGTCCGGTAGGTCTTGATAAAATACCAGATGAGGGTAGTACAAATTGAATTGCTCATCTCTAAGGGGCACTTTGCACACTACGACATCGCAGGTGCGATGTCGGTGGGGTCAAATCGAAAGTGACGCACATCCGGCGTCGCAGTCAATATTGTAGTGTTTAAATCCTTTTTGATACGATTAACGAGCGCAGAAACGTCCAAATCGTATCATCGGTGTAGCATCGGTCATTTCCATAATTTCGGAAGGACTGATGTTACGATGTTGTTCCTTGTTCCTGCGGCAGCACACATCGCTGTGTGTGAAGCCGCAGGATCGAGGACCATCACCTTACCTGTGTCCTGCGGCTCACACCGGCTATATAGAAGGACAGAGGTGGGCGGGATGTTTACGTCCCGCTCATCTCCGCCCCTCCGCTTCTATTGGCCGCTTGCCGTGTGACGTCGCTATGACGCCGCACGACCCGCCCCCTTAATAAGGAGGCGGTTCGCCGGCCAGAGTGACGTCGCAGGGCAGGTCAGTGCATGTGAAGCTGCCGTAACGATAATGTTCGCTACGGCAGTTATCACCATGAAATCGCAGCTGCAATGGGGGCGGAGACTATCGCGCTCGGCATCGCAAGCATCGGCTTGCTATGTCGTAGTGTGCAAAGTGCCCCTAAGTCTGAGCTCTTATTAGTTGCTACAGGCCACAATGTTTTTTAGACAGTCTTGATAATTGAATTCCAATATTTTGAAACTAGACAACCCCTGCAAATAATGCAATGTAAACCTATGGAATGACTTAAATATAGGCAGTGAAGTTAAAGTGGACTTTTCACTGGATTATTTTTCATTTAAACCAAGTACCTCCTCCGTTTAGTGTTGCTCCACTGCTTCTGGAACAGTTTTTCTATTTCTTATGTGTCCCTCTATTGCAAAGTTATGCCCCTCGGTAATGGTAGCAATTTTCCATTCAACCAACTTGGCACAAGCCCAAGAACTTTTCTGTGGTCATTTGCCTTTTCTGTTCTGCTGCTGGCCAATTAAAACATGTAGAGATTAGCAACTTAGTTTGCCAAGGAACATAACTTTGGAACGGAGGGAAAGAAACGAAAAGGAAAAACTTTTCCAGAATCAGAGGACCAATTGGAGGAGGCAGTCAGTTTAATTAAAAAAAAATCCAGTGAGAAAGGTCCACTTTAAAGAAATCAGTTAGGGCATTTTATAGAACAAGCAACAAAAACAGCACTCTTCCTATACAACGTGGTTAACTGTTACAGAAGAATTATGGTTTTATTTTATAGGGCAAATGTTCCAATTCTGAACTGTGCCCTGTAAGGGGACTGAATGACTTGACTTAAAGGCAACTTGTCACATGGTAAAATGCTGTTAAACTGCAGTTATGGGGTTAATCTGCAGGTTAATAGCATTCTGAACCTGCACTTTATTCCTCCCGGCAGTGTTCCAATTTCAGTCACAAGGGTGGCGCCAGCATGGGTTCAGCCACCACACTCTGTATGGAGAGCGGCAGCTGTAACCGTGCCTCCCGCACTGACTGACAGCCAGGTCTAATGATGAGCGACCTCCATGACTGAAACTCGAAAGCTGCCAGGAGGAATGAAGTTCATTTCCTCCTGGCAGCAGCGTTTAATGTGCAGACGCCAGGCAGGTTCAGAATGCTGTACATCGGGTTTTGTAAGTCACTTTTCTTTATTGACTTCTGAATTACAAGACAGTACAAGTGAAACATTTATTATTAAACAAAAACTGTCTTATGATTCCGGCTATATCATTTATGCGAATGATTGCAATATGTCGGCCACACAACAAAAACTCTACGATTTTGCATGAATAGACAAAGCCACAACACAAAGAATGGTTTTCTGAAACTAAGGCTAGTTTCCCCCATCCTTCTTTTCGCCGGATTGGCGGATCCGGAGCACTCCAGTACAGTGTATGCAGTACAATGGCAGCGCGACAAGCTCCGGTCACATGCTGTCAAGTGACCGGAGCATGTGACCTGGAAGTTGCAGCGCTGCCATTGTAATGTAAAAAAGAAGGATGTGTGAAACTAGCCTAAAGGGGGCTTTACACGCAGGTGAAAGCACCCACACTCGTCGGTTGTGCGTCACGGGCAAATCGCTGCCCGTGGCGCACAACATCGTTAGGACCCGTCACACGGACTTACCTGCTGAGAGACGTCGCTGTGGCCGGCGAACCGCATCCTTTCTAAGGGGGCGGTTCGTGTGGCATCACAGCGACGTCACACGGCAGGCGGCCAATAGAAGTGGAGGGGCGGAGAGCAGCCACATTAACGACACGCCCACCTCGTTGCCGGAGGACGCAGGTAAGCTGTTGTTAGTCGTTCCCGGGATGTCACACGTAGCGATGTGTGCTGCCTCAGGAACAACGAACAACCTGCGTCCACAACGACCAACGAGATTTTGAAAATGAATGACGTGTCAACGATCAACGATTAGGTGAGTATTTTTGATCGTTAACAGTCGCTCAGAGTTGTTACACGCAACGACGTCGCTAACGACGCCGGATGTGCGTCACGAATTCCGTGACCCCGACGACATATTGTTAGATATGTTGTTGCGTGTAACGGGGCCTTTAGTCTTTCATGGCACATATCTGTTAAGCACAATAGTATTTATAGTAATAGTAAATATAGTAATTTTGATGTTGTCAAAGTTTTCCCATTAAAACAGATCTGTTGTCACAATCAGAATAGACAAAAAACATTATAAGTGGAGGAATCCTATTGGGTCTATAGATTCCAATTTGCACCCAGACAACCTGAACAAGTGGAACAAGTATACCTTGCTCCCTCCCATTAGCTGATGCAGTCTAATTGCAGCACTTTTTATTCCATTTCTTGAGTCTCTCTATTCCACAATGCTTTCCAAAGGCTTTTGAGCTTTATCAGCTTCCACTGTACACATATAGGGACAATAAACAAATCTTATGTATTCATTATACACTGTAGTCTGATTTTTTTGTTGACATAATGATATACAACTAGGACCATTAACATTTATCTATGGAGGTGAATGATGTGTTTCTATTATGTTTTATCAGATATATATACACGTTTAAATTCATCTGGCAGTAACTCCTGCCCATGTAATTAAAGAATTGTATGGCATGTAAGTCTGTTTAGTTTGACAAGCTTCTATAAACCCGATAAACGTCTTGCATACATTTTAATAAACCTGGTTTTGTTTTATGGTGGTTTTATATATATTTTTAATCTCTGAGGCTACTTTCACACATCCGGATTTTTGCTCTGCGGCACAATACGGCGTTCTGCACAAAAACCGCAACCGGCTTTTGTAACGCCGATTGCGGTTTTTTTTGCATAGACTTACATTAGTGCCGTATTGTGCCGCAGGGGCTTGCGTTCGGTCCGGTTTTTGCCGCATGCGGCAGATTTAGCCGATGCCGCGGCCGGATCGAACGTTCCCTGCAACGTTTTTTGCTCCGTCAAAAAACACCGCATCGCGCCGCATCCGGCCGCTGCGGCGCATTTTTCAATGCATACCTATGGAGGCCGGATGCGGCGCGATGCGGAAAAAACCGCATCCGGTCGCCGCATGCGGTTTTTTCCACTGCGCATGCTCAGTAGCATGCCGCAACCGGAAAAAACCGGACGGGCCGCATGTAAAAACTTATGCAACGGATGCGGTGTTTTCGCCGCATCCGTTGCATAGTTTTCACAGCCGGATTGAGCCGCAGTGCTCAAACCGGATGTGTGAAAGTAGCCTAAGGGAGCAACACATAACCTGCACCTTTCCTCGCATACTGTACAGCTCTCTCTTCCACAAAATGACTGCCAATGGAGGAGTATGTGACCACATCTGTACATTTGTATCGTCTAATTCATATGGGAAAGCTCATTTTTAATTGGTGAAGGCTGATGAATAGGTCTGATCTCAAGGAGTAGAACCCAGTGCTGTACTACTAATAGCAGCAGACTATGCGGCCGCTTTGGGGCCCCTGAGTCTGAGTTATTGTGGCCAAACCTTTTAAGCTTTGACTTTGCCCCAAGCATTCATTACTTTAAATTTCTGAACTCATTTACGCATAACTACTGTACTGAACAATCAGGATCAGTCATTTAAAGCCTATATAACATGTAATAGCTATGCATAACAACACGATTGAGGGCAAGGGTAGCTCCATGTTCATCTGCAGTAATTAGAAATAATGTAAGCACTTGAACTGCAATATGTATAAACTAGTAGTGCTGTTTTCACACTGTGCTTTTGGCTTCCATTACATGCACTAGCATATGTCATCTATAAGACTGCGCTACATCAATTTTGTTGACTACAATATAATGTCAATTTTAAGAATTTTGGTATGTTGAATGCAAAAATCACATCCGTTTTCTAGTCATGACTGTTTTTTCCACAAAACACTGTTTACTATGAATTCTTACAGTAATAGCGTAACAATATATGAAAGTATATTATTTAGATATCGTATATACGCAAAAAGAAATGCTACATATGTAATCGGTATAACTAATAGGAAGACTGCTTAGTATCAAATTTCCTGCTTTTCACAAGAGAAGTTGAAAGCAAATTAGGCTTCTAACCAAAGCGCTAGAATTCCTTAATGCCATGAAAACCATAAAAAACATTCTTGGTCTGTTTTTCTGACGTGATTACAGACTTTCTTGACAACTTTAGGGCCGAAAATTATAACCTTCTATTTCAGGATTTGTTGATTAATTTTCAAAGACTGGGAGCAAATATGAGTGTCAAATTGCATTTGCTTCATAGCCACCTGGACTACGTCCTCTCGAATCTTGGGAGTTATGAGTAAAGAACAATGTGAATGCTTTTACCATGATATCAGGACAATGGAACATAGCTATCAAGGCCTATGGAACACAAAGATGATGGCAGACTACTGCTGGTTACAGTGTGACAACCCTGATCATAATTATTCCAGAGCATCCAAAAAGAGAAAATTTCTCCCTAATAATTAAAATGTACACAACTATTGCTGTCTTGGTTACACGATAGACTTGTTTCATCCATGAAACAAATAAATTACGTTCTATTGCTTCTTCAGAATTTCTTATTACCTCTGATAATCGACTTTAATACCTTAAATCAAACATTTCTCATTTGTGACAAAATTTGACATACTACATATTTTCAGACTTCATACCTGGAATCAACACCTTCCATTTGGGTAAGATCATCAAAAATACTTAGGCTAGCAGAATGATTTTTTTCAAATGTAGACCAGTGTAGTATTCCACTGTAAAAAAAAGCATATACTGTCAGGCTACCACCAGGGGGAGCTGGAGCCCAGCAGGAAAGACACTACACAGAGCTGAATCAGCATGGAGGTGGACACGCAGTGTGTGCTGGAGCACTGCCCTGCAGAGTCAGCCAGAATACAGAGGCCACGGGGCAAGCAGGGGATGGTCAGGCAGGCCAAGTCATACACAGTACGGTGAGAAAGAAGACTGGTGGAACGAGCAGAGGCGGGGTCGAGGTCAGTACCAGAGGAAGCAACCGAATGGGGAAGTAGGAGAAGGGGGAACGACTGGGGCTATTGTGGGAAGGAAAAAGGTGGGACGGAACACAGACAGAGCACAGGGGAAGGACGGATCAGGAAACACTTACAGGGACCAGCAATCACAGGCAAAGCAGTGCTAAGCTTATAGCCGACGCTAGTTCACCAGAGATGACAGAATTTAAAGCATCCAAGCTCCGGACGTGAGGCCCGAGAGAAGGCTCCGCCCCCTAGCCATGTGGACGGGGAGGTGGAACCATGACATACACGTATACTATATTATATATGATTTTACTGGATGCCTCTCTATAGAATAGTTCTATCTGCTCTAGTATGATAATCTGACATATACTGGCAGAACAAAGGCCGAATTGTAGTCATGAGCACAGAGATTTAAACTAGCCTGGTATGAAATTCAGCACTCCATGGTAGCCAAACCCTGGTAGTACTACCCTCATAGACCAGCACTCCATTTCTGGCATCCTGGGTGCCTCCTTCCATTCCTAGACCCCCATGACATCATGACAATGTGTGAGGCCTAGTCACTAGGCCTCATGTGACATAATGATGTGCATTACACAGTGAGATCATGTTGATACAGGTGCTTAGTAAATGCAAGAGTCGCCTGGAGGTATTTGGGTTTCAGCAGATAAAATTCCCTCTGCCCTGGTTCTGCCCTGGTCCAGCTGTCACAGGGTACAGAACCAGGTTAGTGCAAATCCTTTTGCTCACCTCTACCATATTGTCCTCCTTTGTGCGCTGGTACATATGATAAACCTTTACCACCAATATGGTCCGAGAACTGAACATTGGTGAGCACAATCACTCAACACTAGTTATTATAATACAGTCATGTATGAAAAATATCTGAGCAGTTAATTATAATATACTAACAATATGTTCTTCACAGAAAAAACCCTAACAGAGATTCTCCAAATGAAAAACGTTAGTTGTTGGTTAGCCACACATAGTTGTTGCCACATCACAAACATACCAAGACCCCAAATGTGTGCCCTCAATTGTAGCGTCTGTGTTACGTGATATTGATCAGTAAGAAATAATAGCCATCTCAGTGAAGTTTATATATAGAGTGTGACACACTGCGAGGCTTCATGATTTAAGACACTACCATCCTTGTAAGCTTTGCTTACATAGCATGTAGGCAGTTATTTGTAGTGCCTTATACAAATGTAAACCTGTGAAACTGTGGCATTTGACTCGAAACGTGGGTGGCATTACTAACTGGGTTACTTCTTAAATGTTCTCCTTCTGTTCTGTTCAATTTGAGGAATATGTAAAAGCCACAACTACCTTAAACTGAGAACATTTCCAAACTGATGTTAGCAGCCTGTCATTACTCATGGCTCATCTCGGCAGGCATAATACTGTATCAAGCACATGAAGCCACCTATGAGCTACTACGAAGTGTGTCAATCTGATACAAAGACTGATAATAGTGGAGATCTCCCACCCCACCTCCACATATGTATTCTACGACTATAGAGCTAGTCCGTGTAACTCGAATTGAAGAAGATTCTCCATACAATTACATGACTGATGCCATAAAAATCTACATTCATATGTGTACAGATGTCCCAGATGCATAAAGCCAATTTACTGCTTCTACGAACACCTGGGGCATTACTTCATGTATTGGGAAGGTCCAAGTCATCAGATTTAATTCGCTAACATGACATCAATGGTTACACATAAACAAGTGAAAACTCACAGCTGTCTTTCATTTTATGAAAATATACGGAGTAAACTGTATCATAAAAAGCTATTGCAGTCATGATTATGGGAGCTATCTGTAGGTTATGATTATACGTTTATGCCATGCAGGTCACAGCGCTCAGCTCCTGCCATCAGCTGAGTTAATTTTTACTTAAATTTCTTTTTTCATAGCTTGATGTCCTGTATAAATCCTGAGAATATGGGACACCTTATCACCCCTCAATTATGTCTACGTGGATACTGTTTTGTCTGGAGTTTACGGCAATCTCATACCCTGAGCCATATTCTCAATTAGGCTAAGAAAGCCATAGTGTTGGTGACTAATCACTTTAGCAGTCCATGTGCTTATGAAGAGGAAACAAAAGTTTATGAATTCCTTTCCCAGGCTAAAAAAAACTGCTTTTTTTTTAATAATTCTGGTTAAAATGGAGAGTTAAAGGGAACCTGACAGGTGTAATATGCACCCAGAACCACGAGCAGTTCTGGGTGTATACTGCTAAACCCTGCCTAACCGTCCCTGTATACACTAGCACAGATAAAGAGATCTTTAGAAAAAGGATTTCTAAACAACTTTTACCGTATGCTAATGAGCGATGGGACTAGTCCCCTGGGCGTTAGATCCCCTTGCTAGTTGGCTCCATTAGCATGTTAGTATGCCCCTGTGGGTGTGCTAACATGCTAATGTATACGCAGTGTCAGAGGATGAGCTCACTCACCTCTCCGCCAGCATCATGTCTGACGGGGAATTTTTGCTCAGTGTGCATGACTCCGGAGTTTGTGTCATGCACACTATGAAGCCGGGTGTATGTGTCCTGGCTTCAAACTGAAGTAGTGCGCGTGACCCAAACTCCGGCGTCATGCGCACTGAGCCGAAATCCAGCGTCGGATGCGATGGCGGAAGAAAGGTGAGTGAGATCATCCTGTGACGCTCACACATTCATTAGCATGTTAGCACACCCAAAGGGGCATACTAGCATGCTAATGGACTAGCCAGGGGAACTAACAACCAGGGGGCTAGTCCCTGGCCTCATTAGCATACGGTAAAAGATCTTTAGAAATACCTTTTCTAAAGATCTCTTTATCTATGCTAGTGTATACAGGGATGGTTAGGCAGGGATTAGCAATATGCTCCCAGAACTGCATGCGGTTCTCGATGCATATTGGACCTGACAGGTTCCCGTTAAGTGACTTTGCAATCTGCTTTATTAGATGATTTGTTTTCATTCTTGTAAAAAAAAAAATTGGTTGTAAGTGGTGCCCAAACCCCTGCTTTTCCCTGATTTATTTAGCTGTATTGATATCAGAACATCCTCATTTGGAGGACAGATGCTGGCAGTGAAAGGATCAACACCTGTGTCTCACAGATCAGTTCCGATCTTACGTTAATTTTTCTCTGTGTCTCACTGACTCTGAGGATATACTGTCTCAGGAGATTGTTCAGAGGAGGAGTCAGTTGCTGACCCTGTCACTGCCATCATCTGTACTCCAAATGAGTAATCTTTGATATCAATGTAACTGAAGGCAGGAAATAGATTGGGGAAATGCAGGGATTTGGAAGCCACTTACATGCAATGTTTTACAGGAATAAAGACAAATTTGCTAATACAGTGAGTTGCAAAGTTTCATAAATTTCCATGCAGGACAAAAATGAAATATGAATTATTCTTTAGGAATTAGGAAACACAGTTTACACCGCACAGAACCACAATTTTATATATAGGAAGCAATATTAGTGACAACCATTCATTTATTACTGCAGGTACGAGAGGATCACAATCAAGCTATGTTCACATGTAGCAGTTTTGCAGTGTTTTTTTTCTGCCACCAAAACCTGCTCTCTTGGCAGTAAAAGCAAGTTTTGCAGTGTTTTTGTTACAGGTTGTTTTGCAGCATTTTATGGGTGCAGATCACATGTATGCTTTCTCTACAGTACGTGTTCAGTAGTTAGTTTCACCAAAAAAAATTGCAAAAAAAATTATAGCATTTTTTGCAGTGTTTTTTTTCACTTTCTTTTTGCTTTATATGGGTAAAACAAAACTGCAAAAATGACGAATATTTACAAAATGCTGCAGTTCTCATGACGACTTATAATACAGCAAGGAAATCACTGGTATCAACTATAGGAGAAAAACAGTTTACAGTGAATGTTACACATGGAGCCAAAAATGTCTTCTATGGCTGTTCCCCAGGCATTGTCCTATTAAACATGCAACATTCATGTGTCACTCAGGTTTAGGCCTCTTTCACACGTCAGTATTTTGCATCAGTGTTTCGTCAGTGTGTCATCAGTATTTGGATGCCAAAACCAGGAGTGGAACTTACTAGAACAACTATAATTGAAAGACTGACACGTGTTCTGTGTTTTGGAGACATTCCTGGTTTTGGCATCCAAATACTGATGACACACTGATGAAACACTGATGCAAAATACTGACGTGTGAAAGAGGCCTTAGGTGTAGGAGCCAGAAAAGCAACGTAGTTTATTACGGGACAGAGAAGCAAGCGTTTGCCTGGAGAGTTCCCATCTGTAAATACTTAGGTATTGCTTATAGATTTCACGTAGATGTAAGGATGCGTGCTTGCGTGCGTCCATGTTTACAAACTGCCTTCCTGGCTCCTTCACAGTTCAAGTAATATTTGGATGTCATTAGATGCCTTTTTAAGACAGTAAGCTGAAAACAAAGAGAGGATCCACACGTACAAAGGAAATGACCTGCGCAACATTATTTACAGGACAAGTGAAAATCGGGTTTCGGTAAGGTCGGGGGTGAGGTGTGTCTGAAGCCTTTCAGATAGACTGTAGAGGATATCCTGTAATGTGTTGACTTTCTACTTTTTCTGAACTGCTAAAATCTTGTGAGCTCCGAGAATTACATGATAGTTCACTAACGAAAAAAAAAAAGCAAGCAATATGAGAATGCAGAACCTCATTCATTATTATTTACTCCTGGGAAAACATACGCATTTTGCTGTTATTCTTATGTCCAAAATATACAAAAAATTAACAGTACATATTATGGCTACTGTTATTAAAATGGAAATATGTCAGCGTTACAATATCCAGATTGATTCATATATGTAGCTGAAAAAAGGTTAAAGTACTAAAAATCTTCCTAAACAACATGATTTGAAATAATACAAAAATACACAATAACACAAAATATACTGATATCTGCTATTACAGTGCCTACCTGGTGTACTTTGGAAACACCTATGAAAAACCACTTCACCGTCGATTGAACAAGGATGTGGTGCAAGGAGTATTACTACTTACACACTGGTCATTTACTCTTTGAGAACACTCCCACCGCAGGTGAAAGAATAGAAGTAATGACGCTCTGACCAACAAAAAAAACCTGTAGAACAAGACAGTAAGAGCCCTTGTTGACATGCATCATCTTATGGCCAACGGTTGTAACCTCCGAGCATCAGTGACATGCCTAATATTAATCAATGTATCCTGGTCAAGTTAAAAACGCAGGCCCTGACGCATCAAAGCTCTTAAGCCTGCTTTACACATTGCAATTTCACATACGATATCGTATGCGATTTGCAACGCCCCCATTGTAAGTGTGGCACGTTCAATTTGTTGAACGTGCCACACAAACGATTAACCCCCGTCACACGTACGACCTCGATGTGGGAGGCAAACGTCCACTTCCTGGAGTGGGAGGGACGTTCGGCGTCACATCGACGTCACGCGGCAGCCGGCTAATAGAAGCGGAGGGGTGGAGCTGAGCGAGACGTAAACATCCCGCCCACCTCCTTCCTTCCGCATTGTGGGCCGGGAGCCGCAGGACGTAGGTAAGATCTGTTCATCGTTCCCGGGGTGTCACACACTACAATGTGAGCTACGATCAACAATCGGACGTTCAATTCTAGAGACAGGCACGATGTGTATGCGATGAACGTTTTACCGTTCAATCGCAATCGCACGTACCTGTCACACACTTCAATGTACCTTACGATGCCGGATGTGCGTCACTTACGACGTGACCCCGCCAACACATTGTAAGATACATTGCAGCGTGTAAAGCAGGCTTTACACCCGAAAATTGGTGTAAAAAGCATTGGAGTTTAAAAATGTTGAGACCTCTGGCTTTTACATGTAATTTTCGCCCAGCTCCGACAATGTGGGAGCTGCACAAAGTGTGGTGACCCTCGCTCGTCAAAGTCGTGACAGCTGATGGCGTCACTGACTAGAGTAAGATTTTTGCCAAGGTGCACAAGAATGCGCATGCTATTTTTTGCCTTGCCTGATGCAGTAAGAGGCATGTGCCTCCTAATGAACTAGACACCTCACACTGCAGCCCGCCTCATCAAGACCAGCATGAAAGCAGTGGATATGATGAATTGTGACCAAAGTATGCAAAACCAAAGTATATGTATATAGAAATAATAATTTTACTAAAATGCTGACAAAAAATAATACATGGAGTCCCAAACTGTGGTTATACTTACACTGATGAGCAAAATGGTAACAATGTTTTGAATTTTTGACTTTCAGGCTCCATATCTTACCGTCCACGACAGCTTAGAACAAAAACCTATCTTCATTTTATAGTCAATCATCTTGGCTATCTCATACATAAATTTGACTTGCAACTAGCATATTTAGCCAGACTGCAGGAATCTGTATTCCTTGTGTCCGGCAGAGTGTTTATTCCTCGGCATATCCCTTGCAAGTGTAGCGCCCCTGAAGCCATCAGGTAGCTACAAAGTTCTGCATCCTCACCAGGATGCAGGGCCTACCCCCTAGGTCCCCGGAAGACCAGTGCTGGTCACACACAAACACTTCACAAAATCCCAGTTTTATCCTAACAATCTCCCATAGAATGGTACACAGCTAGGGTCGGACCAATGGATGGCCGCCTAGAGGTGGAGCCAGTCCCGTCCACTAGTTGACCAGGTGGGAGGGGCAGACTGTGGACAGTCAGGAAGACAGTAGGTTGTCTAGAGGTGACTGTGAAAGTGAGCAGATGCACTGACTTGGGAGTGAACAGTAACCTGGCGCCCAGGAGGGTAGTTGCCGGTGGAGTACTCCTGGAACTACGCACCAACAGGACCCTAGGTCAGGCAGAAGCTCCAGGCAGGCCTGATAACACCTGCACAGCGAGGGGACCATCAAGGACCTCACTGACTTTAAAAATCCGAGACTCAGTAGTACAGGTAGAACCAGGGACAGGACTAGAGACTCTAACCCCACAGGGTTCACGCTACTGTCATACGGACTGCAGTGGAAAACCACCGGATGGGGACCCCCAGTTGCTCTACACCACGGGGACCCACCAACCAGAGACAGGTGCAGGGGAAGAAGGCACCAGATTACTAAACTGACACTGGGACAAAGTGGACCTGAAGGTGAAACCAGCCGGCCTCAGGTGACCAGTTACCACCAGAAAGTGAGTAAAGAACCAGTTGCACTGAACCCTGTGTGTGGACTACCTTCTTCCAACACCCGTCATTACGCCTAACCTCTGGGGCCCGACCCTGCTTGCGGAGGGTCTGACATCCAGGCTGCTATTAACACCAGCCCCAGTAGTGGACATTGTGCAGCGGCGGCTCCATCTACATAGCCACAACACCGCAAGTGGCGTCATGGGTGAACACTATTCTAAGCCCCTGTAAATATTTCCCCTATTCAAAAAGGGCCTAGGGCACGGAACTGGGCAAGGGCCACCAAAGTGATATTTCCCAGCTATACAATGCCCTGGACCGAGTACCCCATAACCCTGGGCGACACACAAGCACTCGGTATATCAGGCAGCTCTTCCCTCCACACAGGTGCCTGATCATAAGTAGGTCTTTGTCTATTCTCAGGATTCAGTCTGCTTGGTCTCTCCATTTTGTCTCTCCTGTTTTTACCCTACCTTGCCTCATATCTATCCTGAACTTGCCTTGCCTTATTTGTCTTGACCTTTCCTCTCCAGTCAACACCTATGTTTCCTCTACCTGTGCTGTTTATCCAGTCCTTGAATTGTTTGACTATGTGTCTAGGTTTTGCCTTGTACGTCTGTTGCACCCTGATCCTCTGGTCAGCTGCTGCAGGCCCGGGAACTGCCCTGGAGTAGCACCTGGAAACTACCCTCAAGCCTATCCTCACCATCAGAGGCCCTAGCGAAAACCAGGGAGACACTTAGTTACACTTTCCCAGGGTAAGCCTGGCCAGTGGCGCAGTGGGGTCCCATGCACCAGCCGTTACACTTGACAGGCACTTTCTGATCATGAAAAGATTGCTGGAAAATAAAAGCTAGAACGGAGAAATGGTTATGTCGAAATGACGTAATTAAGAGAATAATCTCAAAGAGAGCATTTGCTGAAATGTGGAGCCACAAGCATTGGTATCTGTATAAATAAGATCCAAGTAGGAAATGGTACCAAAAATAGGCACGAACACAGCCACTGACATCTAAGTCATCTAAGACAAATCCTTCTTAAATACCTTGTACAGGAATTTTGAGTTAATTTTAAAGTTACAAATGTAAGACTATCATCGACTGAATGTGTCTCTAGCCTTCGAAGACCATGCACCACATTGGCAGCCCATTGATTTTAATGGGTTCCGTATAAGGATTTATTTGTCCTGTGGTGGTGCTAAACTGAAACTGAACACTTGCAGCTGGTTTTACTGCTTACAGAAGATGGCCTGGGGTCCTGCTAGCAGGACAACAATTATTGTTAATTCAGTGGTTTCTTCTAACAAAAAAAAAAGCTATTGTTCTGGCCAGACAACTTCATCAAGGGCAAATAGAAATAACAAGATACAGTTAAAGTTTGTCAGTGCAAAGTAAACACAAAGTCTCTGATTTAAAGATGACTTTTCCGTGGATTTTTACATTTAAAGTGACCGCCTCTTCCAATTTATACTGTTCCACTGATTGTGGAACAGCTTTTCTTTTTCTTCTGTGCCCCTCCATTCCAAAGTTATGCCTACCCGGTAATAATAGTGCAAATTTTCAACCAACCGGGCATATACTACGGAACGTCTCTGTAGGCACATCCATGTTTTTGTTGGTCAGTATCAGAGGGAAAAAGAAAACACCCAGAGAATATATGCCAAGGGAAAATTACCTTTGAAATGGAGGGACACAGAAGAAAAATAAACTGCACAAGAATTAGTGGGGCAGCATCAATTAGAGGAGGTACTGCGTTTATATTAAAAAAAATCCACTGAAAGGTCCACTTTCAGGAATGTGGGGTAATGTCCAATGGGGACAGCGATGATGATGTCTATTAAGTGATTAATATATATAAAATAAATGCTCCATTTGTTTTTTTTTTTTTAGTTACACTTCTATAATAAAGAATAGAAAAATAAGCAGAAGTGCTTATCGTAGCCGTTGGGTATACTTACACAACTTCCTTATATAAGTGCCAGCTATGAACACAATCCAGTCTGTTAGGGGACCCTGTACTGAAGGAGGCCATAAGTTTTTGTTTTCAAATGAAGTATTATATCTGTCCTAGATTTCTACAAATCCTGGTTATGTCACCGAATATAATGAGGGAGTGGAGGACAAAATGTCCTGTCTGTACTATCTATTTAATTAAAGTTTTGATTGGTAATGGAAAATAACACCACGTGCGAAGAATTAATAATAACTGTCTATGTTGTCCAAGGAAAACTGGTATATTGGTGATGATTCATATTTCTTAGAAAGATGGACAATCTTTCTGATGGAAGGTGCTGTAATCATGTAGACACAACCCAATAATTCACATTGGACTTATTTTTAGTATATATAATTTAGAAAAAAATTTCCAGCATACATTCCTCTGTGCTAATGTGCTATTATAAAAAACACGCAGTATTATCATACCATAAAGGCATGGCACTGCAATGTCCTGGGATCTTCTATATTGTCTTATTCTGTGTTCAACTATAGAAATGCTCTACTGAATGATTTTCTTTGCATATCTATATCCACATCATACAAAGAGAGCAATCACTGAAGAAAGACATCATGGTCGGAAAAATAGAAGGAACGGGGCGAAGAGGAAGACCAGCAACCCAATAACTTGATGCTATCAACATATTGGTGGAGAAGACCCTGGTGTACCTATCTAGTGCTGCACAAGATCAATCTTCTTACAGAGCATTCATCCATCAAGTCGCCATGGCTCGAGATCGAGCTGAAGGCAGTTAAGAGAAAGAAAAGTCCTAGATTTGGGAGGAAAGAAAGCACTATATGACTTACCTATATGTTTTTATTATCACAGTAGTCTCAACTTTAGCCTTCCCCTACAGGCCCAGGATTGGCAGTTTCATCCATACATGACAGCGTTTTTGGTGTTTTCAATTCCATTTTCTGTGTATGTATCAGCTGTGAGAAAGCAGGGGACTGGCTCAACTATTAGAACTTTTTTTCTTGCAGGGATTTTTCATAAATTCTGCAGTGCTGTTGTCCTCATATTCATGAGTTGTGGTCCACTGTTGTGGAAGAAAAGTGTCTATTGGCGGCGGAGAGTGGGCAATGGATTCATCAGCATGCAGACATAATGGAGAGGGCTTCTTAGCTCACGGAGCGGAGACATAATAGATATGCAGCAAATAAAATAGAAGTAAAGGGCCCATTGGCAAAACCTGCTGAAATTGATGGGTCTCCAGGCAGATTTCAGAGGAGATGCAGAATCTCCGATCTTAGATCTTTTTGTTCTCGAAGAGATAAGCCTCCTCCAGATATGTCTGACAGTGGCTTCCTCATAGAGAACACAAGAGTGCCTGGCAGAATAAGTGTTCCTGTATATGGGAGAGTCAAGTGAGATAGCTGCCTGCCTTACAGTCAGCTAAACCAGGTGCCCCCAACCTGTATCTTGGGAACCACATGTGGCTTAGAGGCCATGATGTGTGGCGTGTAGCTGTTTGTCAGCTTGGTGCATAAGTACCAGGTCTAGTAAACAACTATGAAGAGCAGGTCTCTAGAGAGTGACTTTTGTGAGCAACCCTACACAGAAGAGCAGATCTGAATGGGGGTAAAGTAGGAATCCCTGGATCTTTGTATACTGCCTCACTGTGATTCCTGTGGACAAGCTTTGGTAGTCATTATACCGGTAAAGGGATCTCTGATTGTCACAGCTGTGAGGGTGGCAAGAGTTGGTTGTTGCTTGCGACCCTCTCTCAGGGCTGGATGTGGCTCACGTCCCTCTATCAGAGCCGAATGTGTCTCTCAAGGTCAGAAGGGTTGGGGACCTTTGGGCTAAACCCTTGTTTGGCCAACCACGAGCTAAAGTGTATGGAATAAGAATCAGGGTATTTAACACTATTTTATGCAGCCCTCAGGTAAGGCAGCATAAACTCAATGACAGATTCCCTTTAAATTACACTATATTAGAATACAGGTAAAAATTGGGTTAAATCATCCACCCTACAGGACTAAAATTGTCCTCTTGCCATAGTGATAGTTCTGCTTCACATAACTTGTTTTATTTACTGCCCCATTCTATGTCCTGTTGTGTATAAATATGTGACTCTTCAGATTTTGTGTTATATTGAGCCTGAAGAGACCTGAGTAGTCTCGAAAGCTTGCTATTATTACCATCTTTTCAGTTAGCCATTAAAAGGTATCAACCACTGAGGACTTCAGTTCTTTTAGGCCTTGTGCGCACTGGGAAATGGAATTTTCTTGAGAAAATTCCGCATGCTCTCAAAGATTACCGCACCCGCGGTAAAAAACCGCAAAAACCGCATGCTGTTTGCCGCGGTTTGATGCGGTTTTACCGCGGTATTATTCGCGGTATTGCCGCGGTTTTGCCGCGTGCGGGTTGGGATGTGCTTTATTTCATTCAATGCAATAAAGCACATTGAAAAAAAAAAAAAAAAGTCATTTAATTCTGAGATAGTAGATAGACAGAAGAATAGATAGAGGGATATATAGATAGACAGACAGAGGGATAGATAGATAGAGGACAGATCGCTGCATTTCCCACGGTCGGCAGTGAGTTCACATTACCGGCCGTGGGAAATGACCGGTAATTACCTCTGCTGTCTGCTGCTTTCATTCAGCGCTGTGTCTGTGACAGTCGCGGCTGGATGTAAGCAGCGCAGGACCTGTGGATTACGCCGGAGCGGTGGATTACGCCGGAGCTTTGGTGCGGGAGGGGTTAATAAAATGTTGAACGAGGCTTGTTTGTTTTATTTAAAATAAAGGATTTTTCGGTGTCTGTGTTTTTTTCACTTTACTTACGGGTTGATCATGTCAGCTGTCACATAGACGCTGCCATGATCAAGCCTGGAGTTAATGGCGGTGGTCCCCCACCATCATTAACCCCTTGTATTACGTTGCCGCCACTGCTACACGGCGGCAAGAAGAGCCGAGGACACGCCGGTGCTGCCGCATAATGTATGCGACAGTCCCGGGGCAGCTGCGGCTGATATTCTCGGCTGCCGGAGGGGGAGTGAGGGGGGACATTAACCCTGCCCCTCTCCCTCCCCAGCCTGAGAATACCGGGCCGCCGCTGTGTGCTTACCTCGGCTGGGCGGTAAATATACAGCGGAGCCCACGTTCTTTGTTTTCTATATTTCCGTTTTCTTTCTATGTGTGTTCTATGTGTCTGTGTTCTATGTCTGTGATGTGTGTGTGTGTGATCTGTGTGTGTTTACTCTCTGCACGGCTTCCTCTTCCTGTAATGTCATCACTTCCCTGCAAACCGCAGGCAGCGATGTACATTACCGGAGGTAAACCGCGAAATACCGCAGGGAATAACGCAGGAAAACGCAGTGAACCGCACAGAATTTGCTGCCTGCGTTATTCCCTGCGGGATTTCACGATTAACATTGGAGTCAATGGAGTGAAATCCCGCAGCGATGTGCGGAAAAGAAGTGACATGCACTTGTTTTTGCTGCGGGAATCCCGCAACAAAACATTCCGCCCAGTGCGCACAGGATTTTTTTTCTCCATAGGATTTGCTGGTGATTCACTGCAGAGATGTTATGAACATTTTCTGCAGCGAAACATGCAGCAAATCCGCGGAAAATCCGCGGCAAAATCCGGTAAGTGCGCACATAGCCTTAAACAGTATATTAGAAATAACATGAGTTCTAAATAAATGTATTCATCAATAAATTCTGAGAAATATAATGAACTGAATTTTTTGCTTATTATTGAGGTCCTTAAAACACTGCACCATTCACTATACCGCTTACCTATCTATTTGTATTCTTTTCTACTTTCCTGACATTTCCCAAATAGAAGTTGTCCATTGAAATATTTCTCAAATGTGCTTGATCCTCCCTGAAGGTTTATTACGTCAATGCAGCAGATAGTGTAACCCTGAGATTACACACACATTTGTTCAGATTGGTTCTTTTGCTTCACAACCTTGAACGGTTTAACAAGAGACATTTCATAACTCTGTCTTTATCTTTTGGCAACCCCTTCGATGCTACATGATAAGCTTCTAAAGAGAGCACATGTTAGGAAGACTATATAATATATGCTCCTTTCCTCTGTATAAACACCAGACGCGGCTGCCGTTTCCTTACGTATTTAGTGCTTAAGTTTAGGGCCAAATATTTCACACTCGGACGGAATGTATGCGATGGGAGTAATGCTGTACAATTGTGAATGTATCAGTCGCATCCTTATATCCTATAACTTAGTCATTTGCACAATTTGCACGCCTAAACAGGTGGCAAGTGTTAACATGGCAAGAGAAGCTTAAGACATCAGATTGCTATTCAATAAATGAAAGGTCAAAATGAAAAGTCAAATAACTTTACATCTAAAGTAACAGCAATGTAAAGCACATTAACGCAATGTACATAAAACACAGACCCCAGAATTATACCGGATAGTATAGCATCTGCCAGTCCTAAGATCAGTCAAAGATGGGTATACACACACAATGATTATATTGTGTGCTACATTTTCCGTCACTGTGTTTTGCTGGGAAAAATAATGTTGCGTGCTGGGCTATTTTGTCCAGAAAAAAGGACCTTACTTGTGATGTAGAAGTGAACGGATCGTAAGATAGAAACATATCATATCTCCGTGTGAGTGTAATGATCAACTTGTCATCATATCTTACGCTGTGTGCACAATTATTAGGAAAGTCAGTATTTTGACCATTTCATCATTTTCATGCAGATTTTCCAATTCCTAGCTGTATGAACTTAAATCCTGATTGGATGAAGCAGATCAGGTGATAAAGGAAGGTAAGGCCTAAGAATATCAACACCCTTTATCAATGTGTGCAGAATTATTAGGCAGCTCATTTTCCTCAGGCAAAATGGGCCAAAATGAGATTTACCTAACTTTGACAAATCAAAAATTGTTGCAAGTCTTACAGAGGGATGAAACTGCTAAGATATTGGTCTGTGATCAAAAAAACATCAAATGTTTTGTTGCATATAGTCAACCGGGTCACAAAAAATGTGTTGAGAAAAAAACACGCACATTACCTGTCAAAGATTTGAGAAAAATTACATGTGAAATGACCAGGATCCCATTATTTTCCAGTGCTGTAATTTTCCAGAACTGCAACCTTCCTGGAGAGCTCAGAAGTACAAGGTGTTCAGTGCTCAGAGACATGGCCAAGGTGAGGGAGGCTGAAACCGACCACCACTGAACAACACACAGGAATCAACAAATATCTGAAGACAAGTTTTTCAAAGGTTGTATGGACTGACGAGATGAAAGTGACTCTTGACAGAGCAGATGAGAGTGACTGATGAACTGAGAGTGATTCTCACTAGATGGGCTGGTCGATGGCCCAGTAGTGGGCACAGACCTCCACTCCAACTACAAGGCCAGCAAGATGAAGGTGGGGTACTGCTAAAGGTTGGTGTTATTATAGAGGAAGATATTGAAAATGGACTCTGCAGCTAATAAGAAACCCATGATTTTTCTGCAGGACAATTCTCCATCGCAGCATCGAAGTGCTCAACATCTTGGCTGGCAAGCAAAGGCCTTAAAGATGAAAGAATGAAGACATGGCCCATTTCTAGCCTGACCTAAAACCTATTGAGAACTTGTGGCCCTTTTTGAAGAGATTTACAGGGAAAGAAAACAGTATACCTCTCTAAGTAGTGTCTGGAAAGCTGTTGCTGCAAAATGTTGATTGTCAATAGATTACGAAACTGACAGACTCCATGGATGGAAGGCTTATGACTGTAATTCAAAAGATGGGTATCTATTAATGATGGACGAGCAGTACAATGCTCCGTGTTCATAATGATGAGGGAACACTATGATGCTCGAGTGCTCGTTACTCCAGTTGCGCAGGTCAGATGCTTAGATGGATTCAAGTCGAGTAATGAGTATTATGGAAGTCAATGATTGGGCAGTTTGGCTCTCCACCCACATACGACCCGCCATACACAGACCATTTCTAGGGGAGGGTGGTCGAAGTTATTTTTTTTTGGACATACTACATCTGAAAATGTTGTTTTACCCCCAGTGAGTGCCACTTAGGGACTACAAGTGACTCTCACTGTGGTGCCAGCTCCTATCATGCAGTGAAGCGAGCCTGTGATTTGCGTTTATTGTTTTATGACTGACACACGCAAGCACATGTGATACTCAGCTGAGCACCGCGAGTGCCCGAGCACTAAGATGTTCAATCGAATATCAAGCAGTGGTGAGCACGCACGCCCATCATTAATGACTATATTGGTCACTGATATGTTTTTTGAAATGTGTGAAATATTTTTTTTGACATTTTGAGTTGATCGGTTATTATTCTCACTGAATGAAAATAAACAAAATGAGATGTCAAAATTTATGTTTTTCATTTGATTGTATAATAATTTTGCACACTAATAGATTTCAATAATTGTATACACATAGATATTCTAAGAAAAACAACAACCACACTTTTATTTCCTTAAGAACTTCGGTATCAAGTTCATTAACCCCTTCATGACCTTGGGTTTTTTTTTGTTTTTTTTTTTCGTTTTCTCCAGGGCACAATGTTTCCCTACCCAGGTCACATGGGCAGGTAAACATTGTTGCCCATTTTTGCAGTGAATTTTTTAGGGAAAATGTATGCCTCTTTTTGTGGTTTAGTTAATTATATTTTTACAGCATGTTCCTTTTCTATTTTAATAGTAAGACCCTAGAATGTTTTTTTTCTTTTATGTGGCCACTCCTGACAATATTTTTAGTTTTTACATTGTTCTGAGCTACAATAGCAATGTTGTTAAGCACATAGTAAAGACGCAGAATTGTAAGCGAACAAATGACGGTGATAGTCACGTGATTGTTCCACTTGGACGTGACCGACAGTAGTGATTATGGAGAGAATATCTGACAAGATGTAATTCAGCTAATGCTGTCAGGAAACACTCGTCAGCACTGTAAAGGAAGGCATGCTGCTACACACCCTGAACATACGTACTGAAGTATTATTTTGGATTCTTGCCCAACTGTTTAGATTCTGCACTTACTGGACATATCACATTGCTCCAAACTATAGGAAGAAAAAAACCTTTCAGTGCACTAAATCATAGTAACATATACAAAGCACTGTCAAAAATAAGAAGGATACACAAATGGAAGAATTGTATCCATTCTCCATCAATTTTACTATCTGAACATGTACTGTATAATATCATTTTTTCCCTTCCCCATCCAGCTGGCTTATATAAACACTCCCCAAATTTCTAGCTGGTGTTTAAGTTAGAAAAGTAGCTTGATGAAGAGCAGATATCGGTCACTAGTGCTCTAAATCCCCTTAAAGGACACAGTGACATGAAATATGTCTTCTCCCACTGCCTGGGGATTTAAAGGCACAATGGATATAAAATAGTTTGATGTGAACTACCGTGAACTTTTCTGCTGTGACTCCAGATCCATGTCTGCAATGGACTGTCTGACATCACAAAGCAGTGACGAGTAGGCGATTTAAGTCAAGGTCGAACTACTTGGCAGGGCGTTTACATGGTTAAACGCAAGCGATTTGGATGATGAAACTCTGACTCGCTTGAAAGGTCAGTCACCGAGGAAAGCGTATTTAAAAAAAGTTTCAATACAGGTAAAAAAAAAACACAGCAAGTTCAGAATATTCTAACTTCACTGAAAATGTCAATTCTGAAAAGACCTCAGTTATAGAAGGGAAGAATCCTTTTCCTTAAAATATATTCTTAGTAATAATGAGCGAGCACGCTCACGACTGCTCGATGCTTGACCGAGCATCAGGGTGCTCGGGTATGTTCGGATGTGTCGTTTGTGAAATATCGGACACAAAGCGCTGGTAACTGATGCGAGCCGACACTCTAGTGAGAGTCACTTGCAGTCTCTGAATGGCTCTCACTGGGGGTAAAAACGTTTTTTGACGGTGTGTGAAAAAAAAACATTCTCACCCTCCCCCCGGAAATACTTACTGGCTGTATGTGAGCGGAGAGCAAAGCTGTCCAATAACTGACTTCCATGATACTCGTTACTCGAATTGAGCCCATCAGAGCATCCAACCTGCCCGATTCGAGTATCAAGCACCGGCGCATCGTAGTGTTCACTCATCGTTAATTCTTAGTAGTGATGATGCTCAGATGGGCGCGACTCTAACACCTGAGTATAATGGAAAACAATAGGGAACGCAAGCATTTTTCCAGGAGCGTTCCCAGAAAAACGTTCAAGTTCCCCATTGACTTCCATTATACTGGGATACTCGAATCGTGCCCATCCGAACATCCAGCTGCTTGTTACTAAAGATGAGCGAGCTCTGAAATGATTGAGTGCTCGGTACTCAAGTCGAGCAGCTCAGACGCTCTGAAAGGGCTTAACTTGGGTAACGAATATAATGGAAGTCAGTGATTGGGCCGTTCTGCTCTCCGCCCATATACAACCAGCCATGTACAGAGCATTTCCAAGGAAAGTGAGGTGGTTTTTTGGGGGTGGGGGGAATTTGGACACATTACATTCAAAAATGTAAAATATACAATTGGAGTGCTCTAAAAAACTGTTACATCTTGTATTGGATAAAAACAAGGAGGACTATGCTGTTCTGAACTCTGAACTGGATGCTCTAAAACAAGATACACGATTAAGAATGTCAAATGATGATTGGAATGCATTATGTTTAAAACTTGATAAAAGGTTGGTGAACGTGCAGACTGAAATTAAAAATAAAAAAAGAGAAAAATTTCTCAGGGACAAGAGGGACTATGAGAGGAAGCAGGTTTTCTGTTGGGCCAAAGACAGCACCAAAAATTATAGGCATAGACCCCATATTAAGAAGAAGTGTACTTTTGGTGCCAACAGGGGATCCTGGACCACCGACTCGGAGTCCAGTGGCTCCGAGGAGGTGGTCGCAGGCCCCTCTGGGGGTAACTCAGGTGCGTTTAGAGCTACTGCCCCTTTAGAAAACGCACTCGACGGGGGGGCAGGAAGAAACGCACGGGGCAGAGGGCGCAAGAGGAAATCTGTGTCCTGGCGGAATTGAATAGTCCCTCTGTCACTCAGTCTAGTGTGAACACAATCATCAACCTTTCCTCTCATTCTCTATCTCCTGACATGATTTCCGTACTTTCCAAGGGTCTGAAATTTTGTATTCCTGAACCTTTTGATTTTGCTGAGTTTAGGGTGGATTTGTTTAAAGCTATCCGTAAGATTCATTTATACAAACATTTTCAATCTGCACCGGGCAGTCCGGGATCTACTCCGGAGGGGCATATCCCGTGCACTGTTGATAGTAACCACTTCAATGTCACGGGTGCTTTTGACGCAGATGTGGTTCGGGACGCTGAGGTACTCCTCAGTCTGAATGAACCCCATCATGGGTCTAGCCCCGGTGTGGCTACTTCTGTGTTACCAGTGAATAGGTTCACTAAAGGGATTAAATCCGATTTTTATCCCCCCACGGTACCGGGTAATTTGGTGGACTTGTATCAGGATACTGTCCTTAAAGACATTGAGGCATTGATCTATACTAACCCCACTCAGAATCTGAGTCAGGGCGAATTGACTGCCATTCGCATTATGCGGGGTTGGGAGGACACTGTGTTCCGCGAGGCGGATAAGGGGGGCAACATTGTCCTCCTGACACGGCAACAGTATGTCCAAGAGTGCCTCCGACAGTTATCTGACAAAGCCACCTATACCCCGTTGCCTAGCAACCCCATGCAGGAATTTAAGAAGTCTTTGGTGCGGCTCTTGAACAAGTTCGTTGGTCTAGGTGTTCTCTCGCAGACGCAGGCGGACAAATTGATCCCTCCTTACCCTACGAAGCCTTGCTGGTATTGTATACCCAAAGTCCATAAGAGTAGAGACAATCCCCCAGGCCGTCCTATAGTGGCTGGTATCGGCTCTTTAACGGAGCCTTTATCACACTATTTGGACTGGCTGCTAAGACCCATTCTTAAGGCCCCGTCACACTAAGCAACATCGCTAGCAACATCGCTGCTAACGAACAACTTTTGTGACGTTGCTAGCGATGTTGCTGTGTGTGACATCCAGCAACAACCTGGCCCCTGCTGTGAGGTCGTTGGTTGTTGCTGAATGTCCTGGGCCATTTTTTAGTTGTTGCTCTCCCGCTGTGAAGCACAGATCGCTGTGTGTGACAGCGAGACAGCAACAACTAAATGTGCAGGCAGCAGGAGCCGGCTTCTGCGGAGGCTGGTAACCAATGTAAACATCGGGTAACCAAGAAGCCCTGTCCTTGGTTACCCGATATTTACCTTTGTTATCAGCCTCCTCGCTCTCACTGTCAGTGCCGGCTCCTGCTCTGTGCACATGTAGCTGCAGCACACATCGGGTTAATTAACCCAATGTGTGCTGTAACTAGGAGAGCAAGGAGCCAGCGCTAAGCATTGTGCGCTGCTCCCTGCTCTGTGCACATTTAGCTGCAGCACACATCGGGTTAATTAACCCGATGTGTGCTGTAACTAGGAGAGCAAGGAGCCAGCGCTAAGCATTGTGCGCTGCTCCCTGCTCTGTGCACATTTAGCTGCAGCACACATCGGGTAATTAACCCGATGTGTGCTGTAACTAGGAGAGCAAGGAGCCAGCGCTCAGTGTGCGCTGCTCCCTGCTCTCTGCACGTGTAGCTCCGTGCAGTGGTAACCAAGGTAAATATCGGGTTGGTTACCCGATATTTACCTTAGTTACCAAGCGCAGCATCTTCCACGCGGCGCTGGGGGCTGGTCACTGGTTGCTGGTGAGCTCACCAGCAACTTGTGTAGCGACGCTCCAGCGATCCCTGCCAGGTCAGGTTGCTGGTGGGATCGCTGGAGCGTCGCAGTGTGACATCTCACCAGCAACCTCCTAGCAACTTACCAGCGATCCCTATCGTTGTTGGGATCGCTGGTAAGTTGCTTAGTGTGACGGTACCTTTAGTCATATCCCCTTTTATGTCCAGGACACTGGTGACTTTCTGGCACTACTTAAAGGTATAACATGGCAGCAAGGCTTCCAACTAACATCAATTGACGTGGAGAGCCTTTATACCCGCATTCCCCAGCGTTTGGGGGTTCAAGCTGTGAAGGAAATGGTGGCACAGAGTGGGAAGGATGCTCGTTATTGCAATTTTGTGGAGGAGTCCCTTGATTTTGTTCTTTCTAGGAACGCATTTACTTTTTTTGACCGTTGGTACTTGCAGTGCGGGGGTACCGCTATGGGTACCCCTGTCTCTTGTGCCATGGCCAATATATTTTTGGGATCTTTTGAGAGCAAGTATGTGTTTTCCGATACCAACCCCTTTTTGAGGTATATTCGCCACTATTTGAGGTATGTGGACGACATATTCATTGTATGGGATGGCACGGAGGATTTATTCTCTGATTTTATGTCACATCTTAACAACTCGAATACAATGAATATGTCCTTCACTTCCTCTTTTGGTGGCGATACCCTCAATTTTTTGGACGTTGAGGTTTCCATCAGGGATGGTAATATTCACACTCAATTGTTTAGGAAACCGACGGCATCTAATTCACTCTTACATTTCCAGAGCGCACACCCCCTTCATACTAAGACGGCTTTACCGTACAGTCAATTTTTGCGGGTACGCAGGGCTAATAGTTCTGAGGAGACTTTTCTCCAGCAGTCAATGGAATTAAAGGAAAGGCTTCAGCAAAGGGGTTACCCTGAGGAGTTGATTGATTCTGCTTTTGAGAGGGTTAGATCTGGTGTCCATTGTTCTAATCGCATGGGCCGCACTGACAGAAAGATTGATGATCTGAATAGATTTGTGTTTAGCTTTCAGTTCGGTCCCTTGGAGCATGTCATTAGGAGAACTTTGTATAGGCATTGGCACATTCTGGAAAGAGATCCTACTTTGGTTGAAATGACCAAGGCTAATCCTTTGGTCTCGTTCAGACGTTGCGTTAACCTACGGGATAAACTAGTGAGAAATAGACTTACCAGCCCCTCTGTGTGGCTTGATAGATGCTGCCCGCCGGGTAACTACCGGTGTGGCAACTGCAGATTTTGTAACCTGCATCTCACTGGCCGATCCCTACAGGTGGGTTCACACTCACATTCGGTCCTCCAGTTTATTTCTTGTAAAACCAAATTCGTTGTCTATGTGATTTTCTGCCCTTGTGGCAGATTTTACATAGGCAAAACAATCAGATGTTTATACGTCAGATTCAGGGAGCACTACAATTCGGTAACGTCAGGCAAAGGTTCTCCTAGACTGATTTCTCACATCCGCGAGCATCATAATGGTAACCCTGATGTCCTCCGTTTTGCTGGCCTGCAGAAGGTTGTCCTCCCATCGAGGGGGGGCAACCTTCAGCAACTTTTACTACAAGTTGAGGCCAAACTAATCATTAATTATGAAGCTCAGGGGGCATTGGGGTTAAATGATCGCGTGGATCTGTCAGTTTTTCTGTAGGTCCTCCATATGTGTGTGCTTTGACATATTTTGCATATGTATTCCTTCGGGGTCCTTTCTTTCTTCTTTTTTGGTATAATCGTTTTGTAATAACCTTGTTTTTATTGTTTTGTATTGTGGCATGGTGTGTTCCATGTTTTATATGCACATTACATTCTCCTATGTATGTTTTTATGTGGCATGCGACGCACCTGTGAGCACTCCTATATAGGGGGCGCCGTTGTAGCTCCACATATGGACCTGTGGAAGCCTAATTAGTTAGGCGAAACAGCTCTCGTCCTCTACCTGGGAGCCAGCTCACAGCTCGTCTCCTGCTTTTTACCCTGCCCTGTCTAATAAACTAAAGATTCCTGCACAGCGGTACGGAGTGCGGTCCCTCATTTCCTTCACTCATCCATCGGTACCTGGACTTTTCTTCTGGACGAGCACCCCCGCTCAGGATACGGTAATTCCCAGCCCTCGACGAGCACACATGCGTTATCGCTGAGTGACATACAGTGGTGCAGCACCCTTCCTATCTTGCTGCATTCAAAAATGTTGTTTCAACTCCAGTGAGAGCCATTCAGAGACTGCGAATGGCTTTACTGGGGTACATGCACACATCATTCAGTAAAGCAAGCCTGTGCTTTGTGTTAGCTGTTTCATGGATGACACCATGAGTACCCGCACACCCTGATGCACAAGTGAGCACCAAACAGTGTGAACACACTCGCTCATCACTACTTGTTACAAGTACCGAGCACCTGAGCATGGTAATGCTCACTCATCATTAATTCTTAGTTTTGGAGATTGAAATCTACACCATGTCTCTGTGCAGACTGAGGCAAATAATGACTATACCTTATTTCTTAAATCTGTTACCAAATATTAAAGTGCCTCACTCAACAGTGGTTATAACCTGCATGTGTCACAGCTGTGACTATTTGGTGTCATTGAATTTGCATATAATGCACACATTAGGCCAGGTTCACACTCATACAGTGCACTCCTCTAAGCAGGCTTTCTGTTGGAATCCACCAATAACAGTATGGATAGGAACCCCAAACAAAGCACCTATGGAGCCATTTACTAAACAAAAATGTGGCATATCAATCACATGGTCTGAACATTTTCGGGCATGTTTGAAAAAGACTAATAGTGCCAGGACAGAGGCCAGACTGTGCCCACAGTGACTCGGTTGGCTTCATTGAAGTTAATGGCTCTATTGGAGCCCTGTTAGGGTTTCCATCAGAATCCTGTTTTTTGGGGATTCCGACAGAAACTCTGACGCAATGTTCAGTGAAGAGCACTGTATTAGAGCTAACATAGCTTTACCAATCACTGAGTCATAAAACAGAGATTCAGACCTAAAACATAACTTTTACTAATGGATTAGTAAAAGTTATGTTTTAGGTCTGAATCTCTGTTTTATGACTCAGTGATTGGTCCAGCTACCCTGACAATTGTAAATTTTTGGATCTTTGTTGTATATTGCTAATTTCCCTAACATAGCTTTAGAAAGGTGCCTCTAGAAAGGATGAATAATAGCACCTTAGGTGCTATATTGTCTTTATGCGGCCCTGCTGAATCAGATGGGGCTGCTCCAGGTATGGTCAGTTTAAAGGCGGCGTTACACGCTATGATTTATCTGACGATATATTGTCGGGGTCACGGTTTCCGTGACGCACATCCGGCATCATTAGCGGTGTTATTGTGTGTTACACCTACGTGCGTCTCCGAACGATCGCAAATAGGCTGAAAATCATTGATCGTTGACACGTCGTTCAGTTTCAAAATATTGTTCGTCGTTTGGATCACAGCAAACATATTGGTACGTGTGACACCCTGCCAACGACGAACAACATCTACACGACCGCCTTGGTCAAACAATATATCGCTGATCGCTGTTGCTTCGTTTGTGAGATCGTTACGTGTGACCACAAATAAACGACCTATGTGCGATCTCGGCAAATCGTAATTACGATCTGGGTGTGTCACATTGTTTAAGAGATCGTCAGATAAATCGTAGCGTGTAAAGCGGCCTTAAGGGGAACCTGTCATGAGGATTTCATACCTCAAAGTAATGATATGTGTGTTAAGGCTCTGCAAGACTAAATAAAGCCATACCTTGATTACAGAAATCTATTTTGTTGTTTCTCAGCAATACAACATTGAAATCTCATGCAAATGAGGTAAAGGTGGACAGCATTTCCAAGGTGACAGGTTCCCTTTCAACAACAAGGAAATATTAATGATTTACAAAACATGTAAAATTGAGATTGATGCTCCATAAAGTAAAAAAAAAACATTTATTAATTATCTAAAACATAATATGAAATAGCAGGAACAGAAATCAAGACATGTTCCACAATATGTTCTAATGGTATCACCAGAAGGGATGCAGTCACAAAACAAAAAGAATGGCATATCTACAACGTCCTGTTGGTCCATATATGATGTTTACACATACAAAACACAGAAACAGAGGATCATCTCACGGAATAAAACTTGATGCAACTTCAGGACTACAAAAACACTGACGAGCTTGAGGCGTGTATAAGGACAAACAATACGGAATAAGGATTCCTTAGAGAAGTTCTAATTGTCCAATAGGCAGTAGAGCAAGCTACAGCAAAGTGGACTAAAGACTAAATACTGTACTCCACGGATGACCCAGTGACTGCAGAGCTAGCTTATGGAAGTATTATACAAGTCAGTCGGAACGCATTTGATATAATATACTGCAAAATGGCTCATGAGAAAATTCCCTCCATCCTGTTTATCATAAAATGTTTATAATTCCTTTAATACACACGTTAAACTCTGTCTTGCAGGGTGATTATATTTGGCCTACAATGCTAGCACCATCACCGCCCGCTTTATATCGCACTTTCAACTGTATGGGCATCTTGGATAACAATCTACTGTAGTTGAAAGCAATGATGGAAGAGGGAAGCCATTTGCTCCCACCTGCATCATTCTCCCTCTGCGCCTGAAGTCTCAGTGCAGCGGGTACGATGACGTCACTATTTGGCGCTCGCTGTGCTGAGCAGTGAAGAGCTTCAGATCGCTCGGTGATGAGACCGGGAGCAGCGGGAGAAAGAGGGGAAGTATTTATTTCTTATTTTTTAATGTGGGGCTCATTATACTTTATCGAGGACTATATAGTGCCCATAATACTATATGGAGTCTATATGGTACCCAAAAGCCTATATGGAAGTTATGTGGGGCCCATAATACTATATGGAAGACTATGTGGGACCCATAAACCTATGTGGAGGATTAGGTGGGGCCCATAATACTATATCGAGGACTATGTGGGGCCCATTATATTGTATGAAGGATTATGTGGAACCCATTATTCTATATAGGGGACTATCGGACTATGTGGGGCACATTATTCTGAATGGAGGACTTTGGGGACCCATTATTCTGTATGGTTCTATGTGAGGCTCATTATACTCTGTGGAGGGCTGTGTGTGGATCACAGTTGCTTTATCATACTCCGTTGGGGTCAGCATACTTTGCCAGGCAGGTTGGGTGAAAAAAATAGGGTCATCATACCGTGCGTGTTGAGGGGACTGGGGAGGAATTCATTGTGGGGGTATCATACTCCAGAGGTACTTTTGTTGGTATCATACTTTATGGGGGCAATGATAGGGAAATCTAGGGACTTCAGTAGGAGGACAATTACTTTGTAAGGGCTGCAAAGATTGTGAGATATGCTTTTCTGTGACCCCACTGTATATTAAGTTTTGTTGGTTATTTTTGTGGCGTTGGGGGGATAAGAACTTCTAATATGGGGTTCTCATGATTTCTATGTACGGCCCGGCCAGCAAGGAAATACCCAGTGATCCAGTCATGTGATCTGACTCTTAAGCGGGGCTTACATGCTGCGACATCGCTAGTGTCGCGGGCGGAGGAGGGGACGCTGCGCTCTCCCACTGCTCGGGTCCGGCCACTGCCGCTGCTGCCGCTGCTCGGTGGTGGCTAGAACGGTGGGCCGGATCCCGTGGACTCGAGCGGCGTTCTTCGCCCGTGAGTGAAAAGGGAGATTGTTTGGATGGTGGGGGGATTTGGTGATTGTCCGTGACGCCACCCACGGTTGTGGTGATATTAGTGACACCACCGCTGCTCTGGACGGGGATCCCGGGAGCGGTGACAGGGAGCAGCTTTGTTGTTAGTTCTCCCCTCCGTGGGTAGGGGGGTTGGTTGTCCCGGGGCCCGGTGGTGGGGTAGGGATGGATGGCAGGTGGGTTACGGGGCCTGGGGAGGTGTAGGGTCGCGGGGGCAGCGCTGTGCCGCACGGCACGGTGGTACTCACTCAGCCAATGATGAGGACACAGTTCTCGGTAAAACACACGGCTGGATGGACGGGTCCCACAGACGGCTGCGGTGTTGTTTCTCCCGGCAGGTTGATGGTGACTGCCTTTCCCTGCACCTATGTACGGTAAATGGTTCCAATGGGTTCCCACCGGTAACCCGCTCCCCAGCTTGGATATGGGCTGGAGGAGCCCCTTTTGCCCGCAGGCTCTGGCCCTGGGAACTTTAGCCTTGGCGGTGACTGTTTCCCTCTCTCGGTTGGACGGTTGCCTTCTGTCGGGACTTGGCTGCTGGGAAACCCAGGAGGTTCCATTCGCTAACGAATTTGGCAAATTCACGGTGACTCCTAGCCTTGCCGGGGTCCGTAAGCACCTGCCAGATGGTGCTGACTTCTCTTTGCGTACCGGTCCGGTACCGCCGGGCCACCGCCCGTCCACGGTCTTTACGGTAGGCTCCAATAGGCCACTCCTGCAGACGGTCACCACCGTCTGCCAACCTTGATGATCCATCCGGGCCACACACCCGGACCAACTTCAGTCTGCTCTACTACCACTTTCCTTCCTTACACTTTCCCCTCCCTAGCTGATCTCTCCACTCTTCCCGCCTCCAGGACTGTGTACTCCTCGGTGGGCGGGGCCAACCGCCTGGCCCACCCCCCTGGTGTGGACATCAGCCCCTGGAGGAAGGCAACAAGGGTTTTAGTCTGACTTCGGTGTGCCTGACCGGGAGTGTGGGGTGTGGTGGTGTTGTTCTCTGTGGCCCCTGGCTTGTCCAGGGCGCCATACTAGCATCGGTTAGTGATATCGAGCGCGATAGCACCCGCCCCCGTCGTACGTGCGATATTGTGTGATCGCTGCCGTAGCGAACATTATCGCTACAGCAGTGTCACACGCACATACCTGCTCTGCGACGTCGCTCTGGCAGGTGAACCGCCTCCTTTCTAAGTGGGCGGTTCGTGCGGCGTCACAGCGACGTCACACGCGTCCAATAGAAGCGGAGGGGCGGAGATGAGCGGGACGTAACATCCCGCCCACCACCTTCCTTCCTCATTGCCGGTGGAGGCAGTTAAGGAGATGTTCGTCGCTCCTGCGGTGTCACACACAGCGATGTGTGGTGCCGCAGGAACGAGGAACAACATCGCTAATAAGCATTAAACGATTTTTTGTTTCAGGACGACCTCTCCACGGCAAACGATTTTGACCGCTTTTGCGATTGTTTAAGGTCGCTCAAAAGTGTCACACGCTGCGATCTCGTTAATGAAGCCGGATGTGCGTCACAATCACCGTGACCCTGACGATAATTCATTAACGATATCGTAGCGTGTAAAGCCTGCTTTAGGATCTAATACTAAAAAAGTACTTTGTTCTTGGCACAACCCCTTTAAGTTTATTTCCATATGAAAAGGCTCATAGTTATAATTGATAATGAAAAACGTCTTCAATCGTAGACATTTGTTGAATAAATATCAAGTTCGGCCAGTGTCTATGTCCAAGTTTTTAATTTTGTCCCGCTGTGTATTTGAGTTTGACATCTCTGCTTTAACAAGACAAGATCTAATTACAATGTGTGCAAAGATGGATCTTTTTCGACTTTTTATCGTGGTCTTCCGTCTTACTGTTCTTCATGTAAAAATGCTTATAGGTGGCCACAGATGCTGGAATAATATTGGTAAGAAGAGGTAAATTAAAATGTCGCAACCAAAATGAATTTATATATTTCTGATATCTATACCATATGAGCCTACGAGAATATCTTTTTGAGACACCACCTTCTTTTCTACAGAACATATATAATTGTATACAGAACATTCCATTTTTCTGGCATTTTAGTTTTGTGCCCAATGAAGAATCCTTAGCACTCTGATTGGCGTCAGGTTCTTTTTGTGAAATGTAAAAGCAGGTTACAGTTATATACAGTATATTCAGCACCAATTTACATGGTACTCTGTCTGCAATGTTTTGTGGTTCCTCTTTATTTGCAATTAGTAAAACTTAAATCTTAGCAAAAAAACATATTAGAAGTGTAAAGACACAGTAGTCTCTCATACGCTCTGATTATATAACACTTTTCGGCAAATGAAAACACCCAGTCATCTGGAAACACAGCAGATTGAGGAAGTGTTGCACACTGTGCTCTCTCTTCACCGCTCCGAAATGTTGACTTAATCTATTTACTTGCTGTGCTCACGCTAACACATACATCCTTAACCATAATTAGCCTCCTTCATAGAATATCTGGACGATTTGTCTGCTGGTACAAATGAACGCCTATTCATTACTTCACGAGGGGCTTTACCTTTATGGCACTTAATAGGAACCATATAGAAGAGTAGGAAAGTACATCACAAGCTATTCAACAACACAAGTTGCAATGGTTTATCAGGGCTAAAAGGGGTTTTCCCACAAAGTTGATTTTAATCAATAGATCTTGTAGTAATAATAATAATAATAATAATAATAATAATAATAATAATAATTCCCTCAATTAGATGTGTTTAAAAGGGAACCTGTCATCAGAAATTTTGCACAAAACCTAAAAGATTCCCCCTCTGCAGCTCCTGGGCTGCATTCTAGCAATGTTCCTGTTGTTTATGTGCCCCCTTTCTGACCAAAATAAAGACTTTATAAAGTGGTACCTTTTTGTATTGAAATCTTGATAATGGTACACGGGGGACGGGCTCTCTGGTGGCCGTTAGTCTGCCTCCTGTCACTTTAGGCCGTCCCCCATCGCGCAATTTCAAAGAGGTGACGTGAGGTAAGCTGGCTAGCGCTTGCGCAGAACGGTGGAGGCGGCGGTGAAAGCGCGAGCACGAGATTGTGGGCGGGTACTTGCTGATGAAAATCACAGCGCCGCCCATAATCTCGCGCATGCGCCGTGCCACTCTCGTGGGACTGTGCAATGTGCACAGTGTGACCGCTGGTGACGTGTTGCACATGCGCGAGATTATGGGCAGCGCTGTGATTTTCATCAGCAAGTTCCCGCCCATAATCTCGTGCTCGCGTTCACCGCCGCCTCCACCGTTCTGCACAAGCGCTGGCCAGCTTACCTCACGTCACCTCTTTGAAATTACACGATGGGGGACGGCCTAAAGTGACAGGAGGCAGACTAACGGCCACCAGAGAGCCCGCCCCCGTGTACCATTATCAAGATCTGAATACAAAAAGGTGCCACTTTATAAAGTCTTTCTTTTGGTCAGAAAGGGGGCACATAAACAACAGGAACATTGCTAGAATGCAGCCCAGGAGCTGCAGAGGGGGAATCTTTTAGGTTTAGTGCAAAATTTCTGATGACAGGTTCCCTTTAAAAAAATGTTCCTGTGCTGAGATAATATTAGAAATGTGTCCCTGCTGTGTACTGTGTAATGGCTGTGTCTGACCGTACAGGGACAAGGTCCTGGGCAAGGGAGGACAAAGAAAAACAGTATACAGATAGCACAGCATGGGATTACAAATAATTCTTTCTTAGAGTCCCGTTACACATAGCGATGTACCAGCGATCCCACCAGCGATCTGACTTGGCAGAGATCGCTGTAAGGTTGCTACATGGTCGTTGTTGAGCTGTCAATCAGGCAGATCTCCACAGCAGCCAGCCATCAGCGACCCGTGTAATGACGGCTCCCTGCACACTCAGAACTGGCGCTTGTTGGTCTCCCGCCGTCAAACACTCCGATGCGTGCTGCACAGCGGGAGACCAACGAGCAAAAAATGATTCTGATCGTTTTGTCACGATCAGCGACCTCGTAGCAGGGGCCCGCTCACTGCTGCTTGTCACACACAGCGATATCGCTGGCAAGGTCGCTGATACGTCACAAAACCTGTGACATTTCATTGATCTCGCTAGCGATTTCGCTAAGTGTGACGGGGGCTTTAGAGGTAAAACATTTTTTTAAAAACGGGCAGGGAAATGTTTTACTTCACAAAGAGAATCAGCTCTGAACCCATACTGTAATGTTTCTATACTTTTTAACTTCCTTCCCTGACCCAGGAGCTGTGCTATGATCAGACCATGTTCCTGTACGGTCAGACACGGCCATTACACAGTACATAGCAGGGGCACATATATAAGATTATCTCAGCACAGGAACATTTTTTTTTAAACATCCAATTGTGGAAATTATTATTATTCCAAGATCAACTTTAAAATTAACATTGTTTGTGGGGAAAACCCCTTTAAGGCCTTATTGAAATGTCTGCGATTTTTCACGTTCACAAAAACTTTTGTTCACAAAAAAATTGTCCAGGTGTAGTGTTTTGGATCAGATTTTCATCAGTGTTTGGTTTCTTTGTCCCTATTTTACCATCACTGTGTCATCAGTGATTTTCAGGCATGAAAAAAAAATTGTAAAGCTCCTTCTGTCCATTACAATATTAATCGAGAGAGAGAGAGAGAGAGAAAGAGAAAAAAAACGGATCCGGTTCGTGCACCCGAAATCCCACGTCCGGGTCGGACTCAGATCTGCCGCTCAAACCGTGTGGATCTGGATTTTGCCGATCAGGGTTACTCAACACTATCCCCTAGACTTGTATAGCTGATCTTCATCTTCATTCATAATGAGGATGAAAAAAACAACGTTTCCATAATCTTTTTTGTGGACACAAAGTCCACAAAACGATCAATTGACAGGTGAATAGCCCCCACATAATTTCAGCATTAAAGGGAATTAATGACCCCCAAATGCATTTTGAATGGAATACTCATTGTGGTAGGGGAATTAGACTCTATAAAAACCATATTAGCACTGTATCTGTTACTGTTACCCATTTAAAATACATTTAGGGGTGATGGACTCCCTTTAATGCTGCCGGCTGGGATTTTAGTCAATGCAGGGAGGTGAATTATGGCCTGATACTGTGTTTATATGGGATCACTCAGCAACTTTTAAAAAGAACTTTGCACTTTACGCAAAGTACATACCAAATGAACATATAATAAGGAAGCTCAAGCACTGCTGATAAGGTAGGACTCAATCAGTGGAGAAAAGAATGACATCCTCCTGAATATCAGAAAAAGGGCAGAAGACGTGTTCACTCTGTGCTGCTGCTGTACTGGGGTCTTTTCCTGAAGAAGCTTGGAATGGCTTTGAAATGCACTGAATAAAAATCACTTATCTCCACTTGTGTATCTTGGATCTTCCTTTGGAAAGTCTTCAGCAGCAGCGCGGAGTGAACACGTCTTCTGTCCTTTTTCTGCATTGTCTGCACTGTCCTGTGCACCCATGTATCTGCAGCAGTCAATCTTGCCATATGAGGCTTATTTTTTGCAGGACGAGTTGTACTTTTGAATGAAACCATGAGTTTTACCATATAGTATACTTGAAAAAAAATTCCAAGTGCGGTGAAATTGCAAAAAAAGTGCATTTGCTCAATTGTTTTTGGGATATATTATTAACAGCGTTCACTATGTCGTAAAACTGATGTGTCGGTGTGATGCCTCTGATCCATACGAGTTCATAGAGACCAAATACGTATACTTTTATCTAAGGTGTTAAAACAAATTCAGAAAAGAGTAGCACTTTTGGAATCATTTTCTGAGACCTGTAGCTTTCTCATTTTTTGGGGCTCAGTGACGGCTTTTTTTTTTGCGATTTTAATTTTGTACAGATGTGACGTTTTGATCGCCTGTTATTGCATGTTTAAAAAATTTTGCGGCGACCAAAAAACGTAATTTTGGCATTTGGAATTTTTTTCTCACCACGCTGTGTACCGATCAGATTAATTGATTGTATATTTTGATATATTGGGCATTTCTTAAAGTGGCAATACCAAATATGTGTATTTTTTTAACTGTTTTATTTTCAGTGGGGCGATTTGAACTTTTGGGCCTTTTTTTTATTTTTTCATATTTTTAAAACAGTTTTTTTTATATTTTTTATTTATTTTACTAGTCCCGCTAAGGGACTTTATGGATCAGCAGTCTGATCGACTAAGCATTTCTGTTGATCAGAGCTGCACAGCACTGATCAGCAGAAATGCAGCGTCCCTGTGAGAGACGGCCCTCTGTCGGCTCTCACAAGAAAAACGTCATGGTGACATTAGGGGTCATGACATGACCCCAAGCTACCATGGCAACCATCGGCTTACTGTGATCATGTCACGGAGCCTCTGATGGCGGCGAGGAACGGCACAATCCCCGCCGCGGCCATTTAAATCACGCTGTCAAATTTTGACAGCGCAATCTAAGTGGCAAGGAGACGCTGATGGATCGCCTGTTAGCCCCAAATGTCTGCTGTTCAAATCAGCAGACATGAGCGGAAATCACCGGCGGCTCACCGCAGTAGCCTGTGGTGATTCCCGCGATATGACCAAGGATGTACTGTACCAGTACGTCATCGGTCGTGAAGGGATTAAGGGGTAATATATATATTTTTTTTTACTTCAGAATATTCTATACTTTTGTCCAAAGAAAAAAAAAAACCTGGAAAATTCACTTAATGTATGTGTACTAATTTATTAATCTTCAGTTAAAACGCTCAGACACTGCAATCTTCTGTTTTAGTCCCAAGCAAACCATAATTTATCATTGCATTAAGTTCTAAAGCTCTGGAAAAAATCCATTTGCTAATATAAAATTGGATAGGGCAGTAAAGGAAGGGGGAGGCATATGGAGTGAAGACAAATGTGCCTTTCAACTTTTGGATCATTCTATATTATTATTATCTGACATTAAAGTTGGCCTTGTGTCAGGTACGTTGATCTGGATGCAATATGTAAGTTTGTGTCTCAACGAAAAGAAGCCTTCTACATCATAAGAAGAAAGTACTATGGCCACATCTATGACTGAGCACACTATGGCTTCATCATTACTCACATACAGTACCTCAAATCTGCACTAAGTTCCCAACACGAGTATTTGGGGAGTTTTACAACTACATATTTTTATTGCCCAAAAAATGCAGTGTATTACAGTTTCAACAAAGTGGGAGGGATTTATAGAAAGCTCATGCCCACTGTGCTTAAGGCCTCTGCCACACTCACGTGAAAATCACGCACGTGCTGAGAGACACGTATTTCCCCTGCGTGTTGCGTGCAGGTAAGTACGTGTCTCTGGTACGTGCGGGACACGTGTGTTATACGTGTTCTATCCGCGATAGCACACGTAGAACCGGTAATTAACATACTCACCTGGTCCTTCCTGCTGTCCGCGCTGCTGTCCGTGGTGCTGATCCTCGGTCTCCAGCCCTCCCGTCTCCCCGCTGCTGCTGCTGCCAGGCAGTGAAGTGAATATTCTATGAGATTAATGAGCGGCGGTCGGCAGCAAGAGGCAGCAGCAGCAGAGACAGGAGGGCTGGAGAAGGTGAGTAAATGTTTTTTTTTTTTTCCACTGACACGTGTGTTTTCTCCAGCGCGTGTCACACGGGACCGCATCCACACTACACCCGTGTGGTACGGGTGCGGGCCGTGTGACACCCGTGCTGCGGGAGAAAACACTGACATGTCAGCGCTTTGAAAAACGCACACACGTACAAACGCACACGGACACACGGTTTGTACGTGTGTGCGTTTTTCAAAGCGCTGACATGTCAGTGTTTTCTTCCGCAGCACGGGTGTCACGCGGGCCGCACCCGTACCACACGGGTGTAGTGTGGATGCGGTCCCGTGTGACACGCGCCGGAGAAAACACACATGTCAGTGGAAAAAAATAAAAACATTAACTCACCTTCTCCAGCCCTCCTGTCTCTGCCGCTGCTGCCTCTTGCTGCCGACCGCCGCTCATTATTCTCATTTAATATTCACTTCACTGCCTGGCAGCAGCAGCAGCAGCAGCGGGGAGTCGGGAGGGCTGGAAACCGAGGATCAGCACCACGGTCAGCAGCGCGGCAGCAGGAAGGACCAGGTGAGTATGTAAATTACCGGTTCTACGTGTGCTATCGTGGATAGCACACGTAGAACACACGTGGCCCGCACGTACCAGAGACACGTACTTACCTGCATGCAACACGCAGGGGAAATACGTGTCTCTCGGCACGTGCGTGAATTTCACGTGAGTGTGGCAGAGGCCTTAAGGAGTGCAAACTGACCTGTGATTTCTAGTTTTCTAAATATTATTATTCTGCATTGCTTTTATAGCAACATCATATTTCACTGCACTTTACAGACACTATCATCACTGTCCCCATTGGGACTCATAATCTAAATTTCCTATCAGTATGTCTTTGGAGGAAACCAGAGAACCTGTAGGAAACCCACACAAACATAGAGATGTGGCACCCCAGTGGTCCTGGGAGCCATAGTGGTGTTGTTCTCATCACCAGGAGCAATGCCATGCTTGGAAACAGTGGAAAACTCTCTTTCAGGTACACTAACATGCAACACCACTTCCTCCTCCGGACCAGTAGGGGGAGCTCATAACCTGTCTTGAGGGGAGCCTCTATGGACATACTGACTTGGAGGAGGGATTAGGGAGTAACAGGAAGCCAGACCTCAGAACAGTAGTATGAAGCAGAGAGAACGGTCGCTATCTGAGAGCTGCTAAGCAGCTCTCCAGGATCGAGCGCATAGAGTGGGATACCGGCATCCCAGACTACTGGGTGCTAACGGCCCAGCAGTAACGCCGGAGGGCAGAAGAGTTTACCTCTCCTGGCCCATCTGAAATCCGGAGGCGAAGTGGCAAGAAAGAGCTGGGGGTCGCTGTTACAGAGTGGGCCCCAGTACCAGCTCACACTACTCGTCAGATGGAAGATACAAACACACACATAGAAAGAGGGACACTGTGCAGCTTCAGGCTACAGCGACCTACACCTGCGCACAGAAGAAGGCTTACAACTACCAGGCAGACAGAAATCCCCCTACTGCTTCCAGGCTGATCGGGCCACTAACTCCTGGACTACACCGAGTACCGGTAAAAGGAGACTCCAACCTGTGTCGTTCAATTCTTGTCGTCGCTCTCAGTCCTGCACCCCCAACGCATTACTCCATTCTACCATCATTATATCCCTGGGGCTTAGCTTCCCCTGCGGGAAGCAAGACCACTCTAGTCGCAGTGACATCCGCCCCAGGGGAAAGTGACAGCAGCGGTGGCTATTACTTGGCCATGTACCACAGGTGGTGTCACGATAAGAGACTTTCCTCACCATCTTCCATCCTAAGTTCCTACCACCCTTCACCTTCCCATCCCTGTACGCCTCGGGGTCACGAAACCGATAAGTCGGGTTAACCCCCTGGACCCCAGGGTGCTACAGAGAGAACATACAAACTTCCTGCAGATGTTGTGGGATTGGTGGGATTGAACCCAGGATGCCAGTGCTACAAGACTGCAGTGCTAACTACAATTTGTGGATTTTCTCCATAGACTTGAATGAAATATAGAAAATCTGCAGATAAAAAACTGCATGTGTTTTAAGTTAGTCTCCACAGTGGAAATATACTAAAAACGTATGTAATCCTGGCCTAACTTTATCCCAGGAAGTATCAAAAAGAAAGCAGCTTTATTTAAAACAAGACATACCAAAAAAAGACAAAAACTGCAGCACAAAAAAAATTGATAAAAACAGATTAAAGACAATGCACTCAAAAACACACTGAAAAAAGTGCAATTTAACTAATAGGTGCAGAAATTCTGCAAAATCTAAAATTTACTAATACTCATCATGGGAACGTAGGCCTCGATTAACCAAAACCTGTGATCTTCTAGCCGGTCCTCATGAAGGAATCTGTTGGAATCAGATGCTCCTCATCCATTAAAAGGTGCACGCCTGTTACCGAATCAGGTGCTTCAGACAAGTGGAGGGCACCTCCATACGCCACACCAGAAATGTTACTCCAGCCCCTGATTGGACTAAGATCTCTCATATATGGAATCTCATGAATTAGACAAGCTGTGATGTCACACCCCCGCCATTAGAAACTGGAGTGAAAATGCCAAGAGTTGAAAACTCTAAGGCGGGCTTTGCACACTACGACATCGCAGGTGCGATGTCGATGGGGTCAAATCGAAAGTGACGCACATCCGGCGTCACTTGCGATGTCGTAGTGTGTAAATCCTAGATGATACGTTGAACGAGCGCAAAATCGTCGTCATCGTATCATCGCTGCAGCCTCCGACATTTCCATAATGCCGGGGGAGCGACAGGTACGATGTTGTTCCTCGCTCCTGCGGCAGCACACATCGCTGTGTGTAAAGCCGCAGGAGCGAGGAACTTCACCTTACCTGCCTCCCGGCTGCAATGAGAAGGACGGAGGTGGGCGGGATGTTTACATCCTGCTCATCTCCGCCCCTCCACTTCAATTGGCCGCCTGCCGTGTGACGTCACTGTGACGCCGCACGACCCGCCCCCTAAGGAAGGAGGCGGGACGCCGGCCAGATGGACGTCGCACGGCAGGTATGTGCGTGTAAAGCTGCCGTAGCGATAATAATCGCTACGGCAGCTTTCACTATATATCGAACGTGCGACGGGGGCGGGACTATCGCTGCAGCATCGGTAACACATTGTTACCGATGTTGCAACGTGCAAAGCCCGCCTAAGTGGCACAAAAAAAATTCTGATCAAGATTTTATCCCATGGGTTGCCTTCCGGGAAGGATATGTCATCTGTAAAGAAACAATACCCCCAGGAGAAGATCATAACACAAATGTAGTAAAGGGTCTGCATTGAGTATCGGTTTCACCTTTTAGCACGCTAAGGACTATATGATGTATTGGCCGATGAGTCGGACTGGTTAGCATGCAGACTTCAGGACAATCCATACAAACCACTACATCTTCTCAAAATAAAAAATGTTAGACGTGTCAGCGTGGAACACATATATCCTTACCATTCTACGATTTCCCTTTTTTCCACATTGAAATGTTACCATCCTGCTACTTATAGGTTTCTCCCAAAACGACATTATCATATTTTTTGAGAGGACCATTTTTTTCCCAGGTGCTCCAAATACTTTAGTGGGTAATATCTCATCTGGAGGATTTGTGTAGGATTCCAGCTCATCCCATAATATACATCCGGAGTCAATCTAAATAAATCTGTGTGATTTGAAGGCACACAAGGACATGACAACAAATCTCTAACTGTAGACCTAAGTAGACTCCACACTGTATACAGCCTGGTGGGTGCCACCATGGAAATATGTCGCCTATCAACCATATCGGGCTATTTTAGGTGCTGCTCATAATGCTGGAACATATGGCAATGCTCTGTGAAATGTATATGTTCGTGAATCCACCTCACTTTACACTCCCATGAGATAATAATGCTCCTGAAACACATAAAAGGTCGCTTTTTCAGCATTGATGTGCAACCTACATACTTCACAAGCACGTGTGATGAAGCAAAGTACAGTAATTAGAGTAGATTTATCATATGCTTGACATGTTCGCTACAGCTATACCCAGTATCATTATATGGTTGATACCAGTGTCCTTTCTGTTCTTTATGATGTATATACATACAGATCAGCCACCTTTTCAGAATCTACATTCTGGGCCCATTAGGGCTCAGTGACATGATCATTTTTGTCGTACAAGTCCTATCCGTTTTTTTCACGAAGAGCAATTGTACCTAGGATAGTCTATGGGGCTGTTGACATGTACACTTTTTTTCTTTAGACTGAATAGACACTCTGACCAAACTTTGATGAAACTGATTTTAGTACACGGGAGAATTTACTGACGCCTGAATGAGCCCCAGCAAGACACACATGGACCTAGCCGCATACGCTTATCCAGATTGATTGATTAACCAGTCTAGAGCGTGTGAACAGCTCCTGTGCCCATCCACAATTAGGAAAAGCAAATGGAGGCGCACAACGTCAGTCACGTTCCGAAAACTTCAGCACTCGTCTGAACTTAAACTTATTTTCAATTATGTCATGTGGACCACATTAGATCTGTACTCCAGACACCCCAAAAATAAAGCAAGACTAGAAATCATACCCAGTATGATAATACAAGTTATCCCTATTGATGAGTGAGCAGTACCATGCTCGGGTGCGCAGTACTCGTAATGAGCAGTTGGCTGCACTCAAGAGCCCCATTGACTTCCATTATACTCCGGTACTCGAGTCGCACCCATCCCAGCGTCCAACTGCTTGTTACAAGTACAGAGCACCAACACTGAACTTCTTCTTTTGCCTCCGTCTTCCAACCTTCCTAAACCTGACATCTCCCTCTCTGAGTGTGGCACAACGATAAGTCCTAGGCCACAGGCTCGCTGTCTGGGTGTTATACTTGACACTGATCTTTCCTTCACCTCCACATACAATCTCTTGCCCGCTCCTGACGCTTGCACCTCAAGAACATCTCTAGAATCCGCCCCTTTCTCACAATGGAAATGACAAGAACCCTCACCGTGGCCCTGATCCATTCCCGCCTTGACTACTGTAACTCTCTATTAATTGGTCTCCCCCTAACTATATTCTCTCCTCTACAGTCCATCCTTAATGCAGCAGCCAGGGTCACCTACCTGGCTAACCGCTACTCAGATGCCTCTGCTCTGTGCCAGTCATTGCACTCGCTGCCCATATATCACAGGATCCAATTCAAACTGCTTGTTCTCACCCACAAAGCTCTCCACAGTGCGGCACCCCCCTACATCTCCAACCTCATCTCTGTCTATCACCCCACCCGTTCTCTACGCTCTGCAAATGACTTTCGACTAACATCCACACTAACCTCCCACTCCCGGATCCAAGACTTCTTCCGAGCTGCACCAATCCTCTGGAACTCTCTACCCCAAGAAGTTAGGACGAATCACAACTTACTCAGCTTCAGACGCACCCTAAAAACGTATCTTTTTAGAGCGGCCTATCACACTCCCTAGCCAAACTAAATTCACATAGTTCCTCCACAACTTTTCAGAACATAACCCCACGTCAAACTCCATGGCACCCAAAAGCATCTCAAGGTTCTAGCCAACTGGTCCAGGCAGCCATTATCTATCCCCCATTTCCTTGCGATGGCTGGATTGTCATTATAAATAAGCACTTGTACCTTGCCCCCCCATCTCATTGTAGATTGTAAGCTCTCACGAACAGGGTTGTCTTTTTTTCCCTCTAAATATTGTATTTTCTATTACTGCTACTTGTTTGTATATGAACCTAAGAATTGTAAAGTGCTGCGGAATATGTTGGCGCTATAGAAATAAAGATTATTATTAAAAATATTATTAAAGCATGGTGGTGCTCGCTCATCACTAGTTATAATTAAATTGGTGGTTCACTACTCAGCATAAGTGACCACATTGCTCTAAAACTCATAGGGAAGGCTTTTGTGAAATACCTTGTGTAGTACATTGTGCCTATGAGTGGCGCTATTGCAGTCCGCTCATCCTCTTCACATGACCCCCAGGCTCCATGACCTCTGAGATCCAGTGATGACCCAGTTGACCCAGGGTCAACTTCCAGTTGACCCGACGTGACCAAGGCGTCCCTTGTCTTCCTGAGTGACTCGGTTGTCGGGCAGAGTTTCACCACTCGTCACAGCCCGGCATCGCTCCTGCTTGTGGTACTCTGTAGTGAAGGAGAAGGCATGTGAGATGCTGGGCTGTGACGCTGGGCTGTGACGAGCGGTGAAACACCGCCCACAGCCCGGTAACTCAGGAACATTGGGGCTCGCCTTAGTGATGTTGGGTCAACTGGAAGTTGACATCACATAACCAGATCTCAGAGGTCACGGAGCCCAGGGATCACTTGATGGGGATTAGCAGACCGCAATAGCGCCGCTCACAGGCAATATGGACAACACAAGGTATTTCACAAAAGTCTTCCCTATGAGTTTTACAGCGATGTGGCCACTAATCCAATCATTCAGTGAAGTGAACCTGTGCTTTGTGTTCAATGTTTAAATCAACAACACATCTGAGCACCCATGATACTTGGCCGAGCACCGCGATGCTTGATCAAGTACCGAGCAGTGCCGAGAATGATCGCCCATCACTATTTATAATGTTTATATAGCAATTAATAACGTTTAATATTGAAAATGTGAGACGGCTTGCTGGAGTCAAGAAGACAAATTGCCGACAAGAAAGACAAGAATTTAGTCTTTCTCTGGATCATGAGCAAAGTGCAGAAGCGAAGTAACAAGAGGGCTTGGTGAGCAAAATACCAGGTCCTGAACTGTAGAGAGATAGGGTCCCAGGACTGTAAGGGAGTCAGTAAAAATTCAGGAAAATGTAGGGGCTGCCTCAAGTGTTAGGGGTGTTTCACCTTAAAGAATAAAACGTTGAAGGCCCCTTTAGTATATAGAAGATACTAAGAGCAACATATCAGAACAGGTGCGGTAAACTAGACTAAATGGCATGTTCCTTATGGTTTGTGGTACAGGCCACTCATCATTTGTGCTTTCCCCTGCTCTCTTGCTCTGTAAACAGGAATCTCCTTATGTTCTCCAGTATATGGAATTGCATGATGACAGGAAAGCACCCAGCCATTAGCCACTGAATGCAATAATATTATCTAGAGCGATTCCTATTTCCAGCCATGTTACACAGCAGCTAATGCTGTATATTGATGGACAGTTGCAGTAAAATATATCCGGAGGTATTTAAAGAATGCAGAAAGAAGCAGCAAATAAATGTAGGTTACAGACCTAAAGCGACAGATCACAAAACCTAAACCTATGAAACGGTTACATTCCTAGCATTATAAATCATTCCTTCTATTTTCCCTTAGAAACCATGACAAAAATCTCATTTAATCATCTTACAACCCTGTTATTACAGAGGAAATTGTGCTCCTTTATTTTCAGGTCGAAATTACAGGTGGAGAAACTTTAGGTAGCGCTCATGACCACAGGACGTGGGTAAATAATGTGCGTAAAAAGGCAAAAAAATCCATCGAGACTCCTTCCACCACATATCATAAACCCTTAAAGGGGTTGTCCAGTGGTTGAAAATAACTTCAAGAAAAGCTCAGTCTGGTATAAAAAGAAAATAAGTAATATTCACTCTCACCAGATCCCTGCGGATCCCAATGCTTACCAGAACCCTGCTGACCTTGATTTCTGGGTCCAGTCTCAACATATCAGGAATGTCATGAAAAGCAGCTCAGCCAATTACCGGTGGTGGCAGTGACCATTCCTTTCATTAGTTCCCTTGTCATATCTTTAAACTTGTCAAGAGTTGGATATTGACTAAAAGGGCCACTTAATATGGTAGTTATGATGGTCTCCTAAAAAGAGCCACTCCTTGGCTAGGTCCTTCCCGGAGGGATATCTGGCTATTTTCCGTGTCGAAACTCCTAACAGAGGCTCCACGGACCTTTTTTGATTTTGCATATTTCCCAGGGGACAATGCACATAGGATTTCACTGTGTTGAGCGCCTTTGCTGGCTGCCGGCAGTGTTTTCTCTGGTTGGTCTCCCTGAGATCAGTGATTACTTTGTCTTGTTGGTCTACTAGGCATTGCTCCCACCGGGCCAGAATCCTACTCCACACTGATGAGGGGGCAATACCCCGAAACAGCTGTCTGTGGATGGATACCTGGCTTGGTATTTCCCTTGTCATATCTTTAAACTCGTGAAGAGTTGGATATTGACTAAAAGGGCCACTTAATATGGTGGTTATGGTGGTCTCCTAAAAAGAGCCACTCCTTGGCTAGGTCCTTCCCGGAGGGATATCTGGCTATTTTCCATGTCGAGACTCTTAACAGAGGCTCCACAGACCTTTTTGATTTTCATTAGTTGCCTGAACAAGTATATTTGAGCCATTTTGCACTTTGATACCCAGATTCTCCTCTAATGGACACATTTTTCTTAAATGTAGAAGTGATTGTAACATCTAGCTAAGTCATTATAAACCTAACAGATAATAACACAGAACATCTAAGACCACTAAGTGACCATAGAATAGTATGAGCTTTCCACCGTGACCTTGTGGCGGGGAGATCGGCTTTACATGACTTAATCAGCTTATCTCCAAGTATATGCAGCTTTCTATATGATACCTTTGCCATCCAATCTCCCCTTCCTGAAAAGATGGGCTGATGATAAAGCACAGGTATTGTAGGACCACCATTGATTAAGACAACTACTCCATTTCCACTATTGCAGTACTTCACCGCCTGTAATTCACATTGCTTGGACATGCATAACCTCTACACTTTTTTTCATTTTCAGGTTTTTCTATACTTTCTTTTCTTCCATTTATGCCAGTGTCCGGTTGAGATGGTATTACTTTCTCTATCCCTTCCATAACTTGGTAATATACCAATAGGAAATGTCACAGTGGACAGGACCAGCCCTAGTTATCATTTAGTGTCAGTCCTAAATATGGAGGGAACTAAATGTTTTTAGATACTAATAGAAAACTAATTCTTTACATTTTAGTAACTTTCATTGATATCACGGTAACATTTTCATGTTCTAATATGTGGTCTCCTATTGGGAGGGGAGACATGCCTATATACTTCATAGGGAGCCAATCATCCTGAATATATATATATATATATATATATATATATATATACACACACACATAAAATCTAGTAATTGTATTATGTTCCATAAACAATCTTAAAATATTCCTAAAACAAAGGAAATTTTCCAATTGTCCAATTGCTTTATACAGCATGTATTCACATACAAACACACATATATACGGAAACTTAGACTATGTGCCCACGTAGCGTATTTTCATGCAGTTACACTGGATCTGCCCCGCAGCGTAACTGCATGTGTCCTGCGTCCCCTGTACAATCTATGAAGATTGTGCCTAATCCATGCCCACGTGGTGTATTAGAACGCAGCGATTCGGCTGATGCCAAAGCACTGCGTTCTAAGAAGTGACGTGTCACTTCTTTCCTGCGCTCTGCATGCGCCCCCGCTCTGTCTATGGGAGAGGCTGCATCCAGAGCGCATGAAATCGGCTTTTCATTATGGACTGTTTCTGCAGCGATTTGAAGCGCACGTGTGCTGTTCAAATCGCTGCAGAAATGTCTGCAGGGACAGAACGCAATGTGGGCACATAGCCTTATACACACACATATGCATACACACAACCACATACATACAGAAATATACACACACATGCATACACACATAACACACGCCCATACACATATACACACACAGATATACATGCACACAGACACACATACACACGCCCGCACATACACTCACATACATACGTATATATATACATGCGCATATACACACAAAAACAAGCACACATACACACACACACATACATATACACATCACCCTCATTACACACACACACATATACAAATATATACATACATACACATATACACATACATACATATGCACACCCACATGCGCGCACACACACATTTATATATACACACACATCACCCACATATACACCCACACATGTACACACACGCATACACACGCACACACACACACACACATACACGTGCATATACACACACATGCATAAACCCACACATACACACATATATACACACACATGTATATACACACAGATTTATACCTACACACAGCTATACACACATATCACCCACATACACACACATATATACACACACATGCACAGACATATACAGTATATACACAAACATACACACACATATACACATACACATATACAAACATACACACACATATATATATATATGCACATTCATATGTACACATACAAATACACACGCGTACTGTATATACACACACGAGCACATTCATACACAAATATATATACACACACACACACCACCCACATACACACACATATATACACAAACACACGTACACACATATACACACATTTATATACACACACACACATCACACATATACACACACTCATACACAAACACACATATACACACACATCACCCACTTATACACACACACATATACACCCACACATCACCCACATATACACCCACACATATACACACACATTTACACACAGGCATACACACACACACACACACACACACGTGCATATACACACACATGCATACACCCACACATATACATATATACACACACATGTATATACACACAGATTTATACCTACACACAGCTATACACACATATCAGCCACATACACACACACACATATATATATACACACACACATGCACAGACATATCATATACAGTATATACACAAATATACACACAGACACACACATATATACACACACATATATACACATGCACATATACAAATACACACATATATATATATGCACATTCATATGTACACATACATAAACACACATGCTCATATATACACACAAGCACATTCATACACAAATATATATATATATATATATACACACACACATCATCCACATACACACACACATATATACACAAACACACACATACATATACACACATTTATATTCACACACATCACACATATACACACATCACACATATACACACACGCATACACAAACACACATATACACACATCACCCACTTATACACACACACACACACACACACACATACTGTATATATATATATATATATACACACATGCACAGATATATATAAACAAACATATAGATACATATACACAGACCTATATATTCGCACTTATAAATACATACATGCACACACATATACGCACACACACAAACGCACATCCTTACATTTATATATATACACACACACATATCAACCACATATACACACATATATATATATATATATATATATATATATATATATATATATATATATATATGCACACACGTAATTTGCTATGGATACATAAGTAGTGAGGTGGCAATGCCTTGCCATCTACCTGGTGGTATCACCTGGGATATACACACCCACACACACACACACACACGTATATATATATATATATATATATATATATAGACACACACACACACACGTAGTAGTGAGCCGGCGATGTGTGGGCATTACCTGGCAGTGCCCCCAGCAGATCCTCGTCGCTCAGGAGGGCCCGGTGCTTCACACTCTGGATGCCATTCTTCGCTGCCCACAGCAGTTTGACCATCTCTTTGAATACCGGCAGCTCCTGGCCCCGGGCCCCCGAGTGGCAGGTCTGCCGGCTGCCCATGAAGGGTGGTGGCAGCACCTCGCCTGTCACCCAGCTCTCGCTATAGCATCGCTCCAGCACTGGCATCCTGCCCTGCAGAGGGGCACTGCGGGCACTGCGGCTGCTGCCTCCTCGGGACGGAATAAGAAGTCTATGGAGTCGGGTTCCCGCACATTGCACAGTCCAGACAGGAGGCCGAGTCTGCGGGCTGACGTCCCCCCTTGCTTCTGCCTTGTGTCATGTCTTCTACCCCCCAGGAGTAGCTTTCAGGGGCTCGTGTAGCAGTCAGAAGTGGGTGCTCGGGCTGCACGGTGTGCCCGGCAGCTCAGCCAGGGACTGAGTGAGGAGTTCACAGAGCAGCTGCCGCCTTCCCCTGTGCTGGCAGGGAGCCAGCTCTTCCGTCCTCTGCCTGCATTGTCAGGAGGGCACTGGTGCCATGTAATGACCTCTGAGGAGATTGCCAGGCACACACATGTATGGGGAAGCAGAGGTGCTCTTCCTCCTGGACTTGCCTACACACTAAGTACCAGGCAGAGAACCAGCTTACACTGTGTGCCACGGGAAAATAGCTCAGCAACTATGCCCCACTTCCTCAGACACTGGCTGCTCAGGGTCTAAAGCCACTACAACCGACTCTCCACTACTGCCCATCGCTCTTTGTCATGATGACTGCAGCAGTGACGTCATGCCCCCAATGTGTGACATCACCAGGCCGATGAGCCCAATGGCTGATGCTTTCGTGTGCTGTAGATGTGATGTCACCAGACTGATTAGCCCAATGACTGACGCGTTCGTATTTTGTATATGGGATGTCACCAGGTTGATGAGCCCAATGACTAACGCGTTCGCGTGTTGTAGATGTGACGTCACCAGGCTGATGAGCCCAATGACTGACGCGTGCTCGTGTTGTAGATGTAATGTCACCAGGGTGATGATCTCAATGACTGACGTGTGCATGTGTAGATGTCGTATCACCAGGCTGACGAGCCCATTGACTGACGTGTGCTCGTGTTGTAGATGTAATGTCACCAGGGTGATGAGCTCAATGACTGATCTGTGCATGTGTAGATGTCGTATCACCAGGCTGATGAGCCCATTGACTGACGGCTGCGTGTGTAGATGTCGCATCACCAGGTTGATGAGCCCAATGACTGACGCGTGCACGTGTTGTAGATCTAATGTCATCAGAGTGATGAGCCCAATGACTGACGTGTGCGTGTGTAGATGTCGTATCACCAGGTTGATGAGCCCAATGACTGACGCGTGCTCGTGTTGTAGATCTAAAGTCACCAGAGTGATGAGCCCAATGACTGACGTGTGCGTGTGTAGATGTCGTATCACCAGGCTGATGAGCCCAATGACTGACACATGCACGTGTTGTAGATCTAATGTCACCAGGGTGATGAGCTCAATGACTGACGTGTGCGTGTGTAGATGTCATATCACCAGGCTGATGAGCCCATTGACTGACGCGTGCTCGTGTTGTAGATGTAATGTCACCAGGGTGATGAGCTCAATGACTGGCGTGTGTATGTGTAGATGTCGTATCACCAGGCTGATGAGCCCATTGACTGACGTCTGCGTGTGTAGATGTCGCATCACCAGGTTGATGAGCCCAATGACTAACATGTGCACGTGTTGTAGATTTCACATCACCAGGCTGATGAGCCCAATGACTGACGCATTTGTGTGTTGTAGATGTAACATCATGACAGACACGTGTGGGTGTTGTAGATGTTACACCACCAGGCTCATGAGCCCAATGACTGATGTTTTCGTGTGTTGTAGATGTGACATCACCAGGCTGATAAGCCAACGACTGATGCGTTCGCGTGTTGTAAATGTGATATCACCAATGCAGTCATGTCAATAAGAACCAGTAGTGAGTAGTATAGAAACCCAGGATCAAACGGAGCATAAGGGCTAAATGCAGCCGCCATGATGAAAGTTCTATCTGTGTTTTCACAGATAGCACTTATACCTATTACACTGGTCTACATTTGACAAAAAATTATACTGATCTAAGTATTTTTCATGATTTTACCGAAATTAAAGATGTTCATTCCAGATATGAAGTCAACAAATATGCAAAACATCAAATTTTTTCCCACATACAAAATTTGATGAAAGGTTTTAAAGTCGAATATCAGGGGGTAATAAGAAATTAGAGAGCAATGGTTGTGTAAATTTCAATTGTTAGGGCTCGCTTACATGTGCGTATACCGTACCACGGCCAAATGCTATCTGATGTTTTATCAAATAGCACTTGGACCACTGTTATACTATGGGGCAGTGCAGATTAGCGTTTATTGTTTCTCATGCTGATTCGGCATGAGAAAACAAGCATGCTGAAAGTGGTTCCGATATTCGGATCACAGGCAATGCAGATGTGACGCCCTGGGCAAGCCAGGGGTCACAGGTCACAACACCACCACACCCTACATCCTAGTAGGAACAACAAGGCTACTGAAATCCTTGTTGCCTTCCTCCAGGGGCTGATGTTCACACCAGGGGGTGGGCCAGGCGGTTGGCTCCGCCCACCGAGGAGTTCACAGCCCTGGAGGCGGGAGAACCAGGCAGTGCAGTTTAGGGGAGTGAAGTAGAAGGAAGTGGTAGTGGAGCAAAGAAGACAAGAGTAAAAGTGAGAGCAGAAAGGCCTGAAGTTAGTCCAGCTAAGTGCAGGACAGTGTCAGCAAGGTCAGCAACAGCGGTGATTGTCTGGAGGGGGACTGCTCGGCGGTTGCTGGAAGGACCGCGGACGGGTAGTGGCCCGGCGGTCTGGAGCAGTATACAAAGGACAGTCAGCACCAAGGCAGGGGCCTCTCGGACCCCGGCAAGGCTAGGAGTCGCCATAATTTGCCGAATCCGTCAGTGAAGGGGACGTCTGTCTCCAAACAACTAAGTCCCGATTGAAGACAACCGTCCAACCATTAGTGAGGAACACCGCCACCGCCAGGGCCCCAGCTCCTCAGGGCCAGCGTCTGCGGGCAAAGTAGGGCTCCTCCGGCCCATATCCAAGTCGGGGAGCGGGTTACCGGTGGGAACCCATCGCTACCAACTTAGAAACATCAGGTGCAGGTCAAAGGGACATCACCGTTACCTACTGGGAGAACAACCGCAGCCGTCTGTGGGTACCCGTCCAGCCAGCCGAGTGTTTTACCAAGAACTGTGTCCTGATTACTGGCTGAGTGAGTACCACAGTGCCGCAAGGCATAGCGCTGCCCCCGCGTCCCTGCGCCCATCCAGCCCTGCATCTCCCACCTCCTCACCGGGCCCCGGGATCACCAACCCCTACCCACGGAGGGGCAACATAACATCTGGCTGCTCCACATCACCACTCCCGGGATCCCCATATCGAGCAGCGGTGGTGCTAACAAATCACCACAACCGTGGGTGGCGTCACGGACAATAGACTTTATCCCCAAAACACAATCCCCTTTCACTCACGGGCGAGGAGCGCCGCTCGAGAACCCCCGGGATCCGGCCCACCGCTCGAGCCACCACTGAGCAGCAGCAGCCAGACCCGAGCAGTGGGGGTGAGCGCAGTGCTGACACCCTCCTCCCCGCCCGCGACAACTTGGCGTCACGAACAGGATCTTACCGCTCTGCCGTTGGGTAGAGGTGCGCCTTGTGACCGCCGGAGGTGTCCGGCCGAAAAATTTCAGAAGTCGCCATCTTTGGCGCGAAAAGTCCCCGCTCGAGCGTCTTCTCGAGTAGCAGAGGCGCGAAGGCCAAAACCCCGCCCCGATAGAGGAGGGGCCGGAAAGAAGCTAAGGGGGACAGAAGCAAGATGTCTGCGCCCGACAGAGCCGCTGGAGGAGCGGCGGTCGCAGCCGCAGTGGCACCCGCGGATGGGAATGGGCCTGCCCAGGTCCCGGCCGCAATGGCGGGAGGTGCCGCGGTCCCCGCGCTCGCTCAGGTCATGCCGTTCTCCTTGCCCTATGCGCCCGGAGCTACCTGGCTACCGCAGTATGACGGGAAACCGGATGCCTTACAGGCCTTCCGGAAGAAGCTTAACCCGTTGCTAGAGCTGTACCCCCTGACCGATAAGCAACGTGCAGCGATAGTGCTAGGCCAGCTAACCGGTGCGGCTGAGCAGGAGGCGGAGACCTGGGCCAAGGGGGACCGGCTCTCTGTAGCCACCATTTTTGAGAAGCTACAGACTGCCTTTGAGACCCGGACTGAAGCTGAGCTGAGGATGCAGTTTTACCAGTGCCGGCAACGGGCTGTGGATAGCATTCAAGACTATGCTTTACGTTTGCAAACCGCCCTCCGCACGCTAAAGCGGGTGAATCCTATTAATGAGGCGGATAGCAACAAGATGTTAACAGAGCAATTTGCGCAGGGGATGAGGTCCCCTGAGGATCGTAAACAACTCCGGCTGTGGGCCCTGGAACACCCTGATGTGGACTTTGCCGTGTTAAAGGAGCGGGCTATTAAAGCACTACAGCCCCCAGCCTCAGAAGCCCTGGAGCCAGCCCCGTGGCCCATTGAGACGGCTCCTGTGGTGGTGGCCCCTGCCCTACCAACCTCTTCAACATCTACAGCCCCAAGCAGCACTATGGAGGAGCTGGCAGCCCAGGTCCGTCGCATGGACGGAGACCTCGCCAAGATCCTTGCTGCACTCCAACCGTTGACCAAATCTCAGCCTTCAGCACCGATACAGCTTGCTGACAGCCCTGAAGATGTCCCCTGGATGCAGCGGAGAAGTGCTAACCACCCGCGGAGCAGACCTCCAACCTGCTATAAGTGCCGTAAGCCTGGGCATTACTTTCGAGAGTGCCCGTTAAACGAGCAACCCCTGGGGCCCCGGGCCAATCCCCAGGAGTAGAACCCCGTGGCCCCTCGGACTGGCGGGACCGGTATATCGGGGCTCGACCCATCATTCCCGTGGTTGTGGACGGCATACCGGTGATGGCTCTCTTGGACACTGGATCACAGGTAACCACCATACCATACGCATTGTACCAGCGGTATTGGGGGACAGACGAGCTGGCACCCCCAGATACTAGTATAACGCTAATTGCTGCCAATGGACTCCCATTGACCCAAGTGGGGTATAAACAGGTGGCCATGACAGTAGGGCAAGCTGAACTGCAACACCAGGGTATGATTGTGATCATGAATGAGCCCAGTGATCATAACCCGAAGATAGTGCTAGGAACCAATGTGATGGAGCACTGTATGGGTGATGTGTTGGCCCTACTGCAACAGCTGGCCGCCACGGCGGCGGGGAGCCGACAGAGAGCTGTGCAGCGTGAGATCCGAGCCTTGATGTACCGCCAGCATGTAAATTCAACAGGAGGAGAGATTGGTGGAGTGAGAGTGACGGATGTGGCTCCGTTGCTTGTGCCCCCTAGGAGTGAGATGATGATTTGGTGTAGGGCAGCAGTAGGGCCTCAGGGGCGTGACTACCCGGCCATGATGGAGCCCATACCCTCCGAGCACTGGCCCACTGTAATGGTCGCCCGAGGGGTGGTGGACGTGAAAAAGGGAAGGGTGCCCGTGAGGGTGCTGAACTGTGGGGAGGAAGAAGTCAGGCTTCCCCGGTATGCTACCATTGCCAAACTGCTCACCCTAGACTCCCACACCATCCACGAAGCCAGTCCCTCGGTCTCCTCACCTACTACCAGCACTTGCCCGCCGCAGGGGGAGGTAAAAGAGTGGCACCAACAGCTACATGTGGGCACTGATGACACCCCTACACATCACAAAGCAGGGGTATACAGGGTGGTGCAGGAGTATGAACAGGTTTTCAGTAAACACCCACTAGACTTTGGGCAGATCAAAGGGGTCCAACATCACATCCCCACTGGTGAACACCCCCCTATCAAAGAGAGGTACAGGCCTATTCCCCCAGCACATTACCAGTGTGCCAAAGATATGTTGAGGAATATGAAGGAGGCAGGGGTTATTCGGGACAGCTGTAGTCCCTGGGCCGCTCCGTTGGTACTGGTCAAGAAGAAGGATGGTACCATTCGGATGTGTGTGGACTACCGGAAGATTAATCAGATAACCCATAAAGATGCCTACCCGCTGCCCCGTATTGAAGAATCGTTGGCCGCACTGCAAACTGCAAACTACTTCTCTACCCTTGACCTCACCAGTGGGTACTGGCAAGTGGCCGTGGCCCCGGAAGACCGGGAGAAAACCGCCTTCACCACCCCGATGGGGCTCTGTGAATTTAATAGTATGCCGTTTGGGCTGTGCAATGCCCCAGGAATCTTCCAACGGCTGATGGAGTGCTGTCTGGGACACCTAAACTACGAGACCGTCCTATTGTACTTGGATGATGTGATTGTTTACTCCCAGACGTATGAAGCCCATCTGGAGCACCTGGCCGAGGTGTTCGCGTCCCTTGCCAAATACAGGATGAAGTTGAAGCCCTCCAAGTGCCACCTGCTGAAACCCAGAGTGCAGTACCTGGGACATGTGGTGAGTGCGGAAGGTGTTGCCCCCGACCCTGAGAAGGTCACTGCCATACAGGACTGGCCAAGGCCAACCACCGTAAGGGAAGTCAGGCAGTTTTTGGGTCTGGTGGGGTACTACCGGCGCTTCATCAAGGGGTACACGAAGATGGCTGCCCCCATGCAAGACCTCCTCGTGGGACAGACCAAAGGTGGTAGACCCATCGGAGCCCCTCTGGTATGGGAGGACGGGCATGAGGAATCCTTCCGTCAGCTGAAGGCGGCCTTGACCGGAGAAGAGGTCCTGGAGTATCCGGACTACGGCTGCCCATTCATTCTTTACACAGATGCCAGCAATGTGGGTTTGGGGGCAGTCCTGTCCCAGGTCCAGGAAGGAAAGGAGAAGGTGATTGCCTATGCTAGTCGAAAACTCCGGCCGACTGAAAGGAACCCTGAGAACTAAAGCTCCTTCAAGCTCAAGCTCCTGGCACTGGTGTGGGCTATCACCGAGAGGTTCCGCCACTACCTAGCCGCCACAAAGTTCACCGCTTTCACGGATAACAATCCGTTGACTCACCTGGACACGGCCAAGCTGGGTGCGTTAGAACAGCGGTGGGTAGCCAGACTAGCCAACTACAACTTCACCATCAAATATAGAGCCGGTCGTGTCAACATTAATGCTGATGCCCTCTCTCGAATGCCCCACCTGTCAGAAAGTGGATGCGAGGATGATGACCTCGAGGAGATCGAGTTGCCTGCATTCCACCGGCCATCAGTTGAGAAGGTTCATGTCCATCAACAACGGGTGAACCTGGATCCGCTGTCCAGGCAGAAGTGGCAGGAAGCTCAAAATCAGGCGCCTGCTGTCTGCCTAGTCAAGACCCTGGTGGAGCAAAGGCGCTGCTGGGATGGACCCTGCCGCCCCAGCGGAAGCCCAACGCTTGTGGAAGGAACGGACCCGGTTGTACCTACATCAGGGGCGGCTGTACCGGGAGCTGATCAACCCGAAGACCCATGAGAAGATCCGCCAGTTGGTTATTCCCCAAGCTGATGTACCCACCGTTCTGCAGGCGTACCATGATGGTGCCGGCCACTTCGGATGGAAGAAGCTGGAGATGCTGTTGAGAGAGCGGTTCTATTGGAGTGGGATGCGGGAATCGGTGGAGGCCTGGTGTCGGGAGTGCGGTCCTTGTACGTTGAGGAGGAAGGATGAAGCCAGCCAGAGGGCCCCCCTTCGCCCCATCGTTACACACCAACCGCTGGAGCTGGTCGCCTTGGACCATGTAAAGCTCACCCCCAGCCGGAGTGGGTACACCTACGCTCTGACCATAGTAGATCATTACTCCCGGTTCATGGTGGTTGTCCCGGTCAAGGACTTAACCGGCCGTACCACCGCGAGAGCGTTCCAGGCTTACTTCTGTCGGCCCCATGGATACCCTGAGAAGGTGCTCACCGACCAAGGTCCAGCCTTTGAGGCGGAGGTATTCCAGGAGTTCTGTCAGCTGTATGGCTGCAAGAAGATCCGGACCACACCTTACCATGCCCAAACCAACGGTATGTGTGAGAAGATGAACCATCTGGTCCTTGGTCTCCTCAAGACGTTGCCATTAGAGGAGCGGAACCTGTGGCCAGAGAAGCTGCCTGACTTGGTCGATATGTACAATAATATCCCGTCCAGCTCCACGAAGTGCACCCCAGCGTATCTGATGAGGGCTCGGCCTGGCCGGCTGCCAGTGGACCTGGAAATAGGACTGGAAGCCCCAGAGACGCTCCCCGCAACGGCTGAATGGGACGCCCGGCGGAGGGTGCAGTACCGACAGATTCAGGAGTATGTGGAGAAGAACCTGGGTCGGAGTCGAGAACAGCAGGAGCGGCACTTCAATCAGAAAGCGGCTGCCGGCCCTTTCCAGCCTGGAGATGTGGTGTTGAAGCAGAAGAGAAAAACCCACAAGCTGGATGATCAATGGGAACAAACCCCCTACGTCATCCAACCCACAGGATGGGAAGATGGAAAGGCTTACCAGATCAGTCGTGACCAAGGGGGCACTTTGGCCACGGTTTCTCGGGACCATCTAAAAAAGTGCCCACCAGCCTTGAGAACAATGACCGAAGTGCCAGCTCCTCCACCAGTGGAGAAGGCAAAAGAGGTGATCCACACTGTGATGGGTGACTTCCCCGCAGACTGGCCTACGCAGAACGGCACGGTGATTCTTCCAGTGATACTGTTCCCACAACCTGTGGATGAAGAAGTGGTGGAAGCGGTCAACCGTGAGCCAGAACCAGTGCCAGTGCCCAGGGATGAACCTATGCCCAGCTCCCCTATGCCTCCGCCTGCCCCACACGATAACCGGGAGGAGGAACCAATTGTTCCCTCTGCCCCACTGCCTAGCCCCACTGACACCGGCCCCCGAAGGTCCACCCGTCCCAACCTAGGTCAGCCCCCACTTAGGTACAGGGAGACGGTTCTTTGAAAGGGGGGGGGGGGAAAGAAAACAGTTGTGTTTGAGTGTGTTAGTTGAAGAATGATAACTGAAATGATTACCGTGTACTTAACCTGATTCTCAGTGATTGAACCGGCCGGAGCCGGCACCGTTGTCCCCGTGGGGACCGTTTACAAAGTTTGCATGGGAACTATCCATGGACAAGCCCGTGAACTTGCAGGGCAACCACAAACGTTAAGTGGCTTGTAAATAGGTTGCTTTACCGTACCGTTTCCGCATTGCCGCCTCCGGAGAGGCAGGTTGGAGGGAGGGCCCTCAGCAGAGCAGGCTGGGGCCCAGCCACCACAGGAACCGGTGGCTACCCTCTGGAGGGGAAGGACAGATCCCGCTCGGGTGACTTGTGCTGGACTTGGGTAAAGGGGTGCTGCCTGGGCTTTAGGGGCAGCATCAGGGCCAGGTTGCTTGGGTGGGAGAGAGCGGAAACCGTACCCGTAAAACCGTTTAGTAACGTTTAAGAAATGTGCCTCCCGTTGTGGGATGTTGTCATAATTTGTATTATGTTTACCTTTTTTTAAATATTTACAGAAAAATAAAACCGGTGTTGGACGGGCAGCCCGCGGACGGTCTGCATTTTGCTAAGGGGGAATGTGACGCCCTGGGCAAGCCAGGGGTCACAGGTCACAACACCACCACACCCTACATCCCAGTAGGAACACCAAGGCTACTGAAATCCTTGTTGCCTTCCTCCAGGGGCTGATGTTCACACCAGGGGGTGGGCCAGGCGGTTGGCTCCGTCCACCGAGGAGTTCACAGCCCTGGAGGCGGGAGAACCAGGCAGTGCAGTTTAGGGGAGTGAAGTAGAAGGAAGTGGTAGTGGAGCAAAGAAGACAAGAGTAAAAGTGAGAGCAGAAAGGCCTGAAGTTAGTCCAGCTAAGTGCAGGACAGTGTCAGCAAGGTCAGCAACAGCGGTGATTGTCTGGAGGGGGACTGCTCGGAGGTTGCTGGAAGGACCGCGGACGGGTAGTGGCCCGGCGGTCTGGAGCAGTATACAAAGGACAGTCAGCACCAAGGCAGGGGCCTCTCAGACCCCGGCAAGGCTAGGAGTCGCCATAATTTGCCGAATCCATCAGTGAAGGGGACGTCTGTCTCCAAACAACTAAGTCCCGATTGAAGACAACCGTCCAACCATTAGTGAGGAACACCGCCACCGCCAGGGCACCAGCTCCTCAGGGCCAGCGTCTGCGGGCAAAGTAGGGCTCCTCCGGCCCATATCCAAGCCGGGGAGCGGGTTACCGGTGGGAGCCCATCGCTACCAACTTAGAAACATCAGGTGCAGGTCAAAGGGACATCACCATTACCTACTGGGAGAACAACCGCAGCCGTCTGTGGGTACCCGTCCAGCCAGCCGAGTGTTTTACCAAGAACTGTGTCCTGATTACTGGCTGAGTGAGTACCACAGTGCCGCAAGGCATAGCGCTGCCCCCGCGTCCCTGCGCCCATCCAGCCCTGCATCTCCCACCTCCTCACCGGGCCCCGGGATCACCAACCCCTACCCACGGAGGGGCAACATAACATCTGGCTGCTCCACATCACCACTCCCGGGATCCCCATATCGAGCAGCGGTGGTGCTAACAAATCACCACAACCGTGGGTGGCGTCACGGACAATAGACTTTATCCCCAAAACACAATCCCCTTTCACTCACGGGCGAGGAGCGCCGCTCGAGAACCCCTGGGATCCGGCCCACCGCTCGAGCCACCACTGAGCAGCAGCAGCCGGACTCGAGCAGTGGGGGTGAGCGCAGTGCTGACACCCTCCTCCCCGCCCGCAACACAGAGGATAGAGAAATTAAGCTCTCTGTGTTCTCCGCATCTGTACTTCGATTCTCAAATGAAAGAATCTATGGCCATGTGAGCGAGCTCTAAAGGAAAATATCATATAATGAGGCAGGGGTCACATGAGCGTATGAATCGGACCAGCGTAATCCAATAAAAAAATCAGATTGCACTCGGCCCAATGTTATTAAATGAGGCAGAGCAGATCTGTAAGTTTTACCTAAGCTTTAATCAGATTGCGAGAAAAATTGCAGCGTGCTCGATTGGCATCGAGTCTTGGATCATGTGTGTGCCGCCCCCGTACCAGCAGCCGGTGCTACTCGGATCCGGATCTACGGTGCGGCTCGAGGGGTTCTCCGGACCCGGGGGTCGCGCGGATATTCCGAATAAAAGGGGACGTATTTATACGGGATTGGTTGTAGAATGTCTGTGACGCCACCCACGGTGTGTGGTGAGATGTAGCACCACCGCTGCATTCTGATGCAGACAGAGAATGGAGAAGATTTCTCACATTGCACGCATCTGTTTTATACGCAAGTGGGAGCGAGCCCTAAAAGTCAACATGGCTTTGAGGCTCTTGTCAACCTATTGAAACTCATAAGCATAGACTTTTTCTCTGACTCAGGTTTTAAAGTGTCCTGCACACTTTATGTGGTGACCAAGATTTTTCCTGGTTGCCCAGTTTAATCCAAAATATGCATCAGAAGCTTGACAATGGCCACTCTAAACTGAATATGCCTGCTCATATTAGATTGCAGCTGCTATGTAGTTTGAGGCTGGGCAAGTACCGACATGGGAGACTGGCTGGGAATCCCTGGTGCTGTTGACGTATGTCAATGGCCACTCTAAACTGAATGTGCTTGCTCTCGTCAGATCGCAACTTTATGTGGTGGCCAAGATTTTTCCTGGTTGCCCAGTTTAATCCAAAATATGCATGAAAAGCTTGACGCACAAAGTCACATGTATTGGTCCTTTGTTGGGTGTTTTAAAACAACCACAAATGTAAGGGAATACATCAGGATGATCCCTGCACCGTCCACGAACTGTTCGAGCGTTGGATAATGTGACGCCCTGGGCAAGCCAGGGGTCACAGGTCATAACACCACCACACCCTACACCCCAGTTAGGAACACCAAGGCTATCCAAAAATCCTTGTTGCCTTCCTCCAGGGGCTGATGTCCACACCAGGGGGTGGGCCAGGCGGTTGGCTCCACCCACCGAGGAGTTCACAGCCCTGGAGGCGGGAGAACCAGGCAGTCCAGTTTAGGAGGAGGAAGTAGAAGGAAGTGGTAGAGGAGCAAAGGAGAGAAGCTGAAGAAAGGGAAAGTGACAGTTAAGACAGCCTGAAGCTGGTCCGGGTGTGTGCCCCGGACTGAGACAGCAAGGTCAGCAGACGGCGGTGATTGTCTGCAGGGGTGACTGCTTGGAGGTTGCTGGAAGGACCGCGGACGGGTGGTGGCCCGGCGGTACCGGAGCGGTATACGAAGAGCAGTCAGCACCAGTGGCAGGGGCCTTTCGGATCCCGGCAAGGCTAGGAGTCGCCGTGAATTTGCCAAATCCGTTAGTGAAGGGGACCTCTGGGTCTCCCAACAAGCAAGTCCCGATTGAAGGCAACAGTCCAACCGTTACAGAGAGACACCGCCACCGCCAGGGTACCAGTTTCTCAGGTCCAGCGCCTGCGGGCAAAGTAGGGCTCCTCCGGCCCATATCCAAGCCGGGGAGCGGGTTACCGGTGGGAACCCATCGAAACCATCATCATCTTAGGTGCAGGAAAAAGGGACCGTCACCGTCAACTACTGGGGAAAGCAAGTGCAGCCGTCCGTGGGAACCGTCTTTCCAGCCGTGTGTTTTACCGAGAACTGTGTCATCGTCTCAGGCTGAGTGAGTACCACAGTGCCACAAGGCACAGAGCTGCCCCCGCGTCCCTGCACCCCACCAAGCCCTGCATCACCCACTTCATCACTGGGCCCCGGGACAACCAACCCCCTACCCACGGAGGGGAGGACTAACATCTAGCTGCTCCATACCATCACTCCCGGGATCCCCATACAGAGCAGCGGTGGTGTCAACAAATCACCACAACCGTGGGTGGCGTCACGGACAATAAACTATCCCAAATCCCAATCCCCTTTCACTCACGGGCGAGGAGCGCCGCTCAAGTCCCCGGGATCCGGCCCATCGCTCGAGCCACCGAGCAGCAGCAGCAGGCCGCAGCAGCCGCAGCGGCAGCCGGACCCGAGCAGTGGGAGAGCGCGGCGTCCCCTCCTCCGCCCACGCCAACTTGGTGTCACGAACAGGATCTTACCGCTCTGCCGTTGGGTAGAGGTGCGCCTTGTGACCGCCAGAGGTATCCGGCCGGAAAATTTCAGAAGTCGCCATCTTTGGCGCGAAAAGTTCCCGCTCGAGCGTCTTCTCGAGTAGTAGAGGCGCGAAGGCCAAAACCCCGCCCCGATAGAGGAGGGGCCGGAAAGAGGCTAAGGGGGACGAAATGGCGACTGGATGTATGTAGCCGCGGCTATAAAGGCAGGGACACCAGGACCCTGTGGCCATCTTGTTGCTAGTTCCTGGAAAGCACGCCTGCCGAGATGTCTGCTCCAGCTAATAACAGCGAGACCCCCGCACCCGGCACGGCGACGTGGTTGAGGGACCGGACCGTCCCGCTGAGTAATCGTCTGCAGGCCCACATGCAACTCCTCCTGGAGGAGTGGGAGACCGACATGGCGGACGTGGTGGCTGCTATGTGGAGACGTGAGATGGAAGAGGATTTGGAGGAGCGGGTAAGAGACCCACGCCCCTGTATTCCTGAGGGATCGGCCATTGGAGCTGAGGGGCCCGGCCGGCCTCCGCTCACCCTGCCTCTCTCCCCGCTTTCCGTACTAGCTGCTGCCGTGCCGCCACTAGGCCCGCTACCTGCCCAACCGGTAGCGATACCTTGCCAAGCCGCTCCGGCGGACCAGCTGGCTGCAGACGTCCAGGGCGTCCTTGAAGTACACCAAGGGGAACCGCTAGGATTGCGGCCCCTTAACAGAATGGTGCCAGAAGTCCCGGTGGTGACTGTGCCGGGCCCCGAGCCCAGGACCGTGGCCTGGATGAAGGCCCGGGTGATTCAGTTCCACCAGCGTCAGCAGGATCAGATTTTCCGGATGATGGAACAGTGGACCAACGAGGTGGAGATGCTGATTACAACTGCCCCGATGTACGGAGGGGGAATAGATGTAACAGAGCCGACTGGTGACCCACGTCCCTATGTCCTATCAGGACCGGCCGCTGCGGCTGAGGGGCCCGGCCTAGTCTCGGCCTATGCATCACCCTTGCCATTACTTATGGGGCGTCTCAGTGTAAACTCGCCTGATCTGCTGCTCCGTGCTACTGCAGAAGGATCTGATGTGCTGGATGCTGGAGGCCAGGAGGCTGCGGCAGCTGGCGGCAACCCGCCTGACACAGGAACAAGAGGTGATGGCCCCAGCCCCGGGCCTGCTGCTGAGTTTGAGGAGGCAAGTGAGCGTTCCCGCTATGTAGGAAACCCAGTGGTTTTCCATACCCCGCGTACCGGTGGAAATGGGTACCGGGTACCCCTGTCACAGCAGGCATGTCAGTGCATGTTTGAGATGCTGGTGGAGGGGGAGGGACCCGCCTTCGCTGAGGACTCGGAATAACGGCAGCGGAGCACCGTTGCACCGTCCCCGTTGGGACCACCAGTCTGAGTATGTTTACAAGTTTGAAAAGGTTTTGCAAAAATGAGAATAATAACCGAAGCTTCACCTGATTGTCTACCATGATTGGAAACCGGCCGTTGCCGGCACCGTGGTCCCCGTGGGGACCGCTTGAAAAGTTGTTTGCATAGGAACTCCTATGGACAAGCCCGTGAACTTGCAGGGCAACCACAAACGTTAAGTGGCTTGTAAATAAGTTGTCTTACTGTTACCGTTTCCGCAATTGCCGCCTCCGGAGAGGCAGGTTGGAGGGAGGGCCCACAGCAGAGCAGGCTGGGGCCCAGCCACCACAGGAACCGGTGGCTACCCTCTGGAGGAGAAGGACAGATCCCGCTCGGGTAACTGGTTCAGGACTGGGGTCAAGGGGTGCTGCCTGTTTTCTAGGGGCAGCATCAGGGCCAGGTTACTTGGGTGGGAGAGAGCGGAGACCGTAACCGTTAACCGTTTAAAACTGCAACGTTTAAGCACTGAACCTCCCGATGTGGGATGATGTCATAAATTGTTATGTTTACCATTTTACCTTTTATATATTTTCAGAAAATAAAACCGGTGTTGGACGGGCAGCCCGCGGACGGTCTGCATTTTGCTAAGGGGGAATGTGACGCCCTGGGCAAGCCAGGAGTCACAGGTCATAACACCACCACACCCTACACCCCAGTTAGGAACACCAAGGCTAACCAAAAATCCTTGTTGCCTTCCTCCAGGGGCTCATGTCCACACCAGGGGGTGGGCCAGGTGGTTGGCTCCGCCCACCAAGGAGTTCACAGCCCTGGAGGCGGGAGAACCAGGCAGTCCAGTTTAGGAGGAGGAAGTAGAAGGAAGTGGTAGAGGAGCAAAGGAGAGAAGCTGAAGAAAGGGAAAGTGACAGTTAAGACAGCCTGAAGCTGGTCCGGGTGTGTGCCCCGGACTGAGACAGCAAGGTCAGCAGACGGCGGTGATTGTCTGCAGGGGTGACTGCTTGGAGGTTGCTGGAAGGACCGCGGACGGGTGGTGGCCCGGCGGTACCGGAGCGGTATACGAAGAGCAGTCAGCACCAGTGGCAGGGGCCTTTCGGATCCCGGCAAGGCTAGGAGTCGCCGTGAATTTGCCAAATCCGTTAGTGAAGGGGACCTCTGGATCTCCCAACAAGCAAGTCCCGATTGAAGGCAACAGTCCAACTGTTACAGAGAGACACCGCCACCGCCAGGGCACCAGTTTCTCAGGGCCAGCGCCTGCGGGCAAAGTAGGGCTCCTCCGGCCCATATCCAAGCCGGGGAGCGGGTTACCGGTGGGAACCCATCGAAACCATCATCATCTTAGGTGCAGGAAAAAGGGACCGTCACCGTCAACTACTGGGGAAAGCAAGTGCAGCCGTCCGTGGGAACCGTCTTTCCAGCCGTGTGTTTTACAGAGAACTGTGTCATCGTCCCAGGCTGAGTGAGTACCACAGTGCCGCAAGGCACAGAGCTGCCCCCGCGTCCCTGCACCCCACCAAGCCCTGCATCACCCACTTCATCAATGGGCCCCGGAACAACCAACCCCCTACCCACGGAGGGGAGGACTAACATCTAGCTGTTCCATACCATCACTCCCGGGATCCCCATACAGAGCAGCGGTGGTGTCAACAAATCACCACAACCGTGGGTGGCGTCACGGACAATAAACTATCCCAAATCCCAATCCCCTTTCACTCACGGGCGAGGAGCGCCGCTCGAGTCCCCGGGATCCGGCCCATCGCTCGAGCCACCGAGCAGCAGCAGCAGGCCGCAGCAGCCGCAGCGGCAGCCGGACCCGAGCAGTGGGAGAGCGCGGCGTCCCCTCCTCCGCCCGCGACAGATAACATATCCAACAAAAATCAAATTTTCTGCGACTTGTAAGCCTCTTCAATGACTGAATGCAGGCATTGATTTTCATGCTGCTTATATAGCCATAAAATTCAAACAATAAGCAGTCTTCCTATTATTTATAATGATTGCATATTCACTAAGCAGCCGCCCAATAGAAGCGGAGGGGCGGAGATGAGCGGGCCGAACATCCCGCCCACCTTCTTCCTTCCTCATTGCGGGCGGCCGCAGGTACGATGATGTTCCTCGTTCCTGCGGTGTCACACATAGCGAACAATCTGCGTCCTGCAACAGCAATGATAATCGGGATTAGAACAACCAGACAACGATCAACGATTAGGTGAGTAATTTTGATCGTTAACGGTCGTTCGTGCGTTTCACACGCAACGACGTCGCTAATGAGGCCAGATGTGCGTCACGAATTCTGTGACCCCAACGACATCTCATTAGTGATGTCGTTGCATGTAAAGCCTGCTTAAGAGTTCCTTAGTAAACAGCATTTTACAGAAAAACTGGATGTGACTGGAGGAAGTGGATGTGATTTTTAGATTCAGCACACCAAAATTCATAAAGATCACATGTTATCTTGCTTTTTAGTACTCGCCCATCACTATGTGAGAACATGATATGACCAAGATAGATTATTGTCCAATGAAGAATCATGATATTAATCAAATTATGAACTTCTTGGTTAAACAACAATTCTAGTAATACACCTACCATCTTAGAAACTTGGGCTGCAAGGTAGGATGTGTGACACCCCTGAACTAGTCAGGGTGTCACAGGGTACTGCACTCCTTTCCCTTTTGGTGAAAAGCTCAACCCCCCATGGTTCTGGGATCCTATCCTTTGGTATTGGTCTATCAGCATTCAAATCCTAGCCACACCTCGCACCACACCCTGTCAGGCACACCAGTGGGTGGTCTAGCTGGAACAGGGCCACCCGTCTAGGGTGGGAGGGGCTGAGTCAGTGCAGTGGTAGCCCTCAGAGAGTGAAGAGCTGGAGAGAGTTGGAGCTCCCTGGGAGTTGTTGGCTAGGTCGCAGATGGTGGTCTGGGACCGGAGGAGTCGGAAACCTGGTCGCAGGGTATTAGAGAGGGGTGCCAGACTTAGTTTGGGAGAACGGTCAGCACCGGAAAATCTAGTAACCGAACCTGTACCGAGCACGGCGGGGTACTGGACCCTAGATCAGGGAGTAGCTTTACACAACCTCATAATTAACCTGTGGAGGATAGTCTCTTTATGAACTTTCCCCAAGAGCTCAGAGATCAAAGGCATCAACACAACGAGGGGGATAGGGCTTTCAAGCTTATGTGGCTCACTGAGATCCCAAGTGTCAGCCATCGAGAACACAGCTCCTCTAACTAACCGTAGGGAGCAGGACCCCAAATGCTTCAGGCTGAGGGGTCACTCAGAACACTCTAAATTAGTGCACGGAGGAAGGTCTAAAACCATCAGCAATACCCAAGTGGACGGATTCCCGGATGAGCTCCCCCTGAAGCGGCAGCGGCACCCAGAGACTTGGTTTACTTCTGTGTCAGAGTCTGCTTAATGGTCGCACCAACATCCATACGGCCTGAGTGAGTACGCTCTCCCCTGAATCTTCCCTGCCTGGCCTGCACCACGCTCCCCTATGCCTTCACCGTCCTGAGTCACGGGCCTCCGCTACCCATGGGGGAAACATCATCTGGCTGCCCCACTCCATCTCCCCAGGGTACTCCCATCGGAAGCGGCGATACTCCCCTTACCACGAACCACGGGTGGTGTCACAAAGATTAATGCCCTGTAAATAGCCCCCTTTCATTTTTGGGTGACCCCGAGCCCCCGGGTCCGGAGAACCTAAAGCCACGGCAACCCCGGATCTGAGCAGTCCGACTGCTGCAGGGGCGGTACAAATGCTTTGTCCAATGTCATACAATAGGGCACAGTTATCAATACTATTTAACTCATAGACAGTGCAAACTTAGACTAGTAGACAGTAGTTTAAAGGGTTTGTCTGTCACTAATTTTTTTTCCCTATTGGCTTAAGGATTTATTGGCAGGTGGTTGCTAATTGTCTGCTCTGCCGTGTAATGATCTCTCCCAGCTTCGAGAAGTCAAGGACCACTCCTTGTGGGAATTCTTTTACCTTCTGTGACGTTACATTGACAGTGCAGTTCCTTCTTTTCGGCACTAGAAGTGCATCAAGTCATATTGATTGACAGCTGTCTCTCTGCTGCTTTAGACTCAGCTAGATACCAATCAACATGACATCAGGAGTGACACCCGATCAAAACAGCAGAGAAGAAGAAAAGGAACTGCTCAGTTGACGTGACGTCACATTAAGTAGGAAAATTGCTGGCAAGAGCGGTCTGTGAGCTCTTCGAGCCAGGAGAGATTGGTGCATGGCAGTGACTCGCCCACCCCAGGGCTATGGGACACCCGGTGCCGGGCCGGACTAGTCCGGGGGTAATCAGTGGTGGCGGGGCCCGACTCCGTGGCCCTGGTGGGTGTCAGTTAAATATGGCTGATGACTTGGGGTTTGTGTTCGTGACGCCACCTGTGGTATGCGGCTATTAAGCCGCCGCTGCTGTGTGAGGCCTCCGGGGTGATGATATGGCAGCAATGGTGGTACTGCTCCCCACAGGTGGAGCGGTGCCCCGGGGACACTGTTGGTGCTTATTCGTGTCTATGCAGAGAAATAACTGAGGCAACACCAGGGGTGCAGTTTCAAGGTCTTTACTCACAGTTCTTGTCAAGGCCTGCAGGAGCCTTTGGACTGCTGGGACCACCGTCGGGGACCTCCGCCGATCCCGGGTAGATCTGGGGGTTGATGCCAGTGCACCCCTCTAATTGTGTCCTTTCTCAGCTGACTTCACTGGCCACCAGCTCTGAAGCTATCTGTGGCCCTGGAATCCCTTCGTTCCCTGCTTGGTGTCACCTGGACCCTCCGAGTCCCAGGGTCTTCACCAGGAAGCGTCACTTTCTTCTTTCTTTAGCTCCTGCCTGACTAGAGCTCTTCTTCTACTCTCTGTTTCTCTCCTTCTCTGTTGCTTTCTTTCTCTGTTGCGGACACTCTGAACTCACAGAGCTCCTTTCTCTTTCACAGCTACATGCTGGCTCCTCACTCTCTCACTCTCTGAGGTAAACTGAAACTCTGACCTTCCTCTCTGCTCTACACTCGGCTGGCTCTCCCCACCCCCCGGTTGCTAAGCTACCACCCTATGGGAGCAGGGATGGGTCTTACGACCCCTCCCAGCCTGCAGCATGGGAGGGTTACTGCCACTATCCCTTGTCCCAGTGTGTGCCTAGCAATAGGTGTAGTGCAGTTTTACCTGTGAACTGGCATGTACCCCTTTCCTTACCCAGGATGGGACATCACACCTCTGACTGGGGTGCAATGTCTCTGTGGCGACGGAAGCCTCAGGGGCGCCACAGCAGAACAGGCATGTAGTTAGTATTTACCTGCTGATAAGTGCATACCCTCATGGAAAAAAATTAAGTTCGTATAACACTTAATGTGCCAAAGTTATCAAAGTGGTTCATTAATGTTTGATAAATCTGTCTAATTTTAAGACTTTACAGTCTAGGTTTAAGTAGGAGGTGGTTGTGCCACCCCTACTGTTTTATGCTATTTGTCTGTGTTGTGAAGATAATTTGTTTTAGGTACCAAGTATGCTGTTAATATATTCGATAAGATGACCACTGCTGCTAGTGAAGTTTCCTGATATAGCAGAGTTGGGACCATGTAGCAGACGGCGACACCTAGCAGTCGAGCAGGAGCAGCAGAGGATTAGATGTTAGATAAGATAGGGGAGGAGTGACAGATGGCCAATGGGTTGGTTAGAAAAACGAGCCTGGTGAGAAGGAGTTCTGCAGAAGCGTTTGAGGAGTAAAGACATGGCATGGTGTCAGGAGCCAATCGGGAAACGCTAAAGTAACCTGTTAAAGGTCCAAAACCTATGGCTCACCTGGCAGGCTCAGGAAAGTCGTGAGACTAGACAGCCATTGAAGCCCAGACAGCGGACAGCAGTGAGAAAAAGCATGGGGGAACGGAGACACAGGTGCCCGGCAGCTAGAGGACTATTTCCAAGATAGCGAGCATAGGTCAAGTGAGAGTACCCCAAAGAAATATCAACGGCAGAACTGTCAGGAGTGAGGCCATGTCTGTCATAGCATGGGAAGAATAAACTGTTCAAGTGTTAGTTTGCCAAGAGTACTCAAGTATCACGTGTTTGTCTACTGAATCTACGACAGGGATCAGCTGCGAGGTGATGGACACCAACCTGAAGTAAGCAGTAAGTGTCGCACACCCGGCCCGAAGTCATATACACACTGACTCTCTATGGCGAAGGTGTGCCAAGCCCCATGGCCCGATGTCCATTCCATCCCTCATTTACACCACCTATTAGTTAGCTTACTATGTGCCAGAAAAGTGTGGCACACTTTTGTATCAGGTTTTGATGCATTGTGTTACACGCTAGACCACACTCCTTTCCTGATAAGTCATGCCCCTTTTTAGTGTAGCCATGCGTCTTATTTGTAAAAGTCGTAAAAAGTTGTCTAAAACATTAAATACATATGTGCCGCCCCGCGACAGCCGACAGGCTGCTCGAATCCGGATCCGCAGTGGCTCGAGGGTTCTCCGGACCCGAGGCGAGGTCGTGCGGCCTCTTGAAAATAAAAGGGGGGAAAAGGGTAGATGGATAGTGTTCGTGACGCCACCCACGGGTCGTGGTAAAATAGGATACCACCGCTGCTGCATTTTAGGAGAGAGGGAGAGCGCACGGGAGCGATGGGATGGCAGCTGGTGATGTTAACCCCTTCGTGGGCAGGGGAAAGTGTCCTGGGGCTCGGTGATGGTAGGCTGGGGACCCGTTGGAAGCAAAAAGGCACAACGTACTCACACAGTCCAGAGATACTGACGCTAACACCAGGTAAACCAAAGTCTTGAACGCCCTGCAGCTTCTGTCCGAACACGCTGGGTCCATGCCCTTTTGGCGTTTCTGGTTGGTCTGAAACCTTGTCTCTTGGCACTGTGTTTACACTTGGTGGATCCCTTTCGCCTAAAACTACTCGGGTCTCGCTCACCTGCGTGGCTAGCAGAGTGAGCTTGCTCTCAGGGTTCACGCTTGGGATTTTCTGGACGGTTTTGGGAAGTCCTATCCCTCTCGTTGCGCTAGTACCCCGATTTTGGAGCGGGTGGAGAGCAGTTCATGAAGATTCCGTCCTCGTCGGGTGAATTACTGGGCTGCATAAAGCTACTTCCCAGCCTAGAGTCTGCGTACCCCGTCGTGCCCTGGCCCCTGCCCGGTTGTAGCACAAGGCCGCCGAACTGCTCTCCGTGGCAGTACCGTGCCCCTTGCCACTACCCCCTGCGACCGGGGTTCCAGCTCCTTCCAGGCCAGGCTAACATCTGGGACCTGGGATGGGTACAAGAGCCCAGCTCTGCAGCGTGACCTTTCCTGTCACTGCTCACTGACACTCTCTGACTATAACTGACACTTCTGGCCCTCCTTCTACCATCCTTCCATCTGGACGGCCCTATTCCCCTCAGGCTGCCCAATGGGTGTCTGGTGGGTGTGGTGCAGAGTGTTGCTCAGGATTTGTGTATACCTGTTCTTAGCAACACCAAAGGGACAGGACCCGTAACCAAGGAGGAGCGGGTACCATGCAGAAGGGCAGGTGGCACGGCACCCTTGTGACGACCTGATAGGCCAGGGCGTCACACATTTGGTGCAAGTCATGAAAGAGAATTCTGGCTCATATAGCTTGATAAATTGCCCCATACAATTATTTTGTACATTTAAGACCATTTGGATCATTTACAAACATTAATTCTAATTGTCTGTCCCTAAAAAACAGAACAGACAAATGGAATGTCCTAACACAAGTATAAACACAGCTTAACAAGGCTATTCATCTTCCTCTGTACGATCAAAGGAAAATCATATGATGCTGCTAAAGACACTTTGCAAAAGAGTAGCAGAAAAGTAAAAACATAGTAGGAACATGGGATTCTTCAATGTTTGATTTCTCTACACCGTGTGCAGAATTATTAGGCAAATGAGTATTTTGATCACATGGTAATTTTTTTACATGTTGTCCTACTACAAGCTGTATAGGTTTGAGAGCCAACTACCAATTAAGTAAATCATGTGATGTGCATCTCTGTAATGAGGAGGGGTGTGGTGTAATGACATCAACACCCTATATAAGGTGTGTTTAATTATTAGGCAACTTCCTTTCCTTTGGCAAAATGGGTCAGAAGAAAAATTTGAGGGGCTCTGAAAAGTCCAAAATTGTGAGATGTCTTGCAGAGGGATGCAGTAGTCTTGAAATTGCCAAACATTTGAAGCGTGATCACCGAACAATCAAGCGTTTCATTGCAAATAGCCAACATCGTCGCAAGAAGGGCAAAAAAGACGCAAAATAACTGCCCATGAATTGAGGAAAATCAAGCATGAATCTGCTAAGGTGCCATTTGCCACCAGTTTGGCCATATTTCAGAGCTGCAACGTTACTGGAGTATCAAAAAGCACAAGGCTGAAAAACGACCACCTTTGAACAAGAAACTTAAGATAAAACGTCAAGACTGGACCAGGAAATAGCTTAAGACTGATTTTTCAAAGGTTTTATGGACTGATGAAATCAGAGTGACTCTTGATGGGCCAGATGGATGGGCCACAGGCTGGATCAGTAAAGGGCAGAGAGCTCCAGTCCGACTCAGACGCCAGCAAGGTGGAGGTGGGGTACTGGTATGGGCTGGTATCATCAAAGATGAACTTGTGGGACCTTTTTGGGTTGAGGATGGAGTGAAGCTCAACTCCCAGACCTACGGCCAGTTTCTGGAAGACAACTTCAAGCAGTGGTACAGGAAGAAGTCAGTATCGTTCAAGAGAAACATGATTTTCATGCAGGACAATGCTCCATCACATTCATCCAACTACTCCACAGCGTGGCTGGCCAGTAAAGGTCTAAAAGATGAAACAATAATGACATGGCCACCTTGTTCACCTGATCTGAACCCCATAGAGAACCTGTGGTCCCTCATAAAATGTGAGATATACAGGGAGGGAAAACAGTACACCTCTCGGAACCGTCCCTTCGAGGCTGTGATGGCTGCTGCACGCAATGTTGATCCTAAACAGATCAAACAACTGACTGAATCTATGGATGGTAGGCTGTTGAGTGTCATGGAAAGTGCCATGTAAAGCGCCATGGAATTTATGGCGCTATAATAATAAATAATAATAATAATCATAAAGAAAGGTGGCTATATTGGTCACTAATTTTTTGGGGTTTTGTTTTTGCATGTTAGAAATGTTTATTTCAAAATTAGTGCAGTTATATTGGTTTACCTGGTGAAAATAAACAAGTTAGATGGGAATATATTTGTTTTTTTTTAAGTTGCCTAATAATTCTGCACAGTAATAGTTACCTGCAAAAAATAGATATCCTCCTAAGATAGCCAAATCTAAAAAAAATCCCACTCCAACTACCAAAAATATTAAACTTTTATATTTATGAGTCTTTTGGGTTCATTTAGAACATAGTTGTTGATCAATAATAAAAAAAATCCTCTAAAATACAACTTGCCTAATAAATCTGCACACGGTGTATATTGTAAAAACCTGCAGAATACTGCATTGTTTTACCACCATTAGGACCAAAAGAGTACAGTGGAACCTTGGTTTACGAGAACAATCCGTTCTGGGAGTGTGCTTGTAGACCAAGTTACTCGTCTAGCAAAGCAAAATTTCCCATAGGAAATAATGCAAGCTCAGACAATTCGTTCCACAACTTGTTCAATGTCCCATTCTGGTCCCTTATTGTGCCATTCCACACACGCACAAACACCCACAAACACGAACACAAACATATTATGCTCACCTTAACTTCCGTTCCATCGCCGCCCTCCCATCCTGGTTCTTGTAATCCGCAGGTACAGGATGTGTATCGGGTAACCATCGCGACCGGTGCCAGAGCTTCCACTGCCAGAGCGCTGACGTCAAAGGCCGGAGCCACTTGCCTCTGATTGGTCAGTGCGCTGCCTTTGAGTAGCGGCTGACAGCGGACGTTCCTCCATCGTCGTGATGGTTACCCAATACACATCCTGTACCGGTGAACTACAAGAACTGGGAGGTGATGGAAAGGAAGGTAAGGTGAGCATAATATGTGTGTGTGTTTGTGCGTATTTGTGTGTGCATGTGTGTTTGTGCATGTTTGTGCGGACTGCAAGAGCGGGATAGAGCGCAGTGAAAGTACGGAATTGAAAGTGTGTGCGGTGAGTATTTGCTCGGAAAGCAAAGCTTGCTAGTAAACTGAGTTACAAATTTACAGCAAACTTTACTCGTATAGCGAAATACTCGCACACCAAGTGTATTACACACTGTATTATGCTATAATGAGACGTCAGTGATTGAGTTTCATCAGTGTTTGGTCATTGTGTCAGTTTTTACCATCAGTGTTTCATCAAGGAGTTTTTTTCTTATGAAAAAATATAGAAATTGTAAAGCTTCTACTATCTATTAAAATGTTTAAAACCGACAACACACGGACATTACACAGATGATAATGTGTGCCGTAAGTAATTTCTTCATGGACCAATGATGGGTTATTTTGATCTGTGACGTGGGTCAAAATCGGACACCTTGACCTGCAAAAAAAACCACGGATATGGGAGAAGCCATCTAGACTACCTAGGGTACATGTTCTCGCCATCAAAACATCGATTGAATAAGTATGTGATTCAGGGATGTCTGAAAGAGGTTCCTCAAGAACGTAATACTGGCACACATGTACAGATGATCAAGCCATTTGAATTTTTCCCAAAAATTCAATTAGCTGTCTAATAAATTCGCCACAAATTTCAGTACTTCAAAGTCTTTAATTGCCCTGAAAATAGGTGTCTAGCACTTGGAGGCCCTTTTGAGCTCTTAAACGCTAACATTACCTCATTAATCTACAAGTGACCTCAATCCAGGTGAAAACAGATGTTATCCGGGGTGAAATTACAGGCTGTTTAATTACACATTGCAATACCAGATTTGTTAGGCTACTTAAATAGTAAAAATGGTTCAAACATTATTCTTTTTTGGTGTCAGATGCCTGTCTTTATGATGTTTATATACAGACAGTGCAAACGGAAAAAGCTGTGTTTTTTCACACTGGGTAGAGCAAAAATTATTGTATAGGGAGATTTAAGAGCTTTTACTTTGATAAATAAAAAAGCTTTTTCACAAGGCATCCAAAATGTTTCTAAAACCAAGTGTGCTTAACACTATTGAAAGTGAACAAAAAATGGCTTCTCAAATAAATGGGGAAAAAAATTATCCTTTTTTGGGGATCCAAAACAGTTTTTTTTTAAAAAACAAGTAAGAAGTAACAAGTGTTTAATCATTTGTGTAGCATAAATCATTACTGGCACTAAGCTACCACCTGTTGTTATAGAGGTTTCTAATTATTCTGAACACTATTCGACATTTATAGCTAACTAGCTGTAGTATCCGGGCATTGTCCGGGATGGTAAATATCTCTCGAGTTTCTGTCTGTCTCTGTTTGTCTGTCTCTGTCTGTATCAATTTCTCTGTCTGTCTCTGTATGAGTCTCTCTCTATCTCTGTGTCTCTATCTCTGTGTCTCTCTCTTTCACTGTGTCTGTCTGTGTCTGTTTGTCTCTCTCTATCTGTCTGTCTGTCTTGTTCCCGGTCTGTCTCCTTCCAGGGCTGTCTCCTTCCAGGGCTGTCTCTTTCTAGGGCTGTCTCTTTCCAGGGCTGTCTCTTTCCCGGGCTGTCTCTTTCCCCATCTGTCTCTTTCCCCTTCTGTCTCTTTCCCCTTCTGTCTCTTTCCCAGTCTGTCTCTTTCCCGGTCTGTCTCTTTCCCGGTCTGTCTCTTTCCCAGTCTGTCTCTTTCCCAGTCTGTCTCTTTCCCGGTCTGTCTCTTTCCCGGTCTGTCTCTTTCCCAGTCTGTCTCTTTGCCCGGCTGTCTCTTTCTAGGGCTGTCTCTTTCCAGGGCTGTCTATTTCCAGGGCTGTCTCTTTGCCCGACTGTCTCTTCCAGGTCTGTCTCTTTGCCCATCTGTCTCTTTGCCCGTCTGTCTCTTTGCCCATCTGTTTCTTTCCAGGGTTGTCTCTTTGCCCAGCTGTCTCTTTGCCCGGCTGTCTCTTTGCCCGGCTGTCTCTTTGCCTGGCTGTCTCTTTGCCCGGTTGTCTCTTTCCAGAGCTGTCTCTTTCCAGGGCTCTCTCTTTGCCCATCTGTCTCTTTCCCCGTCTGTCTCTTTCCAAGGCTGTCTCTTTGCCCGTCTGTCTCTTTCCAAGGCTGTCTCTTTCCAAGGCTGTCTCTTTGCCCAGCTGTCTCTGTCTCTATTTCTCTGTCTCTTTCCCCGTCTGTCTCTGTCTGTCTGCCTTTTTCTGTCTCTCTCTATCCGTCTCCCCACCGACATCTTATTACCTCACACATCGGCTGCTTATACTAACAGTTTCCTTTGTTCCTATAGCAACCACTGACAGTTGCTATTAATAGCCCGTATCTCCCACCTTCATTCAGATTAATGGAGGCAGGATTTTGGAGACTAAAGCCCGCTTTACAAGCTGCAATGTATCTTACAATGTGTCGGCGGGGTCACGTCGTAAGTGACGCACATCCGGCATCGTAAGGTACATTGCAGTGTGTAACAGCTACGTGCGATTGCGATTAAACGGTAAAACGTTCATCGCATGCACGTCGTTCATTCCTCATGATTTGAACGTCAGATTGTTCAGCGTACCTGGGGTAGCACACATCGCACTGTGTGACACCCCGGGAACGATGAACAGATCTTACCTGCGTCCTGCAGCTCCCGGCCGGTAATGCGGAAGGAAGGAGGTGGGTGGGATGTTTACGTCCTGCTCAGCTCCGCCCCTCTGCTTCTATTGGCCAGCTGCCGCATGACGTCACAGTGACGCCGAACGTCCCTCCCACTCCAGGAAGTGGACGTTCGCCGCCCACATCGAGGTAGTATGGACAGGTAAGTACGTGGGACCGGGGTTTAATCGATTGTGCGGCACATTCAACAAAATTGAACGTGCCGCACATACGATGGTAGCGGTTACGATCGCATACGATATCGTATGCAGAATCGTAACATGTAAAGCAGGCTTTAACTGTAAAGCGCGGGGTTAAATTTTCCCGTCCAAACATAGTCTATGACGTTCCCTGAGTCACATCAGGCGTCTGTGCAAAATTTTGTGATTGTAAATGCGACGGTGCGGATTCCTTTAGCGGACACACACACACACACACACACACACACATACACTCAGCTGTATATATTAGATGTGTATCAACTACTGGCTATAGGAATTATCTTCAATAGTTTATATAGCAAACATACGGTACTTATTGGTGTTCCAAGGTATAGGCATCTGGGTAGATCTAAGTCCAGTACTGACTAGGTCGATTCTGTGTTATGGCCATTTTTTGTGCGTTTTTATTGTTTGTAATTAGTGTCTTGTGGCTTGTTGTAACTAAAATAAAATTATCGCTTTTAAAGGTTATCCTTTTTGTTCACATACCTTCTTTTCTCTTTTTCTTGTATGCAGACTATGCCTTTTGTCTCAACCCCTTATGTGTGGCAAGCTTTCTTGGTGTCTGACTAGAGACCTCTAGACTACCTAGCCTTTGAGTATTGACTAGTGTGTCGCCCAGGGATAAGGGGTACTCAGATCCGGGCCAAGGGGTCACTTTTGTAGGTGTACGGTGGCGTGACCCAGTCTGTGATCCCAGGCACCACAACGAAAAGGGGCATTATATACAGGGGAGATTTGGTAGTCTATGTTTCGTGACGCCACCCATGGTGTGCGGTGAGGTAATGGAGCACCGCCGCTGCCGGTCACAGGATCCCGGAGATGGTAATGGGCAGCAAGGTGGTGATTTTCCCTCCACGGGTAGGGTGTTGATGTCCCGGGACCCCGGTGTGATAGATTGGGGAGTAACGGGTGCAGTCCACGGCTTGGACCGGGTGGTGCAGGAGTACTCACAGTATAAGCAATAACTGACACGAGTCCAGAATATAACCAAGTTGCTGGTAACTGGTGCCCACGGCCGGCTGCTGTGAGGACGGGTCCCACACCCCATGAGAGCTGCTCCCTGACTTCTCCCCTCCAGCAGACTGACTGAAAACTAAACTCTGCTCTCTCCAAGCTCCTCTCTACCCCCTCCCGTTTTCCTGAGGAGGGGCGAGTGGGGCCTGATTGGTTGGTGTGTATTGGTGTGGGAAACTCCCCAAGGGAGAGGGAGATCTGCACCAGAAAGATTGATGCAGACCTCTGTGACACCCTGGTTTTGCCAGGGCGGCACACTCCCCCTTGGTAAAATACAGACCATTCGCGGGCTGTCCAGCTACCTGCATTTATTAAACGGGAAAAAAGAAAAGTTAAACATTACAAACATGCATCTTCCCACATCGGGAGGTACGTTTGCTCAAACTGTAATGTGTTAACTCTGCTGCTGACGCAGCCTCCTCCAGCCACTTTCCCTCAGTCCACCACAGGGCAGCACGGGTCCCCAATGCCACTTCTCTCATGGTGACACTGTCAATAAAGGTCCCGTCTTCCACTGCCTGCAGTGCGGGTACAGTGGACTGGGCTCCACTTACAAACTGTCCTCGCTCCTTTAACTCCTTACCGTCCTTCACCAGGGGCTCCGACCCCTGATGGCGCCCACTGGGGTTCCGGCCCCAGCGACGTTCAACAAGTCGGGCAAGGTCCTCTTCCTTCCACCCCGTAGGCAGGATGGCGTCTCCTGGGAACATGGGGAAATTCAACAAAGGTCGAGGGTTATTGCAGAAGCGGGTCCTTTAAACTTTAAAACATTTAACTTTTAACTGTCAACTTGCGGGTAGCCGTCCATGTTCCGCTACTGCTGCCGCCACTCCCAGTATAGGGCACGGGTTCCGTGCTCTGCCTCCTGCTCAGGAGCCAGGCCCACTCGGATGCCCTCGGCGCCGGCTACAATCAACCTCGCTAACTGCCGAGGGCCCCATCACTCAGTGGCCTGCTCCTCCTCTCTGCAGGTGCACCCCAGCTGTTCCACAGCCGGGAAGGGGTACCTGGGAGCGGCTGGCGCCGCATCTGGGGCAGACTTCCGTTCGGGTGCTGCTGTCGTTGCGGCCGGGAGGACTGCCGGAGCCGACGTCATCACCATTGTGGCCGGGCGGACTGCCGGAGCCGACGTCATCACTGTTGCGGCTGGGCGGACTACTGGAGTCGGGTGAGATATCATCGGGGTTGCGGCTTGCTTGTCCAGGAACGGAATTAGGCAAAGTCCTGGTGTCCCTGCCGTTACAGTCCTTGTTACATGAACTGCAGACCCTTCCGGCTGCTCCCCCTTGGTACTCGGGAGCAGTCCTTCTAGCAACTTTTAAAGTCACTCTTTCGCTTCCGGTCTTCCGGAGCTTCACTTCTGAGGGGTACTCAGATCCGGGCCAAGGGGTCACTTTTGTAGGTGTACGGTGGCGTGACCCGGTCTGTGATCCCAGGCACCACAACTAAAAGAGGCATTATATACAGGGGAGATTTGGTAGTCTATGTTCCGTGACGCCACCCGTGGTGTGCGGTGAAGTAATGTAGCACCGCCGCTGCCAGTCACAGGATCCCGGGGATGGTAATGGGCAGCAAGGTGGTGATTTTCCCTCCACGGGTAGGGTGTTGATGTCCCGGGACCCCGGTGTGATGGATTGGGGAGTAACGGGTGCAGTCCACGGCTTGGACCGGGTAGTGCAGGAGTGCACACAGTATAAGCAATAACTAACACGAGTCCAGATTTTAACCAAGTTACTAGTAACTGGTGCCCACGGCCGGCTTCTGTGAGGACGGGTCCCACAACCGTGTGTGTAATTCGGGTGTTTTTCTCCCAGCTCCCCACGGGAGCTGCTCCCTGACTTCTCCCCTCCAGCAGACTGACTGAAAACTAAACTCTGCTCTCTCCAAGCTCCTCTCTCCCCCCTCCCATTTTCCTGAGGAGGGGGCGAGTGGGGCCTGATTGGTTGGTGTGTATTGGTGTGGGAAACTCCCCAAGGGAGAGGGAGATCTGCACCAGAAAGATTGATGCAGACCTCTGTGACACCCTGGTTTTGCCAGGGCGGCACACTAGCATCACAGGCTCATAATGTATATAGGAGGCTATGTGGGGCTCATAAAGTATATAGGGAGCTATGTGAGTTCTTAATGTATAGAGAACATGTAGTGCCCCTGAGACTGGTCGCTACAGGGTATATCATTATATCCTTCCCTGGCAGGTCAAGATGTTAATCTAGTAAGTTCTACACACACCTCACACCACCATACAGCAGGGAGAAGCAGTCACTAGGAAAGGGTTAACAATGTTTCTACAGACACAGGAAATAACTCAGCCAGTTCTTAGCAGACCCAGGTTGCCATAGCAACTTGCAAAAGTGGGGAAATTAGCAGTTATGAGTAGAAAACCGTTTAACTTTACCTCAGAATAAGCTTGGACACGACACAGAGCAGACATATAGTGGTGCAGCTCCCTGAAGGGGAGGCTGTCAGGCCTTCAGGGAGGCAGAACAGAGCTGTCTGGATGTAACACCGAACAGACAGCTCCACCAAGCATGGGGCCAGTAACATCTAGAGAGACGGGACCTGGCACCTGTAATCGTGGACTAAAAGGGAGCAGTCGCCAGAGAGACCGGACTGGGCACAAGAGAGGTACAGAGCCCTAATTCGGGTGGCCGAGGTGCGGCAGCAGAGAGGGAGCCTGAGAGAGGGGGATAGAGGTCCAACCTAAGAGAGGCCCAGGCTACCGGCCATGCGGACGGAGACCGGGGAAGAGTACAGAGTTGTGCATGGAGGAGAAAGGCCACAGATTTCCAAACCAGATCCAGCCTCTGACCGGCCCGGGAAGCGACCGGAGTCTCTGATGGTGAGGAACAGCACCCGGGGTGCGATACCACCTGAGCCAGTAAATAAAGTGACTGGAACCCGCACCTGGTAACTCTGTGAGTAACTGCCGCCGCCCTGTGCTCCGGCGCTCCCATGGACTGCCGCCCCCGTTCTCACCAACCTCCTGGGGTACCCCGCTCTGCCTGTGGGGAGCAATACCATCCCGGCTGCACATAACACCTGGCCCGGAGAGAGACTGTGCAGTAGCAGCTAGTTCCTGGCTGCATACCGTGGGTGGCACTGCAAAGCATCCCCATTACCCATCCAGTACTGCCCTTGGGAGAGGACTAGTCGCAGAAAGGGTCAGCGGCGGAGGAGGTCGAGACCCCAGTCACCGATATAACTGGTGACACACTTCCCAGGGGGCCTGTCACCCTCCTTCCATCCCCATCTGTATTGGACACTTGTCTGTTTGCTGCTCTTATTTAACATGTAGTCGACAGGGTCACGAAACCGGGTCAGGCCGGTCACAGCTACCCCAAGGAACCACTGGCCCGGTGACGAGCACCCTAAGGCCCTGTGGACGCTTCAAATATATAGGAGGACATGGGATCTGTGAGTGGGCTCATACTGTATATAGAGAGGCTATATAAGAGGCTCATTCTGTATATAGGGTTATGTGGAGGCTCACACTATATTTAAATGCTATGTGGGGACTCATAGTGTATGAAGGGGGGCTGTGTGTGGGCTCATACTGTATATATGAGGCTATGTGGGACTCATACTGTATGTAGGGGGCTGTGTGTGGTCTCCTTCTGTATATAGGGGAGCTACCATATTTTTTGTATTATAAGACGCACTTTTCCTGCCAAAAATTTGGGAGGAAAATGAGGGGTGCATCTTAAAATCCGAATATAGCCTACCGGTGGGGCTGTCTGTGCGGGCGTCTGGGTGAGTGCGGGCATCTAGGTGCGTGCGGGCATCCGGGTGTGTGCGGGCTTCCGGTTGCGTGCGAGCTTCCGGGTGCGTGCAGGTTTCTAGGTGCCTGTGGCTGAGTGCGTGCGTGCATGCGGCCAGGTGCCTGTGGCTGCGTGCCGGCTGCCTCTCAGTCCCAGCGGACAGCTGTTTCTCTGTGCGGCTGGGCGGGCGGGCGGCCTGCGGTGGCTGTGCGGCGGGTGTCCCAGTGTGTCCATGGTCCGGTTTCAAATGATGGCGCCGGGTGTCAGCACGTGTGCAGATGGAGCTCTCATCCAAGAGCTCCATCTGCGCACGCGCCGCTCCGGGAGTCAGCACATGCTCAGATGGAGCCCTTGGATGAGAGCTCCATCTGTGCATGCGCCGCTCTGGACGCCATCACTTGAATCAGGACCGTGGACACACTGGGACACACCGCACCGGCCTGCTCCACCACTGACCCGTCGCCGCTGCCGCTGCTGTCACTGAGCTGTCACTGCCGCTGTCACCACTGAGCTGTCACCGCCACTGCCACTGCCGCTGCCACCACTGAGCTGTCACCGCCGCTGCTACCATTGAGCCGTCACCGCCGCTGCCATCACTGAGCTGTCACCGCCGCTGCCACTGCTGAGCTATCACCACCGCTACCACCACTGAGCTGTCACCACCGCTGACCTGTCACCGCCAGTGCTACAACTGAGCCGCCACCGCAGCTGTCCCTACTGACCCGCCGCTGCCACCACTGACCGCCACTGCCAGCACAACCTCTGCTTCCTGTGACCCCGCTTCACCACCACTGCTGCCCCCCTCTGGTAAGACAACACCGGAGTATAAGACGGACCCCATTTTTTTTACCTTTTTTTATCTCTAAATTTGGGGTGCATCTTATAATCCGGTGCGTCTTATAAAACGAAAAATACGGTATGTTAGGGTTCATGCTGTGTACAGGGGGGCTGTGTGTGGCTCATATGGTATATAGGGGGATATTAGCATATTTGAATCTGCTCAATATTAAGTGATACAATTTATATTACTATAAAACTATAATTAATATGTTAATATTAATATTGAGCAGAATTAGTTTTAGCCTATTGGTTTGGCCCTCCACACCGGTCATGGTCTCTCATCTGCCCCTTTGCCCATCCCTGCATTAGTGTGTTCTAATGCATTTTACACAACAATACATAACACATAATTCTGTATTCTGTGTGCTCGGCGAATTTTTACTGTAAATCGGTTGGTGGCAGCGAGTTTATGCCAGGGATTATTGTGGGGCGACCAGTGAGATTAAAGGAGGTTTAGATATATTCCGTCTGCTGAGGTCGGGGGAATATATACCTTACTCTCACCGGGAATCCTTCAATCATCGGCATAAGAAGAGCGGCCTCCTTGCTTATTGTCGGGCAACTCCATAATTGGCCTGACTATAAGAGGGGCGATAAGGAGCGTGTCACGTGCTCTGTCTGTCGGTCGGACGGGTGGTAGGAAGGAAGGACGTAATTACCGCTTCCCATACCCCCCTTTCGTGACATATTCATGACATATTGGTCATATATACATATACATAATACACTGCCTACAAGTAGTATTCAACCCCCTGCAGATTTAGCAGGTTTACACATTCGGAATTAACTTGGCATTGTGACATTTGGACTGTAGATCAGCCTGGAAGTGTGAAATGCACTGCAGCAAAAAAGAATGTTATTTCTTTTTTTATTTTTTTTTTTTAAATTGTGAAAAGTTTATTCAGAGGGTCATTTATTATTCAACCCCTCAAACCACAAGAATTCTGTTTGGTTCTCCTAAAGTATTAAGAAGTTTTTCAGGCACAAAGAACAATGAGCTTCACATGTTTGATTAATTATCTCTTTTTCCAGCCTTTTCTGACTAATTAAGACCCTCCCCAACTTGTGAACAGCACTCATACTTGGTCAACATGGGAAAGACAAAGGAGCATTCCAAGGCCATCAGAGACAAGATCGTGGAGGGTCACAAGGCTGGCAAGGGGTACAAAACCCTTTCCAAGGAGTTGGGCCTACCTGTCTCCACTGTTGGGAGCATCATCCGGAAGTGGAAGGCTTATGGAACTACTGTTAGCCTTCCACGGCCTGGACAGCCTTTGAAAGTTTCCACCCATGCCGAGGCCATGCTTGTCCGAAGAGTCAAGGCTAACCCAAGGACAACAAGGAAGGAGCTCCGGGAAGATCTCATGGCAGTGGGGACATTGGTTTCAGTCAATACCATAAGTAACGTACTCCACCGCAATGGTCTCCGTTCAAGACGAGCCCGTAAGGTACCTTTACTTTCAAAGCGTCATGTCAAGGCTCGTCTACAGTTTGCTCATGATCACTTGGAGGACTCTGAGACAGACTGGTTCAAGGTTCTCTGGTCTGATGAGACCAAGATCGAGATCTTTGGTGCCAACCACACACGTGACGTTTGGAGACTGGATGGCACTGCATACGACCCCAAGAATACCATCCCTACAGTCAAGCATGGTGGTGGCAGCATCATGCTGTGGGGCTGTTTCTCAGCCAAGGGGCCTGGCCATCTGGTCCGCATCCATGGAAAGATGGATAGCACGGCCTACCTGGAGATTTTGGCCAAGAACCTCCGCTCCTCCATCATGGATCTTAAGATGGGTCGTCATTTCATCTTCCAACAAGACAACGACCCAAAGCACACAGCCAAGAAAACCAAGGCCTGGTTCAAGAGGGAAAAAATCAAGGTGTTGCAGTGGCCTAGTCAGTCTCCTGACCTTAACCCAATTGAAAACTTGTGGAAGGAGCTCAAGATTAAAGTCCACATGAGACACCCAAAGAACCTAGATAACTTGGAGAAGATCTGCATGGAGGAGTGGGCCAAGATAACTCCAGAGACCTGTGCCGGCCTGATCAGGTCTTATAAAAGCCGATTATTAGCTGTAATTGCAAACAAGGGTTATTCCACAAAATATTAAACCTAGGGGTTGAATAATAATTGACCCACACTTTTATGTTGAAAATGTATTAAAATTTAACTGAGCAACATAACTTGTTGGTTTGTAAGATTTATGCATCTGTTAATAAATCCTGCTCTTGTTTGAAGTTTGCAGGCTCTAACTTATTTGCATCTTATCAAACCTGCTAAATCTGCAGGGGGTTGAATACTACTTGTAGGCACTGTACATACACAACATTTCTCATGTACAGCACCATGGAATCAATGGTGCTCTATAAATAAATAAATAATAATAATAATAATAATAACAATAGAAACATGAGCACCACTTCTGTATTTTTTACTCACTCGTGGTTTTGTCTATTGTGCCACACCTAATCTGAGAGCAGCATAAAATAGGGGCAGTGATCCTAATTTCAGCGATGTTTCACTTACTGGGCTGCTTAGTGTAGTTTTGATAAAATCATTGTTTATTCAGCAGTACATTATGATGAGAGGACTACTTGGTGTGTTGTTTAACGAAAACCTAAGTGTAATCATCTTATTGTAAAGACATTTTTTGGTGATACGCAGCACAGATGGGTTTGTGCTGATAAAGGCATAATGAGGAAGGTTTTTGCTAGACAAATTCATTGGATTAAGTGAGCAGCTGCAAAAAAAACAAACAAACACTACAAAGGAGCAAACAGGTATTTGAAGCTGCAGGAGCCTTGGGATTCCTTTGAATCTCAAGGTGTAGGATTCTCCAGAAGCTTTCAGTTGTGCATAAACCTAATGTGTAGCCATCCCTTAAACAGTGCTCACAAGCAGAAACAATTACAGTGAGCCCAGACGTACAAGAAAACTAATTTTAAAAGCCTTCTTTACTGATGAGTTTCATGCAACCCTGGATGGTCCAGTTGGAAGGAGTGTGGATCGTTAGTGGATGGACACCATGTCCCAAAACTACTGCAACATCAGCAAGGATGTAGCAGTCATGTTTTGAGTGAGAGTTGGTAGGCCCTTTAATGTCCCTGAAGGTGTTAAAATGACTTTGGGAAAGTATATAGAGTTTCTGACTGCCAATTTTTTTCCATGGTACAAAAGCAGAACCATGCCATCTGTAGCAAAAACATCCTCATGCATAACAATGCACCAACTCATGCTGCAAAGCATACAAGTAGTTAATTGGCTGCTTTCGGCATAATATGAGAGAAATTCATGATGTGGCCACCAGCTTTCTCTGACTTTAACCCCATTGAGAACCTTTGGAGTGTAGTCAAGCAAAATATCTATGAGGATAGGAGGAAGTTCAAATTAAAGGGAACCTGTCAGGTCCCATATGCATTGTGAGCTATAAGCAGTGTGTTGTGTGCCCTAATAACCCCTCCCTACCCATCCCTGTGTTGTCATATTGTGTAATATGAAAGTAATAAAAAACATTTTATTACTTACATATTCCCTATGTAGTGATCAGAGCCTGTCGCCCCATGGGCTTCACATCGCCCTGTGGGTGTTTGCATATTTTCCATGGTATCACACCCCTGTGATACCATGGATTCACATGAGTGACGTCCCCCGTCGCTCCTTCAGATACCGTGCGTGCTCACTCACCATTCCTGCAGCCTGGGTGCTTGGTGTTGGCTTCAGACGCTTGCTCAGACAACACAGGGATGGGTAGGAAGGTGTTATTAGGCTACACAACACACTGCTTATAGCTCACAATGCATAATGGACCTGACAGGTTCCCTTTAAGACAGCAGCTCTGGGAAGCTATTCTGCCATCCTGCAAAGAAATTCAAGCAGAAACTAAACTCACAAGTTCCATGGATGTAAGACTTGTGAAGGTGATATCAAAGACGGGATCCTATCTTAACATATAACTTGGCCTGTTTTTGGTTGGGAAAACTTTTGATTTCAGTAAATGTGACCTCTTAATGCAGCAAATTCAACAAATTACCATTTCAGTTCTTGACATTCTATAAAATATTTGGAAACTTTGATTACATATGAGTTTAGAACACTGGATTTTAAGGTTTTTTTTTTAGTTATGACCCTCCTCCTAAAAAAACCCTCTTATCATTGAGAGGTTTGTCCAATAAATTTAGATTTAGATAATTTGAATGTTATACTAATGTATTTACGTTGACCATTTAAGAAAATCAGAGAAAAATAGTATTTACATAATCATTTGGAACATTGTATGTAATGTGTACGTATTCTATCAGTGCAAATCATGGATAGAACCTCAGCACTGTTCTGTACAGCAGACATTATGACTTTCTATGAATGACAGCTCGCAGCTAGCGTTCACAGGAAGTTCATCATGACAGAAGTCCAGTGGCGTAGCCACTGCTTTTGCCGCCCGGGGCGGTCATCAAATTTGCCCCCCCCCCCTCCCCGTTGGCCGTTGATAATCCAGAAATTTTCAAAAATTTGGAAAACCATCAAAATATTTATTTTTCATGGAACTACAATCAAAGATCTAGTTGTAGACTGCTGCTATTAGTCCTAGATTTTCACCTTTTTACACACATGTAGGCCTATTATACACACACAGCTCTGCTGCATACATACAGACACACACAGCTCTGCTGCATACATACAGACACACACAGCTCTGCTGCATACATACAGACACACAAAACTCTGCTGCATACATACAGACACACACACAGCTCTGCTGCACACAGACAGACACACAACTCTGCAGCATACATACAGACAGACACACACAACTCTACTGCATACATAAACACACAACTCTGCAGCTGCTGCATACATACAGACACACACAACTCTGTAGCTGCTGCATACATGCCTTCATACAGACACACACAACTATGTAGCTGCTGCATACATGCATACAGACACACAACTCTGTAGCTGCTGCATACATGCATACATACAGACACACAACTCTGTAGCTGCTGCATACATACAGACACACACAACTATGTAGCTGCTACATACATGCATACAGACACAACTCTGCTACATACAGACACACACAGCTCTACTGCATACATACATACACACACACAACTCTGCTGCACATATAGACACACACAAGGCTTTTGGGGGCCCGCACACGCGGCTGCTGCAGAGCTGAGGCTGCACCAAGCACAGGGCAGATGTAGCAGAGCTGAGCCTGCACCAGACACAGGGCAGATGTAGCAGAGCTGAGCCTGCACCGAGCACAGGGCAGATGTAGCAGAGCTGAGCCTGCACCGAGCACAGGGCAGATGTAGCAGAGCTGAGCCTGCACTGAGCACAGGGCAGATGTAGCAGAGCTGAGCCTGCACCAGACACAGGGCAGATATAGCAGAGCTGAGCCTCCACCAGACACAGGGCAGATGTAGCAGAGCTGAGCTTGCACCAGGCACAGGGCAGATGTAGCAGAGCTGAGCCTGCACCAGACACAGGGCAGATGTAGCAGAGCTGAGCCTGCACCAGACACAGGGCAGATGTAGCAGAGCTGAGCCTGCACCAGACACAGGGCAGATGTAGCAGAGCTGAGCCTGCACCAAGCACAGGGCAGATATAGCAGATCTGAGCCTGCACCAGACACAGTGCAGATGTAGCAGAGCTGAGGCTGCACCAAACACAGGGCAGATGTAGCAGAGCTGAGGCTGCACCAAGCACAGGGCAGATGTAGCAGAGCTGAGCCTGCACCAAGCACAGGGCAGATGTAGCAGAGCTGAGCCTGCACCGACACACGCGGCTCCTGGGGGCCCGCACATGCAGTTCCTGAGGTGGGAAAAGCCCATGCAGCTCACTGGGACCCATAAACCGGGTGGCTGGGAGGGAGTATACAGGTCGAGGGGGGGAGGGGGGTAGCACTAACCGCTCGGACACGGATGAGAGGGGGCCCACACAGCGCCGGAGGGAAGCGCTGTACTGGGGGTTGCTGGCTGGCACTCCTTCATCTCTGTGGGACAGAGCAGGATGCCGGGCGGTAGCTCCGCCCACAGTTGAAGCTCAAAGCAGCAGGACACTGTGGTCTGCATGCCTTAAAGAGACGGCAGCCACAGTTTCCTGCTGAGGACTCCGGTCCCCGGAACTCGGCCCGGGGGCAGCAGAACTGAAGGCGAGTGGCCAAAATGCCGCCCCCTGACATGTGCCGCCCGGGGCGGACCGCCCCCTCTGCCCCCCTTTGCTACGCCGCTGCAGAAGTCATCAGCTGACTCCTGGCTGTCATGACACAGGGCCACCGATGGGAGTGAGGATGAACACAATCCTCGCCAGTGCGTGTTAAATCCCGCTGTCAGAGATTGACAGTGGGATTTAACTAGTTACATTGAGGAAAATAAGTATTTGATTCACTGCCGATTTTGCAGGTTTTACCCCCTACAAAGAATGGAGAGGTCTGTAATTTTTATCGTAAGCACACTTCACCTGTGACAGACAAAATAAAAAAATCCAGAAAATCTCATTGTATGATTTTAAATAATTAATTAGCATTTTATTGCATGAAATAAGTATTTAATCACCTGCCAACCAGCAAGAATTCTGGCTCTCACAGACCTGTTATATTTTATTTATAAAGCCCTCCTACTCTGCACTCATTACCTGTGTTAATTGCACCTGTTTGAATCCATTACCTGTATAAATAACACCTGTCCACACAATCAATCACACTCCAACCTCTCCACCATGGCCAAGACCAAAGTTACCCGATCCGTTTGTGTGAGCTGCAGTGCAATGCAGGTGAGGGACCTGAAAGTGATGCAGATTCCTGTGTGGGAGCCCAATCATCATCAGCACTTGCCAACTGTAATTGTTTGGAGTCTGGTGGGGGGTGAGGGGTTTGCTTTATTTTGAGGGGGGATGTCTGCTTTCTTTTATGAATTGTCCTGCTGTATTCTTTAACTTTTTTAGCTGCTTGGACACTTTTTTATGGAACCACAACTAGGGCTTATTTTTGAAGGAGAGCTTATATTTTAAGCACACTCAAAAAAAGCCCCCCAAATTGTACTAGGGCTTTTTTTTCAGGGTACAGCTTATTTTCAGGGAAACAGGTAATATATTAATTTCCCACCGTGGAGCAATTCCAAGGACATCTGCAACACTGTTCTCAGGGAGTGACATGATTTTTGTCACATGAAGGCTGTTCTCCAGGAACAGCGGCACCAACATTCTTCGAATGTGAGTATAGTTGTCAGGCTACCACCAGGGGGAGCTGGAGCCCTGCAGGAAAAGACACTACACAGAGCTGAATCAGCATGGAGGTAGACACACAGTGTGTGCTGGAGCACTGCCCTGCAGAGTCAGCCAGAATACAGAGGTCATTGGGTGTGCGGGGGATGGTCAGGCAGGCCAAGTCATACACAGTATGGTGAGAAAGAAGACTGGAGGAACGAGCAAAAGCAGGGTCGAGGTCAGGCCGAGGTTAGTACCAGAGGAAGCAACCGAGTGGGGAGGTAGGAGAAGGGGGAATGACTCGGGCTATTGTGGGAAGGAAGGAGGTGCAACGGAACACAGAAAGAGCACAGGGGAAGGATGGATCAAGAAACACTTACAGGGATCAGCAATCACAGGCAAAGCAGTGCTAAGCTTATAGCCGGCGCTGGTTCACCAGAGATGACAGAATTTAAAGCATCCAAGCTTCGGAAGTGAGGCCCGAGAGAAGGCTCCGCCCCCTAGCCATGTGGACAGGGAGGTGGAACCATGACAATACAAGATTTCTATTTTAATTGGGATCATGAAATGATTACGCTGGAATTTGCCAGTACTGGACAACTCCTTTAACAAGGTGATTAATAAGTATGTTAAAACAAAGAGGACCCAATATTGAACTCTGTACTACACAACAGTCCTGAAATGAGTAAGGGCGACTTGTCCATTGATGAGTTTAATTTACATTTTTACCATTGATATTATGCTCTATAAGGTAATCAGCACAGACCAGGAGAATTTAATATTGCATCCGGAAGCTAAAGGCTTGGGCAGAGAAATGGCCAAATATAGTTAAACTGGATAAATGTACTGTTAAAGCCCTTAAGTTGAAGAAATAATGTATACAATTATCAAATACTAAAATGTTAAATAGTAAACCACTTGACAACACTGAAATATACTTGGTAATATTGGTCTACAGTATACTCAATTTCATACAACAGTAGCAAGCATCGGATGCTAAGGCAAATAAAATCATGGGATGCATTAACCACTAAATGACCTATGAAGTACCTTTTTGTCATAGGTCGTGTATGGAGAGGAATCAGCTTCTAAAAATGATCCATTGAGGGCAGACTCCCGCCGTTGTCAGCCTTGTGAGACAGGTGGCGCTCATATGACATTTTTACTTCATGTGAGCACTGCAGCCAATCAATGACCGTTAATGAGCTGTGGCAATTACACCTCCCCCGGGTGAAACCTTTGACATGCAGGGAAGATATGAGTGCTGCAATCCATTAGTGTCTGCTGATATGATACAATGTCACACAAGCGTTGTGAGTCCAAGGACCGACATTACTAAAACAACACCGGGATGGGAGGTGATTTTAAGGGTTTTTTCTTTGGGGGGGAAGAAGACTACAGCATTTAAGAAGAGTAGTGGACAACTCATTTAAGGACAATCCAGACACAATGTTCAAAAATATTAGAGAATAATTGGTTGGACTTGATGGACTTGTGTTTTCCTTCAACCATATCAGCTATGTAACAATGCATAGATAATCAGTGCGAAATACCATAGACCTTGTCGATTCAGGTATCAGGGAAAATTAAGTTATATTCGCCTAAAGCTTGGGACGGGTTTCTAAAGTGAACAAGATAATTAGTACTAGTCTACTAACTGAACAGATTACGTTGCTACTATCATTAGCAAGATTCTTAATTTTGTCACATATAGTTGGTCTACTACCTAGTATTCTACTAACAAGTCATTTAAAGTCACACATTTATTCATTGGTTTTCTAGCATTGTATAAAGAATAAAAAAATATAGAAACAATATATAATGAAGAAAGTGCAGAGATACAGGATGAACATTAACCATGTCACGACTTTGGACATACCTGTACATCCAAGGCTGCGTCTGTTCCTTTAATGCGAGCTTGACCGGTGAGCCCGAATGTTTCCTGCATATGTTGGCAGAGCTAACAGCAGTGTGCAGACTAGAGCTCTTCCCACCATGGAGTGCTGATGGGTATTCATGACAGCCAGGGGTCATCTGATGACCCCTGTCACAATCATGACATAGTTTCTGTGAATGCCGTCTAATCACCGACGTTCACAGGAGATCAGCATTTCTGCTGTTCAGAGCGGTGCCGAAGAATGGCTCTGGACAGCAGAAGCGATTGGACTGTGTCAGCTTCAAGTCCCCTAAGGGGACTAGTAAAATCAATAACGAGTGTAAAAATGAGGTTTTAATAAATATGAAAAAATAAAAAAAAAATAAAAGTTAAAATCATCCCCCGTTTGCCCCATTGAAAATAAAGCAATTAAAAAAGATTAAAAATACACATATTTGATATCTCTGCTTACATAAATGCCCGATCTATCAAAATATTAAATCAATTCATCTGATCGGTAGATGGCATAAGAAGAAAAAAAAACTGAAACACCAGAATCACGTTTTTATGTTCACCTCAACATTGCAATAAAATGCAATAAGAGGCGATCAAAACATCACATCTACCCTAAAATAGTATAATTAAAAAAAATCGGCTCAAAACACAAAAAATAAGCCGTCACTGAGCACCAGATCCTTAAAATATGGGTCTTTTAAAATGCTGACGAAAGCACAATTTTTTATGTTAAAAAATATCTCATTTTTTTCACCAGTTAAATAAATATAAAACTATACATGTTTGGTAGCTCTTGGAAGAAGGGGAGGAAAAAACTAAAATGAAAAATGGAAAATCGCTGCAGCATTTTTTTTGTGGTGGTGAAGGACCTGTGCTGATGTCACGATCATGTGACCATAATTGGCGGAGCTCAGAAGAGAAGTGATGTTGAAGGACCTGGGGTCTCATCACTTACAATGCGGGGGCGTGACTAAGTTATAAAAAGAATCATGCCTGAACTTGAGTGACAGTGACTGATCCCAGCAAAAGTGCCGCCCCTATGACTGAAACTGAAGGTATTTACTGCATTCACCTAAGCATATACAGTCGTCCCTTGCTATATAACAACTACTATGCAGATTTTCACCTATTGCGGGGGTCTCTGGAATGTAACTCCTGCAATAGTTGAGGGATCACTGTAACGTCTTTTTTTAAGATAAATACATGCATTTTTTTTTTTACAACCATGTTAGTGATGCATACATATATATTTATATAATATGACAGATTCCTTTAAAGGGTCAATATTGTTCTGCACTGAAAAGTTATTTGTTGTATAGTGAAAGGCGAAAAATTTTTTTACAATATCAATATTGCTAATGGTTTCCAGATCTCTGCTTGCTCATGTTCCGTAGGAGCCATAACTGTTTACTTACAGAGAATTAAATCAGTCCCAGTTATGTGATGCACGCTTGATTTGTAAGTTATAAAAAGTTATAAAAAGTATACAAAATATAATATAGTGATATGAAAAATTAGACTAACGATATCGATGGGTTCGGCCAACAGTGTAATGTTTATGGGAACCCTGTACCACTGATTGTCGGTGGTGTTAAGGATCCAACATGTCCAATTTTGGACTGACTACCCTTTTATTCTCCTAGTGATAAACCTCCAAAATAGATGTCTGTCAGTGACTCTCTCATATAGAACACAGAAGCACTGAGTAGAGTGAGTACTCATGTGTGTGGTCAAAATCCATCTTAAGTCGATAGCCATCTAAGGTATATGGGGGCTTTAGGTGAAGGACCCATAGAAGTTTTAGTACAGTTATTAGATCGGAGACTTGTAATATACATCCTTGTGTCCATCATATGAGTGTAGCACCCCTGAAGCCATCAGGGTGCTACAAGGTTCTGCATCCCCACCAAGATGCAGGGCCTACCCCCTTAGGGACCCAGTACCCCAGTGCCGGTAACAACAAAAACCGAGGTAATCCCAATTTTCCCCAATAATTCCCCATACAATGGTGCTTAGCTAGGGTGGGACCAATGGATGGCCGCCTAGAGGTTGAGCCACTCCATTCCACTAGTTGACCAGGTGGGAGGGGCAGACTGTGGAGAGTAGTGAGTTGAGTAGTGACTGTAGAGGTGTGAAGGGGGAAGCAAAGTGATATCCTGATTAGAGTTGAGCGCGGTTCGCGGTTCTCCAGTTCGCGGTTCGAGTGATTTTGGGGGCTGTTCTAGATCGAACTAGAACTCGAGCTTTTTGCTAAAGTTCGATAGTTCTAGTTACGTTCGAGAACGGTTCTAACAGCAAAAAGCAGGGCTTTTTACAGCTACAGTGTGCAGGAGCCATCGCTGGCAGCCTGCCAGAAGCTGGTAACCAAGATAAAAATCGGGTATCCAAGCAAAGCGCTTTGATTAGTAACCCGATATTTATCCTAGTTACGTGTGCAGGAAGCCGACACTTCCCCGCTCAGCTCGCTCCGCCCCCTCCTGCACGCGGCATGTACACATACATACACACACACACACACACACACCCACTCACCTGTCCCCAGCCATGGAGTCCACGACACTGACGTCCTCAGTGCCACATGACCCCGCTAGGCTCCACCCACTTCGCACTCCGCCGCCAGCACACATGGCTCCGCCCACCTGGCACTCTGCACACATGGTCCCGCTAGGCTCCGCCCACCTGACACTCTGCACACATGGTCCCGCTAGGCTCCGCCCACCTGGCACTCTGCACACATAGTCCCGCTAGGCTCCGCCCACCTGACACTCTGCACACATGGTCCCGCTAGGCTCCGCCCACCTGGCACTCTGCACACATTACCCCGCTAGGCTCCGCCCACCTGGCACTCTGCACACATGGTCCCGATAGGCTCCGCCCACCTGGCACTCTGCACACATTACCCCGCTAGGCTCTGCCCACCTGGCACTCTGCACACATGGTCCCGCTAGGCTCCGCCCACCTGGCACTCTGCACACATGGTCCCGCTAGGCTCCGCCCACCTGGCACTCTGCACACATGGTTCCGCTAGGCTCCGCCCACCTGGCACTCTGCACACATGGTCCCGCTAGGCTTCGCCCACCTGACACTCTCCACACATGGTCCCGCTAGGCTCCGCCCACCTGGCACTCTGCACACCTGGCACTCTGCACACATTACCCCGCTAGGCTCCGCCCACCTGGCACTCTGCACACCTGGCACTCTGCACACATGGTCCCGCTAGGCTCCGCCCACCTGGCACTCTGCACACATTTCCCCACTAGGCTCCACCCACCTGGCACTCTGCACACCTGGCACTCTGCACACATGGTCCCGCTAGGCTCCGCCCACCTGGAACTCTGCACACCTGGCACTCTGCACACATTACCCCGCTAGGCTCCGCCCACCTGGCACTCTGCACACCTGGCACTCTGCACACATTACCCAGCTAGGCTCCGCCCACCTGGCACTCTGCACACATGGTCCCGCTCGGCTTACCTGCGGTAATAAAGTCCCGACCTCAGTGCTGTCACTGTCCTCCATGGCCGCCGCTTGTCACATTACCTTCTCTCGCTTCCGACCCGAGACTGACTAGCGGTGACGTCACGGGCCTCTCGCGATACTTGACTGTGAAGGTCATTGAACTCAGTGACAGGTGCTGTCAGCAGTGCAGGAGATCAGCGCAGGTAATGTACCTCGCTGACAGCAGCACTTGTCATCCCCTGCAGTGACCTGGGCTGACCCATTGATGTTAGCTCAGGTCACTGCACTGCTCTCCCAGCCAATGGGGAACATCCTGCTCTTCATTGACTGGGACAGTGTGGATCGTCATGGCAACCCCTTGGATTACACCAGACCTGGATTTGTTTTTCTTTCTAATAAATTGATTAAAGAGGGAATTTATTGGGGAGTGTTTTTTCAAATAAAAATGTGTTTGTCGTCTATTTTTTTTTATTACTGACTGGGTTGGTGATGTCGGGTATCTGATAGACGCCTGACCTCACCAACCCCAGGGCTTGATGCCAGGTGACATTACACATCTGGTATTAACCCCATATATTACCCCGTTTGCCACCGCACCAGGGCACGGGATGAGCTGGGGCGAAGCACCAGGATTGGCACATCTAATGGATGCGCCACTTCTGGGGAGGCTGCGGCCTGCTATTTTTAGGCTGGGGAGTGTCCAATAACCATGGACCTCCCTAGTCTGAGAATATCAGACCCCAGCTGTCTGCTTTACCTTGGCTGGTGATCCAATTTTGGGGGGACCCCTACGTGTTTTTTTTTTAAATTATTTATTTAATTTAAAATAACAGCGTGGGGTGCCCTCAGTTTTGGATTACCAGCCAAGGTGAGGCTGCCAGCTGTGGTCTGCAGGCTGCAGCCGTCTGCTTTACCCTAGCTGGCTACAAAAATATGGGGAACCCTACGTCATTTTTTTTTTCATTTTTTTGGCTAAATACAAAGCTAAGCACCCCTTAGTGCCACATGAAAGGCACCAAAGGGTGCAAAATTACAAAATGCAGGAGAGTGGGACATTATGTGTCTTTCTGCCATTATAATGACAGAAAAGACTGATATGAAGTGTACAAGCACAGGAAAATCACCAGAGAGCTCTACGCTGTGAAAAGCAGTAGAAAATGGCACTGGAGTGAACATGTGACCGCCTCATGTAGGTTGAAGCTATGGATCCTGGGTAAATTTATGTATTTTCCCTCCTTTAGTTTTTTTGCAGTACACAAAAAAAACGGAAGGCACACGGATGACAAACAGATGACATACGGACCGTCTACGGAACGGAAACGGATGCCACACGGATGCACCCGTGAAAAAACTGGACTGCTTTTTGCAGACCACAAAAATGGATCGGTCGTGTTAATGTAGCCTTATTCTGATCTGCCGTTTATAAACAGCAGGCAGAAATAAGTGAATAACGCCCCCCAGCGTCAGAAAATCTCCGGGGTTTCAGGGCTAGCTGAGACCCTGGAGATCATGATTCAGGACGTTTTTTCCGGTCCCCGTTCACGTGATCACAGGTATACACCGTACACCGATGATCATGTTACAGTAAATGACAGCGCCGGTAAAAAATTATTTATCTCCCATCTGGCATGAACAAACATGATAAATCTCCTCCCCGGTCCCCCGGTGTCGCCAAAGTGCCCCCCCCCTGATGCCCTCCCAGAAATCCAAGATGGCCGCGCGCACAGCAGCGCGTCGGCCGCATTCACCCTACTCCTCTGATTTCTGTCGCATGTGCCATGACACATGAGACAGAAAACTCCTCCCCAGGCCCTGCCAGGTCACCCCCTATAACCCCACCGGTGTTCCCCGGTGTCCCACGGTACCTGTGCAGCGTTGATCCCCCCACAGCCCTCTCCTTCACAATAGATGCTGCCGCATGCACAGAGCGGCTGTCAGCTCAGCTTCCTGTGTTCAGACACAGTGAGTGGTGGTTATGCATCTGTAAGCTAAATGGGCGGCACGGTGGCTCAGTGGTTAGCACTGCAGTCTTGCAGCGCTGAGGTCCTGGGTTCAATTCTCACTCAAGGACACCATCTGCAAGGAGTTTATATGTTCTCCCTGTGTTTGCGTGGGTTTCCTCCGGGTACTCCGGTTTCATCCCACACTCCAAAGACATACAGCACTATAGAATTAATAACGCTATATAAATGAATAAATTATTATTATTACTGCAATGCCCTGCTCATGAGGTAAGGAACATAATTGACCAGGAGAGCTATATACTACATTTCCAAATGGAGGGATTTGCTTTTATAGTTTCCCTGCTGAACGACTACCAAACATGAGAGTCCGTTATACGCCACAAGAAAACACATCTAAATAGCGAGCTCTGTTGTTAAGTATTCATTCAGCTGGATAACTGGACTTAAAGGGGTATTCCATCTCCAAGATCCTATCCCCAATATATAGTAGGTGGAATAGCAATAATATCAGCAAATGCCAATATTTGGAAATGTAGAATAGTTCTCCTGATTAGGCATGCCCTTACCTCATGAGCAGGGCATTGCAGCTTTGGTAGCAACCATTACGACATGGACTCTGCTGCTGTGGACCCGGGGAGAGTGAGTGTAGATTCATTGCACCCACACTCCTCACATGAAGGGTCTGCACTCCTAGAAAATGGGGGATACGTTCCCTGAGTGTCCCCCCCCATATTCTAGACGGTCCAGAGTCATCGTGGGACCCCTTTATTTTTTTTCTTACAATAAATTAGTGAAAGAGGAAATGTTTTGGTGACTGTTTTTTCAAATAAATTTCTTTTGTCGATTTTTTTTTTGTTAGTACTGACAGTTTATGATGTTGGGTATCTAATAGACGCCATGACATCACAAACTGCTGGGCTTGATGTCAGGTGACCTTACAGCTAGTATCAACCCGATTTATTACCCCGTTTGCCACTGCACCAAGGCACGGGATGAGCTGGGGTGAAGCGCCAGGATTGGCGCATCTAATGGATGCGCCACGTCTGGGGTGCCTGTGGCCTGCTATTTTTAGGCTGTGAAGGCCCAATAACTATGGACCTTCCCACCCTGAGAATACCAGACCACAGCTGTCCGCTTTACCTTGGCTGGTGATCCAATTTGGGGGGGACCCTACTATTTTTGTGTAATTATTAATATTTATAAAATAATTATAAAAAAAGAGCCTGAGGGGACCTCCACATTGGATCCCCAACCACGGTAAAGCTGCCAGCTGTGGTTTTCAGGCTACAGCCGTCTGCTTTACCCTAGCTGGCTATCAAAAATGGGGGGACCCAACGTCATTTTTTTTTTAACTATTTTTTAAATAGAAAAAATTAATGGGCTTCCCTGTATTTTGATTGCCAACCAAGGTAATGGCAGGCAGATGGGGGTGGCAACCCATAGCTGTCTGCTTTATCTGCGCTGAGAATCAAAAATACCGCGGAGCGCTACGTCATTTTTTTTAAAGATTTATTTTTACAGCACTGTGGTGTCCAGCAATCAAAATACAGGGAAGCCCATTTTGTTTTTAGTTATTTAAATAAATAATTAACAAAAATATATATGGGCTCCCGCTGCATTTTTTGTATTGCTAGCTAAGGGTAATCCAAGCAGCTACTGGCTGCTAACCCCCACTGCTTGGTGTTACCTTCACTGGCAATGGGAAATCCAGGGAAGCATTTTTTATTTTTTTTGCCAATAAACTACAAAAAAAGGACGTGAGCTGCGCCATATTTTTGCATGCTAGCCAGGTATAGCAGGCAGGTGCTGGAAGAGTTGGATACAGCGCCAGAAGATGGCGCTTCTATGAAAGTGCCATTTTCTGAGGCGGCTGCAGACTGCAATTCGCAGCAGTGGGGCCCAGAAAGCTCAGGCCAACCTGTGCTGCGGATTCCAATCCCAGCTGCCTAGTTGTACCTGGCTGGACACAAAAATGGGGCGAAGCCTACGTCATTTGTTTTCTAATTATTTCATGAAATTCATGAAATAATAAAAAAAGGGCTTCCCTTTATTTTTGGTTCCCAGCCGGGTACAAATAGGCAACTGGGGGTTAGGGGCAGCCGTACCTGCCTGCTGTACCTGGCTAGCATACAAAAATATGGCGAAGCCCACATAATTTTTTCAGGGGGCAAAAAACTTCTGCATACAGTCCTGGATGGAGTATGCTGAGCCTTGTAGTTCTGCAGCTGCTGTCTGTCTGTATGGAGAAGAGCAGACAGCAGCTGCAGAACTACAAGGCTCAGCATACTCCATCCAGGACTGTATGCAGAAGTTTTTTGCCCACCAAAAAAATGACGTGGGCTTCGCCATATTTTTGTATGCTAGCCAGGTACAGCAGGCAGCCACGGGCTGCCTCCATCCCCCAGTTCCCTATTTGTACCTGGCTGGGAACCAAAAATATAGGGAAGCCCGTTTTTTTTAATTATTTCACTTATTTCATGAAATAATTAAAAAACAAATGACGTGGGCTTCGCCCCATTTTTGTGTCCAGCCAGGTACAACTAGGCAGCTGGGGATTGGAATCCTCAGCACAGGTTAGCCCGAGGTTTCTGGGCGCCTCTGCTGCGAATTGCAGTCCGCAGCCGCCCCAGAAAATGGCGCTTTCATAGAAGCGCCATCATCTGGCGCTGTATCCAACTCTTCCAACAGCCCTGAAGCCGGGTGGCTTGCTGGGTAATAATGAGTTAAGGAATATAGCAATTACCTTAATGAAGTCCCCCTAAATGGAGAGCAGTAGATAGCAACTGGGGGCAACAAGCCAGAGAACAAAAACTCCTAAAACATAACTTTTATTAAAAGTTATGTTTTAGGAGTTTTTGTTCTCTGGCTTGTTGCCCCCAGTTGCTATCTACTGTAATAATGAGTTAATACTAGCTTTGTTTTACTAGCTAGTATTAAGCCAGAGATTCTTAATGTCAGGCACGTTTGACCCGGCCATTAAGAATCTCCAATAAAGGGTTAAAAAAAAGACACCACACAGAGAAAAAATACTTTAATAGAAATAAATACACAGACACATTAGAGACTCCATCTTTATTACCCCCTGTCAGCCCTCCACGATCCATGGTCTTCTGTCTTTCTCGTTCAACAAATGCAGCTCTGCTCCATCACTGCTGCATGGGGGAAGACGCTGCTTCCCGTGCAGCCTTCACTCCGTGAGAGATCAGTGCTGCTGGCTGTTAGCGGTAACAGCGGTAATGCTGACAGACGCGTTACCATAGCAACGGTGCTCCGATCATGTGATTCCCGGAGCCGCAATTAGCGGTGACGTCACCGCTAACTGCGTTGCTATGGCAACGGTGATCTCCGTTAATGACCGGCTGTGTCAGCCGGTCCCTAACGGAACGGGGAGTCGACCGTGTGCTAGAGCATGTCGCCGGTACACGGCGATACACAAATGTGCACCGTGTACTGGAGAGTGCAATGACAGGACCTAGGACAGGACATGACATCAAAGCCATGTGACCAGTCTGTAGCCAATGAGATAATAGCCACGTGACTGGTCACATGGCTATTTTGACGACGTCACGGAAGATCCTGTCAGTGCTGGTATCGGGAGGACGCAGCGATCATCGGAAGGAATAGTGACAGGAGACAGAGTGCAGGACGCATCGCGGGCACCGGTAAGTGTTATGGCAATGTTTATTAACTGTATGTGTACATTTATAATGCATTTTTATGTGTTTGTGATTGCCTCCCATTATTTCCTATTGGTTCGAGTTCGTCGAACGTTCGCCGAACCGAACTCGAACGGGACCTCGGTTCGGCGAACCAAGCTCGAGCCGAACCGCGGCTGGTTCGCTCATCTCTAATCCTGACTCGGGTTAACGGTAACCTGGTACCCAGGAGAAGTGGTTGCCGGTGGAGTACGGTGGAGTACTCCAGAACTATGCACCGACGGGGTACAGGATCCTTGGACAGGAAAGAGCTTCAAGCTGACCTGTTAATACCTGCACAGCATGGAGACCATCAAGGACCTTGCTGACCTTAAAGAATCTGAAGACTCAGTAGCAAAGGGAGACCCGGAGACAGGACCAGAGACTCCAACCCCACAGCGTTCACGCTACCGTCAGGCAGACAGAAGGGGACAAACCACAGAACGGGGACCCCCAGTGTTCTATACCGTGAGGACCCACTTACCAGAGACAGGTGCAGGGGAAGAAGGTACCAGAGAAACCAGACTGGCACTGGGATGAAGGGAACCTGCAGGCGAAACCAGCTGGCCTCGGGCCCCCAGTTACCATCTCAAGGAAGTGAGTAAACCAGTTGCACTGAATACCTGTGTGGACTCCCCTCTTCCGATGCCCACTGTACCATACACCCGCTGGGGCAAAACCCTACTTGCGGAGGGACTACCATACTAGCTGCCAATACCAGCAGCCCCAGTAGAGACATTCTGCAGCGGCTCCCTATACTTAGCCGCAGCACCGCAAGTGGCGTCACGTATAAACTTTATTCAGCAATCCCCTGTAAATATCCCCATTACAACAAGGGATAAGGGCACGGAACCGGGTAATGATCACCACTGTGACATTCCCCAGACGTACACTGGCCGGAACCGAGTACCCCATATCCCTGGGTGCTACATGAGCAGATTTGTATTCACTGGACCAGAGTTTCCATTACACAAAACTAACACTTGAAACCTAATTATTCTTCATGGACACTGTGCCTGATATGGATCCAATCAAACATTGCTCTTTGCAGATTTGAAAAACAACAAACAAACCCCAGAATAATAATAACAATAATAATATATACTGTATACTAATATATCTTATAATGTTCTAATGTTTTTAGGTTCCTGACACTACAGCATGAGATATATGAAATACAAATACAGAAAGACAATATATACAGATATTGTGTAGAGTGGCATGGGGTGGTAGTCGTCGGTGAGGGATTGACTCTGGACTCCACAGCCTGCAACATAAAATGACTGGTCCTAGGTGTGTGGACTTGTGTTGTCTGAGCTAAGAAACGCGTGTAGGCTGCATATTGCCGCTGACGTCGGCTGGCCAGTAACGGATGAAGACTCATGCTCACAAGGAGACCAACAGTTCCTATCAAACAACACTTTACTCAATGGTTCATTCTTTGCAACAACTTCACATTAAAGATATCGGGCACAAATTTTCCAGCACATTACAGTTCTGCAAGTTATGTTCAGACACAGTCTACGTTCCCACTGGGTTGCTTCAGGTTTTGATGGTCCTTTGAGTCCCAGCGCAACCCAGCAGAATGTTACAACACAGTTTGTGATGGTCATCTTCCCTTTCTGCAGTCCCATGTCCTGTCTCCTTAAGGGTTCCATCATGACTGAGTAAAGCTTTGCATTCATGGACGTGTATAGGGAAACCGGTTGGGTCATTGACTACGGTCACACTCTAGTTATGATTAACCCGGTATTTTGACGGTTAAGGGGCCTAGCCACAAGAGTCCTGTCCTCCGGCTTCTTTTGTCTGGGGCCACTCTGTTCGAGGATTAGGAGGATTCATTTCTATCAACACTTGAGGTTCACGCTATTTCGCCTTCCGTCTCCTTCCCTTCTCCTTTGTTGACACAAACTACCCACTCTATGTGACCTTCATGACTGACTATACATATATCACTTTCTCTCATTAGGTCTTCACAATGACTCCTCCAGAATGAACAGTCACTTTCCCTTTCACTTGACCCCTCCCATGGTGGGCTCAATCTTTTATCTTTTTAAGCGAATTATTATAGAGCTGAATACAGAAATGAGTTTCTTTCAAGATATTATTATTATTATTACTGTTATTAATGCATGTTGAATCCTGCTGTTGAGGCTATCTATCCATTTCAGACTTTCATGATATAAGAAATGTGCTAAATGGAAATCTAATCCTTACTAATTTCTCCAAAATTAAACATTTGGTAGATGAGACAAGTCACTAATTACTGCATAACTAATTAGGTAGTAAAAAGATAATACATTAGACAATTCAAGGACATAGGGGTGCTTCACACATAGCGAGATCGCTACCGAAATCGCTGCTACGTCACGGTTTTGGTGACGCAACAGTGACCTCATTAGCGATCTCGCTGTGTGTGACACTGAGCAGCGATCTGGCCCCTGCTGTGAGATCGCTGCTCGTTACACACAGCCCTGGTTCGTTTTTTTATTGTTGCTCTCCCGCTGATAAGCACACATCGTTGTGTGTGACAGCGAGAGAGCAACAATCCTGAATGTGCAGGGAGCAGGAGCCGGCGTCTGACAGCCTGCGGTAAGCTGTAACCAGGGTAAACATTGGGTAACCAAGGTGGTTACCCGATATTTACCTTCGTTACCAGCCTCCGCCGCTCTCACGCTGCCAGTGCCGGCTCCTGCTCTCTGCACATGTAGTTGTAGTACACATCGGGTTAATTAACCCGATGTGTACTGTAGCTAGGAGTGCAGGGAGCCAGCGCTAAGCAGTGTGCGCTGCTCTCTGCACATGTAGCTGCAGTACACATCGGGTTAATTAACCCGATGTGTACTGTAGCTAGGAGAGCAGGGAGCCAGCGCTAAGCAGTGTGCGCGGCTCCCTGCTCTCTGCACATGTAGCGACGTTATGATCGCTGCTGCATCGCTGTGTTTGACAGCTAAGCAGCGATCATAACAGCGACTTACAAGGTCGCTGTTACGTCACAGAAAATGGTGACGTAACAGCGACGTCGTTATCTCTGTCGCTATGTGTGAACCCAGCTATAGTGGGGCAAGACACAATAAAGCAGGGAAGAATAGGGTGCAAAAAGTAAGAAGACAGTAAGTAAATCATAAGTTAGAAGAAAGTAGAATAGTTTTTCAACAATTGTAGAGGAAATTTTATGCAGGATCAAGTAAGGTAACTCAGGTCGGGTTCACATCATGTTTTAGCTACACATCAATAGCTCTGTTCAAGTTTTCGTCTGGAGAACTCAAAAGCAGGACTAAAGGCCACTTTACACACAGAGATAAATCTGTGGTAGATCTGTGGTAGATCTGTGGTAGATCTGTGGTAGATCTGTGGTAGATCTGTGGTAGATCTGTGGTAGATCTGTGGTAGATCTGTGGTAGATCTGTGGTTGCAGTGAAATTGTGGACAATCAGTGTCAGGTTTGTGGCTGTGTACAAATGGAACAATATGTCCATGATTTCACTGAAACCACAGATCTGCCAAAGATTTATCTCTGCGTGGCCTTTAGGTGTGTCTGCTGACAGAGCAATTGACTTCAATGAAGTAGAGAAAGTCGCTTTATGACCTCTTTGAGACAGGCACAAAAACGTGGTCAACTGCACTCTAGTGCCCTCTTCAAAAAAGCAAATACTGCTGGAAATGAGGTCAGATGGAGCACAAAATGACTGTGAATGCTTAATGTCAGTGGATACCATGTTTCAGATGGGAGCCTTGATGGAGCTACTGATGTGTGGCTAAAAGATGATGTGAACCCAGACTAAAGCAGATATGGGAAATGGTGTACCCCCCGCCATGTGGTAAAAGTGATTGGCTCCAGCATCAAGAATATTCTATCACAACAACTCACTCCACTCACACTCACCGATGGGAGATGAACCCTTTCATGACTAGTCTATTTTTCATGTTTGTGCTTTTGCTTTTTGCACTCTAGATCCAAGACCCATAACTTTTTTATTTTTGCATCAACATAGCCATATACACGTTTGTTTATTGCAGGAGGAGCTATTTTTTCTTCTAAATGACACCATTTACTTTACCATTGTGTTTGTAGTTAGCAAATACAGCTGTCATTGTGCAGTAAAAATGACCTGGCAATATGATTCCTTGGATCAGTACAATTACCGCAATACTAAACTTAGATATAGATAGATAGATAGATAGAGGGATATATAGATAATGGATAGATAGGTAGATAGATAGATAGAGGGATAGATAGATAATGGATAGCTAGATAGAGGGATAGATAGAGGGATAGATGGATAATGGATAGATAGATAGCTAGATACATAGATAGATAGCTAGATACATAGATAGATATATAGATAATGGATAGATAGAGGGATATGAAACATTATAGATAGATGGATAGATAGATAGATAAATAGATAGATAGAGGGATATATAGATAATGGATAGATAGATAGATAGATAGATAGAGGGATAGATAGATAATGGATAGCTAGATAGATAGATAGATAGATAGATAGAGGGATAGATAGATAGATAGATAGAGGGATGGATAGATAGATAGATAGATAGAGGGATGGATAGATAGATAGCTAGATACATAATGGATAGATAGATAGATAGATACATAATGGATAGATAGATAGATAGATAGATAGATAGAGGGATAGATAGATAATGGATAGATAGATAGATAGCTAGATACATAGATAGATATATAGATAATGGATAGATAGAGGGATATGAAACATTATAGATAGATAGATGGATAGATAGATAGATAGATAAATAGATATATAATGGATAGATAGATAGATAGATAGATAGATAGAGGGATAGATAGATAGATAGATACATAATGGATAGATAGATAGATAGATAGATAGAGGGATAGATAGATAATGGATAGATAGATAGCTAGATAGATAGATAGATAGATCGAGGGATAGATAGATAATGGATAGATAGATAGCTAGATACATAGATAGATAGAGGGATAGATAATGGATAGATATATAGCTAGATACATAGATAGATATATAGATAATGGATAGATAGAGGGATATGAAACATTATAGATAGATGGATAGATAGATAGATAAATAGATATATAATGGATAGATAGATAGATAGATAAATAGATATATAATGGATAGATAGATAGATAGATAGATACATAATGGATAGATAGATAGATAGATAGATAGATAGAAAAGAAAAAATATAAAAGCAGCACCAGAAAGGATTACTGGTGCAAAGCCTCCCAGGCAAGAACCAAACCCTTCAAATATGAAAGTCATACTACTAGAACTACTGTAAAATTAGCAAAAGTGAGCCTTTTTGCTATTTTTCCAGTTGGTGTGCTGCCTCCATTATTATTTTGATAGATAGATAGATATGAAAGCCCGCCCCAGGGGCGGGGGACTCAGAACCGGGCCGGACTAGTCCGGGGACATCAGCCGTGGCAGGGTCCGGTTCTGTGACCCTGGCTTTGTCTTTTGAAATGAATAAAGGAGGGTTTAAATAAAAGAAAATAAAAATAAAAGAGTTTTTGTCGACTACGCCACTTGTGGTATACGGCCAGGTTATAGGGGGCTGCCGCTGTAGGTTTCTGCTGGGGTTGATGGAGTGATGCAGCCTGGATGGTTAGAGCCCTCCGCAAGCAGCAACAGGCCCCAGCAGTGGATGATGGGGGTTATAGTGAGAAACAGTCTGTGTGAGTGCACGCCATCAAGGAAACTGTCCACACCAGTATTGTAGTTTAACTTGCCTTGTTTACTTTGCTGTGGTGGTACCTGAACCCGCGGGTGCCGGTCCCAGGTGTATCCGCTCCCCTTGTTCTCCGGGCTAGCTGTGACCTGGGATTGCTGTCGTCCGTGCACACTTGTTGTTGATGGGCTCACGTGGCCTAGAGCTACTTGGGAACCCCTCCGTTTCTGTTTTTGTCCTATTGCAGGCAGCCTGGACTATTTAGTGGATTCAGTCCCCGGTTCCATCTTTTCTGCTTGTACTTCAGACTTTTTGGATTGGCGATGGACCCTGGAGATCTTCTCACCCGGCAGAGTTAACAGCTGACCATACAGTGTCTCACTGTCCTAGGGTCTGCACCCCGCCTTATGCTGAGTCCCGTGAGCCTTGGTTCCGAACTTCCACAGGCCCTCCGTGGTACCTGGAGTCTGCTGCTTCCACAGGTAACCCACGGTGCCTGGAGTGCCGTTCCATACTCCACAGTTCTCACTCCTTTTACAGCACTCCGTTCTCACTGCAGGTCTTTTCAGGACTTTCCACTTTCTACTACTTCAGACTACTACTCCTCTCCTCCTCTCCTTCACTTCTCCTCACTCTCTGACTCCTTCCTCTGACAGACTCTTCTGACAGACTGCACACCACTTCCTCCCGCCTTTTCCAACTGACCACTGGCCTCTCCTCCTCGCTGGGATGGGTGGTACTATACAATCAGTGCCCTCCCATTTTACCTGTTACTAGGCAGTCTCCCAGGTTGGTGTTGGGGTTGTGTGTGTGGCCTGAAAGTGCTGGTGTGTTTGCTCTGGCACGGATATTCTGGGGTTTGGATTTCCACGGGTTACATTTGTGGCACCTGGTACCGCAGGGGTGCTACAGATATACAAATAGATAGATAGATAAATAGATTTTATAACAAAAATCTGAATTTTGTAACAAAAAAAGTGATTTGGGTTGCCATTTTGGAACTATTTTCTTTTTCTGTTTGAGGGCTTATTTTTTACATATTAGGCTGTTGTTTTGATGGCTTTTTATTCCATGTTTGGGGGATTTGTTGTGACTGAAAAAAACATGACAATTATTGGGAAAAAGAGGGGGATTTTAATGTCTATATGTTTTTTCTAAATACATTTTTACATTAATCTTCTTTTTTTTTTTTTTTTTTTTTAAGTCTCTAAAGCATAGTCTCTGTACACTACTAAATTCCAGAATTGGAGTATGTAGTAGAAATAATGATCTTCTATGAATCCCAGCCTGTACAAACCCAGTACAAAGATGGTGGCTATGGGGGCCTTCAATAAGCCCCCAGCTATCTGCACCTATCGATCACATCACGGGGTGGGGAATGAATGTCAAAACGGTCAAACTACGTCGTGGACCATTTAAAAGATGTTGTCAGCAATGGACAATGGCATTTAAGTGTTTAATTAGCAGTCTCCAAAGGAGACTCAGCTCTTGCCTACCTCTTGCACTCATATATTTACATTACACCCTATACTTACATTATATGGTCACAAAGGGGTTAAGCTCAGTGTTTCGTTTATAATTTCTTTATTTAAAGACTACTAACTATATAATACTATATACATATGTAGATTGGAGTCAACAAATTGGCTCATTACAAGTCATATCAGTTCTGCCACGACAAACATGGCAGTGGGAGTGGCTCATATGCTTCAAAAGACCTCCGTCACACATCCGTGCCTCCGGTACGTGTTTGCCATTTTTTGCATGTACCGGAGACACGTGCTTATGTCAAATCATTCATTTTAATGCTGAAAGACTCACGTCAGTGTTTAAAAAAGTGAAAACAGGGAGCGCATGTGAAGAGTCTCAGGACAGGAGTAACGGTGAGACCGGTAATTAGAACTGCTCACCTGGAGTGGTTGTGCAGCCCTCGCACAACCACGGTAATAGATGGGAGTGTAATGTTCCGCTGTCTGGGGGATTATCCGTAAGATCCTTCCAGGGAGATGGATTCCTGTATGCCTGATCCAGCCGCGGGTTAGTGGAGGGAATAGGCGTCCAAAAGGTCCTGGTTTTGATGAAGCCTCCGTTTAAGCAGCTCTTGCCATGGACCCCCGAAGGGGGAAATACGTATCAATAAAAGTGAATCATGGTCTAAGAGAGCGCTATGGAGGCCACAAAATCGTTAAGTAAGTTTTATTTATTTTATCAAGGCCACAACGCGTTTCGATATACACAATATCTTCGTCAGGTGGATAATCCGCCTGATGAAGATTTTGTGCATATCGAAACGCGTTGTGGCTTTGATAAAACAAATAAAACTTACTAAACGATTTTGTGGCCTCCATAGCGCTCTATTAGACCATGATTCACTTTTATTGTCACGTCAGTGTTTAGGCACGGAGCGTGTGTACATTCCGTGCATACGTGTGTCCGTGTGGAAAAAAGGCTGACATGTCTGTTTTGCTCCGGGATCACGTACTCACAGACCCATTAAATCCTATGGCTCCGTGTGGACACGTACGTGATACGGATGATGTCCGTGTGCTATCCGTGCGGTCCATGTCCGTGTTGCTCAAATCAAGTTTGTTACAATCTTAAATACTTGCAAGTGGCCAAGTTACCCTACAAAATCCAACATTAAAAAACGAAAGCCTCCGTGGATAATGGCATGGTTGTAGTATATATCCAAACACATTGGATATCCAAGTAAAAAGACCAACAGGTTAATTTATTTTGGATAATTATAAGAATGTGCTAATCAAATCCACCTATGTGTCATTTTTCCCAACAAATAATCATTAACTTAATTTGATGAAGATGTGAAAAACGGAAAGCATACGAAAGACACACTGACGTATTACACGCACAGAAAAAGGCACACACATACACACGTAAAACACACGTAATGCACACGGACACTACACGGACAGGAAAAACGGACTCCAAAAACGGAACACGGACTACAAAAACGGACATCGTCACACGTACGTTTTTTTCACATGAGTGTGGCAGAGGCCTAATAGTGAGATCACAGATGTCCATGCAAGCACTCCTGCAATGCACGTTACACAAGTCTAGAATAGTGGCCCAAAAAAAGGTGAAGAAGCCTGGACTTCAATATTGTCCTAAGAAGTGTCAGCTTGAGTTTTCAAAAAAGTACAAAAGTGAACACTAGAAGATTGGAAATGGGTGATTTGAAGCAATGAAGCAAGTCAATAGACTAATCTCTGATCAGTCCAAATGGAGAAAAGGGGTTAATGGATCGAGAAATTGAATAGACTGTCAAGTTCGGTGGAGAAAGCTTGATGATATGGGCTTGTTTTACAGCCAAAGGCATTGAATAGTTGACCAGGATCGATGATGGTCTCAATGATGAGTTAAATTTGAGTATCCTACAAGATGAGTTATTTTGTACACTTAAGTAGTATGGATATAAAAAGGATGACAGTGTTCCAGCAGAAAAAAGACCGAAAGCATGTCGAGATTAGCAAATAAATAGTTCAATGACAGTGAAGTTGAGGTGGTGGATCGGCGCCACATTCCCCAGACCTAAACACAATCGAACACTTATGGATAGAGTTGGCCCAAGTGAGTTAACTAGTATGCACCAACATTGCAAACATATAGAAGAGACCTGCAATCAAATTGCGGATGATGCATGCTTGAATCTGACCAAGAGCATGCCCATAAGGATTCACACAGTGTTGAAAGCCAAAGATAGATTTACAAAATACTAACAAAATAATAAAAATTAAAATGAAGATTTTAGATGCAAAACAGTAACAATGCAGTGACATGACAAAACTCAGCATAATTAATCATATGCTAAATAGTTGTAAGTCAAATTTATTTAACCCCTTCAGCCCAGCGCGTTTTCCATTTTTGTGTTTGTGCTTTTTGCTCCCCTTCTTCCGAGAGCCATAACTTTTTTTTATTTTTCTGTCAATCTTGCCATATGAGGGCTTGTTTTTTGCGGGACGAGTTGTACTTTTAATTGAAACCAAACGTTTTACCATATAGTGTACTGGAAAATAGCAAAAAAATTCCAAGTGTGGAAAAACTGCAAAAAAAGTGTGATCCGATGATAGTTTTTTGGGATATTTTATTCACCGTGTTCACTATATGGTAAAACTGATGTGTCATTGTGATGCCTGAGGTCAGTGCAAGTTTGGAGACACCAAACATGTATATGTTTGCTTGTATCTAAGGGGTTAAAAAAAATTCACAAGTTTGTCCAATAAAAGTGGCACACATTCTGCGCCATTTTCCGAAACCCGTAGCGTTCTAATTTTTAAGGATTTATGGCTCAGTGATGGCTTTTTCTTTGCGTCTCGAGCTGATGTTTCTAATGGTACTATTTTTGTGCACATGCTATGTTTTGATCGCCTGTTATTGCATTTTGCGCACAACTTACGGCGACCAAAAATCGTCATTTTGGCGTTTGGAATTGTTTTGCCGCTACGCCGTTTACTGATCAGATGAATTGATTTTACAGTTTGATAGATCAGGCGTTTCTGAACGCGGCAATACCAAATATGTGTATATTTTTTATTTTTTTAACTCTTTAGTTTTCAATGGGGTAAAGGGGGGGTGATTTGAACTTTTAGGTTTTTTGGATTTTTTTTATTTTGTAAAACTTTTTACTTTTTTTTTAATTTTACTAGTCCTCCTAGGGAACTATATAGAGCAACAATCCGATTGCTCTGTCCTATCTGTAGATCTCAGCTACAGAGCCGAGATCTGCAGATATGCTGCTTTACTCTCCGTGCTGGCACTATGCTGGCACTGAGAGAAAGTCACTCATGTTAGCTACAGGAGTCATCACATGACCCTGTGCTACCATGGCAACCACCGAAAGTCATGTGATCACGCACGTGACTTACGGTGGGGGTTGCGGTAAGTGAAAGTAATGGTCGCGCGCATATATATCTTGCTGCCAGACATTGAGATGTAAGGGGTTAAAAGTTGCGGGTGGAATGCGATTACACACGTAACATGCAGGCACACATGTCAGCTGCTGAAAACAGCTGATATGTGCGCGGATCAAAGCGACCTGCCCACGGCAGGGGGCGGGGATTAACCTCACACGATCCATGACGGATATATGTCATTGGTGATGAAGGGGTTAAGCTTCTCTCTTTTTCCTCCAATTGTAACGATGCTCATTATGGCCAAACAGTTCAGTTTTAGTTTTTGTCAGACTATAGGATATGTCTTCACAAATTAAGGTCTTTGTTCCTGTGTGCACTTGCAAACATTAATCTGGCTTTTTATGATTCTTTTGGAGTAATGGCTTCTTCCTGCAGAGTGGCCTTTCAGCCCATGTTGATGCAGTACTCGTTTCACTGTGGATAATGACACAATCTTACCAGCTTCTGCCAGCATCTTCACAAGGTCTTTTGATTTGTTCTTGGGTTGATATGCACATGTCTGAACAATGCATGTTCATCTCTAGTACATTGAACCCGTCTTCTTCCTGTATGGTATGATGGCTGGACATTCCCATCTTGTTTGTACTTACGTATAATTGTTTGCAGAGATGAATGAGGCACCTTCAGGTATCTGGAAATTAACTAGAATGAACCAGACTTCTGCAAGTCCACAACTCTCTTCCTGAGATCTTGGCTGATTTCTTTCCCATGATGCTACACAAAGAAGCAGTGGGTTTCAGGTATGCATTAATATATATCCAGAGGTGTGTCTTTAATTAACTGTTGCCAATAAACCTATCAGAAGCTTCTAAAGACATGACATCATCATATGGTCTGTCCCATATTATTTAATGGCATAGTAATTTTAGTGCATGTAAACTTGTGACTTTGCAGAAAGTAATAGCAATGCCTTAAAACATTCTCTCTCTCATTATTCTGGCATTTGTCAAATAAAAATAATTTTGGTAATTCTAATAGACCTAAAAAGGGAAAGGCTTATTCTGATTTCATGTCAGATAGTGAGAAAAACATGCATACTCTAGGATACACTGACTGTTGGATACATCATATAGGATACACTGAGACTCTGATAAATACATCACATAGGCTATACTGAGATTACTGTTTATACAACTCACAGTATATGTTGAGACTCTCTTGTATATGCAGTACTCAGTATATATGCGTACACCCCTTTGGAAAAATACAATTTTAATCAATAGCTCACTGAATACAAAAACAATTTCCAAAATTTTGACAAGATTGAGTTTCATAGAACAGTTTTTTAACCCATAATGTGTTAAACTGAGTGTAGTGTTTTAAATATTTGAGTAAAACTGATTTAGTAATAAAGTTTATGAACCTTACTTTCATGTTATGGGTTTAAACATTTTTCTATGAAACTCAGTCATGTTAAAATTTTGGAAAATTCTTGCATTCAGTGAGATATTGATTCAAATCTAATTTTTATAAGGGAGTGAATCATTGAACACCACTTTAAACACTGCAATGAGCACTTACATCACACAGGAGACACAGCAGCTGCTGCATACAACACATAGAAAACACCAAAACTGTTGTATACATCATATGGCATACACTAAGATTTCTGCATACATCACATACGAGACAAAGAGACAGCTACATACATCACATAGGAGGCACAAAGACTGCTGCATACATCATATATGAAACACTGTGATATAGCATACATCACATAGGATACACTGAGGCTGCTGCATACATCAAATAGGAAACCGTATGACATACCATACATCACATAGGATACACTGAGACTGATGCATACATCACATACGAGACATGGAGACTGCTGAATACATCACATCACATAAGAGGCACAAAGACTGCTGCATAAATCATATAGGAAACACTGTGACATAGCATACATCACATAGGCTACACTGAGACTGCTGCATACATCAAATAGGAAAGACTATGACATACCATACATATCACATATGATACTGTAATGTCCTGGAGGTGGATTCACGGGACCGTGCACCGGACACCCCAAGAGAGGCAACCAACAGCTAACCCCTATACAGGGACTGTCTGGTCATCCCACCAGAGGGCCTAAATGCACGGCAGCCAGAACACAGGGAGTACAGGGTATGGGTCCTTCAGAGATCGGCACGGGAGATGACTAATAGTCCAACGGGAACTGGAGGGAGGACAGATGACGAGAACCGGGTACAGGTGCCGAGTAGTCACAGCCGACGGGGTCCGGATCAAGCGGGACGTGCAGGTTGGAGCATCCAGGTGAAGTCCAGGTGACCGGTTCAGGCTGACGGGAGATGGTGGGATCCTCAGCAAACAGTCACCGGGACACTTCCTGGGTAATCGTCACTCTGGGACCAGGTCAGAAAGGCAGACGGGCTCTGCGGAAGAGACAGGGTTAATCTGGGTATAAGGCACAGAGGGACCTGAACACCTAGCTATAGGAACACATTGAACAGGCACCGCCCACAGGGAAAAGGAAGTCTTATATACCCTGTACCTGTAATCAGCCATATCCTGTTCCCGGGACGCTGGCCCTTTAAGAAGAGGTAAGTGAGCGCGCGCATGCCCTAATGCGCATGCGCGAGGTTCGAGTGCCGGAGACCAGAGCAGGAAGCGGCGGAGAAGGTGAAGGAGATGCAGGGAAGCAAGAGGGAGTGTCCGGGGTCACAGGGGAACGCCGGGACCGGCTGACGGAAGGCACAGAGGACGTACAGGAGAGGGAGTGAGAGGGAGACCGGAGCGGTGAGTGACAGGCGGCGACGGGACCCGGGGAGCGTGACAGATACACTGAGACTGATGCATACATCACAGTACCCTCTCCCTCACGTCCCCCTCCCCGCAATCGGGACAAGAAGTCGCGCAGCAGAGGAGCGCCAACGTTCTCCCGGGGTTCCCAGGACTGGTCTTTGGGACTGTAGCCCTCCCAATTAACAAGGAAGAACTGCTTACCCCGCACTGTCTTCATGGCCACTACGTCTCTTACTGCATACACATCGTCTTCAGCAATAGGAGGAGGAGGAGTACCGGTATCAGAGGAGAAGGGACGAAGGACGACTGGCTTGAGCAAGGAGACGTGGAAGGAGTTCGGGATCCGCATCGTGGCTGGGAGCTGCAGTTTGTATGAGACCACATTGATCCGTTAGACGACCTTGAAAGGACCAATGTACCGCGGGCCCAACTTGTAAGAAGGAATCTTCAACCGGATGTATTTGGAGGAAAGCCATACCAAACCCCCAGGAGAGACGTGAGGAGGGTCAAGGCATCTCTTGTCCGCATGTTTTTTCATCTGGGCGGAAGAACGTTCAAGAAAGGTTTTAACAGTACTCCATATATTGGAGAAGTCTTTGGACAGGGTATCTGCAGCGGGAACATCAGAAATCGAGGATACCGGTAATGGAACGGAAGGCTGGAGACCATAGACAAAATAGAAGGGAGAACTAGAGGAGGATTCACTGACGTGATGATTATGGGAGAACTCAGCCCAAGGAAGTAGCGTGGACCAGTCGTCATGATGGACGTTGACGTAGTGTCGAAGAAAAGAAGTCAGGACCTGGTTGACACGTTCCACTTGGCCATTAGATTGGGGATGGTAGGCCGAGGAAAAGTCCAGAGACACTCCCAGATGTTTACAGAGCGCCCTCCAGAAGCGCGAGGTGAACTGAGTTCCCCTGTCGGACACTATATATGCAAGGGAAAGGCGTGCAGCTGGAAGATGTGCTGAATGAAGGCATCGGCGAGTTCCTGGGCTGAGGGTAGGCCGACCATGGGGACGAAATGAGCCATCTTAGAGAATCGGTCCACCATGACCCAAATGACCGTATATCCAGAAGATAACGGCAAGTCCGTGATAAAATCCATGGCAATGTGTTGCCATGGAATGGAGGGAATCGGCAGAGGTAGGAGACGGCCATAGGGCAGGTGTTTGGGTGTCTTGTTCCGGGCACAGGATGGAGAAGTGGAGACAAAAGAGATGACATCCTTATGGAGAGACGGCCACCAATAGTGACGGACAATAGCGCTCCACTTTTTCTTCTGACCGGCATGTCCGGCCACATTCGAAGAATGCCCCCATTGAAGGACTTTTAGTCTGTCGTTCTCCGTGACGAAAGTCTTCCCAGGGGGTATCTGTGCCAGAGTGATGGGAGCCACCGGGATGACCTTACTGGGACTGATAATGGACTGGTTTGTCTCTTCCTCTTGCTCTACCGGAACGAAGGACCGGGACAAGGCATCAGCCCGCACGTTCTTGTCCGTGGGCTGGAAATGTAGTTGGAAGTCAAACCGGCCAAAGAACAGGGACCAACGGGCTTGTCGCGGGTTAAGTCTTCGAGCGGATCGCAGGTACTCCAGGTTTTTATGGTCGGTGTAGATAATAAACGGGTATACTGCACCCTCCAACAGGTACCGCCATTCCTCCAGAGCCAACTTGACAGCTATGAGCTCCCGATCGCCAATGGTGTAGTTGCGTTATGGTGCCGAGAAGATTTTGGAGAAGCAGCCACAGGTGACCATCTTCCCGGTGGACGACTTCTGCATGAACACGGCCCCGGCTCCTGAGGAGGAGGCGTCCACCTCCAAGCTGGCCCTTTAAGAAGAGGTGAGTGAGAGAGCGTGCGCCCTAATGTGCATGTGCGAGGCCCGAGTGTTGGAGACCAGAGCAGGAAGCGGCGGAGAAGGTGAAGGAGATGCAGGGGAGCCAGAGGGAGTGTCCGGGGTCACAGGGGAACGCCGGGACCGGGTGATGGAAGGCACAGAGGACGTACAGGAGAGGGAGTGAGAGTGACCGCCGCGGGCAATAGAACCGGAGACCGGAGCGGTGAGTGACAGGCGGCGACGGGACCCGGGGAGCGTGACAGATACACTGAGACTGCTGCATACATCACATATGATAAATTAGCAATATGTGTGAATTAAAACTTCAAAAGTAAGTCATTTTAATTTTGATTTAATAAATCAATAGTACACATGAAAATAACCAATTTTGTAATACATCTTATTAAAGAAATCTGCTTCTTTCTCTGCTAAAATTGATCAGTCATTATCAAAATTCTCAATTCTGAGGTAAAAATCTGTTTTCAGTGAAGACAGATTTGCCCATGACAGAGATAGGAGATGGCAGTTTCTATGGATGCAATTCCATGTAGATGGGAGGAAGTAGGAGCTAGAGGCAGAGCTCCTCACTCTTCCTCTTAAGTTTTAATTCTCACATATTGGTAATTTATGGTATTTCACTAATGACTCTTATTTGAATGGATTTGGCAATTAGGCCCAATCTTTGCTAATAAATACATCACATATGATACAATGAGACTGTTGAATACATCACTTCGGATATACTGAGACTGCTGAATACATCACAAAGGAGACACGGAGACTGATGCACATATCACAGGCAGTTGCCGGACAGGAGTGCAGGGTGCACTAACTATGCCCATATAGAACGTCCTGACAGTGGCACTGGACAGCGTAAGACATCATCCAGTGTTGCATGTGTGCACGCTACAGAAGAATTAAGTGTACATCGGCCTAAAAAAATTGATCCAGCGGCACAAGCATTGGAAATCTGCCCTAGGGCTGGATTAAGTGACATTGAAGCGTGGGCCAGAGCTTTACCACTCCTGTACTAAAGACATACTGATTAGGAATATTGATTCTGAGGCCAACTGGTCAGTAATGGAGGACAATAGCTGTAAAACACTATTTTATATGTAGTTGCTATATAAGCAATGGCAATAATTACTAATTACCAACATGGCTTCTTATCATTCATGAAGAATGCTTACCTCAATATTTAGGAATGTTTAACCATTGAATTACAAGTTGTAATATCTGCAAAAAATCTTTAACATATAGACAATGCACTGGGCTCCAATGAATGTGAATGGAGTTTTGTATAACATTAATAATGTAATGTTTTGCAGATTGTGTGGAATTTATATTGCTATTTTACTGTCCTTTATTGTCCAGATTCTTTATTATCTATTAGATGATATTTTATCTTTTAATATTGTATTATATTAAGAACATTTTTGGCTTTTGATGTTATGCTTACAAAGAATCCATCTGCTTAATTATATACATGGACAGGTATTTCACTCCTATTTTTTTTAACTGTAAAAATTGGAATTACTGAGAGAAACCGAAGAAAGAACCGATGAATCATGGCTAGTATAGAACTTATGGTAACTGACTTGATTAGCCCGGATGTTTACATGTTCAGTTACGGATAGTTAATCAATATGTTGTAAATGATTAGACATTTAGTCGAGAAGACATCTGACCACTCAATAAAATGACTACAACATTTCCTATAGTACTTTCTGTAACAATTCAGGAATATACACACCCTTACCTTAAGAGAGGTCAACCATATCTACAACTTCTCCACTACAAAACCTGTTACATTCCTGCCTAGCTGATCATCACTTCTTAGAAAATACATACATTACTGACTACACCGTAATGTAAAAGACATAGGGCACGATTAATCATTTCCAGTTTTTTAAGTTACTTTTTTTTAATCTTCTGGCTATTGTTGATGCTTTTAAGGGTTAAATTCTTCAACATGGCAAGTATGAAATGAAAGAAAAAATAAAAAATGCTTGTTACTCACTAGGCTGGTTGAACTAAGTGGTTTGTGAACAAAGTGGAAGTTACAACACATGATTATCAGTGAGCAATTAATTAAGGGGTAGACATGGAGGGTGATGAAGTGGGTTTGGAGGAACAGGCAAGTAGTTGGGTTCATGTGTAGGGGAATGGAAAGAAGTCTAAGAGAAGGAAGGCTGCTCCTGTTTATGTACATCCAAGCAAAACTGTCAAATTTTGTGATGACGCAAGGGGGTAAGGCTCATAGATGGCAACCCTAGTGGATACTGCACTTCCTAACAGCCTTATGAAAAGCCCAGCTGGTAGTTGAGGCATGGTAACGTAGGTGGTAAGAAAGTTGTTGGTTACAGGGAATTGTGTACTTAAGAAGTCGGATAAAATAATTTGTCACCCAGACTACCTCAACCGAAAGGTTTGCTGTCTCCCTTTTGCCAGGGATCTGCATGTGGTGGAATGGGTTGATATATTACAGGTGATGATCAAGCTATTGTGGTCCACATGAGAACTAATGAAAGAATAACTGGTAGGTGGAGGCTGCTTAAGAACATTTTAAAGAATTAAGCTGCAAGCTAAAGGGAATGACCTTCAAAGTAGTATTCTCTGGGATACTGCCTGTCATTGGGGTACAATCTATGTTTTTCAGACAAATTGCACTTAAAAACAAGGATGTTTATGAATGGGAGATATAATTCTAGAAAGAGTGAAGGAGTTTTTAAACTAGGGATGAGCGAAAAGGCAGAAATTGATAGGTTAGCAAGGTTAGAAAGGAGTCAGACTATATCGGGGGTGGAGAAGTGGACTGTGGGGGATGATTAGGGCACTGGATAAGGAAATCAACATCTTAAAAACAAATATTGAAGAAAAATATGTCCACAGGAATTAGCCTTTCTGAAAGTGAATATTGGAGAGTAGAAAGAAATTAAGGTGTATCATCATAATTGTCAATTTAACAATCAAAATTGGAGAGTTTGAGGCCTTGGTACTAAAAGGGGTTGGACTCTTCCCATGATTGGACGGTAAATCTTCCATATTTTTAGCTGTTACAGAAATAAAGATTAAATAGGAAAGGAGGATCTGTATGCTATGAGTGATGTGAAAGCGAGTGTGACAGGGGCAATAGGGATGGAGGGTTGAGGGAAGTTGAAACTTGGGCTGCAAAGTTTTCAGGAAATGTCACTGTAAAAACTTTGGTACAAAACCTTAGTACAAATGACCACAATATCATTCAATTTTGCTTAGGCTATAAAACATGGTCGGTGGCTGACCCCCACCATGCCGTGCACCTTCAGTTTGGTTTGTTTTTCTACCTGTCTTGATTTTGGCAATTGGTGGCTGTTCACATTCAGCCATCATGCCCTGTCTGCAAGCTATTTATTTGATGCAGCATTTGCTTGGGCCTGTCCCGCCCACAGTCATGACTACGAGATGGGTACGAGATTGAAAAGCACCAGGTAAGTGCTACTTTTAGCAGTTCTACTTTTTCATATGTGAGGCCGTATTGCACATTTTAAATATAAAATATTTTAGAGTAGGACTGCCCCAAAGAGATTTGCCGTGATGAGGCGAAGTAACTCAAGAAATTGCAATTTTTGCCAACAATCTCAAATTTTAAAATAGTACAGTTTGGAATTTTAGTGCAGTGCACATCTTATAATACATGCCATTTTTGAGCTGAGCTGGCTTTTTTGTTTTTTTCTTTTAGGCTATAAAATGCATACATAAGCAGAGAGGGATAAAAAAAAATGTAACAAAGGCTAATTCTCCTAGGTTAAGGGATGCAATTGAGGACATTGACTGGGAGCAGCTACTGCCAGATAATGATAGTGATTAGAATGATAAATGGAAGCGCTTTAAATCTATATTAGTTAATAATCACACTAAAAAATACATTCCAAAAGGTAAGTATAGACGACAATAATGAAATCCCACATTGCTTACACCTACTGTAAGAAAGGCCATTAAAGTACTAAAGGACATGCAGAACCTATAAATCTGAGCGGTCAGCTCTAACATTTAAACATTATAAAAAGATTAATAGAATTTGAAAAGAGTAATCAAATTAACTAAAGTACAAAATGAATTGCAGGTAGCCAAAGTAAGCAAGTCAAACCCGTAGAAATTCTTTATATATAGTACTGTGCAAAAGTTATGGACAGGTGCGGAAAAATGGTGCAAAGTAAGAATGCTTTCAAAAGTAGAAGTGCTAATAGTATATTCTTATGAATGAACAAAATGCAAAGTGAGAAACTAAAATAAAAAAGTGAAATATAAATCAAATTAATATTTTGTATAATCACACTTTGCCTTCAAAACAGTATCAAAGTGTCAATACCTCTTAGTACAATACCTTGTACACTTGAACTTTTTGAAAGATTAAGGCTTGCACAAATTCTTCTGTCTTATACCATCACTTTCAGGACTCCTTTTTTTCTTACACCTCTTAATGAAATTGACTGTACGTCATGGGGCGTTGTCCAGCTGCAGGATAAGTCTGAAGCCAATCAGATGCCCCTTCTGATTGTAATGCATTATGGGTAGGTATTTGGCTATATTTCTCAGCATTGACAAATACTGTCAAATATATTAATAGAAAGAAATAAGTGCGCATAATTGGGTTCTCTAAATAATGGTAATGGGGAGTTGGTTACTGATGATAAAAAAGGCAGAATACCTGAATGGATTCTTTAGCTCTATAAATACCAAAGAGAGAGTGGTGTATATACTTTATCTCAGTGCTCGTAATATGTCAAATACTATACTTAGTTGTCTAAATGTAGATATGGGTCAAGATAAGTTACATAAAATCAATATAAACATGGCTCTGGGCTCAGATAGGCTACATCCATGAGTTATTAAGGAGCTCAGTTCAGTTATTCCTATGTAAATAATTTTGAGACTAGTGCCTGGTACTGTGCCGAGTAATTGGCACTAAGCTAATGTGGAGACCATTGTCAAAAAGGAATCCAGGCCTTTCCTGTGTATTTATAGACCAATAAGCTCAACATCTATTGAAGGGAAAATATTAAAACTAATTTTAAGAGACTATATACAAGAGTTTCTGATAGAAAATAACATTATAATTGATAGCACTGTTTTACAAAGGACAGAAGTTGTCAAACTAACATGATAATTTTTTATGAAGAGATGAGTACAGATCTGATCAGAGAGTTAGCTGTGGATATGTTCTGTAATGTGCCCACACGCTGTGACTTCAGTATGTACCAGAGCCAATATCATTCTGTAATCGCATGGATTTCATCGGACCTGGGTGTTTGCAGGGTTAATAAATTGTAGAAAGAGGGTGTTTTTTTTATTTTATTTGAAATAAAGGATTTTTTTGTTGTTTGTGTTTATTTGTTTTCACTTACAGGATTAGTAATGGGGCGTCTCAGAGACCCGTACCCATGACTAATCTAAGGTTAGTGGCAGCTGTTAGCTGTCATTAAACCCTTATATTACCCTGATTGCCACCGCATCAGTGCTGAAATTGTTGCATCTTATGGATGTGACAATTTTGGGTGGCTTCAAGCTGATATTTTTAGCCTGGGGGGGGTCCAATAACCATGGGCCTCCAAGATTACCAGCTCCCAGCTGTTGGTGTATCATGGTTTGGCATCAAAATTGGGGGGGGGACCGCACACCAGGTTTTCCAATTATTTACTTAAATAATTTTAAAAAAGCCGCATAGGGTCCTTCTTATTATAATACTTAGCGAAGATAAACATACAGCTGGGGGCTACAGCCTGTAGCCATATGCTTTATCTGTGCTACATATAATAATATGGGGGAACCCTACGCCGTCTTTAAAATTTATTTATTTTTACACCATTATAGGGACGCTGACAGCATGTGTGATTCCATCCAATCACAGATGCTGTCACACAGGGTGGAAGCATGCTCTGGCTGCAACTACAGACGCCGGGACTGATGGTAGGCGGGGGAAGCAGTGAATATGTATGAGTTAGTTATCAGACCTGCAGTGTGACAGCCATGCAGGAGACTCGGTAAGTATAACGGTCCTGCTTTGCAGTAACCCTATCCCTTTCTACCACCATTTTACAACCAATGTTCGGGGCCCTATAGACTTACATGGGAATCGGCATCCAGGCCAGTGGTTGGGTTCAAGTCTGGTCCCAAACTGGACTTTTTTTTTTTTTTTAAGTCCGGCCAGACTCGCCGAACCCAAACATCTGAAGGTTCGCCCATCTCTATATATGAAACATTATAAGGGAAATTATTCTAGAAAGTGCTGTTTGTTAAATAATGCGAAATGTAATGTTTTTCATGTTATAATAATGTCAAGCAAAACTAATCAATAAAAATGAGTAATGTTTCATATGATGTGTCTCTTGTCCAGTAAACAGGATAACAAATGTGACAGAGAGTTATGTTAAGTGCATTAAGAGTAGCATTTCTGGGCAATGTTTGGGCCATTCCAGGACAGAGCAGCAGTGAGAATTAAATGTCCTGCAATTTGGAACTTAATTGTTGGCAAGTAGGAGAAAGCAAGGATGCTTTGTCCAATGTCTTAAGTGATCACCCTTGTGAATAAACATATTCCTATGCAAATGTTATTTAGAATAAGAACTTTTAACGATTTGGGCAAATGAGTGTTATATATTTTATTACGTTGGCACACACTTGGGCCTCATTATCCGTATAAAGTTGATATGGCAGAATTTTTTTTATACATTTTCTAAATTTTGGTCAACAGAATAAGCAGTATTTTAGAGAAGTTTGATTAATATTGGCTACAAAGTCACTAAATTTAGAACCTAAAAGGAGAACACAAATAGTACATAATATAGTGACAGCAATCAAAAATGTTCAAGCTCCCTAGGGGTAGTTAAAAAATAATAACAAGCTGAGACCAGGTACTTTTTTTTGTTTTTGACCAGGCAATGTTTTTTTTTTTCTAGTACATATAGTTTTATCCCCTTCCCAGGGATATTTGCTTTTTTTTAAGTTTTTTCCTCCCCTTCTTACAGGAGTCATAAAGTTTTTATATTTCCGTCAAAATAGCCATATGAGGGCTTGTTTTTTGTGGAGCGACTTGTACTTTTGAAAAACTCCATTAATTTTACTGTATAGTGTACTAGAAAATGGTTAAAAAATTCCAAATGCGTTAAAATTGCAAAAATAGTGCAATTCCACAATTGTTTTTTGGGTTTTTTATTTATGTTCACTATATGGTAAATGTAACCTGCCTGTATGATTCTTCACATCAGTATGAGTATGTACCATATTTTTCACACTATAAGACACACCTTTTCCTAAAAAAATTTTTCAGGAAAGTCAGGGGGTGTTATAGTCCCAATATACCTGGCTCGCTGGGGAGGACGTCATTGGTGAAGAGGGTTAACAGGAGGCAATATCAGGGTCGCCAATGCAGGATGCCATAGGAATGGGGTGATCACATGAGTCCTATTCATTGTTCCCGATGTCCATAATCCCCCCACTGCTCGGCACCAAGGTCAGTGATAGTAAAAATCTTCACAATCATTTACTATCACTGTTATCGGCACTGAAAGGTGGGTGGGAGTATGAGCATGGGAAGCAGAGAATTGTTTGGAATAACATCGGCTTGGACGGCAGTTGATGTCAGCACCTTTTACTGGGGAAGTATGGCAGTGACGTCATGCACTATCTGGTCACTTACACGCCATAGTCAATTGGGCCTGGACCGAGGACTACTTGATCTTACTTATCTATCCAAAGGGTATGTAATGTGATTATTATGTATATCTAGATATAACATCCTTGACTATTCCCTCATTGTGGAATTATATTGTACGCACCACGGGATGATGTGGGCCACAATGAATGTAACCTTTTAGTTGTAAGCAGGATCTCACTAGGACATTAGGTCTGAGGTGAGCAGGATATGTGGTTCTTTTATCCAACCTGCTTTTTGTTTTACCTCGGACTATGATTGACATTTGATACTGACGTAGTCACCCGGTCTCCACCTTGATGAGATTTACTTGCTCCTTGAAATTGTTTCTCTTTTTCTATTGTGTTCGATATTCATACTGTGTTATAGAGTGGTCTCTACTCTGTTATGTGTCTGTATGTTATTTATACCTTAATAAATTTATATTGGATTTATCATACTCCATTGTGTGTTTTCACATAGTTGGTATCCTTGCAGGAGTTGATCCTATTATTTTTAATCCTTTAGCATGGGGGAGTTTATGAGCACTAGCAATCGATAAACGTTACAATATGCTTTCCCCCAATTGTTCCATGAATATTGTGTTCATTGCCAGAGTCAATTGCCAACATCAGAAGGGGACACCTTACTGGTTGAGCATTGGGAAGGTGAGTAGAATCACGGCATAATGATAGGCATATGTACCAGTATGGACCCATTATGGGCAACATATATACCAGGATGAGGAACATATATACCAGGATGCATGACATATATACCAGGATGAGATTTATATACCAAGATGGGGGACATATATACCAGGATGGGGAACACATATACCAGGATGGGGTGTATATATATACTAGAATGGGGACATATACATCAGGATGGGCCACATATGTACTGGGATGAGGAACATATCAGGAAGGAGCCCAGGATCCTCCATAACTGTCAGCAACAGATTCCCTCCACAGCAGTGCATCATAACCACATTTTTTGCTCCAAACATTTTTTCCCTATTTTCCTTCTCTAAAACCTAGGAGCGTTTTATAGTCCAGTGTGTCTTATAGTCCAAAAAATACAGTAGATACCAAACATGTATCATTTTTTTACTTAAGTAAATAAAAAATATTTTGCTTGTTACCATGTCCAACCATCTGTTCATGACCTCAAATTTAAGTGCACTTGGGTCATACAGCAGGAAAATTATCCAAAACATACCAGCAAGTCCACTTCTAAATGGCTTTAGAAAAACAAAATCAAGACTTTGGGGTTGCCTAGTCAAAGTACTGACCTTAGTTTGATTGAGATGCTTTGGCATGACCTTAAAATGGCGATACATGCTCGGAAACTCTCCAATATGGCTGAATTACAACAATTCTGCAGAGATGAGTGTGTCAAAATTCATGAAAAGTGTTGTAAAAGTCTCATTGCCAGTTATCACAAATGCTTGATTGCAGTTGTTGCTGCTAAGGGCGGCCCATCCAGTTATGAAGTTTAGGGGGCAAACAGTTTTTCACACAGGGCCCTGTAGATTTGGATTTATTTTTTACTTAATAATAAAGACCTTCATTTATAAACTGCATTTTGTGTTTACTTGTATTATCTTTGTCTAATATTTAAATTTGTTTTGTGATCTGAAACATATAAGTGTGACAAACATGCAAAAGAATAAGTAATCAGGATGGGGAAACACTTTTCCCCACCAATTTATATACTGACCTATCTGATGATTTAAGTCATTGTGCAATCTCTATGTAATTAAGGAAAGTTTATCAAAAAATTTCAAAACAAGAAAAATATTATCAATAAAGAGATTAAATATACTTGGTATTGCCATACCTGTAAACATGCGGGTTATAATAAAAATATAACATAATTTATCCTCCAAAGTAATTGTTGTGGAAAAATATGTAATAAAGAAAACTAAAAATGTCAGCATTTTGGTCACCTCTTCTCCCAGAAAATGGAAAGTGATCAAAAAGCTGCATGTATGCCCAAATAGTACCAATAAAAACATGTTTTCACACAGCTCCATTAATGGAAAAATAGAAAAGTTATAGCTCTAACAATGTGGTGAAAAAAAAAGTAAAAAAATGTTTTTTTTCTTACAGTACAGTAAACTTTTCAAAACACAAATCAGTTGCGAAATGCTGTTGTACACATTTCACCCTACAAAGAATAGATTATTACAAAGTTTAACTACTCTTACTGTATAGAAGTCTTTTCTTTGTTGATAATTAACCTGCCTTTCTTCCATAAATGAAGGATGTACCAAGGTGTTGTGCAATAGTTTATGTACCAGTTTTTTGTATATACACTTTAATAAAACTATCTCTTGGGCTCCTTTTCCAAGCTCAACTAGCCCTACCTAGTGGCCCTCTCGTGAAACCTCTGTAGTTGCCTTATATCCTTTATACAGACATTCTATTAGCTTACTGTTTGACCATACAAAGTCATTAGAATAAATTTATGAATTGTAAAGCTTTTGTCATTTGGAGCAGACAGTCTGGTTTTACAAAATCTCCAAAAAGATATATATTCGCTAGCATCAAGCATAACTTGCCTTTACTTCTAAATTAAATAAATAAGTATTGCAGTAGAAAAAGTGGAAGACACAAAGCTCAAAGATAGGGCCTTATCAGATGGTACCTGGGGGGTAACCAACTATGGGAGTTCACCTTGTATAGTTGTGTGAGTCACAACCGACTGTAGTGCATTTGTATGGCACGGCTGCCCCACGTGGAGTAGAAGATGACCGTTGAATTGATAGGGATGAATGCCGTGCTGCCATGGGGGAGAGACAGTCTATAATTTCATTAAAGTGATTTTATTTCAACGCGTTTCAGAGAGTTACTTCTCTCCTTCTTCAGGAATAATCACATCTATGATTTTAATTATGTGATTACTCCTGAAGAAGGAGAGGGGTATCTCTCCAAAACGCGTTGAAATAAAATCACTTTGATGAAATTATAGACTATCTTTCCCCCACTGCAGTCCGGCATTTATCACTATCTATTCAACGGTCATCCAATAAATAAGTACTGGGAAAACTGGGTTCTGTGTGAGCATCTCTTCACTTCTGCTTGCTTACTTTTTCCATAACTTTCACACATGACTATTGTCAAGGTCACCTCCCCAAGACACGAGCTGATAACTACACAGAATCGATAAGCCGAGGTCACAGGACCCCTGTTCCTCTAATAAATATAGGTCCGAGAAGTTGGACCTGCACCTGTCACACATTTATGGCATATTGTGTAAATGTGTAAGATGGGAATAAACCTTTAATGAAAGCTCTGCCCATGTATAAACTTGGGACTATATTATAAATCTAGACATTTTACAAGCAATCAAAATGACAATATGGGCTGCCAAGTCAATAAGATAACTTTGTTAACCAAATGGCCTAAGAAATGCTGCATCCTAAAGGTCATCTTTTTATTACTGAAGCACCCATATCATTATGTAACTATGTAATGCTGCAATAAAGCCATAATACTTTGCACATCTTACAATGAAATGATAATACTTTGGAGGAGTCTACAATTTACTGTGGCTTATGGTTTGTTCTGCTCCCCTCAGCAGTAGACGCTCTGCTATATATGGCCAAGGTGATGAAGTTGATCATGAGCAAATGCTTACATAAGTCAACAAGAATAGTGTCATGTGTAAGCTGTTGAAAATATGTTAGGGTAGGTGTCAACATTAACTCGTAAAGTAATGCAAAAACCTCTATAAAGTTATGTTGATAAGATCACCAGACATATACCATGTGACAACTGGCAAACACAAGTTGAAGGTTGCTAGGTGGTTGCTACTAAACAGACACTCTTGAACTGTGCAAACTAGAAGGATCATGTTTGTAAGAGAGCAAGATAGGACAGACATAACCACTGACTAGAATGGGAATTTCAACACCCTAAAGATGACCTTAGAAAGTAGTTATTAATGGGAACAACATGTTCAAACATAGCTATTCCTGCAGTACAGGTGGACCAAGTCGTTATGTGATGTCACATAAGTCTCCATCCGCTCTTAACGCAGATCTGAATATTGTCATTGTCAAACAAGACATTGCCCTAAAGCTAGCCTTGGGATGTCAAAATGTTAGAACTATAATTGCAGGAGTGCTGGATTATGCAGCTATAGCACCTTTATTCTTTAACATCAAAATTGCAACACCATAGAAGGAAAAGTCATGGAATTATGGAAATGACAGGATGGATAGACATTTTAATAATATACAAATATTTTGAGGAAGGAAGCAAAAAATTGTAAAACCTTTTGATTTATTCAGTATCAAGCACAAGCACTATACACTTGGGCAAACAAATCTTCAAGATCTGCTGCTGGCAGTTCATTTGGCAATTGCCGACCAATGATGTCCCAAATGTGCTCGATAGGAGACAGGTCCTGAGATGCTGCCGACCATGGTAGCACGTTTAGGCCACACAGGCTGTCCATAGTTGCATCAGCAGGTTGAAAAAGAGCTCTTAGAACTCGCTGGAGAAATGGCCGTACCACTTATTCCATGACCAAAGTTATGGTAATGTAATGCTGAGCTGTTAGTGTACTGAAGACTAGAGGAGTCTGGTTGTAAACAGGTGCGAGGATGCAACAGGTAACGAGATGACGGTGCAATGGTAAGTCGAACTACAGATTATTTATTTACTTAACACAAACAATTTAGGTAGCAAGTGTACGGTGTTCAGGAAGGTAACAAATTATAGGAATGTGGTACAGTATTTTACACTATGAATATATTTATTCTGGGTATTATGATTATTATATGAATTCTAACAATACACTTCTGTTATGCAGGTAAATAAACAGCTACCGCTTACAATGGTGCCTCAGTCTGGTACCTTAGTTTGTAGCACGTCAGAGTCTATTGAGGGGGAAGGGGTCGATATCGTAGTCACTTGGTCAATAAGTCTACATACTTTGTACAGGCCCTAACGAGAGATAGGCCACAAGTCTCTTACTGATAAGTTTGTTCAGCGAAGTGTTACTCTGGCTGCCTCCAACTCCTGAAGCACAGCCTCAGTCACCTCTGTACCATTATGTACACCTCAGGTCATAACTCACGCGATTGTCCGTTTTCTCCTATTTGGTCTTGCAGTTGTCTGGGTTCCGTTTATCTGTTCTCTGGTCAGCCAGGCCTCTCAACTTATCTGGATAGCCGGTCCTATCATTCCTCTGGTCAACCTGTCATCCCAATCTCTCTCTTCTTTTAAATATTCCTTTCTATTCAAGGTTGAGGCCCCACTATAAGCAAGTTCAGAAGCTTCCACACATCTGTCCTGATTCAAGTTCGCTGTCGACTTTTCCCCTTCTCTGCTTTCTTGGGTCTTGTTTTCATATATTTTTATTAAAATAAGGTTAACAAAATAACATATCAAATCCACACAATCAAGATATTATCATGTGTAGCATACCATTATTTGAATACACGTGGAGATCTATTGTATGAATAAAACTTTTCATCTGGGGGGGATAGGTATAGGAAAAGAGAAAGGAGAGGGGAGGGGGAGGTAAAACAATTACTTTATTGGGGATGAAAAAGGGGAGGAGGGTGGAGGCAAGGAAAAACAAGATGAAGAGGGAGTGGGTAAAAGAAAGAACAATGAACGTAAACAAATCTCAACCATGTTAACAGGCTTCCATTCCAGGAATATAGGCATATTGTCAAGAAAGCATGACTGAAGGTTTGAATAAAAGGATTCATGTTATAAAAAAGGTAATAATCAGTGAGTATTAAATCAATTCTTGAAAAAGTTTTGTAAGTACCCGAATAATGAGAGTATTCACGTGAGGATGTATTTAAACATCTAAAGATGTCCAAAAGTTCTTGACGAACCAACCAATTGCCGAGAGAGTGTTTCACTCCTCTGTTTTGTGCCGTAGAATCCATATTTCCATTGGGGACGATATTTTTTTGACGCTGCGTTTTTGTGCATTTTTGGCCGCTAAAAACGCACAAAAGCGCACCAGCGGCAAAAAAACATGGCAAAAAACGCATGCGTTTTTGTACCGCGATTTGGTGCGTTTTTGGCTGCGTTTTGCTGCGTTTTTGATTTCTGCGTTTTGCTGCGTTTTTCCAATGCATTGCATGGGGGGAAAACGCAGAAAAACGCAGGAAAGAATTGACATGTCCATTTTTTTTTAAGCTCAAAAACGCAGCTTAAAAAAAAAAGTTGTGTGCATACAGCAAAAATGAAAACTCATAGACTTTGCTGGGAAAGCAAAGTCATGCAATTTTGAGGCCAAAAACGCACCCGAAAAACGCGCAAAAAAACGCCGCGAAAAACGCACTGTGTGCACATAGCCTTATCATTTCTAACTGTAAAACAGCTATCACATGACCTTATGTCTCCTGCTATTCCTTCCCATCTGGAAACACACGCTTTGCTTTACAGTTTCTGCAGATACAATTATTTCACTTTCTTGTAATCCTTGACCAGTAGGTGGCAGTTGTCTTTTGCAACAACTGTGCTATGTATTTAGCTGCAGGAGTTTCTCACTTCTCAATCTTCTTACACGGTTACCATATGTTATGCCGCCCCGCACCATAAACTAGGTAGTAGAATCAGTGTGACGTTTCCTCGTGAAGGCTTCTTCAGGATATTATCCATGTGGTCTCTGGACCAATCGGTACCATTCTATCCATAACAAAAGTGAGACATCTCAGAAGAGAATAGACCTCTGTTCCAGCCTCCATTGCCATCTTGCTAGACATCATGGTAGCCTTTGTGTAGCTGGACGTCTGACTTGTTACCCAATGATATGCAAACATCCTCAGATAGTTTGTGAAAACACTGTTTGACACCTTAAGCTGGGTTCACACATAGTGTCAGTGACAACGACGTTGCTGTTACGTCACCATTTTCTGTGACGCAACAGTGACCTTGTAAGTCGCTGTTATGATCGCTGCGTAGTTGTCAAACACAGCAGACGCAGCAGCGATCATAATGACACGTGTCGCTGTGGAAGCGATGCTGCGCTTGGTAACTAAGGTAAATATCGGGTAACCAACCAAAGTGCTTGTCTGGTTACCCGATATTTACCTTGGTTACAAGCGCACACCGTTTAGCGCTGGCTCCCTGCACTCATAGCTACAGTACACATCGGGTTAATAAGCAAACCTTTGCTTATTTCCCGATGTGTAGTCTGGCTGCGTGCAAGGAGTAGGGAGCCAGCACTGGCAGCGTGAGAGCGGCGGATGCTGTAACTAAAGTTAATATTGGGTAACCAAGGAAAGGGCTTCCTTTGGTTACCCGATGTTTACCTTGGTTACAGCTTACCGCAGGCTGCCAGAAGCTGGCTCCCTGCATCCTGCTCGCTTAAGTTCGTCGCTCTCTCGGTGTAACACACACGGCGATGTGTGCTTCACAGCGGGAGAGCAATGAGCAAAAATTGAAGCAGGACATTCAGCAACGAGTGGCGACCTCACAGCAGGGGCCAGGTCGTTGCCGGATGTCACACACAGCGACAGCGACGGGACGTCGCTGCTACGTCACAGAAAATGGTGACGTAACAGCGACGTCGTTGTCGCTATGTGTGAACCCAGCTTTAGGTTTGGTAAGTGATGTTCAATTTCGGTTGCAGTACAAAATGGATCAATCTTGAAACTACTGGTATGATCATTTCTCCAAAGTCTCCAGCCAAAACAACACCATGCCCCACATTGCTAATGTTAATGTCAACAGCCTTGCATTGCGATAACCATGGTACCATGGCATAAATGTGCTACAATAACCCGCAGCTTCTCTTGAATTGTCTTATATGTTGCACATCTGGGATGTATTTGATTGGTAATTGCAAAGAGAGATGCCAGCAGCAGATCTTGATGATTTGCATGCCCAAGGGCAGTCAGTGTGGCAGAACATTACTCAAACAAACATTAATAAGTTTATTTATAGTATGTCAAGGTCTGTAAGTACGTTACATATTTCTTCACATGGAGCTCACACTCAATATTAAATAAAAGTTTCAATTTTCTCATCATTTGCATATCATTAACATGTCTCTTGATCCTGTGATTGCCATAATTCCACAACTTTTCCTTCTTGGTGTTACAATTTCAATGTTGAAGAGTGTATATGAAAACAAAATTTTGCAATTTAGAACAGACCAAACTTCAATGGCATGCATTACTGCCTTCTGCCTTGAAAAAAAAGTGATTAGTGTGTGATGGCGATAATATGAATTATGAATCATCAGGACATAACTTTCTGCTTTGATTTATTATGTTGACATGGCATGAACGGATAGTATAACTTTTGCCTAATGGATAGCCTTAAAATAAAGTGCTGTAAATATATAACAGGATTGTATCAGTTAATATGTGTGCGTATCATTTAGTATCATAGAATCATAGAATGTTAGCGTTGGAAGGGACCTCCAGGGTCATGGTGTCCAACCCCCTGCTCAATACATAAAACATTTCAGAAAGGTGTCTTTCCAGCCTCTTGTGGGAGCCTGTTGCACTCATTGATCACTGTCACTGTGAAAAAGTGTTTTCTAATACCTAATATGCATCTTCTTCCTTTTGGTTTCATTCCATTGCTTCTCATGTTGCTATGTGCAAACGAGAATAAGGATATTCCCTTAAGGCCTCTTTCACACGTCCGTAAAAAAACACGCACGTTTTTCACGGACGTGTCAAAGTGCGTTTTAACCTCCGTGAGCTGTGTCTATGGCACACGTGTGTTCTCCATGTGTTATCCGTGATAACACACGGAGAACGGGAACTTTCTACTCACCTGTCCCTGGCTTAGCTGTCCGTGGTGCTGATCTTCGGTCTCCAGTCCTGCCGACTCCCCGCTGCTGCTGCGTCCGGCCGCAGTGAAGTGAATATTCAATGAGCATAATGAACGGCGGTCGGAAGCAAGTGACAGCAACGGCAGAGACAGCAGTGCTCGAGAAGGTGAGTAAACTTTTTTATTATTTTCTCAGACACGTGTGTTTTCTCCGGCGCGTGTCACACGGAACACTTGCGTGTGGTCCATTTGCGTTCCCTGTGACACCCGTGATGTCGGAGAAAAACGGACATGTCTACATGTGGAGCATACGGGCACACATATGCTCCACACGTACACACGGTCCATGGCAGAATACGCACGTGAGCATAGACCCATTGATTTAAATGGGTCTACGTGTGCCCGTGTCTCCGGTATGTGAGGAAACAGACCAAACATGTGCCGGAGACACGGACGTGTAAAAGAGGCCTTACACTGTGACATCCCTTCAGATATTTGTAGACGGCTATTAAGTCTCCATATAGTCTTCTGTTTTTCAAGCTACACATTCCCAGATCCTTTAACTGTTCTTCGTAGGACAGAGTTTTCAGTTTGCTCACTATACTGGCAGCTCTTCTCTGAACTTACTCCAGTTTTTCGATGTCTTTTTTAAAATGTGGTGCCTAGAACTGGACACAGTATTCCAGATGAAGTCTCATCAAAGAGGAGTGGAGGGGGATAATTACTTTATGTGATCTAGACTCTATTCTTCTCTTAATACATCCCAGAACTGTGTTTGCCTTTTTTGCTGCTGAATCACACTGTTGACTCATGTGCAGTCTGTGATCTATTAGTATTCCCGTCTTTTTAAACATGCTGTTGCTTAGTTCTAATCTTCCCATGCTGTACATGTTATTTTCATTTTTCTTGCCCAGATGTAGATTTTTGAATTTTTTCCTACTAAATACCATTCTATTAGTCACTGCCTATGATTCCAACTTATCAAGATTCCCCTGAATCCTTTCTCTGTCTTTTCTAGTGTTCACTATTCCTCCTAGCTTTGCATCATCTGCAAATTTGATTAGTTTACTTACAGTTCCCTTATCTAGATCATTGAGAAAAATATTGAAAAACACTGGGGCCAAGACAGAGCCTTGTGGTAGCCCACTTCAAAAACTATTCCAATTGGTTACGCAACTATTTCTTATCACTCTTTGAGTATGACCACTGAGCCAGTTATGAATTCATCTAACCATAGCCTTGTCAATACCATACTTGGTCATTTTTCAATATGAACAGTATGATATACTTTATTAAGTGCTATGCGGAATGTGAGATATACTATATCTACCACATTTTCCTGATTCACCAAGGAAGTGATTCCATCATAGAAAAAAATATGATTAATTTGGTATCACTTGTTTGCTACAAACCCATATTGGCTGTGGTTAATAATTGTATTCTTGTTCAAGTACTTACATGCATGCCATTTAATAATTTGTTCAAAGATCTTTCCTGGTATATAAGTAAGGCTCACAGGCCTGTAATTTCCTGGCTCCATCTTCTTTCCTTTTTTGAAGATAGGGACAACATTTGCCCTTCTCCAGTCTTCTGTGACTTCTCCTGTTCTCCTGGAACACTGAAGATCAGTTGATGTTACATACACTTCCCCCTTTTCATCATGTAAAAATGATATAGCATCTTTGACTTTTCTTTTGCTTTTGACACAACCCCCAAACCTTTTTCATTGCTTTTTATTTCCCTTGCAAGTCTATTTCATTAGTGTCTTTCTTTAGCTATTCTAAAGGGGGCTTTACACGCTACGATATCGTTAATGTTTTGTCGTCGGGGTCAAGTTGTTAGTGACGCACATCCGGCGTCATTAACGATATCGCAGCGTGTGACACTGACCAGCGACCTTAAGAGACCTCAAAAATGGTGAAAATCGTTCACCATGGAGAGGTCGTCCCAAAGTCAAAAATCGGTAAGGGTTGTTTATCCAGGTGGTTCATCGCTCATGCGGCAGCACACATCGCTATGTGTGACACCGCAGGAGCGAGGAACGTCTCCTTACCTGCCGCAGGCCACAATGAGGAAGGAAGGAGGTGGGCGGGATGTTACGTCCTGCTCATCTCCGCCCCTCCGCTTTGATTGGCCGGCCGCTTAGTGACGTTGCGGTGACGTCGCTGTGATGCAGAACGTCCTTCCCCCATGAAGGAGGCATTGTTCGGCAGTCACAGCGCCGCCCCCGACCAACCAGGTAAGTATGTGTGACGCTGCTGTAGCGATAATGTTCGCTACGGCAGCGATCACAAATAATCGCATGCGTGACGGGGGCGGGTGCTTACATGCTCGCTATCGCTACAAATTGCTAGCGATATCGCTACCGTGTAAAGCCCCCTTTACGCTTGATCTTGCAGTCCCTTCACACAGCATTATATTATTTTTTAGGTATGCCCTCCTATTTCCATTTGACATACATTACTTTTTTTCCTTTTTAGTAAATGTTTACGTTCTGTGCTCATCCATACTGGTCTTTTTAAATGCTTCCAATTCTTTCTTTTTTTCAGAGACTGGTAATAATTGTGCAGAGAGAATTTCATTTAGGAAAATCTAATATCCTTCTTGGACAGTTCTGTCATTTAAAACATCCAGCCATTCGACATTTCCTACCCTTTTTCTAAATCCATTAAAATTTAAGTTCTTGCAGATCTTATAAAAATAATAATAAAAAAATTCTATGATTGCTGCCTCCTACATTCCCAGCCACTATTATTTCCTCAATCATTTCCTCCATGTTAATAAGAATTAGGTCCAAGATGGCAGATCCATTTGTTCTCTCTTCTACCTTTTGAAAGTCAACTTTTTGAAAGTAAAATTTTTCCAACTCAATTTTTGCCAAAGATAATGTTGGCATCTGACACTGTTCACACTGCAGAATCTGACCCACCACATTATGCCTCCTTTTGTGCTTCTGAGTTACACAGACACGCTTGGTTGTCGACGAGCTGTGTTCTCATTAGTGATCGGGCTTGCAAGAGCTAATTTCTAATTTTTTTTTTTTCCCAAACTTTAAACTTACACAAAGTTTTCCCTTTTTTTCCCCCCAAACTTTAAACTTACACATAAAGTTTTCCCTTTTTTTTTTCTTTTCTTTTCTCTGCTTTGGGAGGATATATAAAGCAGCCATTTTACACTCTAGGTCTATCCCTGAGGAAGAAGGATTGCAATGATTTGACACGTGTCGGATTTAGTACCCTTATATCTGTGCACGCTTGCTAAACCTCCCACTATACACAGCGACATCACCCATCCCTGAGCTTGCGGTCGTTGGACGGGAGAGTTTTCGGCCGGGACCTCCCACCCACTTCCGCCCGGCGACCTGTTACACCACGCTCCACGCATTCCTGACGGACTAGCTTCCACGGACATGCTAGCCAGCTAGGTAAGACAATTACTGCCCCTAGCAAGCCCACTGCTGACAGCCTAACTGTGACATATTTTCACTACACCGCAGCTGACTCTTACAGCCAGCTATCTGACCTCGCTATCTTTGACTACCATCACCCACTATTTACTATTACCTAACGCAACTACCAGTCAGGTTGCAGGATAACCCTTGAGCTTCTATATCCTCATCAGGCAGCCTGAATTTTCAACAGCTGAACTCAGTGCTCATTGACGGGTAATTTTTTGATTCCTCACCTGGTTACATTTACAGCAATTTTCTAGGCATACTAACTATTGCCACTCAATTCTAACGTATATGTAACCATACCACTGTCAGTTACAGGTTAACCCCTGAGCTCCTACATCCTCACCATTTAGCCTGAATTTTCCTGCAGCTGTACTCAGTGCTCACGGACAGGTAATTTTGAAATCGCTACCTAATTTTATTGACAGGTAACTTCAAATTCATTACCTAGTTATATTTACAGCACTAGTCTAAGTTGTATTAACCATTTTCAACTCTGACCTGTATTGTCTATCTTCAATAGGTGGCACCAGCTAAATTATCCAGTCTCAGTAATCATATGAACATCATCTCTTTTTATCTCTTTATATTCACCAAACAAACACCCTATCAGGTATTTACACTTATTATACGTTATCAATATCAATTTTTATACTGTCCCTTATTTTCATATGGTTCTTTCATGTGATTATATCATTTTTATTCATACTCTTTTAATACCTTATACCATTTTTACCAGGTGATACTCCAATCTTTGAAACCAGCCCTACAAATTATATCCTATAGACACGCTTCATCTCATCAGGTATTTTTCTTATCACCACCAGTAACATTCGTATTCCTGTGGTTCATCTATTAATACTAATTTCAATTTACTAATACTTTTTGGACATTTTCCAAATATCGCTAATTTATCAGGTCCCCAAAAGCAAATACATAGGCACTCAAAAGACCAGTACTGGTAGGTTTCCCCCTCTCCCCTCCCCCCTCTTTGGAAGTACCCACACTGTGGAGCTTACTGTCAACACAGACTAATCTACTTACTTTGGTTTACAGGTTCCTACATAAAGGTGAAACACCAAAAGTTGTTCTCTCCACCTCTTGTCATTTTCACAAATTCTACATTTTCATCCTGAATCTGTTCATAACCACCAGGTAATTAGTATTTAACCCAGATCCTCAATATTCCTATTATCAGTTTACCTGCATTCATTCCTGCCATTTTGTATTCCTAACAGGTCCCAAGCCTCCCCTTCTGTCCCTAAGTTCCTCACCAGGACCCTCTCAACAATACCTCCAAGCAGAGGTTTTTTGTTTTGTTTTTATCTATAATTTTTAACCCCATTACGACCGCGTTACGTTTTAAAACGGCACTAAAAAAGGGTACTTATTCCTTTCTGCCGTTTTAAAACGGCGGTCGGAAAAAAGGGTCTAGCGCCCCCCAGAGTCAGAAAATTTCCGGGGTCTCAGCTGCCGGGGGTAGCTGAGACCCTGGAGATCATGATTCGGGCCGGTTTTTCCGGTCCCCGCTCACCTGATGACCGGTATACACCGTATACCGATCATCAAGTTATAGTAAATGACCGCGCCGGTAAAAAATCATTTATCTCCCATCTGGCATGATCAAACATGCCAGATGGGAGATAAATCTTTTTCCCGGTTCCCTCCGGTCCCCTTGGTATCCCCAAAGTGCCCCCCCCGACCCCCAACCCCCTCCCGAAAATCCAAGATGGCCGCGCGCATCGGAGAGCACAGCAGCGCGCCGGCCGCATTTACAGTGTTCCTATGGTTTCTGTCGTATGTGCCATAACACATACGACAGAAACCTGCTCCCCAGGCCCTGCCGGGTCCCCCCCTACCCCCCCCCTGGTGTCCCCCGGTGTCCCCCGGTGTCATACATACCGGAGCGCTGATCCCCCGCGGCCCCCTCCTCCGGCTCCTTCTCTGCAGACTCCGGTCACATGTGCCGAGCAGATGACAGCTTCCTGTGTTCAGAGACGCTGGCTGCTGCTCAGCACTGTGCAGCTGTGACCCGGGGAGGGTGGGTGCAGATTCTTTGCACCCACTCTCCTCAAATGGAGGGTCTGCCCTACTAGAAAATGGGGGATACGTTCCCTGAACGTGTCCCCCATATTCTAGAAGGTCCAGAATCGCCGCGGGACGTCCAAATGGATTATAGTGGATTTTTTTTTTTTTCTTTTCAATAAATTGGTCAATCAGGGAATGTTTTGGGGAGTGTTTTTTCAAATAAATTTTTTTTTGTTGTCAATTTTTTTTCTTATTACTGTCAATTAGTTATGTCGGGTATCTGATAGACGCCGTGACATAACTAATTGCTGGGCTTGATGCCAGGTGACATTACACACCTGGTATCAACCCCATTCATTACCCCGTTAGCCAACGCACCAGGGCGCGGGATGAGCTGGGGCGAAGCGCCAGAATTGGCGCATCTAATGGATGCGCCACTTCTGGGGCGGCTGCGGCCTGCTATTTTTAGGCTGGGAAGAGTCCAATAACCATGGCTCTTCCCATCCTGAAAATACCAGACCCCAGCTGTCAGCTTCACCTTGGCTGGTGATCTAATTTGGGGGGACCCCACGTTTGTTTGTTTTTTTTAATTATTTATTTATAAATAATTAAAAAAAAAAAACAGCTTGGGGAGCCCTCCAAATTGATCACCAGCCAAGGTGAAGCTGTCAGCTGTGGTTTGCAGGCTACAGCTGTCTGCTTTACCCTAGCTGGCTATCAAAAATAGGGGGGACCCCACGTCATTTATTTTAATTATTTTTTTTTTTTTTTGGGCTAAATACAAGGCTAGGCACCCTTTAGTGTCACATGAAAGGCACTAAAGGGCGCCAGCTTAGAATATGCAGGGGGGTGGGACGTTATATATGTTTGACATCTATCCATTCATCCACTGTAGCATTTTACGCTGTGTGCCCACAATCAGGGTTTGCAGCGTTTTGGGCGCAGAGTGTTTTCCCTGCGTCCATAACGCTGCGTTGTGCAGTAGAAGCACAGTGGCAGGATTTTTAGAAATCCCGTGCCCACTGTGTTTCTTTTCTCCGCAGCATAAACCGACCTGTGGCGCAGCTTCCCGAGCCTCAGCATGTCAATTTATGCTGCGGAGATGAGTGTTCTTTGCAGGTAGAATAGAACTAAAGCCCACAGCAGCCTGAACCCAAATCGTGGGCATGGGCAGCTGCGTTCTCCCGTGGACAACACTCACATTTCTGCAGGAGGCTGACACTGGGTACTAGACGCCGTGTCGCTGGATCATGGCCACATAGCCTAAAGGCTACTTTACACGCTGCGATATCGGTCCCGATATCGCTAGTGTGGGTACCCGCCCCCATCTGTTGTGCGACACGGGCAAATCGCTGCCCGTGCCGCACAACATCGCACAGACGCATCACACATACTTAACTGCCCGGCGACGTCGCTGTGACCGGCGAACCGCCTCCTTTCTAAGGGGGCGGTCCGTGTGGCGTCACAGTGACGTCACTGAGCGGCCGCCCAATAGAAGCGGAGGGGCGGAGATGAGTGGCCGGAACATCCCGCCCACCTCCTTCCTTCCTCATAGCGGCCGGGAGGCAGGTAAGGAGAGGTTCCTCGTTCCTGCGGCGTCACACATAGCGATGTGTGCTGCCGCAGGAGCGACGAACTACATCGTTACTGCTGCAGTAACGATAATCGAGAATGGACCCCCATGTCACCGATGAGCGATTTTGCACGTTTTTGCAACGATGCAAAATCGCTCATCGGTGTCACACGCAGCAACATCGCTAATGCGGCCGGATGTGCGTCACCAATTCCGTGACCCTAACGACTCCGCATTAGCGATGTCGCAGCGTGTAAAGCCCCCTTAACAGTGAGAAATTTGTTGCTACAGCAACATTTTTGTGAAGTACCTGTGGATTCAAAATGCTTACTATACTCCTGAATAAAATCCTTGAGGGGTCCAGTTTCCAAAATGAGGTCACTTGTGGGGGGTTTCTGATGTATAGGTACCCAAGTGGCCCTGCTAATGTGACATGGTGCGCGCAATTTACTTCAACTTTTCCAAAATTCAAATGGTGCTCCTTCCATTCCAAGCCCTCCCATTTATCCAAACAAAGGTTTTTGGCCACATGTGGGGTATCCCTGCGCTCACAAGAAATTAGATAACAACCTGTGGGGTACACGTTTTGTTGTTGCCTCTTGAAAAAGTGAAAAATGTGTCGCTAAATCAACATTTTTGTGAAAAAAATGAAAATTTCAATATGGCAACCTAAGCTTATCAAATTCTGTGAAGTATTCGTGGATTCAAAATGCTCAATATACACCTAGATTAAAGCCTTGAGGGGTCTTATTTCCAGAATGGGGTCACTTGTGGGGGACCTCCACTGCTTAGGCACCTCAGGGGCTCTCCTAATGCAACATGGCGTCCGCTATTGATTCCAGCCAATTTTGCAGTCAAACTGCACTCCTTCTCTTCTGAGCCCTGTAGTGTGCCCAAACAGTTGATTTCCACCACATACAAGATATCAACAAACTCAGCAGAAATTGCGCAATAAATTTCATGGTGATTTATTTCCTGTTACCCTTGTGAAAAAAAAAGCTACCTGGTTGAAGTAACAATTTTGTGGTAAAATTTTATTTTTTTATTTTCATGGCTCAACGTTATAAACTTCTGTAAAGCACCTGGAGGTTCAGGGTACTCACCAAACATCAAGATAAATTCCTTGAGGGGCCTAGTTTCCAAAATGGGGTCACTTGTGGTGTTTTTTTGCTGTTTACGTACCTTAGGGGTCCTCCAAATGCGACATGGTGCCTGCAATCTTTTTCAGCCAAATTTCCTTTCCAAAATTCAAATATTGCTCCTTCCGTTCCAAGCCCTCCCATTTCTCCAAACAAAGGTTTCAGACCACAAGTGAGGTATCACCGCGCTCATAAAAAAGTGGGTAACAAATGTTGGGGTCAAATTTTTGGAATTACCTCTTGAAAAAGTGAAAAAATTGATGCTAAAGCAACATTTTTGAGAAAAAAATGAAAATTTTCAATGTGACAACGTAACGTTATCAAAATCTGTGAAGTACTTGTGGATCCAAAATGCTCACTATACCCCTAGATAGAAGCCTTAAGGGGGTCTAGTTTCCAAAATGGTGTCACTTGTGAGGGGTTTCTGCTGTTTAGGTACCTTAGCGGACATGTAAATGCAACATGGTGCCCGCAATCTATTTCAGCCAAATTTGCTTTCCAAAATTCAAATATTGCTCCTTCTGTTCCGAGCCCTCCCATTTGTCCAAACAAAGGTTTCTGACCACATGTGGGGTATTGGCGCGTTCATAAGAAAGTGGGTAACAAGTTTTGGGGTTCATTTTGTTGTGTTATTTCTTCTAAAAGTGAATAAATTTGGGGTAGAGCAACATTTTAGGTAAAATTTTATTTTTTGCTTTTTTCATTCCACTTTGCTTTAGTTCCTGTGAAGCACCTGAAGGGTTAATAAACTTCTTGGATATGGTTTTGAGTACTTTGAGGGGTGCGGTTTTGAGAATGGTGTCACTTTTAGGTATTTTCTGTCACTTAGGCCTCTCAAAGTCACTTCAAATGTGATGTGGTCCCTAAAAAAATGGTTTTGTGAATTTTGTTGAAAAAATGGGAAATTGCAGATGAACTTTGACCCCTTCTAACTTCCTAACCCCAAAACATTTTGTTTCAGAAATTGCGCTAATGTAAAGTAGACATGTGGGAAATGTTATTTATTAACTGTTTTGTGTGACATAACTCTCTGGGTTAAGGGCATAAAAATTAAAAGTTTGAAAATTGCAAAATTTTCAAAATTTTCATCAAATTTCCGATTTTTTCACAAATAAAAGCAAAAAATATCGTTCTAAATTTATAACTATCATGAAGTACAATATGTCACGAAAAAACAATGTCAGAATCACCGGGATCCGTTGAAGCGTTCCAGAGTTATGACCTCATAAAGTGACACTGGTCAGAATTGCAAAAAATGGCCTGGGCATTAAGGACAAAACTGGCTTCGTCCTTAAGGGGTTAAACCTTGTGTTTTATCTGAAATTATTATACAATAAATCAGTATAAATTTTATTAATTCCCTGTTGTGTCTCTCCATATTTTTTTACCTTAATTTAGGTCTACCCTTCACTCCTTTTTCCCACTCATCCAGTTAGTAGTTTTTTAATTATTTAATTAATTAAGAGTTAATTACTGCTAGCTTGCTGGTAACCTCTTGGATCACATGTTGTGGGAGACCTATCACAGTTACTCCCCACCTTTTTGATCATTGTCATGTTGGAAAGTGGACATCTATCAAGGGCATGGAGTGATGAGGGCATTTTCTCTTTCAATATAGAGCAGTACACCTGTGAAATCATGATACCATCCAAGAAATGTAGCTAACTGACACCTTCAGCCCTCATGCAGCCCTACATAATGACCTTGGGACAACCATATTTCACTATATTTCACTATTCATGCATTTTGAACGAATGAAATTAGAAAAATGCATAGTGCCTACAGTAAAACATGGTGGTAGCACGGGAATTATGTGAGGACGCACTGCTGTTGGTGTCTTTGAGCTACATTTCATTGATGGTATTATGAATTCACAGAAGTACTGCTTTATATTGAAAGCGAACATGCTACCATCATTATGTGCTCTTTGTAGATGTGCACTTTTCCAACATGACAATGATCCAAAACACACATCTAAGGACACTATTGCATTTCTAAAGAAGAACAGAGTGAATGTGATTCAGTAGCCAAGTATGCCTCCTTATCTGAACCCAATCTAAACACTTATGGGAAAAAATACATGTTTCCAGATGTCGCCAACTTGTTCACTCCTTGCCTAGAAGATTTGGTGTTGTCCTCAAAAATTATGGAGGCCATAGAAAATACTAGATTTAGTAGGTTTTGATGTGGGCTGTATTCATTTTTGTAGTAACTAATTTGATTAAAACTGAAGATTTTGTAATAAAAGTTATATTATCAATCTTACTTTCATATTATAGGTTAAACAAATGTATGAAAAACTCAGTCTTGTAAAAAAATTGGAATTTTTTCTTCTATTCAGTGATATATTCAATAAAATCTTACTTTTCAAAAGGAGTGTACTCCTTTATATGGAGCACTGTATGTAAATATAAATATATATAAAATTCTCTGAGGATCTGAAAAAAAGGCCTAGGCTATAAGAAGATTGCCAACACCCTGAAAATGAGCTGCAGTACGGAGGCCAAGACCATACAGTGGTTTACCAAGCCAGATTCTACTCAGAGCAGGCCTCGACAGAAGAAGTTGAACGCACGTGCTTAGCGTCATATCCACAGGTTGTCTTTTCAAAATCAATGTATGAGTGCTGCCTGGATTACTGCAGAGGTTAAAGGGGTTGGGGGGCGGTCAGCCTGTCAGTGCTGAGACCATACACCCCACACTGCATCATATTAGTCTGCTTGGCTATCATCCCAGCAGGAAGCTTCCTCTATTGATGATGCACAAAAAAGCCCAAAAACAGTTTTCTGAAGACAAGTAGACTAAGGACATGGATTACTGGAACCATGTCCTGTGGTCTGATGAGACCAAGGTAAACCTATTTCGTTCAAATGGTGTCAGCGTGTGTGGAGGTAGCCAGGTGAGAAGTACCAAGTCAAGTGTATCATGCATACAGTCAAACATGGTGGAAGGAGTTTCATGATTTGGGGCTGCATGAATGCTGCCAGATGTGGGGAGCTACCGTTCACTGAGGGAACCATGAATGTCAACATGTACTGTGACATACTGAGGAAGAGCATGATCCCTGTCCTTAGGAAACTGGTCCGCAGTGCAGTATTCCAACATAACGATCCCAAACACACCTCTAAGACAACCACTGCCTTGCTAAAGAAACTGAGGTTAAAGGTGCTGGACTGGTCAAGCATGTCTCCAGACCTAAACCCAATGATCATCTGTGGAGCATCCTCAAATGGAAGGTGGATGAGTGAAAGGTCTTTAACATCCATCAGATCCTTGATGTTGTCATAGAGTAGTCAAAGAGAATTCCAGTGGCTAGTGATCTCCATGCCCAAGAGAGTTAAGGCAGTGCTTGAACATAATGGTGGCCACACAAAATATTGACACTTTGGGCACAATTTGGCCATTTTCACTTAGAACTGTACTCACTTTTGTTGCCTGCAGTTTAAACATTAATAGCTGTGTGTTTATTTATTTAGAGGGCACCAAATTTATACTGTTATACAAGCTGTACACTGAATGCTTTACATTGTATCAAAGTATCATATCTTCAGTGTTGTCCCATGAAAAGATATAAAATATTTACAAAAATGTGAGAGGCGTACTCACCCTTGTAATGTACTATACATACATTCATAATGTGTGTGTATATATATATATATATATATATATGTATATATATATATATATGTATATATATATGTGCCGCCCCCGTGCCAGCAGCCCAGCTGCTCGGATCCGGATCCGTAGTGGCTTGAGGGGTCTCCGGACCCGGAGGTTGTGCGGACACTCAAATGAAGGAGGTATTTACAGGGGAAGGTATTAGAGTTCGTGACGCCACCCGTGGTATGTGGTAATTCGGAGTACCACCGCTGCAATTGGGAGTACCCGGGGATTATGTAATGGGGCAGCTAGGTGTTGTGACCCTCCACGGGTAGGGGGGATGCCCCGGGGCTTAGTGATGGTAGGGGAGTGCCGTTGGATACAAAAGTGGTTACTTGCGTGCTCACTCAGTCCATTAAGCTGACACCGACAACTGGATAAACCAAAGTTCTGGATACCACTGCCGCTGAGGGGAGGTTAGTTCGGGTCCTGTACCCAATGGTGCTGCCTGGTGATCCGTGACCTGCCTCCTGGCACTAAGTTTACTTCTGTGGTGGTCCCAGTAGTATGAAATCTGCCGGATCCCGCTCCCCACTATGGCTAAGCTTGCTCTCAGGGTTCACGCTTGGGATTTTCTGGACCGTTTTGAGTGGAAAGTCCTATTCCCATTGTTCGCTTGTACCCCGATTTTGGAGCCGGTGGAGAGCGGATCTTGAAGGCCCCGTTCTGTTCGGGTAAATTGTTAGGTTGCCTGAAGCTACTCCCTGACCTAGGGTCCACGTATCCCGTCGTGCCCTAGTTCCAGCCCGGTGATGGTGCAAGGCTGCCAGCTGTCCTCCTCGACAGATCCGTGTCTCTTGCCACGATCCCCTGCGACCGGGAGTCCAGCTCTTCTAGGCCCAGACCACCATCTGCCACCTAGATAGCTTCCTAGGAGCTCTGCTCCTGACCTCCTCTCACTTTCACTTCCAACACACAACTCCTCACTGACACTCCTGACCTCCCTTCTCCAACTCCCCAGGTGGGCGACTCTATTCCACTCAAGCCATCGACTGGTGTGTTTGGTGGGTGTCGTGCAGAGTGTACCTAGTATTTGATTAGCTGATGTAGGCAACACCATATGGTTGGGGACCCATAACCGAGAGGGTGGTGGATACTGCACTGGAGGGCAGATTGTGCAATACCCTGTGACAACCTGATATTCCAGGGACGTTACACACACACACACATATATATATACACGTATATATAAATGTAAATGTAGAAAAAAGTATACAAATATCTCAGGACTCTGAGGCTTTATCCTGATTTGTACCTAAGGCAGTTAAGGTTAGGTTTCAATCCTATTCCAAGGCATGTTGATACTTTCTAGTTGTTGTCTTGGCCTAAATACTTGTAATCTTGCTAAACCTATCCACCCCATATGCATTAATAATCTGAATTAAAGGAGTTTTCCACCCCAGAGCAAGCTTTTGGCAAGCAGTGCAGCTTGCCAAAAACTAACAGTGTGTAATATAGCAAAAAAGAAAAGCAAATGAGAAACTTGACCACAAGTAGAACCATGTAGCAGAGCTAGTCCTAACACTGTGTACATTACACACTTAGCATTCAGAAAGCTGTTCTGCTTATTAAAAGTTTGCCCCGCAGTGAAGGGACCCCTTTAAGTGTAAGAACAAAAAAAAAAGATTGTTTTTTTAATGAAAAAAGTTGTAATTACTAGCAAACATATCTAATGTTATAACCTAAATAGATCTCAGATCTTAGACATAGAGAAAGTAAAATAGTTACAGGGAACCAATCACCAGGATTTTCCTATATAACCTAAAGCCAGTGCTATACTGGCACTATCAGGCTGATTCTCTACGAACCTTTAGTGGTTAGCTCAGATGTTTAAGCTTTGAAATCCAAGTAAGTAAAGTTTATAAAATTAGCTGCTTGTCTGGTGACAGCAGCTGAGGATCAGATAATAGCGGGAGGGGGGAATTCATAGTTATCCCCTCCCCCTGTTAGAATTAGCATAAGTATTAGCCAACAGAAAAATGCTTCTTGGTATCAGCTTTGTTTGCTGCGGCCCCGCCCCTTCTGGTCACATGGGTATGACCACTGGTCCTGCTAGTGAAAAATTAAATCGATTGTATAATACTTATGCTAATTCTAACAGGGGGAGAGGATAACTCTGAATAGCCCTCAGATATTATCTGATCCTCAGCTGCTGTCACTCAAGAAGCTGCCGATTTTATAAACTTTACTATACTTCCAAGCTGACCACTAAAGGTATGTAGAGAATCATCCTGATAGTGCCAGTACAGCACTGGCTTAAGGTTATATAGGAAAATCCTAGTGATTGGTTCCCTTTAAAGGGGTTGTCCAGGATTAACATATTGATGACATTTCTATAGTGCTAGTTTTGTTTTTATCAAAACAAGGAATGCTCTTGGTATGTTTTTTCTTTCACATTTTTCTCCATAAGATCCTCAATAAAATTTCAAAACTTTGTGTGCAAAACAAGCCAAAGTAAAACAAATGCAGCAGAATAAATTGTAAAACAAAAAAAACAACAGAAAAATGGTTCAACTAAAGAAGTTTTACGGTATTTTTTATTTCGAATTGTTATTTTGTGCATAGGTAATATCTGCTAATTACTAAGACTCTAGTAATCTGACCTGCACAAAATCAAGTGTAAATGGTCAAAAAGAGTCTAGCATAAACTGCTACCGGTGGCTGTTCATAGTTCCATTGGCAATATGGAGCTCAGGTGATAAGGGACTCCATCTAATACTAAGTATGGACAATATTTGGTGATATCACGAAAAAGTGACATACCAAATGGCCAACAGAAAGCAAACAGGCAAACTTGTAGGCAGAGAACTGTTTTATAAGAGGAAGATTATGTAGTCAAGGAGCGAGAATAACAAAATCAGTATCAATAATAACTTAAAGGCCAGTAACAGTCAGAATTTAAACCTGACTTCTTGTACAGGAACACAAATACTTTGGAATGCCTTATTCTCTACTTTTTAATGTGTCTTAGGCCCCCTTTACACGTCAGTGATTACGGCATTTTTATATATACCGGAATCATGGACATACGCAGACCCATTAAAATCAATGGGTCTGTGCACACATCAGTGATTTCACAAGGATCGTGTGTCCGTATGGAGAACATGTGTGTCTAGGTGTAGAACACGTGTGTCCATGTGTTCCACACGGAGACAAGTCTGTTTTTCTCCGGCAGCACTGATGTCACATAAACCACATACTCATGTGATCCGTGTGACACATACCGGAGAAAGCACATGTCTGTGAAATAAAATAATTTCTATACTCACCTGTCTCCAGCGCTGCTGTCTTCGGCGCTGTTGTCACTTGCTTCCAGGCCCGCTCATTATGCTCATGAATATTCACTGCGCGCGGACCTGGAAGTTGCAGCCTGTGAGACATCACCATCGGGGAGTACAGCGGCGTGGACAGGTGAGTATAAGTACCTGACCTCCATGTACTATCACAGATAGCAAAAGAGAACACATGTCACACATGCCAAAATCACGGCACATGGGGGGACATATGCACCTTCAACACATCAGTGAAAAACGTGTGTTTTTTACTGACGTGTGAAGGGGGCCTTATGTGTGGAATAAAGTGAAGTAATGCAATTGAACTGAAAACTGGACGGTGGTTAGAAACAATTTAGCAACTTTTAAGGTTTAATTTTGAACATCTCTTTATGTATAGAGCCATTACCATACACTAAAAATGAAAAATTTGTCTAAAGCATTTCTACAATTACAATTACTTATACAGTGATATGAAAAAGTTTGGGCACCCCTGTTAATGTTAACCTTTTTTCTTTATAACAATTTGGGTTTTTGCAACAGCTATTTCAGTTTCATATATCTAATAACTGATGGACTCAGTAATATTTCTGGATTGAAATGAGGTTTATTGTACTAACAGAAAATGTGCAATCTGCATTTAAACAAAATTTGACCGGTGCAAAAGTATGGGCACCTCAACATAAAAGTGACATTAATATTTTGTAGATCCTCCTTTTGCAAAAAATAACAGCCTCTAGTCGCTTCCTGTAGCTTTTAATGAGTTCCTGGATCCTGGATGAAGGTATATTTGACCTTTCCTGCTTACAAAACAATTCCAGTTCAGTTAAGTTTGATGGTCGCCGAGCATGGACAGCCCGCTTCAAATCTTCCCACGGATTTTCAATGATATTCAGGTCTGGGGACTGGGATGGCCATTCCAGAACATTGTAATTGTTCCTCTGCATGAATGCCTGAGTAGATTTGGAGTGGTGTTTTGGATCATTGTCTTGCTGAAATATCCATCCCCTGTGTAACTTGAACTACGTCACTGATTCTTGCACATTATTGTCAAGAATCTGCTGATACTGAGTTGAATCCATGCGACCCTCAACTTTAACAAAATTCCCGGTGCCGGCATTGGCCACACAGCCCCAAAGCATGATGGTGTGACGCCCTGGGCAAGCCAGGGGTCACAGGTCATCACACCACCACACCCTACATCCCAGTTAGGAACACCAAAGCTACTAAAATCCCTGTTGCCTTCCTCCAGGGGCTGATGTTCACACCAGGGGGTGGGCCAGGCGGTTGGCTCCACCCACCGAGGAGTTCACAGCTCTGAAGGCGGGAAGAACCAAGTAGTTAAGAAAAGTTAGTGAAAGTAGAAGGAAGTGGTAGAGGAGCTAAGTGAAAGTGAAGTGGTAGTAGAGCAAAGAAGAAAGGAGTAAAAGTGAGCATAGAAAGACCTGAAGTTGGTCCGGCTAAGTGCAGGACAGTGTCAGCAAGGTCAGCAACAGCGGTGATCGTCTGGAGGGGGACTGCTCGGAGGTTGCTGGAAGGACCGCGGATGGGTAGTGGCCCGGCGGTCTGGAGCAGTATACGAAGGACAGTCAGCACCAGGGCAGGGGCCTCTCGGACCCCGGCAAGGCTAGGAGTCGCCATAATTTGCCAAATCCGTCAGTGAAGGGGACGTCGATCCCCCAACAACCAAGTCCCGACTGAAGGCAAAAGTCCAACCATTAAGGAGGAACACCGCCACCGCCAGGGCACCAGTTCCTCGGGGCCAGCGTCTGCGGGCAAAGCAGGGCTCCTCCGGCCCATATCCAAGCCAGGGAGCGGGTTACCGGTGGGAACCCATCGCTACCAACACAGAAACACTAGGTGCAGGTCAGAGGGACATCACCGTTACCTACTGGGAGAGCAAGTGCAGCCGTCCGTGGGAACCGTCTTTCCAGCCGTGTGGTTTACCGTAAAACTGTGTCAACGTCTCAGGCTGAGTGAGTACCACAGTGCTGCAAGGCACCGCGCTGCCCCCCGCGTCCCTGCGCCCACCAGGCCCTGCACCTTCCACACCATCCCTGGGCCCCGGGATCACCAACCCCTACCCACGGAGGGGCAACACAACAACCGGTTGCTCTGCATCACCACTCCCGGGATCCCCATATTGAGCAGCGGTGGTGCTACAAATCACCACAACCGTGGGTGGCGTCACGGACAATAGACTATATCCCAAAACCCAATCCCCTTTCACTCACAGGCGAGGAGCGCCGCTCGAAAACCCCCGGGATCCGGCCCACCGCTCGAGCCACCACTGAGCAGCAGCAGCCGGACCCGAGCAGAGGGGTGAGCGAGGTGCCGGCACCCTCCTCCCCGCCCGTGACAACTTGGCGTCACGAACAGGATCTTACCGCTCTGCCGTTGGGTAGAGGTGCGCCTTGTGACCGCCGGAGGTATCCGGCTGAAAATTTCCAGAAGTCGCCATCTTTGGCGCGAAAAGTTCCCGCTCGAGCGTCTTCTCGAGTAGCAGAGGCACGAAGGCCAGAACCCCGCCCCAATAAAGGAGGGGCCGGAAAGAAGCTAAGGGGGACGGAAACAAGATGTCTGCGCCCGAGGGAGCCGCTGGAGGAGCGGTGGTCGCAGCCGCAGCGGCACCCGCGGATGGGAATGGGCCTGCCCAGGTCCCGGCCGCACTGGCGGGAGGTGCCGCGGCCCCCGCGCTCGCTCAGGTCATGCCGTTCTCCTTGCCCTATGCGCCCGGAGCTGCCTGGCTACCGCAGTATGACGGGAAACCGGATGCCTTACAGGCCTTTCGGAAAAAGCTTAACCCGTTGCTAGAACTGTACCCCCTGACTGATAAGCAACGTGCAGCGATAGTGCTAGGCCAGTTAACCGGTGCGGCTGAGCAGGAGGCGGAGACCTGGGCCGAGGGGGACCGGCTCTCTGTAGCCACCATCTTTGAGAAGCTACAGACTGCCTTCGAGACCCGGACTGAAGCTGAGCTGAGGATGCAGTTTTACCAGTGCCGGCAACGGGCTGTGGATAGCATTCGGGACTATGCTTTACGTCTGCAAACCGCCCTCCGCACGCTGAAGCGGGTGAACCCTATTAATGAGGCGGATAGCAACAAGATGCTAGTAGAGCAATTTGCGCAGGGGATGAGGTCCCCTGAAGAGCGTAAACAACTCCGGCTGTGGGCCCTGGAACACCCTGATGTGGACTTTGCTGTGTTAAAGGAACGGGCCATTAAAGCACTAGAGCCCCCAGCCTCAGAAGCCCTGGAGCCAGCCCCGTGGCCCATCGAGACAGCTCCCGTGGTGGTGGCCCCTGCCCTACCAACCTCTCCAACACCTGCAGCCCCAAGCAGCACTGTGGAGGAACTGGCAGCCCAGGTCCGTCGCATGGATGGAGACCTCGCCAAGATTCTTGCTGCACTCCAACCGTTGACCAGATCTCAGCCTTCAGCACCGATACAGCTTGCCGATAGCCCTGAAGATGTCCCCTGGATGCAGCGGAGAAGTAATAGCAACCCACGGGGCAGGCCTCCCATCTGCTACAAGTGCCGTAAGCCTGGGCATTACATCCGAGAGTGCCCGTTAAACGAGCAACCCCTGGGGCCCCGGGCCAACCCTCAGGAGTAGAACCCCGTGGCCCCCCGGACTGGCGGGACCGGTATATCGGGGCCCGACCCATCATTCCCGTGGTTGTGGACGGCATACCGGTGATGGCTCTCTTGGACATTGGATCCCAGGTAACTACCATACCCTATACGTTGTACCAGCGGTATTGGGGGATAGACGAGCTGGCACCCCCAGATACTAGTATAACGCTAATTGCTGCCAATGGACTCCCATTGACCCAAGTGGGGTATAAACAGGTGGCTATGACGGTAGGGCAAGCTGAACTGCAACACCAGGGTATGATTGTGATCATGAATGAACCCAGTGATCATAACCCGAAGATAGTGCTAGGAACCAATGTGATGGAGCACTGTATGGGTGATGTGTTGGCCCTACTGCAGCAGCTGGCCGCCACGGCGGCGGGGAGCCGACAGAGGGCTGTGCAGCGAGAGATCCGAGCCTTGATGTACCGTCAGCATGTAAACTCAACAGGAGGAGAGATTGGTGGAGTGAGAGTGATGGATGTGGCTCCGTTACTTGTGCCCCCTAGGAGTGAGATGATGATCTGGTGTAGAGCAGCGGTAGGGCCTCAGGGGCGTGACTACCCTGCCATGATGGAGCCCATACTCTCTGAGCACTGGCCCACAGTAATGGCCGCCCAAGGGGTGGTAGACGTGAAGAAAGGGAGAGTGCCCGTGAGGGTGTTGAACTGTGGGGAGGAAGAAGTCAGGCTTCCCCGGTATGCCACCATTGCCAAGCTACTCACCCTAGATCCCCACACCATCCATGAAGCCAGTCCCTCCGTCTCCCCACCTACTACCAGCACTTCCCCGCTGCAAGGGGAAGTAAAGGAGTGGCACCAACAGCTACACGTAGGCACTGATGATACCCCTACACATCAAAAAGCAGGGATATACAGGGTGGTACGGGAGTACGAACAGGTTTTCAGCAAACACCCACTAGACTTTGGGCAGATCAAGGGGGTCCAACACCATATCCCCACCGGGGAGCACCCCCCTATCAAAGAGAGGTACAGGCCTATTCCCCCTGCACATTATTAGTGTGCCAAGGATATGTTGAGAAATATGAAGGAGGCAGGGGTTATTCGGGACAGCTGTAGTCCCTGGGCCGCTCCGTTGGTACTGGTCAAGAAGAAGGATGGTACCATGCGGATGTGTGTGGACTACCGGAAGATTAATCAGATAACCCATAAAGATGCCTACCCACTGCCCCGGATTGAAGAGTCTTTGGCCGCGCTGAGAACTGCAAATTACTTCTCTACCCTTGACCTCACCAGTGGGTACTGGCAAGTGGCCGTGGCCCCGAAAGATCGGGAGAAAACCGCCTTCACCACCCCGATGGGGCTCTGTGAATTTAATAGTATGCCGTTCGGGCTGTGCAATGCCCCAGGAACCTTCCAACGGCTGATGGAGTGCTGTCTGGGACACCTAAACTTCGAGACCGTCCTATTGTACTTGGATGATGTGATTGTTTACTCCCAGACGTATGAAGCCCATCTGGAGCACCTGGCCGAAGTGTTTGCGTCCCTCGCCAAATATGGGATGAAGTTGAAGCCCTCTAAGTGCCACCTGCTGAAACCCAGAGTGCAGTACCTGGGGCACGTGGTGAGTGCAGAAGGTGTTGCCCCTGACCCTGAGAAGATCACTGCCATCCAGGGCTGGCCAAGACCAACCACCGTGAGGGAAGTAAGGCAGTTTCTGGGTCTGGTGGGGTACTATCGGCGCATTATCAAAGGGTACACGAAGATGGCTGCCCCCATGCAAGATCTCCTCGTGGGACAGACCAAAGGTGGTAGACCCATCGGAGTCCCACTGGTGTGGGAAGAAAAGCATGAGGAATCCTTCTGCCAGCTGAAAGCGGCCTTGACCGGAGAAGAGGTCCTGGCGTATCCCGACTATGGCTGCCCGTTCATCCTCTACACGGACGCCAGCAATGTGGGGCTAGGAGCAGTCCTGTCCCAGGTCCAGGATGGGAAAGAGAAAGTGATTGCTTATGCTAGCCGGAAGCTTCGGCCAACTGAAAGGAATCCGGAGAACTACAGCTCCTTCAAGCTTGAGCTTCTGGCATTGGTATGGGCTATCACAGAAAGATTCCGTCACTACTTGGCCGCAGCAAAATTCACCGCTTTCACGGACAACAATCTGTTGACTCACCTGGATACAGCCAAGTTGGGCGCGTTGGAGCAGCGGTGGGTGGACCGGCTAGCCAACTATGACTTCACCATCAAGTACCGTGCTGGTCGTGTCAACATTAATGCTGATGCACTCTCCTGAATGCCCCATTTGTCAGAAGAAGGGTGCGAGGATGATGACCTCGAGGAGATCGAGTTGCCTGCATTTCACCAGCCCTTCACCGAGAGGATACAGGAACACCAACAACGGGTGGATTTGGACCCACGGCCCAGTGAAGAGTGGCAGGAAGCTCAAAACCAGGCGCCGGCTGTCCACCTAGTCAAGACCCTGGTGGAACAAGGTGCTGTTGGGATAGACCCTGCCGCCCCGTCTGAAGCCCAGCGCTTGTGGAAAGAACGGAAGCGGCTGTATCTACATCAAGGGAAGCTGTACCGTGAGCTGATCAACCCGAAGACTCATGAGAAAATCTGCCAGTTGGTTATTCCCCAAGCTGACGTGTCTACTGTTTTACGGGCATACCATGATGGTGCCGGGCACTTCGGGTGGAAAAAGCTGGAGATGCTATTGAGAGAGCGGTTCTACTGGAGTGGGATGCGGGAGTCGGTAGAAGCCTGGTGCCGGGAGTGTGGCCCTTGTACGCTGAGGAGGAAGGACGAGACCAGCCAGAGGGCACCCCTGCACCCAATCATCACACATCAGCCGCTGGAGCTGGTCGCCCTAGACCATGTCAAGCTCACCCCCAGCCGAAGTGGGTACGCCTACGCGTTGACCATCGTAGACCACTATTCAAGATTCATGGTGGTTGTCCCCGTCAAGGACCTAACTGGTCGAACTGCTGCTCAAGCGTTCCAGGCTTATTTCTGCCGCCCACATGGATATCCGGAAAAAGTGCTTACTGACCAAGGCCCGGCTTTTGAAGCGGAGGTGTTCCACGAGTTTTGCCAGTTGTACGGCTGTAAGAAGATCCGGACCACCCCTTACCATGCCCAGACCAACGGCATGTGTGAGAAGATGAACCACTTGGTCCTGGGACTCCTCAAGACGTTACCACTAGAAGAGCGGAACCTGTGGCCGGAGAAGCTACCCGACTTGGTCGATATGTACAACAATATCCCGTCCAGCTCGACAAAGTGCACCCCAGCATACCTAATGAGAGCTCGAGACCTGGAGATAGGGTTGGAGTCCCCGGAAGCACTCCCTTCGACAGCTGAATGGGAAACTCGGCGGCGAGCACAATACCGGCAGATTCAGGAGTATGTGGAGAAAAACCTAAGTCGAAGTCGAGAACAGCAAGAGCAGCGATTCAACCAGAAAGCGTCTGCGGGCCCTTTCCAGCCAGGAGATGTGGTGTTAAAGCGGAAGAGGAAGACCCACAAGCTGGATGATCAATGGGAACCAATCCCATACGTCATACAACCCACAGGGTGGGAAGATGGGAAGGCCTACCAGATCAGTCGTGACCAAGGGGGCACTTTGGCCACGGTTTCCCGGGACCATCTGAAAAGGTGCCCACCAGCATTGAGGGCAGCGGCTGACGTACCAGTTCCTCCACCAGCAGAGAAGGCAAAAGAGGTGATCCACACTGTGATGGGTGACTTCCCAGCAGACTGGCCTACACAGAACGGCGCGGTGATTCTTCCAGTGATACTGTTCCCACAACTTGTGGATGAAAAAGTGGTGGAAGCGGTCGACCGTGAGCCAGAACCAGTGCCAGTGCCCAGGGATGAACCTGTACCCAGCTCCCCTATGCCTCCGCCTGCCCAACACGATAGAAGGGAGGAGGAACCGGTTGTTCCCTCTGCCCCACTGCATAGCCCCACTGACACCGGACCCCGAAGGTCCACCCGTTCCAACCTAGGTAGACCCCCACTTAGGTACAGGGAGACTGTCCTTTAAAGAGGGGGGGTCAGGAAGTCTGTGTGAGTTCATGTGTAAAAGTTGAAGAGTTTAAAATGAAAATGATAAGCAAAATAATAACCGAAGTTTAACCTGATTAACAGTGATTGAACCGGCCGGAGCTGGCACCGTTGTCCCCGTGGGGACCGTTTAAAAAGTTGTTTTGCATGGGAACTATCTATGGACAAGCCCGTGAACTTGCAGGGCAACCACAAACGTTAAGTGGCTTGTAAATATGTTGTTTTACCGTACCGTTTTCCGCAGTTGCCGCCTCCGGAGAGGCAGGTTGGAGGGAAGGCCCTCAGCAGAGCAGGCTGGGGCCCAGCCACCACAGGAACCGGTGGCTACCCTCTGGAGGGGAAGGACAGATCCCGCTCGGGTAACTGGTGCTGGACTTGGGTCAAGGGGTGCTGCCTGGGCTTTAGGGGCAGCATCAGGGCCAGGTTACTTGGGTGGGAGAGAGCAGAAACCGTACCCGTAAAACCGTTTAGTACCGTTTAAGAAATGTGCCTCCTGTTGTGGGATGATGTTATGATTTATATGTTTACTTTTTATACTTCTACAGAAAATAAAACCGGTGTTGGACGGGCAGCCCGCGGACGGTCTGCATTTTGCTAAGGGGGAATGTGACGCCCTGGGCAAGCCAGGGGTCACAGGTCATCACACCCCCACACCCTACATCCCAGTTAGGAACACCAAAGCTACTAAAATCCTTGTTGCCTTCCTCCAGGGGCTGATGTTCACACCAGGGGGTGGGCCAGGCGGTTGGCTCCGCGCACCGAGGAGTTCACAGCTCTGGAGGCGGGAAGAACCAAGCAGTTATGAAAAGTTAGTGAAAGTAGAAGGAAGTGGTAGAGGAGCTAAGTGAAAGTGAAGTGGTACTAGAGCAAAGAAGAAAGGAGTAAAAGTGAGCGTAGAAAAACCTGAAGTTGGTCCGGCTAAGGTCAGCAACAGCGGTGATCGTCTGGAGGGGGACTGCTCGGAGGTTGCTGGAAGGACCGCGGACGGGTAGTGGCCCGGCGGTCTGGAGCAGTATACGAAGGACAGTCAGCACCAGGGCAGGGGCCTCTCGGACCCCGGCAAGGCTAGGAGTCGCCATAATTTGCCAAATCCGTCAGTGAAGGGGACGTCGATCCCCCAACAACCAAGTCCCGACTGAAGGCAAAAGTCCAACCATTAAGGAGGAACACCGCCACCGCCAGGGCACCAGTTCCTCGGGGCCAGCGTCTGCGGGCAAAGCAGGGCTCCTCCGGCCCATATCCAAGCCGGGGAGCGGGTTACCGGTGGGAACCCATCGCTACCAACACAGAAACACTAGGTGCAGGTCAGAGGGACATCACCGTTACCTACTGGGAGAGCAAGTGCAGCCGTCCGTGGGAACCGTCTTTCCAGCCGTGTGGTTTACCGTAAAACTGTGTCAACGTCTCAGGCTGAGTGAGTACCACAGTGCCGCAAGGCACCGCGCTCCCCCCGCGTCCCTGCGCCCACCAGGCCCTGCACCTTCCACACCATCCCTGGGCCCCGGGATCACCAACCCCTACCCACGGAGGGGCAACACAACATCCGGCTGCTCCGCATCACCACTCCCGGGATCCCCATATTGAGCAGCGGTGGTGCTACAAATCACCACAACCGTGGGTGGCGTCATGGACAATAGACTATATCCCAAAACCCAATCCCCTTTCACTCACGGGCGAGGAGCGCCGCTCGAAAACCCCCGGGATCCGGCCCACCGCTCGAGCCACCACTGAGCAGCAGCAGCCGGACCCGAGCAGAGGGGTGAGCGAGGTGCCGGCACCCTCCTCCCCGCCCGCGACATTGGCACCTCCACCAAATTTTACTGTGGGTAGCAAGTGCTTTTCTTGGAATGACATGGTTTTTTTTTGCCTCATGCATAACGCCTTTTTGTATGACCAAACAACTCAATCTTTGATTCATCAGTCCACAGGACCTTCTTCCAAAATGTAACTGGCTTGTCCAAATGTGCTTTTGCATACCTCAGGTGACTGTTTGTGGCGTGCTTGCAGAAACGGCTTCTTTCGCATCACTCTCCCATACAGCTTCTCCTTGTGCAACGTGCGCTGTATTGTTGACGATGTACATTGACACCATCTGCAGCAAGATGATGCTGCAGGTCTTTGGAGGTGGTCTGTGGATTGTCCTTGACTGTTCTCACCATTCTTCTTCTCTGCCTTTCTGATATTTTTCTTGGCCTGCCACTTCTGGGCTTAACAAAAACTGTACCCGTGTTCTTCCATATCCTTACTATGTTCCTCACAGTGGAAACTGACAGTTTAAATCTCTGAGACAACTTTTTGTATCCTTCCCCTGAACAACTATGTTGAATAATCTTTGTTTTCAGATCATTTGAGAGTTGTTTTGAGGAGCCCATGATGCCACTCTTCATAGGAGATTCAAATAGGAGAACAACTTGCAAGTGGCCACCTTAAATACCTTTTCTCATGATTGGATACACCTGCCTATGAAGGTCAAAGCTCAATGAGGTTACAAAACCAATTTAGTGCTTTAGTAAGTCAGTAAAAAGTAGTTAGGAGTGTTCAAATCAAGAAAGTGATAAGGGTGCCCATACTATTGCACCGGTCAACTTTTGTTTAAATGCGGATTGCACATTTTCTGTTAGTACAATAAACCTCATTTCAATCCAGAAACATTACTCAGTCCATCAGTTATTAGATATATGAAACTGAAATAGCTGTTGCAAAAACCCAAATTGTTATAAAGAAAAAAGGTTAACATTAATAGGGGTGCCCAAACTTTTTCATATGACTGTATAGTATGCTGGGCTGTTTGCTATGTACTACCCTGAAAAGGTAGCAAGACAACATTAATTATAACAGAACATACAAGTTTGCCTGCCTGGTCATTTAAATTAATGAAACACTCTTAAGGGCCATTTACACGCTGCGACATCGCTAACGATAAATCGTCGTTAGTGACGCACATCCGGAGACGTTAGCGACATCGCAGCATGTGACACCAAGGAGCGACAATCAAAGAGGTATGTTCCAACCGCTCATCTCCGCGCCTCCTCTGCTATTGGATGGCTGCCGTGTGACGTGCGACATTGCAGGGAAGGTAAGTTCGTGTGAAGGGTGTTAGCGATTTTGTGCGACACAGGCAGCGATTTGCCCGTGACGCACAACTGACGGGGGCAGGTACGCTCGCTAGCGATATCGGTACCGATATCGCAACGTGTAAAGTACCCTTTAGTGTAACAAGAAGCCATGAATACTGACGGCACCAAAACATAGAATGTGGTCTCACTCCTCCAAAAGCACAATGAAAGCCAAGTAAGTTCATGATATGAAAATCTTAATTGTTACAATTTACAAATTACAATTAATTTTAATTGTTAGGCTCGTGTTCCTGAGTCTTCTGTTCTTTATTTAAGTCCCCAGTGATCTGTAGTGAACAGGTATAGGTAATCCAGCCTTTAATGAGCTAGCCATATACAGTATCTATATATATATAATTGCCTTATTCTGTCTGTCTGTCTGTCTGTCTGTCTTGCTCCAAAATTGTGTCCTTACAGTGACAACTTTCGGATTGGCCGCCGGGCTCGGCCTGGCCCCGCCCACCCCCACGGATTGACCGCTCGCTTCGGCCTGGCCCCGCCCCCCGCATGGATTGGTTGCTCGCCCCGACACTCGGCACGCATCGACCGCTCGGCCACGCCCCTTCCCCCCGAATTCAAACGAAGCCCCGACTCCCCCAGCTCAGACATAACCTTGCGATACTGGGACGTGACGGAGCCGGTGTACGCTGGTAACCATGATAAACATCAGGTAACCAGCGTACACCGGTGCGGTCAATAATGAAGTGTCATGCAGCGGTAAAAGAGTTAAAGACACTGCAAGACACTTCATTATAGGCAGCGGGCACCCCCAGAAGAGAGAAGACAGAAGAAAGAAGACTCCGCAGTCATACTCACCAGACGCCGCCCGGGAGCAGGTGAGCACGACAAGGTCCTGCAGCGGCGGAACACACACACACACACACACACACACACATAAGAACAGACACACACACATCAGATCACACTCACTCACTCTCACACACACCTCACACACACATCAGATCGCATCCACACACTCACAACATCCGGCGATATCGCTTACTTCTCGGCGGCGATACTGTGCCCTGTGCAGTGACCTTCCAGGACCTGCCGGAGGATCACATGGCCGGAAGCATGTGGTATCTCCGGATGTTGGGAGTGTGTGAGCGCGTATGTGCGATATCGTCAGTGTGTGTGTGCGTGAATGCGATCGGGTGTGTGCGTGTATGCGATCGGGTGTGTGCGTGTATGCGATCGGGCGTGTGCGTGTATGCGATCGGGTGTGTGCGTGTATACTGTCTGATGTGTGACTGTGGAGCACAATGGGGAGTGCGCAGCATGGGGGATGGAGCACGATGGGGAGTGCGCAGCATGGGGGATGGAGCACGACGGGGGGTGCGCAGCATGGGGGATGAAGCACGATGGGGAGTGCACAGCATGGGGGATGGAGCACGATGGGGAGTGCGCAGCATGGGGGATGGAGCACGATGGGGGGTGCGCAGCATGGGGGATGGAGCACGATGGGGGTGCGCAGCATGAAGGATGGAGCACGATAGGGGGTGCGCAGCATGGGGGATGGAGCACGATGGGGAGTGCGCAGCATGGGGGATGGAGCACGATGAGGAGTGTGCAGCATGGGGGATGGACACGATGAGGAGTGCGCAGCATGGGGGATGGAGCACGATGGGGGGTGCGCAGCATGGGGGATGGAGCACGATGGGGAGTGCGCAGCATGGGGGATGGAGCACGATGGGGGGTGCGCAGCGTGGGGGATGGAGCACGATGGGGGGTGCGCAGCATGGGGGATGGAGCACGATGGGTGGTGTGCAGCGTGGGGGATGGAGCACGATGGGGGGTGCGCAGCATGGGGGATGGAGTACGATGGGGGGTGCACAGCATGGAGGATGGAGCACGATGGGGGGTGCGCAGCATGGGGGATGGAGCACAATGGGGGGTGCACACCTCCCCCCAAAACACACACGCACCGCACAACACACCACACACACACACACTGGGAACCACAAACACCGCCCTACACAGACACCCACACACACAGACAATGCCGCACACACACAACACCCAACACACAAACACCGCGGCACACACAAATATACGCACATACCGCACAACACACACATTGCACAAAACATACCTCCCCCCAAAACACACACACGCACCCCACACCCACAGAGACAACACTGCAGACACACAGCGCTCCACAAACAACACAACACACACAACACAACACACATACAACACCGCTCACACCCCCCGCCACACCCAGACAACACCCAGAACATGTACAGCACCCTACACAAACACTTGGCAACTACACACAACATTTATATATATAATTTTTCAATAAAAAAGAGATTAAACATATATATATATATATATATATAACAAAAATCATACATTAACTACACAATACGTAAATTCTAGAATACCCGATGCGTAGAATCGGGCCACCTTCTAGTGTTACATAAATGCTAGTGGGGGTCTAACAGATCACTGTGACGAGGGACTTTTATTCCTTCATTTCTCAAAACCAGTAATGACATTATGAGGAGTTTTCCCACAAACAAAGTTCATTTTAATCAATAGATTTTAGAATAATAATAATTTCGACAATTGGATGTGTTTTAAAAATAATTTCCCTGGGCTCAGATAATCTTATATACAGTATATAAATTATCTCAGCACAGTAACAAAAACATATTCAATTGTGGGAATTAATATTGTTTTAAAATCTATTAATTAAATTCAACTTTAGAATTAAATTTGTTGGAAAACCCTTTTAACTTACAAGTGGTTGCTGTCCTCTGTACTTGCTTCATTGACTGTTAGGCCGGGGCCACACGGGGATTACTGCGATCCCCTCGCATGACACTCGGCTCACACTGGCAGCACAGCAGAGCCGAGTGTCATGTGAGTGTCCCTGCGACTGAGGTCCGATCGTGCGAGTGGACCTCAGCTGCGGGGAGTGGGCCGGCCTTGAGGAGGGGCGGGCCGGTGTAGATGATGAGCGGGCCGGAAAGGAGGAGGGGACGGAGGGATTTATCTCCCTCTCTTCCTCCATAGCCGGCTATTGCCATTCTCGCCCTGCACTCGCAGCACACCTGTTACGGTTGCTGCGAGCACTGGAGACTAAGTCCAGATTTCTTACTACTGCACATGTGCGAGCGCTGGAGACTAAGTCCAGATTTCTTGCTACTGCACATGTGCGAGCGCTGGAGACTAAGTCCAGATTTCTTGCTACTGCACATGTGCGAGCGCCGGAGACTAAGTCCTATCTTGGAGCCATTGCACATGTGCGGGTGACATCATCGCTGACACGAGGTCACATGTCTCTGACACCTTCTATGCCGATTGGTCGCTGGTCATGTGCTTGTGATGCCTTGCTCGGTGATAGGCCAGCATGACGTCACTCCTGTCGTTCTGGCAGCGGATTGGCTCTGGTGTCCTCCATCTTGGATGAGGCACAGAGTCTATATAAGACCCTGACACACGCCGCATGGCGCTCAGTCCTCTTGGTTCATGCATAAGAGTACACGCTCTGTGCGCGTTCCTCTAGGCATTCCTCTGTCTATGCTAGGTGAGCGCTACCGGCAGGGTAGCGTTCTTATACCTTACAGCTTCGGCTGCTGTCCGTATCCTTACCTCTTAGGGGAGCGGACATAGGCAAGTGCCTGAGGCACATGGTCTGGCTGGGCCTTGTGGTTCGACTCGTAGGTGGACGTTGCCGCTAGGGTAACGTTCCTTATACTGCGTCTGGCAGTTGTTCGTATCCTCGCACACTAGGGGAGCGAACAGAGGTAGGAGCTTTGTGCGGCTTACGCTGCTGTTCGTCTCTTTTGCACCACTAGAAGAGCGGACCTAGGCAGGTGCCATATCTAGTGGTTCGTGTCCTCGCACACTAGTGGAGCGAACGCAGGTAGGAGCTTTGTGCGGCTTACGCTGCTGTTCGTCTCTTTTGCACCACTAGAAGAGCGGACCTAGGTAGGTGCCATTTCGCACACATTGCCTTTGTCTCTGTGATTATTAACAGAGATCATTCCACACACCCTCCAAGTAAGGGAGGAATTGCTTTACTTACTTATTATATCCTTCTGTGAGTTAACAGAGGTATTGCACTCTGCCATAGTCTGCAGCAGAGTCTTTGCACGGTGGACCCTGACTGTCTAATACTCCTTTAAGTTATTATCAGACAGCCCCCCGTAACAACACCGGTGTTCTGTGAGTGCAGTGTGATCTTTCTCTCGCCCCATAGACATGAATGGGACGAAAGGAACAAGGATCGCATTACAATCGCAGTATGCTGTGATTGTTTTCTCGGTCCGATTAGGGCTGAGAAAATAATCGTTCATGGGTGCTGGCACACAGGCTAATATTGGTCCAAGTGGAATGCGATTTTTTTATCGCACTCCACTCGCACCGATTTTCATGCCGTGTGGCTTAGGCCTTAAACATGTAGTAACCAAAATATATTTTAGTTACTTTCATCTTTCTTGGCATTATGTTGATTGATCATATATCCCACTGAACAATTGGATGAACGTTGTAAGGTTGAATGTGTTCATTATGTTGAAATTCTGCTTAAAGAGGTATCCCCATCTCCTCGATCCTATCACAATATGTAGTAAGTGTAATAATAAAAATATTAGCAAATACCTCCAATTAGAAATGTAGTATAGTTCTCCTGATAGAGCCATAGCTCTACCTCATGGGCAAAATATTGCAGCTTAGGTATTTATGGTTACATCTACTCATACAGTGACAGTTAGTTAGTCAGTTACTTGGTCGTGGTCGTAACCATGGATACCTAAGCTGCAATGCCCTGCACATGAGGTAAGAGACATGGCTAATCATGAGATCTATACTACATTACTAATTGGAGGGATTTGTTAATATTATTATTATTATACCGACTACATATTGAGAAGTCATTAGTACCCTGTCTGTACTGCATAATCAGCCATTTATGGCTGTAAATATTATTTGGCAACAGAGGATCTTGTATTGCCATTGTCTTTGACTCTGTATATATAGGATTTGTTAACACTAGGTTCCACTGGCTTTTATAGTGATTTTATTTTGGTTAGCTCTTCATACAGCCTGCACACTTAGGCGGGCTTTGCACACTACGACATCGCAGGTGCGATGTCGGTGGGGTCAAATCGAAAGTGACGCACATCCGGCGTCACTTGCGATGTCGTAGTGTGTAAATCCTAGATGATACGATGAACGAGCGCAAAATCGTCGTCATCGTATCATCGCTGCAGCCTCCGACATTTCCATAATGCCGGTGCAGCGACAGGTGCGATGTTGTTCCTCGTTCCTGCGGCAGCGCACATCGCTGTGTGTGAAGCCGCAGGAGCGAGGAACTTCACCTTACCTGCCTCCCGGCTGCAATGAGAAGGACGGAGGTGGGCGGGATGTTTACATCCTGCTCATCTCCGCCCCTCCACTTCAATTGGCCGCCTGCCGTGTGACGTCACTGTGACGCCGCACGACCCGCCCCCTAAGGAAGGAGGCGGGTCGCCGGCCAGAGGGACGTCGCACGGCAGGTATGTGCGTGTAAAGCTGCCGTAGCGATAATAATCGCTACGGCAGCTTTCACTATATATCGAACGTGCGACGGGGCGGGACTATCGCTGCAGCATCGGTAACACATTGTTACCGATGTCGCAGCGTGCAAAGCCCGCCTTAGTGTATGTAAATATATGGCTAAATGTAAAGTAATGCAATTATTATTTAACAATCAGGAAAGTTTTATAATAATAAATGTAGAATACAAATAATGTCGCTAATACATATAGAAAAAAACATTTTTTTTATGTCAGTGGCATAAAAAATAGTGAAAGAGCCTACAGCCGTTGCAGTAACACCACCCCAGGGCCCTTATGTGGTGTTGTATTACACATCTCTTTTAGCATGTTCTTATAGTGTTGATGGAATAAAATTTATTCCATATGTCATGGTGTGTGCCTAGGTATCCAAATTTCTGATATTCTGTTCTGCCTTATCGACTAGTGCTATACAACTCAGCACCACGGATAAGACGGCGGCGGGTCCATAAGTTGAGTGATGTTGTAGTTCTATAGAACGGAGCAGTGCCAGTGTAGCACCTCTACGGTCATGCTACTAAGATCTGCAACCTGGTTCCTGGAGTCCTAGCTCTGGCTAAACCCGCACACACCTAAAACACTCACACAACCCTGAACCACAAGAGGGTTGGCCGTCCTATGGTGTAAAGCCTGTCCAGGAAGTGGAGGTTGCCTAGGAGGTGTAAATCCAACCCTCCTGTAGCTAGCTCCCTAGAGGGAAGGGGAGGAGTTGGTGAGTGAAGTGGAGGAGAAAATCAGACAAGTCCAGACAGAGAGAGGAGAAGGAAGGAGAAGGAGAAGGAGGACGCCCGGCTGGGTGTCAGGTCTGGGTGCGAGGCCTGAGGATTGATCGCACGATGCACACGGGAGAAGAAGCTGGTTGCGGGGTCTGCAGGGTACTCTAACAGAGCTGTGTAAGAGAAGTGCACGGAGGGGGCCATAGCCAGGCTACACAGACAGAGCCGGGACAAAGGGAACCAGGAATCTGTCCCCAGCACCAGGGGAGTGTAACCTGTGAGTAAAAATCATCAGTAAAGACTCTCTGTTTCACTCGGACTTTGCCTGTTTGGATTCCTTTCAGCCTGCACTTCATTCAGCACCACGGTAACCAGCAGTGTGTGTATCTGTTTCCTGCATTGTGTACCTCATCCAACACCAAGAGGTCTCATAGCCTGTTCCTGCACTATCCACCTCATCCAGCACATAGAGGACACTAGGGTTTACCCTACCTGCGTAGGGAGTTAACACACTTGCTGCTGATTCCGTCAGCCCCAGTCCCTCATAAGCAGCGGCGACGGCACCTTTTCCCTTGCCACACTACCGCAGGTGGCGTCACGAACATTAAGTTCATTATCCCTTGTAAATTGCCCCTGCCATTTCATTAAGCTCCCCAGGGCATGGGACCGGGCAACGGACACCCGAAATGACATTCCCGTTTGCAACCGCCCGGGACCGAGTACCCTCTTCCCTGGGCAACACACCAGCCTGACTTCTATTCTTCTTATAAAGCAGAGTGTGGACATTTATAATGTATATTATCACACAATAAAGTAGCACAATAACGTATCTTCCTCAGCATTTAAATAGTTAAACCAATGAGGATGTTCCTCCTAGCTATACTGTAATGGCTCTATGCTTTCATGGAAATATTGGAGGGCATCAGCTGCTTCCTTTGTGGTAAGAATACACAAGTACAGCTATTTACACCTCTCCAATGAGTTAGCACTGTAAAAAGAAGAGAGAGGATAAGTGTAGATCCCGCTGAGCAAGAATGCTTATGCAACAGCTGCTCATATATTCTTCCCACATGATGTCATAATCCTGTTAGAACATCTTAATTCTAATGCCAAATCATTTGGATCTGGTTCAATGCAGAATAAAAAAGAGAGGTTTATTAAGTCCTCTGGGGATGTTAATTTTCCATGTGACTTTGATAGTTCCAAGGACACGGACTAAAATGTTGTAATTGCTTTTTTGCAAGCCAGTAAAGCAGTATGTATGGTTAATACGAGTAAAGCTCACCTAGTTTTTAAAAAAATGAAGATTCCTTTATGAAATTTCATCATCAGAAGATCACTTATTGTTTAAATCAAATTGTTGCGTATCCCAAAAAATTAGTAATCTTTGAATTTTCATAGTGGCCTATCGGGCTTGTTTAGTCTCATACTTCCTCTCCGGAAGAGTTTTCAGCTAGGCTTCTTATCAATAGAGGTAGGATTACAATAAGTAACTACAGGATCCATATTCACAATGACATACACTGCTACCACTCCTTTTGCAATAAACTTTTCACATGCTCTTTAGATGCGTCAATACAAAAGAAAAGGGGTCTGTTCATTGCTCCTAATGTATATGTGAATTTCCTGAAACAACTGGAAGCTAACGTCTAAAAAAGCCCCAATGGCCAGTGTACCATTTACAAAAATTCTCTTTTTTATTTTTAATACAGATTGTGATATGAAGAACAAACATTGGCAAAACAAATAGAAAAATACATTTAGCACAAAAAACCTAATTTAAACAAAAAGTTGTTTTAAGAGTTGATTGAACCCAAACTATACAGGTCAAGGTTCTTACTGGACACTAGCTAGTGTCCAGGGCTCAAACCCAAACCCGGTCTTTTAAAATATGTCTATGTCTGAGTTCGGGTGCTGTTCATGTGCTGACCACTTGATCGAACACAGGGGTGCTGGGGTATGCTCAATGCTCGCCCAGTGAGAGCCATTTGCAGTCTTTGAATGGTTCTCACTGGGTTTGAAAACAAAATTTTCAGATGTAGTGTGTCCAAAAAAATCCCCACTATGTGAGTGGAGAGCCAAACTAGCCAATCAATGACTTCCATTATACTCGTTACTCAAGTTGAGCCCATTAGTTCAGGTTCCTATTGGCTTATATGGGCTTCAGGGACTGGTAACAAGTTCATGTGAAGTCTGGGTCCCGAAACAAACTTTTAACTAAAATCTGTCAGAATCCGGCGAACCCGAACATCCACAGGTCAACTCATCTCTAGTCGTTTTCTCAGAATAGGTTCCATTTAAGTAGAAAAATCAGGACAAACAAAAGAGGGTTAAAACCTCATTCATACATTAGTATATTTGATCAGTATTTCAATAGTATTTGTCTGCGAAACCCAGGAGTGTCTCCAAAACACAGAACAGGTTTCATTATTTCAATTATAGTTTTTCTCTTTAAATTCCACTCTTGGCTTTGGCATACAAACTCATGTACTATCTTCTTAAAAAAAGGGATAGGGAGCTTCCATAGGGCAGCTTTGTTTCAAAAGATTGAGTCAGGAGAGGGCATAGGGTTTAGATTCCGCTCCATGTGATTGGTCCACTCACCCTTTTGCTTTGTGTTAAGAACACAACACTATTGATTGCTTGCATATACATACGGTGCCTTGTAAAGTATTTGCTTCCTTGGCTTTTTACTTATTGTGTTATATTACAACCTGTGTTTTGTAACCTGATTTGAGTGGGATGCATCAGCACTATATAATCAAAGTTAGGGAAGCAAAATGAGAAAAATATAAGCAAAAATTAAATTTATGGGATAAACAAAAGAAAGACAATACAATGTGCATATGTTTTTGCTATGAAGTCCCTAAAACTTTTGGGTGCAAGAAATTACCTTCATAAGTCACATGCTTAGTGAAAGGAAGTCCACCTGTGTGCAATCTAAATGTCACATGGTCTGTCAGTATATACACACCTTTTCTGAAAGGCCACAGAGGCTGCAATGCCATTAAGCAAAATACATCACTAACCAAACACCATGAAGACCAAAGAAATCTCCAAACAAGTCAAAGTTGTTGACAAGTAATAGTTAGGGATGGGTTCTAAAAAATTATCTCAATTTCTGATGATCTCCCGGAGCATTATCAAATCCATTATGATCAAATGGAAAGAACATGGTCCAACAACAAAGAGAGAACAACTAAGAGAGGGCCATCCACCAAAACTCTCACCTCGGGGAAAGAGGTAATTAATCAGAGAACTTAGAGACTAAAGGTAACCCCTGCAGAGTTTCCGAGCAGAGACTGGACCATACAACCACAATAAGCTATATACGCAATGGAGTTGGCCTTTATGGAAGAACAGGCAGGATAAAAATGGAAAAACAGCCAGGAAAAAAACCTTTACTTACAGCCAAAAATTGGAAGGCTCCTTTTGATTTTGCCAAAAGACATGTGGGAGACTCCCCAGATGTATGGAGGAAGGTGCTGTGGTCAGATGAGACCAAAATGTAACCTGGGACAGGGAAAATAGTCCAAGTTTGAGGGGAAAATGGATGGTGTGAAATACATGGATATTCTTGAGGAAAACCTGTTTCAGTCTTCAGTAATTTGAGACTGGACAGAGGTTCACCTACCAACAACACAATGACCCAAAGCATACACTCGAGTGTTTTAAGAGGAAATGTACAAATGTATTTGAGTGGCTTAAGGCCCCGTCACACACAACGGGATCGCTAACGAGATCGTTGCTGCGTCACCGTTTCTGTGACGCAGCAACAATCTCATTATGTGTGACACCTACCAGAGATCAGGCCCCTGCTGTGAGATCACTAGTCGTTGCTGCATGGTTGGAACCATTTTCTTCAAAGGCGATGTCCTGCTGGGCAGGACACATCGCTGTGTTTGACGCCTACCAACGACCTCCTAACACAGTCCCAACGCCCGCCGAGGTCGTTATACGAGTCGCTGATCGTTACTGCGTCGTTGGTAAGATCTGACTGTGTGACATCTCACCAGCGACCTCCCAGCGACTTACCAGCGATCCTTATTAGGTCACATCGTTTTCCGGATCGCTGGTGAGTTGTTAAATGTAGTGGGGATTTAGTCAAAGCACAGACCTTAATCCAATTGAGAATCTGGATCAGACGTGAAGATTGCTGTTCACCAGAGGAAACCATCTAACTTAAAAGAGCTGGATTAGTTTGGCCTTGAGGAATGGTCAAAAATCCCAGTGGCAAGAATTGAAAACTCATAGAGGTTTATCCAAAGTGACTTGCAGCAATATTTGCCACAACAAGAGGAAGCTCTACACAGTACTAAATTTAGGGGGGGTGGATAGTTATGCACACTGACGTTTTCTGTTATATTGTCCTATTTTTTGTTTGCTTCACAATAAAATGAAATGCTCACATTTGCAGGCATGTTCTTTACAAGAACTGAAGCAAACCCTAAACAAAAAAAAACCTATGAAATTTCAGGTAGTGAGGTAGCAAAACAGAAAAAATGCCAAGGTGGATGTATATTTTCACAAGGCACTGTAATTGTTGAGTTGCTACTTCCTGCCTGAATCGGGCAGTTGGGTGTCTGATTTTCAGAAGTATCATGTATTAGAGACTGACATAATTTTTGGTGTCTGTGCTTCTTTTTTATCAGAAAACTTTTAATAATAAGATGTTTCAGTCAATAGATAATTAAGGCAATCCAGAAACTTGTCAACTTTATAATATTTTTACTGACTTTTAGAAATTTGAAGTTTTCCAAATAATTAGATTTTTGGCAAACAAATACAGTATGTATAAATCTGAAAACTGCAAATCTTTTAATTGCTCAAAAAATACACATGGGGAGTGGAGAGGACCTTGCTGACAAGAATAGTTTACTCTCTACAGGAGAGAGAACCCCACTGACTATAAGAGCGTAAACTCTATAGGGTAGAGAACATCGCTGACCATAAGAGCTTACACTCTACAGGAGAGAGAACCCCACTGACTATAAGAGAGTAAACTCTATAGGGTAGAGAACCTCGCTGACCATAAGAGCTTACACTCTACAGGAGAGAGAACCCTGCTGATCATAAGAGCCTACACTCTATAGGGGAGAGAACCATGCTGACCATAAAAGCTTACACTCTACAGGAGAGAAATTCTCTAAGTATGAGAGCTTACACTCTACAGGAGAGAGAATCCTGCTTACCATAATAGCTTACATTCTACAGGAGAGAGAGACATTCTCAGTGATTCTGGAGTTAGAAAAGTGACTTCACCATGCAAACTGTGCTCCACTGGGAATCACTGATCTCTGATGGCCGAGGTACTGACCATCACTGTACAAGGTATATGTCACGGTAGGTACAGGAAGTAGCAAGTGAGTGGTGAAAGGGAAGGGAAACAATGTGTCTTGGGAAAAGAAAGATGGTGACCCCTAATCAAACCTACTACTGGTCCCAGGGGTCCCTCACCACCCTAAATAGGTTCCGCACCTTTGTGCCGAGCCAGATACCTGACCCTAGGTATACCTAGTGCTGGGCTTTAAATAGGGAACGGATGGGATGAACTCTTCATCAACCCCACTAAACACTATAAGGACACAAGGTAGACACACAGGGGGAAAAATGCATGAACTTCTTATCTACAGATGACACAGGTAGAAGTTCAGCAAAGTTCACAGCACCTATACTCAGTCTGATGTTTTGCATTCTTTTATTGTGGAGGTCGATGCATGGTCGATCTGAGGTGGGGGTTGCAGTTGTGTTGTCACAGGGTCCTTCTGGTAAATGGTGTCCTTGTGCTTTCTTTTCCAAGAAATTGTCCTCAGCCGAGAGAAAATATGATGTTGGTAACAGAGAGCTCTTGGCAATTAAGATAGTTTTCGAGGAATAAAATATGAATACGGCACTCCTGGGGTTATGACTGGTGCTTAGATAGGATCCTACGCCATGTCCATATAGAAAAAAGAATCTGGCACTCGATAGTGTGAAAGAAAAAAGATCCCTTTAATTAGGTTAACACAGTTACAGTGTACAGTCTCTTGACATTTCGGTGCTGCCATTTACCCCAGCACAACAGCTATTCACAGGCAAGCAGCGCTCAGTCCAGACACCAGAAAGTGATCCAAGAGCTGTGACACACAGCCCCTCCACAGTGGCCACACAAATTTTCCCTAGCATGCGTGACAGTGTATTTATGATGAAGGTCACTCTGACAAAACGTCAAAAAGTCTGTACTCTGTAACTGTGTTAACCTAATTAATGGGATCTTTTGTTTTTCACACTATTGAGTGCCAGATTCTTTTTTCTATATAGCTTTCGAGGAATGACAACATTGGCTGGAGGGGACTGTTCATCCCATTACAGTAATCACAGACCATAAAAACCTGTCATATCTTGAGTCTGCCAAACGTCTCAATCCCAGGCAGGCTAGACGGTCTTTGTTTTTTACCAGGTTTAATTTTACTGTCACTTACCGTCCAGGGATTAAAAACATCAAAGCAGATGCATTATCCCAGTTCTTCCCTGGTGGTAGTTATCGTGTGAACCCGGTACTCATTTTGCAGAAGGGGGTGGACGGCCCGGCCTTGTGCCAAGACCTAGAGGGGGAGGTGTTAGAGATTCAGGGGGGCACCCGGGCCTCTTGCTCTTCAGGGAAGTTATTTGTACCACCCAATTTGTGCTGTAAACTAATTTGGGAACATCACAATTCTGTACTTGTGAGTCATCTGCTCGCTTGGTACTTCCCCATGCCTAGTATGACATTACCACCAACACCAGTCCAAGGGAGGAAGGAGTATTTAAGCATCTAGATAATGCTGATGATCAGCAACTGGGTGGAAGGCGAGCTCTTGTTGGGTCCAAAAGGGGGAGAGAAGAATCCAGCATTAAAGCTACCTATACCACTGAATACTGACAGCCAGAACAAAGGACGGTCATGGAGCATTCTGCGTTGTGACTTTCTATGGCCAGAAACCACATGACTGTCTGTCACCAGGGACACACCCGTGACAGTGTGATAACCCATAAGGTGTTATTGTTGCAGGGAAATATGGAGAGCCTGCGTGGGGCAATACAAAATGAAATTAGCCTACTCTCTGATGCTTCAGAAGTGTAAGAAATGGCGTGTTGCAATTTTTGTGTGTGTGTGTGTGTGTGTGTGTGTGTGTGTGTGTGTACTGCAGATTGATTCTCAAAATATTCAAATTAGCCTGAAACCATCAATTTCAGGAAAACGATGACTGGAACTTGATCCTCTGTGGACGTGTATAAATATACAATATGCTAACATTACTGTTTTGGACTCGTGCTTTGACAGTAAATGCATATAGACCAGACACCATTCCAGCTTTTATTTTACTTCTTATTCTAGATTTATGACTGGTAATTATTTACACAAGTTTTATCTTATAGCATTTGAAAGACATTTTATTATATGACCTATAGTTATACATTTCTTGATTCATGTATCACACTAGCCCATAAAGTCCATAAAATGTATATTTACAAGTTTATTATAGCAAAGTGCAATGAATGCAATGAAAGGTTTGGAATTTATGGTGCCTGGCCATTAATCACTGTCATACAATCATTTGTTAAATGTAGGGTGAGTCTGAGTTGCACTTCTCTTATACTGTTGCGCTATTTTCTAAACTTGGTGGCCAATTTTTTTTCCTGGAATCTCTTTGTATCATTAAAGCTCATTAAAATCTTTCCAATGTGCAGTAGGCATGACCATTGTTCATCAGTATTGGCACAACAAACAGTAAACTAAGTTTCCCAAATCTTTGTTGTCCTTCTGTATTAACTTCTTACTTTCCACAACTCAGCAACACTTTTGTCTGTGCATTGTGAGGATTATGAATAAAAGGGTAAGCTGACTGATGATGCCACATCATATAATTTCTAGTTAAAAGAATAAAGTTTTGGTATTTTTTTTGTATATTTGGTATATTTGGTAAATTTGGTATATTTATAAGTGTCTGGTGTTAGCCAGTTGAAAAATGATTGATTGCTCTCAGTGAGAGAAACAAAATAATAATTTTGTAGTTGTGATACCTTTTAATGGCTAACTAAAATAAAATAGGATGTTACAAAGCAAGCTTTCAAGACATCTCAGGTTTCTTCATCAGGCATGGTATGACAAAATGACTGAAGAAACACAAATATATACACAAACAGAGCAGAGGGATAGCAGAATAAAAGGGCATTTAAATAAACAAACACTAAGCTTAGAGAGGGAATCCTTAATTAGCTTTGATTAGTGGTATGAAAGTTTTATAGTCCCAATATCCATGTAGGATCAGAGGCCTGGTGCCCTCACAGTCTCTGGAGCAGACCCCTCAGATTTTGTAGTGGGTCATAAATCCTCCTGATAGGATGAGTCCTGTGTGAACAGAGTTAAACATTGTAATAAATTTGTATTCCCATACCATGCGATGGCTCTATGATCTGAAGTTGCCTTTTAATATGACAATTTTCATATGATTTATGTTATATCCTGAGGCGAGGAGCTATATCTACAATGCACAGGAACTGCTATGGGAAGCAAAATGGCACCACAGTATGCCAACCTTTCATGGCTAAACTGGAAAATGACTTTTTAGCATCCTGCACCCTCAAACCATTGGCCTATTTCCGTTACATCAATGACATCTTAATAATCTGGATCGCGTCTGAGCAAGAGCTTCTAAAATTCCATGAAAAATTCAATGCATTTTATCCTACCATAAACTTGACATTGGACCACTCAAAAACAGAAATCAACTACTTGGATACCACTAAAATGGCTCAATCCAGACATCGGTGTATCGGAAACCTATTGAACGTCCCACATACCTCAGATGGGACAGTTTCCATCCCAAACACATTAAAAAGTCCATTGTCTACAGCCAGCCCATCAGATATAATCGTATCTGTACCAGCCCAACATACAGGGATGAACACTTAACCCATCTTAAAAAGACATTTTTAAACCAAGGCTACCACCCCACCTCCATTGATGATCAGATCATTAGAGCCACAAGGACTCTTAGAAGTGAACTGCTTCAATACAAACAAAAAGAGGAAAATGGTCGAGTACCTCTGGTGGGGACCTACAACCCACAGCTTGAGGTACTGAGAAAACGGCCAAGAAACTGCACCAAATTCTACATAAGAAATAACTGGTTAAAAACAATATTCAAAGATCCTCAAATTGCTATGCTACAGACAACCTCCTAATTTAAGGAACATCATGATCCGAAGCTCAATGCCCTCAGACACACCAAGAGGAACTTGTCCTTGTAATGTGAAGAACTGGAAAACCTGCTCTCATGTAGAGACCAAAGACTGGATACAGATCCCTAACACATATAAGGACTATAAGATTCCTGGGACCTGCCCTTGTTCCTCCTCCAATGTGGTGTACCTAATCCTGTGCACTATATATACTATTGGGGGTCTCTATGTTGGAGAAAGAGGACAGAGACTGAGAGCAAGAATGAGATCTCACCGCCACACAATTACAGACAAAAAAAAAGTTTACCTGTGGCCAAACATTTCTGTGCTTCAGGACACAACATAAACCATATGAAAGTTGTCATATTAAAAAGCAACTTCAGATCACCGAGCCATCGCAGGGTATGGGAATACAAACTTATTACAATGTTTAACTCTGTCCATACAGGACTCGTCCTGTCAGGAGGATTTATGACACACTACAGAATCTGAGGGGTCTGCTCCAGAGACTGTGAGGGCACCAGGCCTCTGATCCTACATGGATATTGGGACAATGAAACTTTCACACCAGTAATCAAAGCTAGTTAAGGATTCCCTGTCTAAGCTGCGTTTGTTTATTTAAATGCCCTTTTATTCTGCCATCCCTCTGCACTGTTTGTGTATATATTTGTGTTTCTTCAGATAATTTGTCAGACCATGCCTGATGAAGAGACCTGAGATGTCTCAAAAGCTTGCTTTGTAACATCCTATATTATTTTATCTTAGTTAGCCATTAAAAGGTATCACAACTACAAAATTATAAATTTGTTTCTCTCACCGAGAGCAATCAATCATCATATAATTTCATCACTACCTTTAAAGGGGTTCTCCACTACTGGACCATCCCAGTTTAATTAAATCAGGACCTCAATAAAATTAAAAACAATGGACATTTACCTACCATTCCTGTAATGTCGATGCTGCTATTTCTGAGGTCACATTGATGTGTCAAGTGTTCGCTGCAGCCAGTTTGGCTATAGCTTTTTAATATTTTGTAAGGAACTAGCGGCCACTAATTGGCTGCAGCCTGCGGTATGCGGGGCTACATAGCTGCATATTTTTAATTAATATTTAACAGCATAGATGCACCTACCTGGATGGCATTGCATGGACTTCATTGTAGTAGTGGAACCTCCTATATACACTTTGCATGCTCAAGGTTATGAGACCTGGAGCTATATAAACTATTGTATATATTCTTGCCAAAAAAGTTTAAAGGGAACCTATCACATTGTGCATGTAGTCTGTTCAGCAGACAGCATAGTATAGAGAAGGAAAAGCTGAACAGAATGATATGAAAGTTTGTTGGAAAAGATTCAGTATAACTTTTTTATATCTTAATATAGTTTAACTTATATTTATAGTAAACTTACAGTATAGTTTATTTTTAAATACAATCCCTTGTGTTTGCATGTACATTATAATGTTCAGTGGGTGGTACTAAAGAGTGATTGACAGCTACCTCCGCATGCACACTAATACAGCGAAGAATGTTAATGACTGAATAGCACTGCCCACTGGACTAGTATGTTCCATAACATCCTGCATGCATGTGCCGCCCCCGCGACAGCCCACGGGCTGCTCAGATCCGGATCCGCAGTGGCTCGAGGGGTCTCCGGAACTGAGGCGGGGTCGCGCAGCCGCTCGAAATGAAAAAGGGGAAGAAAGGGTGGATTGGATAGTGATCGTGATGCCACCCAAGGGTCGTGGTAAAATTGGATACCACCGCTGCTGCATTTAGGAGAGAGGGAGAGCGCCTGGTAGCAATAGGATGGCAGCTGGTGATGTTAACCCCTCCGTGGGCAGGGGAAGGTGTCCCGGGGCTTGGTGATGGTAGGCTGGGGAGCCGTTGGAAGAAAAGGGACACAAAGTACTCACACAGTTTAGAGATGCTGACACTGACATCGGGTAAACCAAAGTCTTGAATGCTTTAGTTCGAACACGCTGGGTCCGTGCCCTTTTGGCGTTGCTGGTTGGTCTAAAGCATTGTCCCTTGGCACTGTGTGTACACTTGGTGGATCCCTTTTGCCTAAAACTACTCGGGTCCCGCTCACCTGTGTGGCTAGCAGGGTAAGCTTGCTCTCAGGGTTCATGCTTGGGATTTTCTGGACGATTTTGGGAAGTCCTATCCCCCTCGTTGCACTAGTACCCCGATTTTGGAGTGGGTGGAGAGCGGTTCATGAAGATTCCGTCCTTGTCGGGTGAATTACTGGGCTGCATAAAGCTACTTCCCAGCCTAGGGTCCGCGTACCCCGTCGTGCCCTGACCCCTGCCCAGTTGTAGCACAAGGCCGCCAAACTGCTCTCCGTGGCAGTACCGTGCCCCTTGCCACTACCCCCTGCAACCGAGGTTCCAGCTCCTTCCAGGCCAGGCCAACGTCTAGCGCCTGGGACAGGTACAGGAGCCCAGCTTCGCAGCGTGACCTCTTCCTGTCACTGCTCACTGACACTCTCTGCCTACTACTGACATTTCTGGCCCTCCTTCTACCATCCCTCTATCTGGGCGGCCCTATTCCTATCAGGCTGCCCAATGAGTGTTTGGTGGGTGTGGTGCAGAGTGTTCCTCAGGATTTGTGTATACCTGTTCTTAGCAACACCAAAGGGACAGGACCCGTAACCAAGGAGGAGCGGGTGCCATGCAGAAGGAAAAATTGCACGGTACCCTTGTGCCGACCTGATAGGCCGGGGCGTCACATTCCCCCTCGGTTAAACGTGGCTCGTCCACGAGCCACAGGACACCAAGCATTTATTGAACTAGAAAGGGAAAAAGTTAACATAAATAACATTTATTAACAGCTTCTTCCCTAATGAGGGAGGCACTTTTACTTTAACGTTGCAACTTTTTTTTTTTTTTTTTGAGTTCATCTGTCAACAGGTGGATGCTACCGGTTTTGATGGCAGCGGGGACCCAACCTACCTCGTCGTGGTCCCTTCCTATGACAGTCCAGTCCCAACGTCCTGGATCCCAATAACTCCCCACCCACACAACCTGTTCCCCCTGGAAACCTAAGGTGGGTCCTTGGCCGGGTTAAGGTCCCGGGATGTGTCAGACGACTCTTGTGGCACAGGAGGTGCAATTATGTACAAGACACAAGTTTGTGTTGGTCACGCCAGTCCTGTGACCATGGTCCATATTTACTTAGCTATTTAAAACAACAGAGTCCTTGAAAAATTGGCAAAGTCCATGTACCGGTGTACACTTGTAGCAAATCTAGAGAAAAATCAGGTTACTTTCCCGTTCAATTTAAAACCGTTTCATTAAAGCACTCATTTTCTAGCAGTTTCTATATGAAAAACAACAAACTGTGAAAAACAACAAACGAAAACACAGATACCTAACAATTCTATGGCATCGTTAACTTTTTCAGTATTAACATTTTTTTAATAGTGGATGGACGGGTCTCGTAGCCACGCTTCTTTGCGGCTGCGTGCTACCTCTGCTGACACATACCCTTCCTTATACATTATGTGCTTGGTCACCTCCAGGGCATACCAGCCCCATTCCCCGCAGTGTCGGGTGTAAGTGACCATTTCTTCAGGCTCCAAATTACGTGCGGGGTGCTTCCAAGGCAGATGTGGGGACACGTCCCGCCGGGACACAAACACCCCCACTGTGAGGCCATCTTCACGGATAAAACCCCATCCCTGCTCGGGGTCAAAACGATCCACAAGACTACGGCACCGTGGCCCCCTGACTCATGAAGCAGCGCTCCTCACATGCTCCTTTTCAGCTCTGTTGCAGGCGGCAAGCTCCCGCTGTCGCCTTTCTATGGTGACGATCTCCTGCTATAATTCTTGGCTGTGTCGCTCCCAGTAGGGGGCGTCGGCGTCCGGCCTCAGTTCCCTAACTAGCTCTGGCTTCAAATCGACTCGTGCGGCCCCAACAGCCGTCGGGATGCCGCGCGGCAGTGGAACCGATGGACTGGAAGGTCCCACTCCCGCTGCTGTAGGCAGAAAAACCGACTGCTCCGCAGCTGGGGTTGCAGGGCCCGGGTGCTCCGCCTCTGAGGACGGGCCCGGTGATGCAGCTGGGTCTGATCTGGCCGGGCTCCGGGTGACCGCTGACGTGACTGGGATGACGGTAGACATCGGGGCTGCTCCTGGAGCTTCACATAAGAATACTGCAGGTTCCGCTGCCAGGATGGGTAATGGCAGCTCGGCGTCCGCCGGGGACGGGGTAGATGACGGTGGAGTGGTTGCCGCAAGAGGGGGCGGACCAGATCCCTCAGCTACCATGGCCGGATTAACGTAATCATTAGGGACTGGGTAACCGCTTACCCTTTCTTTATGTGGGATTTCGATCTCACGGGCTCGCACCGCCACTGCCAGACTCCTCATCTCTTCCCTCCAGTGATTCAATATGAACAGGAGCTGCGTCTGCATTCTCCTGCACAGCTGCTCGATCTCTTCTTCAATCCAAGTCGCGGTCCTGGGAACAGCACGTTCCGGTGACCAGCTCCGCTCCGCCATCTTGCCTCTGCGTTGTCCAGGAACAGTATGGCAGAGTCCTGGCGTCCCTGCTTCTCTTCCAATTTCGCTACATTCAGGCATGCCCCCTTGGTTTTCTCCCAGCACTCGTTTGTGCACTGTGGCCCTCTGGGAACTTCCGGTTCCTGTTTCAGGCTGAGGACAAAGGGCGGGGCTTCGGCTTCGCGCGCTTTCCAAGGAAGATGGCATTTTTGGTGCGAAAACAGCGGAAAAAATGGCGGACGTCGCAAGAAAAAGGATATGGACTCCCGGACTTCACTTCTCAAGGCGCATGTCACCCAGGTTAGTGGGTCCTGCTCACATCCTGTTCGTGATGCAAAGTTTTTCGAGGGTGTGCTGCCCCCATGACAGCCGACGGGCTGCTCGGATCTGGATCCGCAGTGGCTCAAGGGGTCTCCGGACCCGAGGCGGTGTCGCGCGGCCGCTCGAAATGAAAAAGGGGAAGAAAGGGGGGATTGGATAGTGTTTGTGACGCCACCCACGGGTCGTGGTAAAATGGGATACCACCGCTACTGCGTTTAGGAGAGAGGGAGAGCACATGGGAGCGATGGGATGGCAGCTGGTGATGTTAACCCCTCCGTGGGCAGGGGAACGTGTCCCGGGGCTCGGTGATGGTAGGCTGGGGACCCGTTGGAAGCAAAGGGGCACAACGTACTCACACAGTCCAGAGATGCTGACACTGACACCGGGTAAACCAAAGTCTTGAATGCCCTGTAGCTTTAGTTCGAACACGCTGGGTACGTGCCCTTTTGGCGTTGCTGGTTGGTCTAAAGCCTTGTCCCTTGGCACTGTGTGTACACTTGGTGGATCCCTTTCACCTAAAACTACTCGGGTCCCGCTCACCTGTGTGGCTAGCAGGGTGAGCTTGCTCTCAGGGTTCACGCTTGGGATTTTCTGGATGATTTTGGGAAGTCCTATCCCCCTCGTTGCGCTAGTACCCCGATTTTGGAGCGGGTGGAAAGCGGTTCATGAAGATTCCGTCCTCGTCGAGTGAATTACTGAGCTGCATACAGCAACTTTCCAGCCTAGGGTCCGCGTACCCGTCGTGTCCTGGCCCCTGCCCAGTTATAGCACAAGGCCGCCGAACTGCCCTCCGTGGCAGTACAGTGCCCCTTGCCACTACCCCCTGTGACCGGGGATCCAGCTCCTTCCAGGCCAGGCCAACGTCTGGCACCTGGGTCGAGTACAGGAGCCCAGCTCCGCAGCGTACCTCTTCCTGTCACTGCTCACTGACACTCTCTGCCTAGTATTGACACTTCTGGCCCTCCTTCTACCATCCCTCCATCTGGGCGGCCCTATTTCCCTCAGGTTGCCCAATGGATGTTTGGTGGGTGTGGTGCAGAGTGTTCCTCAGGATTTGTGTATACCTGTTCTTAGCAACACCAAAGGGACAGGACCCGTAACCAAGGAGGAGCGGGTACCATGCAGAAGGGCAGATTGAATGGCACCCTTGTGACGACCTGATAGGCCAGGGCGTCACATGCAGATCAAATACCATTTCCAATATGACATTTTCTCCTATAAATTTAATGGACTACTTTTTGAATCCACTTTGAAACGCTTGTAGTTTTTTCATTTAAAATCTCATTATTCTTTGATAATCCAGGTTTTCCTACAGTCTTAATAGACTATAGGAGCAATTTTTATTTTATACAGAAGGATGTGTGATCGCACACCTTACAGTTAGCAGCATTGTTTGATTAAATTCTATCAGTTGAAGGGACTTCATACTATTGGATATTAGAACAGAGTAGAACATGTCTAATAGTGTGAATTGCACTGTAGATTGGTTAGATTCACCTACTAAATGCAAGGTAAATGTCATCAAAGAATTACATTTTTCTAAATTAATAGAATTACCAAAATCAATAATTGCATTCTGCTTTTTTGTTACAATTAGTCATTTCTTCACATTGTATAAAGCAACTGACTTCTAAGAGCGGCCACTGGACCTTCAGAACCCGGTCTCTCAAGATGGAGATGATGGAATGTCCTAACCAGGTGCTCAGCATGGATATCTGCGGCTGGTACCCAAGTCCTCTCCTCAGGACCATAAGGCTATGTGCGCACAGTGCGTTTTTCGCGGCGTTTTTGCGCGTTTTTCAGGTGCGTTTTTGGCCTCAAAACTGCAGGATTTTGCTTCCCCAGCAAAGTCTATGAGTTTTCATTTTTGCTGTCCGCACACATCTGTTTTTTTTACCTGCGTTTTTGAGTTAAAAAAAAAAAATGGACATGTCAGTTCTTTCCTGCGTTTTCCGCCCATGCAATGCATTTGAAAAACGCAGCAAAACGCAGAGATCAAAAACGCAGCAAAACGCAGCCAAAAACGCACCAAATCGCGGCAAAAACGCATGCGTTTTTTGATGCGTTTTTTCGACGCAGGTGCGTTTTTGTGCGTTTTTAGCGGCCAAAAACGCACAAAAACGCAGCGTGAAAAAGACGCAGTGTGCGAACCTAGCCTAACCTCGCCAATAAACCAAATACTGTAAAGGTCAGCGAACAAAATGAGAGTCAACAATTTTAGACACTTGAAATTCTAATGACCCATTGATAGGTGTTCAGAGGTATCACTCCTAAATTACTTTTGTCATTCTTGAGACATAGTATTTCAAATGACCCATTGACTAAGGCCGGAGGCAGGGTTAAGGGAAAGGGGTTCCCAAACCCACATATTTCGTTAACAGAGATCTATCGAACACATTAGGAATTTTGTATAAATGCCAGTAATGCCAAGCGGAAAGCAACCGGATTAATGACTACTATGATTTTGTATGATCTAATAACCTGAAAGTATCTTAAGCTTAATATTTCCTGCACTGAACCACACCAAATCACCCACACACAAGTCTAGACCAGGCACTTAGAATCCATATCACACAAATGCTGCTGAACACTGTTCCATGTAGATGATATTGCTGAGACCAATTAGTCCTCCCCAGGTACCCCGGATGAGTACCCCTCCTGAAACAGACAGACCTGGGGATGACGATCATAGACACAAAAAAAGGAGATATATCAGAAGATTTATGACGGCGATTATTGATGGCAAATTTGGCAAGAGGAAGGAACAAGGACCACTCTTCCTAATTATCTGAAACAAAAAATGGAAATATTGCTTCAAATTCTTATTCATGTGTTCACTATGCCCATTAGACTGAGGGTGGAATGCCAAAAAATTAGAGTTTAATCCCTAACTAGGAGCAGAAAGCTTTCTAAAAGTTGGCAATAAACTGAGTTCCTCTATTAGAGACAATATTAGAAGGGACTCCGTGGAGTTTGACAATCTCACAAATAAACACCTGGGCTAAAGTCTTGGCATTACCCAATGACGGTAAGACAATAAAATATGTAATCTTAGAAAACCTATACATCCATCCACCTCCACCAAAATAACCGTATTACCAGCAGAGGAAGATAAATCTGTAATAAAGTCATGGAAATGTGTGTCCACGGTTGACTAGGGACACTGAGAAACTGCAATCATCCCAAAGAACAAAAGTGAGGTGCGCACAAGTAGAACACACAGACACATAAGATACCACGTCCCTCCGGATTCTGGGACATCAAAGTGATGCAATATAAGATCCAGAGTACCTTTAATTCCAGGGTGAGCAGCCAGGACAGAATCATGATGCTCCCCAGAAATTTAAGACAAAGATTCAGGGGAACAAATGACTTGCTCACTGGAACCCTAGATGGCACATCACTTTGATCCTTAGCAATCTCAGATTCCACATCAGTACTGAGCGCAGACACCACCACTCCCTTCTAAAGAATAGGGACTGGCTCCTCACAGGTCCTCCACCCACAGAAAACTCCTGGACAAAGCATTGGCGTTAATGTTTTTAGAACCAGGGCGACAGGTAACCAAAAAATTAAACCTAAAAGAAATAAAGAACATCGAGCTTGTCTTGGTGCTATGGTTGGTAATTACTGTAATAAGATGAGTAGCTACCTCCAGAAAGTGTCACCATTCCTCAAATTAGCTAACTTAATCACCAGTAATTCCCTGTTACCAATATCATAATTACATGTGACTGAAGATAATTTCTTAGAAAAGAAGGCACATGGACGCAGTTTACCAAAAGTCAGACCTTGACAAATCAGCTCCCACGCCCACTTCTGATGCATCAACCTCCACCGTAAAAGGTTGAGATACATCAGGCTGTAGCTATAAGGGTGCAGACGAGAAGCACTTTTTAACATAGTCGAAGGCATATAAAGCAACCTGAGTCCATCTAGAGAACATTGTATCCCTTCTAAGTCATGTCAGTAACTGGTCTTGCTATAGCAGAGAAATTCTTAATAAACGTCTGGTAATAATTAGCAAAATCTAAAAAACATTGAGGTTCTTTGAGGGCTTTGACATTCTCGGGAAGGTCCCATTTCAAAATAGCCTGTAATTTAGTGGGATTCATCTGAAAACCTGCAGCTGAGATAATGTAACCCCTAAAAACGGATGTTCATGAATGGCGAACACACTTTTTTTTAGCTTAGCCTACAATTTATTCACTCTGAGAATCTATATATATAATTGCCTTATTCTGTCTATCTGTCTGTCTGTCTGTCTGTCTATCTGTCTGTCTATCTGTCTGTCTATCTGTCTGTCTGTCATGCTCCAAAATTGTGTCCTTACGGTGACACAAAGCTGATTGGCCGCTGGGCTCGCCATGGTCCCGCCCCCTCACACCGATTGGCCGCTCGCCCAGGCTGCGCCCCCACACGGATTGGCCAGCCGCTCGCCCAGGCTCCGCCCCCCCCCACAGATTGGCCTCTCGCCCCGGCACCCTGCAGGCATTGGCAATTCGGCCACGCCACGCCCCGCCCCCTCACGCAATGCACGCTAGCTCTGGCCCCGCCCCCTCCCTCCCCCCGCGCATTCCCCGAACTGACACGGCTGTCACCGAGGTGAGTACTGTACTTCCCCCCCACCCCCCCACCCCCCCGCACATTCCCCGAACTGACACGGCTGTCACCGAGGTGAGTACTGTACTCCCCCCCCACCCTCACCCCCCCCCCCCCCCCGGCCTCCGCTCGCATGGGAGTGGTGTGGATACGTTGGTAACCATGCTCGCATGGTTACAAGCGCATCAAGGTCCTGCTGCTGCGGCGGAAGAAAACATACACACACATCAGATCACACTCACTCTCACACACACCTCACACACACCTCACACACACCTCACACACACCTCACACACACCTCACATCGCATTCACATACTTACAGCATCCGGCGATATCGCTTGCTTCTCGGCCTCGATACTGTGCTGTTGTGACCTTCCAGGACCTGACGGAGGATCACATGGCCAGAGGCATGTGGTATCTCCGGATGTTGTGAGTGTGAGCGCGTATGTGCGATATCGTCAGTGTCTGTGTGTGTGAGTGGATGCGATCGGGTGTGTGTGAGTGGATGCGATCGGGGGTGTGTGAGTGGATGCGATCGGGTGTGTGTGAGTGGATGCGATCGGGTGTGTGTGAGTGGATGCGATCGGGGGTGTGTGAGTCCATGCGATCGGGTGTGTGTGAGTGGATGCGATCGGGGGTGTGTGAGTGGATGCGATCGGGTGTGTGTGAGTGGATGCGATCGGGTGTGTGTGAGTGGATGCGATCGGGTGTGTGTGAGTGGATGCGATCGGGTGTGTGTGAGTGGATGCGATCGGGTGTGTGAGTGTCGGCAGAGGAGCACGGCGTGCTGGAGGAGGCTGGGAGCAGAGAGGCTGATCATGGGGAAGGCTGGGAGGGGGAGGCTGATGCTGGGGGAGACTGGGAGGGGAAGGCTGATGCTGAAGGAGGCTGGGAGGGGGAGGCTGGGAGGAAGGAGGCTGGGAGGAGAGAGGCTGATCCTGGGGAAGGCTGGGAAGGGGAGGCTGATGCTGAGGGAGGCTGGAAGGAGAAAGGCTGATGCTGGGGGAGGCTGGAAGGAGAGAGGCTGAGGCTGGGAGGAGAGAGGCTGATGCTGGGGAAGGCTGATGCTGAGGGAGGCTGGGAGGGGAAAGCTGATGCTGGGGAAGGCTGGGAGGACGGAGGCTGGGAGGAGAGAGGCTGATCCTGGGGAAGGCTGGGAGAGGGAGGCTGATGCTGGGGGAGGCTGGAAGGAGAGAGGCTGATGCTGGGGGAGGCTGGAAGAAGAGAGGCTGATGCTGGGGGAGGCTGATGCTGGGGGAGGCTGGGAAGAGAGAGGCTGATGCTGGGGAAGGCTGGGAGGAGAGAGGCTGATGCTGGGGACAGAGAGGAGAGGCTGATGCTGGGAGGAGAGAGGCTGATGCTGGGATGAGAGAGGCTGATGCTGGGAGGAGAGAGGCTGATGCTGGGGGAGGCTGGGAGGGGGAGGCTGATGCTGGGGGAGGCTGGGACGAGGGAGGCTGATGCTGGTGGAGGCTGATGCTTGGGGAGGCTGATGCTGGGGGAGGCTGGAAGGAGAGAGGCTAATGCTGGTGGAGGCTGATGCTTGGGGAGGCTGATGCTGGGGGAGACTGGGAGGGGAAGGCTGATGCTGAGGGAGGCTGGGAGGGGGAGGCTGGGAGGAAGGAGGCTGGGAGGAGAGAGGCTGATCCTGGGGAAGGCTGGGAACGGGAGGCTGATGCTGAGGGAGGCTGGAAGGAGAGAGGCTGATGCTGGGGGAGGCTGAAAGGAGAGAGGCTGATGCTGGTGGAGGCTGATGCTTGGGGAGGCTGATGCTGGGGGAGACTGGGAGCGGAAGGTTGATGCTGAGGGAGGCTGGGAGGGGGAGGCTGGGAGGAAGGAGGCTGGGAGGAGAGAGGCTGATCCTGGGGAAGGCTGGGAAGGGGAGGCTGATGCTGAGGGAGGCTGGAAGGAGAGAGGCTGATGCTGGGGGAGGCTGGAAGGAGAGAGGCTGAGGCTGGGAGGAGAGAGGCTGATGCTGGGGAAGGCTGATGCTGAGGGAGGCTGGGAGGGGAAAGCTGATGCTGGGGAAGGCTGGGAGGACGGAGGCTGGGAGGAGAGAGGCTGATCCTGGGGAAGGCTGGGAGAGGGAGGCTGATGCTGGAGGAGGCTGGAAGGAGAGAGGCTGATGCTGGCGGAGGCTGATGCTGGGGGAGGCTGTAAGGAGAGAGGCTGATGCTGGTGGAGGCTGATGCTTGGGGAGGCTGGGAGAGGGAGGCTGATGCTGAGGGAGGCTGGGAGGAGGGAGGCTGGGAGAGGTAGGCTGAGAGAAGAGAGGCTGATGCGCACACACACACACACACACACACGCGCGCACTGCACAACACACCACACACCACACACACACACACTGGGAACCACAAACAACTGCCCTACACAGACACCCACACACACAGACAACGCTGCACACACACAACACCCAACACACAAACACCGCGGCACACACAAATATACGCACATACCGCACAACACACACATTGCACAAAACATACCTCCCCCCAAAACACACCACACACACACAAACCGCGCAACACACACACAACGCTACAGACACACAGCGCTCCACAAACAACGCAACACACGCAACACACATACAACACCGCTCTCACCCCCCGTCACACCCAGACAACACCCAGAACATGTACAGCGCCTACACAAACACTTGGTAACTACACACAACAACATCTATATATATATATATATATATATATATATATATATATATATATATATATAACAAAAATCATAAATGAACTACACAATACGTAAATTCTAGAATACCCGATGCGTAGAATCGGGCCACCTTCTAGTATTTAATATTTGTCTTACATGTTTCAAATGAGACCCAAAATCCCGTGAATATATGAGAATGTCATCAAGGTAACTATTCCAAATTTCCTTAACAGATCAGAATTAACATAATTAACAAAATGCTGGAATACTGCAGGCTTATTGGTTAGACCAAATGGCATCAACAAATTTTCGACTGCCCCTCTGGCATATTAAACGCCGCTTTCCACTCATTCCCCTGTCTGACCCGGATCAGTTTATAATCCTACCTAAGGTCTAGTTTAAAGAACGATTTAGCAGCGGCAATCCGATTAAATAGGTCAGGGGATACAGATCACGAACCATTACCTGGTTGAGCTCACGAAAGTCCTGGATGGCCGTAGTCCACCATCCATCTTTTTAACAAAGATGGAACCAGCAGCCACCGGAGATGAAATGGCCTGATGTGCTCTTTAGCCAGACTCTCAGTTATATACTCCTTAAGAGCTAGTCTCTCAGGGCCCAACAAATTTTATTGTCTGCATTTGGGCAATTTTGCCCCTGCCTTAAGCCTTATGGTGTAATCATAAAGTCTATGTGAATAAAGAAGTGTAAATGCTCTACCAGATCATGAACATACAGCTAAGCAATGGTGTGAATAATAATGTAGTGACAATTAAAATATAACTTTTAATAATAATTAGTTAAAAAAGTTACCACACAACACGGAAGGTTGTAAAACCAACCTAAAATCAATAAGCGAGCAAGTATAGTGTATAGCTCTCACTATCACAACACGGACAATTTGACAGTAAGGGATTCCCCTACCGTACATAAGGATAGACAAGGTGGCTAGAAAGGAGTAATTGCCACACTATGTGTACGTCAATATTAACAGTCACATACCCAACAGTGTAAAATCACCAGATTCACTGGTTAATAACCACTGTGGCAGCTTCAGTCTAGTGCGGACTTCTAACATGGTGTGTCCGGGCATGGCATAGCGCTATGCCATGCCCGGACACACCATGTTAGAAGTCCGCACTAGACTGAAGCTCTTGGTTTGTTGACCAGAATCCCCTGATGATTAAGTCAATTAAGAAACGCGTTGGGAGCTCATACAACGTTTAAGGTCAGATTGTTGCCATTTGGGGAGTATTGTGAGGCTGTTTTTGCCCCCTCACATATTGGAACAGTATTTATCTTTCTGCCACAGTGGTTATTAACCAGTGAATCTGGTGATTTTACACTGTTGGGTATGTGACTGTTAATATTGGCGTACACATAGTGTGGCAATTACTCTTTTCTAGCCACCTTGTCTATCCTTATGTACGGTAGGGGAATCCCTTACTGTCAAATTGTCCGTGTTGTGATAGTGAGAGCAATACACTATACTTGCTCTCTTATTGATTCTAGGTTGGTTTTATAACCTTACGTGTTGTGTGGTAACTTTTTTAATGAATTATTATTAAAAGTTATATTTTAATTGTCACCACATTATTATTCACACCATTGCTTGGCTGTTTGTTCATAAAGTCTATGTGGCAGCAACTCCTGACATACCTTCTCAGAAAATACATCATCAAAATCTGAGCGAGCATCCGGAAGACTAGAGGTAACCGCTGAAATAGTGACGAAAAAATAATTATATTTTTAAAACCAAAATTTTGTTTTAGCCCCATATTTTACAAATTCACAAGGGGAAATAAATAAAAATGACTGAATAATTGTCACAAAATTTCTCGTGAATGTGAAAATACTGTACCACATATGTGATTGTACAGTACCGTTTGGATATACTGCGAGACTAAAGGAAAGAGTGCTATTTGACTTTTGGAGCACAGAGCTTCCTAGTATAGTTTGTGGACTCCATATACAGAGAATTTAAGTACCAGAAGAGCAGAAACCTCCTTCAAGTGACCCCAATTTGGAATTATACCCCTCTGCTAATTCATCTACGTGGAAGTGATCATTTTAACTCCATGGGTATTTTCCAGAAACAATAAGCAGTGTATGTTTAAAAATGAAAATGGATATCTGCCATTGTAGTGCTGAGTACATTGTAGTGCCTGTATATTGTGCCCAGCTTGAGCTTCTGGAGGCCTGCACCCCGTAAATTCAGCGGGCTCTTCTTGTTACAGAAATGCCAAACATGTGGACAGCAGAATACCCCATAAGTTACCTCATTTTACAAAGTACACCTCTTAATGAAATTATCTAGCTGTGTAGTGAGCATATTGACAGTACATACGTTTCACAAAATGTGCTACCATTGGGCAGTGAAGAAAAAAAAAAATTAAATTTTTACCACTAAAATGTTGTTTTATCCCCGTACTTTACATTTTCACAAGGGGAAATAGATACAAATGACCAAATTATTGTCATACAATTTCTCATGAACGTAACAACATGGAACTGTCACTGTGTTTAAATCCATGACGTACAGAGCATGTCAATATTCGGGAACTGACACCTGCTCATGATGTGCTATGTACGTGATTGGTCATTAGGGGTTAAATAAAACAGGTCGCCCACTCACACCTGATTCATGTCATTCCATTGATTGAAAACATCAGACTATAATTTGAAATTCAAAATATCTACTAATCCTAAAGGACTTGGGTGAAAATGTGGCATGGATTTGGCATGGAAATTTCTAAAGGGTTCTCAAACTTTCAATATCCCTATATTTAGTTACTATTTGTCTCTGCCCCTACATCTTGCTGCTTTCAGATTCCACAGCAAAAATCTGCTGACAGATTCCCTTTAATATACTGTATAATGAACTTGGAGGACTTTGTGAATCTGTCTATATAATTGTCTAATTCTGTCTGTCTGTAATGGAAATCCCGCATCGCTGATTGGTCTCGCCAGCCACCCGCGACCAATCAGCGACTGGCGAAGTCGGGCTGCAAATTGGCGAGGGATTTGAACCACGCTACGCTGTCGCACACAGACAACGCCGCACACATAAACCTCCGCACACAGACACCGCCACACACAGACACCACCACACACAGACACTGCCACACACAGACACCGCCACACACAGAAGCCTCTATATACACCCCAGCAGTCTCTATATATACCCCAGCAGCCTTTATATACACCCAAGCATATACACCCCAGCAGCCTTTATGTACACCCCACAAACAAAAGCCTCTATATACACCCCAGCAGCAGCCTCCAGCATACAGTAAAAAAACAAAAACGATTATACTCACCTTGCACTTTCTTCTCTTTTCATACTCTGTAGTACTTTCTCCCTCCCCTCGCTGGCCCTACAGGCTGGGAGATGCAGTTGCTTCCTATTTCCTCCTTGGTAGGTCCCGCCCACCTCTCTACTCAGCTGTCTCCGGATTGGATGTGGGTGTTGCTGAGGGAGTGGTGCGGGCAGGCCCCTTAGATACCCGACTGCGGCCTTAGCAACGTGACACAGACTGTCACAGAACCTGTGTTAGGCTGGAGTCACACTTACGATCTACCCGCACAAGTGCAATGCGAGAAAATCTCGCATTGCACTCGGACCAATGTTAAGCAATGATGTAGCTCCGATCTGCTATTTTTTTCTCAGTCCAAATCGGACTGAGAAAAAAATCGCATGATGCTGCGTTTTGTAGAGTTTCACGTACGAGTCACTCCAATGCAAGTCTATGGGTGCGTGAAAAAAAACGGATGTCACACGGACAGCACACACACCATCCTAGTGACATGTGTTTTTCTAAATACATTTATCGCATGTTCCAGAAAACACTGGAAATGAGTTAGGTCTGTCGATGTCGGTAAATCTCTATCTCTGTCAGTCGGTCTCTCATTCTCTGTCGGTCTCTCTCTCTGTCGGTCTATCCCTCCCCCCCCTCTCTCATACTCACCGATCCCCGATCACCAGCGCAGTGCTGCACAGCTGTCACAAAGCTCCGGCGGCTTCTCCTCTTTTGAAAATGCCGGCTGCTCATTATTCCATCTAGTATTCACTGCTTTCCCTGCCCACCGGTGCCTATGATTGGTGAGGCCAAACCCAGCTGCCGGTGGGTGGGTCTATATCGTGCAGTACAATAAATAAATAAATAATTTAAAAAAACGGCGTGCGGTCCCTCCCAATTTTCATACCAGCCAGGGTAAAGCCATATGGCTGGAGGCTGGTATTGTCAGGATGGGGAGTGCCACGTTATGGGGAGCCCCCCACCCTAAAAATATCAGCCAGCAGCCGCCCGGAATTGCCGCATCCATTAGATGCGACAGTCCCGGGACTGTACTCGGCTCATGCCGAATTGCCCTGGTGCGGTGGCAATCGAGGTAATAAGGAGTTAATGGCAGCAGCCCATAGCTGCCACTAAGTCCTAGGTTAATCATGGCAGGCATCTCCCCGAGATACCTTCTATGATTAACCTGTAAGTTAAAGAAAATAAATACATACACCCAAAAATCCTTTATTTGAAATAAATGACAAAAAAAACACCCTTTTTCACTACTTTATTAATCCCCATATACCCCTCCAGGTCCGACGTAACCACAGAGGTCCCATGACGTTTACAGCTCTGCTACATCAGAAGCTGACAGAGAGCGGTCACAGACCACGACCGCTCTCTGTGTGCTCCCCGCAGCAACTGAAGTGAGTTGCGCTATCAGCGATGACATCACTCAGGTTACCCATGGCCACAGATCTCAGGTGGAGGACTTCAGCTGTGGCCGCGGGTAACCTCAGTGACGGCACAGCTGATAGCGCAGATTACTGTCACTCAGGGGATTTGCGGTCACCGGTGAGACCTTCACCGGTGACCGAAAATCAGGTTATGACACACAGACAGAGCCTCGGGATGACAATGAAGTCTGGTGACGTTCATCCGACTTCATTCTGATCCTGCAGCTCTGTCTGTGTCTGCTGTCAGTGGCCATGTAGCAGAGCTGAATGGCAGATGAAATAGCTGCTGAGAATAAAAACAGATCCCATACAGATCACACACAGATTGCACATGGACTACAATCATGAGAAAAATCACAGAATTGAATTGCAGTTACATTGCACACGGATCAACACTCGGACAGAGCTCATGCTACTTTCTAGCATGAGAATCGGTCCGATTTTCCAATCGCAAGAGTGACTCCAGCCTTTGAGAGCAAATGAAGGGGAGAGGGGAAAATTAGCAAGTCCATGGAACATAATGATTGCGGCGTGATAGCACGATGTGTGTGGGCGGCGGTGGGTGATGACGCCGACCCTGCGTAGTTCACTCATGGTTACTAAACAAGTGTGATGTAATTCAATCACGATTACTGGACAAGTTCTGTCAGTCACAGTGCCACGTAGTTCAGTCTAGAATACTCGATGTGCTAGAATCGGGCCACCATCTAGTATTATTATATTGTTCTAAAAAAGGGAAAATAAGAGTGCACTAAACAATAAGGCCTCCGTGCCTCCGATCAGCACTCACTGCATCCTGGACGCAGTGGGTCCTGACCTGCGGGGCCATGAGTCTCCTCTGCAGGAGACCACAGCTGCTCATATCCATGATCAGGGTTCAGTGCGGTCTCTTGCAACACGCTGCATCCAAAACGCTGCAAGCACTTGTAAGGGGTGGGCAGACCCCTTACAAGGAAGCACAGGTTTTCTCTGAAGTGGTTAATGCTGTCCCCATAGAAACTGTACAGGAGGGAGGAGGAGCCGGCAGCTTAGGGGGAAAGGAAGTGTGTGCTGAAGGCAGTTGTGTCCGGGACGGGAGAGAAGAAACAGCCAGGGGCAGAGTGTGGAGCTGAGTGGGCAGAAAGAAAGAAAGAAAGAAGGGAGCTGGAAGAACAGGGAAGCCGGAGAGAAAAGGAGCAGGCGGAACCTCATAGTGCGAAGCAGTCCCGGTGTGGGTCCGGGCTGTGGGTAGCCATAAGTGGGAGCCAGGTGAAGCAGATTAGCCGGGCACATCCCCACTGGAGGAGACGTCAGGGCAGGCTTTCCCCAGCTAAGAAAAGAACGTGAAGTCATCTGTAACTGCCGGTTTTTGGAAAGAGTTGTGAAATAAAGAATGTCTTTTATTTGCATCGAATCATGCCTGAAGAGTGTTTATACGTCGGACGACATCTGCACCACCACACTCTGCCCCACCAAGACATCTCCCGTCCCGATAGTGACGGCGGAGCCAGGGGTAAGCCTGACAGAAGGGGCCACGACTACAAGCCCAGAGGCGCCCCTGGCACCCCGTTACACAATGATCATGTGCACGCACCCTAAGGCCACGTGCACACGTTGAGTATTTGGTGAGTTTTTTACCTCAGTATTTGAAAGCCAAAATCAGGAGAGGAACAAAAAGAGGAAAACTATAATATAAACACGTATTTATTACCCATTCCTGGTTCTGTCTTACAAATACTGACGAAGAAAACTAACCAAATACTTAACATGTACACCTAACCTAAAGATTAAAAAGTAAAGGTATGTGGCAACATTAAGTACTTGGTGCAGAAATTTTTGCACCATTTCTGCATCACTTGGCAGGACAAAAATGCAGCTTAAAATACTCACGTTTTTGCCGCACTTTGACGTGATTTTTACATTCATTTTTGGTGCACGTTTCCTCACTCCTTCGGCTACATGCGCATGCTGCATTTTTTGCTACGTTTTTGCTGCATTTTTGGCTGCAGTTTTGTTGTCAGAACTTTCTGACATTTGATTTCCCAGCAAAGTCTATTAAAAGTCAGATTTTCTATGCGCACATTGCAGTTTATTTGTCAGTGTTTTATTTGTCAAAAGTTTGTGACAAAAAAAATGCAGCATGTTCATTCTTCCTGCGTTTTTGTCAACATTTGTCACAAAAACGCAGCAAAAACGCATGTTGTAAAAAACGCACCAAAAACGCACCGAAAACGCAGCAAAAACGCACCTACAATTACCAGCATTTTTTGTGACATTTCCAGGCTCTCTCTGACAACGTGCAGTTTTGGCTGCAGTTTGGCTGCAATTTGTGAACACAAAAAGATGCAGCGTGCGCATGTAGCCTTAAGGCCCTGTCACACCCAGAGATAAATCTGTGGCAGATCTGTGGTTGCAATGAAATTGTGGACAATCAGTGCCAGGTTTGTGGCTGTGTACAAATGGAACAATATGTCCATGATTTCACTGCAACCACAGATCTGCCAAAGATGTATCTCTGTGTGTGACGGGGCCTTTACACCAAATCTGTGAGTCAAATATAAGCCACATGTGCATGAGTCTTCAGGATTCTGATTCACTTTTGCTGGCATCAGGAAACCCTTCAGATCTTGTGACAAAACTGCTAAGAAAATACGGAACAAAATTGCAACAACACCGCAACGTGTGCACTGCCCCTATGGATAAATGTGCAAAAAACAGAAGTGTATTTTGTAGATAGTTATTTCTTGTATTGAAGGAATACACCAGGAAAATTTCAGTTTTTTCTGTATCTAATATTTTTAGCATTTTGCCACCTTTTTCTGCTTGGAATGTCCTGTGTTTTAATTGCTATATTTTGCAATCCCATTGATGTAAATATATTGCAGAGATTTGCTTCTTTTATAAGAACCCTAAAAAGATGCAGCTAAAACTGTTTTCTAATTCCTGCATTTTACTCATAAGGAAAATTTCTTATTAGGAGACATGAAAAGTACATATCAACATAGTAAGAAAGTTTAGGAAAACATTTGCTTTGGTGCAGCTCTAATACAGCTGACATAAGAAACACATTTAAATGAAACCACATTCCTGGAAATATTTGGAGAAATAATCTCCTTTAATCATGCTCCATTAAATGTAATTTGGACTACTGGGAATTCAATGTTAACCACAGGGAGTCACGGTTATCAGCCTATTTGACCTCTTGTATAATTTAATGAAACTATAAATATTGCTTCTAATATTTCTTATTCTAAACTTCAAATTAAGCAATCCGAGGTTTGGTTTCTTCTGCTATGATACACCTTACATAACCACTCTTTTCTGTACATTCAAAGTAATGTTGAACACCATCATATTATATAGAATGTGATTACGGGGAGTCAAAATGTGGATTATGTAAGGAGAGAATCAAAGGAAATGTGAAAAGCTGAATGGTCATTTCAAGAAGGTCATGAATAGTAATTTGAAGGTTTACTGCTGAAGGTGCTTATAGTGGAGCTCTACCTTCTCTAGCGGTCATATATTAGTGGCCAGGAGCACAATACTTATTGTTTTAAGGTCAAATTGTAGCCAATTTTTTTAATTTTCAATTTTCAGTCTATAAAAATATAAAGTATAGAAAATATCTCAGGCTTCAAAATATTAAAGAAGACTTATTTTAAAAGAAAATGACTTGGTTGGTGGCTAGAGAAGCTATTAAAGAGGCTGCCGACTTTCTAGTAAAATTACCATATTGTCATAAACTAGTGCCCTCTGGCGCAAAGAATGCTTATTCCTCACATCCGCTGTTCAGTGTAAGCTCCTTTGTTGCCCATTGATACAGTCAATAAATAATTGAGGCTTCCACATCTATAGTTCTCAAGAAGTTGACAATCCTATGATTTACCCATGTGATTGTTTCCGGTGATGCATCCCCTTCAGTGCAGAAGGGGACAAAACCATGAAGGTGGGAAGGTAGTGATGTAGATAAATCATATGATCATGGACATTTTGAGAGCTACAGACAAGAAGACCACTGTGTTTTCCATTTATACACTGTATCCATGAGCAATAAAGGGTCTGCAGCATATCACTACAGTTTAGGGCGTTAGATAAAATGCATTTGAAATGGACAACGCATGGTTACATAGGTTGAAAAATTACAGTCCTGCTTATCATTATTGGCACCCGTGAAGTTTACGTATGTAAAAGGAATCAAGTGACACAGCTTTTTATATAGATCACTCGTGTTAAATACAAAAGAGCAAATGATAAACTACAATTTAAAACAAAAAAACAACGGGAGGGAAAAATAGAAAAGACTAAAGCTGCTGTGACTCTGGTATTGGCCCTTTACATTACATTAGTATGAAAACACATTTTGACTCACCTGTGGTAAATCACAAATGAGACTCACCTGTGATAAATTGTCGTGCTCATGTGACATGAATTAGCCAATGAAAAATGACTTCAGTGTTTTAAAAAAACACATAGTAGGCACTGTTCCTTTGTCATAATGGTGAAGACAAAGGAGCTGTCTGAGGACATCAGAACTGCTATTATTACCGAACACAAGACTTCCAAAGGGTATAAGGCCATCTCCAAAGACCTTGGTATCCCAGTTTCAACAGTACGCAATGTTATTAAGAAGTTTGCCAAGCATTGAACTGTCAAGAACCTCCCTGGACGTGGGGGAAAGAGGAAAATTGACAAAAGAGGTTTGTGCGAATGGTGGAAAAAACCACATCAAACAACCAAAGACCTGAAGGCCAACCAGGAACAGTCTGGGGTCATGATTTCAACAAGTACCATAGGCCACACACTAAACCAAGCAAAGCTTTAGAGGTGAAGGCCAAGGAAGAAATCATTACTGAAGAAAATACATAAAAGGGACAGACTGATCTTTTCAAAGAGTAACTTGATAAACCACAATCTTTCTGGTAAAATGTTCTGTAGAGAGATGAAACAAACATAGACCTTTTTGGCCAATGAAAAGCAACAGTTTGCTTACAGATGGCGCAATGAAGCGTACAAGGAAAAGAACACCCTATCAACAGTTAAGCATGGTGCAGGATCCATAATTCTGTGGGGTTGCTTTACTGTGTCTGGTACTTGAGGCCCTGACCGTATCACAGGAATCATGAAATCAGAAAATTATCAACAGCTTTTAGAGTGAAATGTCCTACCCAGTATAAGAAAACTTGGTTTGAGTCGAAGATCATGACAATGACCCAAAAGCACACATCCAAAAGTACACAGGAATGGTTGAAAAAGAAAAAATGGACTGTTTTAAAATGGCCAACAATGAGTCCTAACCTCAATCCCATTGAAAATCTTTGGGGTGAGCTGAAATCTGCCAGTGGGAAAAAGAACTTTGCAAACATTCAAGAGCTTAAACAAACTGCAAAGAAAGAGTCGGAGAAAATACCAGCAGAGAAGTGCAAGAAGCTTATAGAGGGCTACAAGAAACGTTTGTAGGCTGTCATCAATGCCAAAGGGTGTGCATCTAAGTATTAATTAGGAGTTTCTTTACTGTTAAACATACTGTTTATTCTGTTTCTTCTTTGAAATTGCCACATGTAAGTTGTCAATGTTTAAAGGGAAGCAAACATCAGCATTTTCCTATATAAGGTGCAGCCAGTGTAGTACTGGCACTATCAGGCACAGTGTGTGCATACCATCAGGGGGCAGCTCGGGTGTTTAGTCAGTGAAATACAACTTTATAAAGTTTGAAAATTCATGCACTTTTTGATTGACGTGTGCACCTCACACACAACAGGACTGGAGAACAGCTGATCTTACCGATTAGCTGCAGCAGGCGATATCGTAGGAGACGTCTGCTGCAGCTAATCAGGGTAAGATCAGCTGTTCTCCAGTCCTGTTGTGACCGCATGCGCTCCCACGGTCACAACAGATCTGAAGAAGCGAGGGCGCATGCGCCGCCCTCTCATGCACCGCCCTCTCATGCACCATAATACTGTGGGCTTCAGAAACATGGCGCCGGGAATGAGCGCTATGTGCAGGCGCTAACTCCGACGCCATATAACTGAAGATTAGAAATTTACATATGGCCAGAGAGAGGGAGGAACAGGCGCCGGGGGGCGGGGATACACGTGAATAACCCGCCCGGACATTAGCAGCAGTGGTGCACACGTCAATCAAAAAGTGCATGAATTTTTTAAACTTTATAAAGTTGAATTTCATAGCCTAAACATCGGAGCTGCCCCCTGATGGTATGTACACACTGTGCCTGATACTGCCAGTACTGCAATGGCTGCACCTTATATAGGAAAATGCTGATGTTTTCTTCCCTTTAATTGTTGTTTTACTTTGGATCACTAATGAAAAAATCATGAGAATATACTGTAATTTTGGTACATTTCCATTTATTACTGAAGGTATTGTACAGTCTATGAAAAAAATATGAGGTGCCAATAATGGTGAACAGCACTGTACAACAAGCTTACCTTTTCGTGGGCCAGTACCCCTGTGGACGACGTGTGGCATGTCCCAATATGTTATCTGCCATGGATGTTCAGAATTGTCATGGCACTATTACTCTCGAATTACACATTCAATCACATGCTGCACCAATAGAGTGTTTTATGACATCCATTCTGCCAAGGGGACAACAAAGGGCGGCACGGTAGCTCAGTGGTTAGCACTGCAGTCTTGCAGCGCTGAGGTCCTGGGTTCAATTCCCACCAAGGACACCATCTGCAAGGAGTTTGTATGTTCTCCCCGTGTTTGCATGGGTTTCCTCTGGGTTCTCTGGTTTCCTCCCACACTCCAAAGACATACAGATAGGGAATTTAGATTGTGAGCCCCAATGGGTACAGTGTTCCCAATGTATGTAAAAGCGCTATTGAATTAATAGCACTATATAAATGAATAAATTATTATTATTATTATATTATAGATATTTTTCTGAAGAATTCAGAGCGTAGCTATAATGCTGGTGTTGCAATTGCATCTGGGCCCTGAAGCGTAAACAGGCTCCAGGGCCCATATGAAAAGATCATTACTAATAAAGATCTGTGATAATTCAGGTGTCACGAGTGCTTGAGAGACTTGTGACAATTTTGGGATCGGAGCTTCAAATTTCTTTGTGATTTTAAATGTGTTTTGTTTTCTGTTAATGCAGCAACGGTTAATGACATTTTCCTTGCTAGTAGCTCCTGGTTAGTTCACTTGAGGTGGAGCCAGTTTGTGATCACTATAATATCCTTAAAATAGTCACATGATCATCCAACTGATGCTGGTCATAGAATCTCATTCTGTTTCTGACCACTGTGGAGGGAGGAAGTTTTCTAGGAGCTGCTGGAGTTATGCTGCTAGAGCTTATCTGTTGCTGTGCTAAGTTTTGGAGCCTAGTTGGCTGCAGCCTTGGTGTGTGGCTGCAGCAGTGAAGTTTGTTGGTATATCCTTTTGTCTATGTTCCCCTGTTAGACTTCCTTCCTCTGTGTATCATTAGCGTATTGGGGATGTCTGGCATACTCACTGGCTTTGTCACTATCCAGGGTAAAAGGAGGGACAGTAATGCACTAGGCATGTGACAGCAATGAGGGGAATGACTTGTATAGGGACATTAAGGGAGCTCAGGGACTGGTACTCAGGTTAGTGTCAGGAGATGATCCATCCCCCGTTCCCTATCACGAGGGTCCCCCTCTCCTTTAACATCCTCGTGATTCCCGTGTATTTCACCATGCACTGGTTAGTTGTTGGTCCATCAGCATCTGTCACGCCGTGTGTTGGACACTTGCCAGTCTTAGCATGACATCAGATCTCTGTTGGTGATTTTTCATTGGGACCCATGAGCTTCAAGTTACGCCACTGCTGCACAGTATAGATAAGTATAGTTTCTCTCTTCCATATTATTATATTTTATATTCCAAAATGAAGCTCCAAAACTGTTCATTCAAAAAACTGTATTGTAGAAAAGCAGAAACCAACTACTGCTTGTGATTTTCCCAATCCAATTCAGTTTAGTGTGTGAAAAATATAGCATTTCAAAATAAATGTCCTAAAACCTTGGCAGATTGTGATGTTTATAGCACAATAAATCTTTTTATTGGATGTAAAGATGCAGTGTTTCTTTATTGATTGTGCTGGTAAATCTACTGATGGTTGGCAACAATGTTTACTGTAAATTCAGTGACTGAATCTCTTTCCCTCCTACACTTTTATCCTTACCTAACCTCATTCTCTAGCCACTTCTAATAGATCATTATATTCCATACACAATAATGTGCGGCCTGGATATGGGTCATTTAGACCCACAAACTTGCTGCTGCTGCATTTTTTCTTACCAATTAAAGTTGAAATCATATTACTTTCATGTTTTGGTTTCATGTAGAATGGAAAAATATGGTCAAATAATTCTAGAATACACATTTTAACTCATAATTGTAGAGGAGCCCTGAAGCAGGTGTGTCTTACCATTACACACATTTTTTCATGCATTTTACCAAACAACAATAAATCTTTAGTAAATGAGAAAATATGAAACTTTATAATATATCTTATTAGCGATAAAAAAGTGACATCTTCTTTACCTTTTTCTGCCTGCAGACTTTTTGAAACATACTCAGAAATTTCCCCTGCTACCAAACAAATTCTGTCACACATTAAACAGCAAATAAATAACAGGAAAATCGGGAGAGGGGGATGCAGCTGCAGTTTCTTTTGTAGTGAAAGAGTATGAGTGAGGCTACGTTCACACTATTGTGTTTTTGGTCTGAGTGCTGGGCAGCACACTGGCTACATTCACACTATTGTGTTTTTGGTCCGAGTGCTGGGCAGCACACAGGCTACATTCACACTATTGTGTTTTTGGTCCGAGTGCTGGGCAGCACACAGGCTACATTCACACTATTGTGTTTTTGGTCTGAGTGCTGGGCAGCACACAGGCTATGTTCACACTATTGTGTTTTTGGTCTGAGTGCTGGGCAGCACACAGGCTACATTCACACTATTGTGTTTTTTGTCTGAGTGCTGGGCAGCACACTGGCTATGTTCACACTATTGTGTTTTTGGTCTGACTGGTCGGCAGCACACAGGCTATGTTCACACTATTGTGTTTTTGGTCAGAGTGCTGGGCAGCACACAGGCTATATTCACACTATTGTGTTTTTGGTCAGAGTGCTGGGCAGCACACAGGCTATGTTCACACTATTGTGTTTTTGGTCTGAATGGTCGGCAGCACACAGGCTATATTCACACTATTGTGTTTTTGGTCAGAGTGCTGGGCAGCACACAGGCTATGTTCACACTATTGTGTTTTTAGTCTGAGTGCTGGGCAGCACACAGGCTATGTTCACACTATTGTGTTTTTGGTCAGAGTGCTGGGCAGCACACATGCTACGTTCACACTATTGTGTTTTTGGTCAGAGTGCTGGGCAGCACACATGCTACGTTCACACTATTGTGTTTTTGGTCTGAATGGTCAGCAGCACACAGGCTATGTTCACACTATTGTGTTTTTGGTCTGAATGTTCGGCAGCACACATGCTATGTTCACACTATTGTGGTTTTGGTCAGAATGCTGGGCAGCACACACATAGCACTAAGGTCTTGTTCACACGTCAGTATTTTTTGCATCAGTATTTGTATGTATACCAAAGCCAGGAGTGGAACTGACAGATAAAACTATAATTGAGAGACTGACACCCGTTCTGTGTTTTGAAGACACTCCTGGTTTTGGATACAAATACTGATGAAATACTGATCAAAAATATTCATAAAACACTGATGAAAAAATACTGACGTGTGAATGAGGCTCTAGACAAATGTTATTCAGTTGGGCTGTTCAGATGACTATTTTTTTTAACATTGGCTGAATGTCCATATGAACAAAATTGAAACATTCACTAATTTCGCCTATTCAAGTCTATAGGTGAACGAGTTACATTGAATTCCATACAAATTAACTGTGTAGCATCCAATTTTTATGGGTACATTGCTGTTATTAAGATAGGAAACTGTTTTAATACTTGTTAATATTAATCACTTCCGATATATAAAAATGAATGCCTTACGGATGGCATTTGGATTAAAAAATGTCAGTTATTCCTGTCGGAAATTCAGATGATTTTTTTAAATGCTTGTGCGAACTTAAAAGGAATCTGTCACTAGGTTTCTGCTACCCCATCTGAGAGCAGAATAATGTAGAGACAGAGACTCTGATTCCAGCGATGTTTCACTTACTGAGCTGTTTGCTGTTATTTTGAAAAAATACTTGTTTTCTCTGCTCCAGATCTAGCAGTCATTTGAATGTGGAGCTCCATAACTACACTTACAACACAGATCGGCAACCTTTTGCCCAGATATCTGATAATCAGTGGTTGGGCGGGGTTATACAGAACTCATGAATATGCTGGACAACCTGGCAGCAGGCCAAGTAGTGCTCTAATGATAATCTGCTGATTAAATAGTGATTTTTTTCAAAACTACTTTAAGCAGCCCAGTAAGTGACACATAGCTGGAATCAGGGTCTCTGTCTCTATATTATGCTGGTCTGGTATTAAGGTGCAATAACCTTGTGACAGATCCCCTTTAAGAGAGTGAAGGAAAAGTTTTACAAGAACCAATTAATTCTCACCTTTTTTTTTTTATTCATTTTATTAACAACTGTTAAAACACAACTTATTACATGATTGCAAATTATACCAAAGTAACATACATTCTTAGAAGTGCAGGAAATGATTCTTGTAATATATGGTCGATTAAGGTATTCTATAATATCAAACCAGTTTATATAGAGTTATGTCTTCACATAACCAGTATAAATGTCATAATAAAAATTTGGATATCTTGGAGACATGAATGGTTATAACAGGCTTGGAAATTAAAACACCATAAAAACACTACAGTAACACTACAGTAACCTATAAACAAAAGCTACAATGCCGAAAAGGATTCAAAATTACTCACATATCCCTTCAAATTGTATTTCCGCATGAGTACCGGAGAAATCCATTATGTCACAAGATCTACCTATCTCTACTAATTTTACCTATTTAGGTAGTTATAGGGTTGATCACCTGGGATAACTGTTGGGGGTGAGTAGTTCCAAAAGTCCTGGACCTTGAAGAATTTCTGCGGATGGCCTTTATTCTAATAAACTGTCCTCTCATATAGGACAATTGTATTAAGCAGTACTATCCTGACTGTAGACAGGGGAACCCCCATCCATCGAAGGGCTATAATTTTCCTGTCACGAAACATGGTTTTCTTGAGGAAAATTCTCATATGATGATTCCATGTTTCTTCCTCGAGAATAGAAAACAAATGATTGGGTCAAGGGGATGGGAATGGAAACCAAAGAGGAGAGCAAAGAGATTACTTCTGCCAGAAAGAAAAAACAATCGGACACGCGCATATTTTAAGCCAAAAATTGGCATTTGGTATATGACAAAGTGTGCATTCTGAAATGGACAGTCGGTTCATCCGAAATAACTTCAAAGAGAGCAAATATGATTGGTGGATAATGTAGAGGTGAGTTATTTTATTATGAAAAGATGGAGACACATGGAGATGAGATTCCAATATCTCCTCCCAATCCTAATCCTGAATAGAAGGAATCAACCATTTACATTTACATTTACCTATCTACCTTTTACCAACAGTGGTTAAACGCAATGTCTGTAGAAAGCATATGTGTGACGCCCCTGGACTATCAGGTCGTCACAGGGTATTGTTCAATCTGCCCTCCCGTGCCCTCCCGTGCAATATCCACATCCTTCTTAGTTATGGGTCCCCAACTACATGGTGTTGCCTACATCAGCTAATTAAAATCCTAGGTACACTCTGCACCACACCCACCAGTGGACGGCCTGAGTGGAATAGGGTCGCCCACTTGGGGGGTTGGTTAGGGGAGGTCAGGAGTGCCAGGAGAGTCAGTCGAGGAAAGTGTTTTGGAAGTGAAGGAGAGAGGAGATCAGGAGCTGGCCTCCTGGGAAGCCATCTAGGTAGCAGACGGTGGTCTGAGCCTAGAGGAGCTGGACCCCCGGTCGCAGGGGATCGTGGCAAGGGGCGCGGAACTGTCAAGGAGGACAGCTGGTGGCCTTGCACCATCACTGGGCTGGGACCAGGGCATGATGGGGTACGTTATCCCTAAGTCAGGAAGTAGCTTCAGGCAACCTGACAATTTACCCGACGAGAATGGAGCCTTCAAGATCCGCTCTCCACCAGCTACAAAATCGGGGTACTAGCACAACGAGGGGGATAGGACTTTCCACCAAAACGGTCCAGAAAATCCCAAGCGTGAACCCTGAGAGCAAACTCCCACACTTAGCCATAGTGGGGAGCGGGACCTGACTAGTTCCATACTACCGTGACCAACAGAGGAGTAAACTTAGCGCCAGTAGGAAGGTCACGGATCACCAGGCAGCACCATTGGGGACGGGACCCGAGCTAGCTCCCCTCAGCGGCAGCGGTATCCAGAACTTTGGTTTATCCAGTTGTCGGTGTCAGCTTAATGGACTGAGTGAGTATGAAAGTGCCCCCCTTCGCTCGCCACGGCACCTGCTCAGGTGTGGCTCGAGCGGTGGGCCGGATCCCGGGGACTCGAGCGGCGTTCCTCGCCCGTGCGTGAAAAGGGGAATGGTTTTGGGGATTTATTGTCCATGACGCCACCCACGGTTGTGGTGAAGTTGGTGACACCACCGCTGCTCTGGACGGGGATCCCGGGAGCGATGACTAGGAGCAGCTTGGATGTTGGTTCTCCCCTCCGTGGGTAGGGGGTTGGTTGTCCCGGGGCCCGGTGATGGGGTAGGGATGGTTGACAGGCAGGTTACGGGGCCTGGTGAGGTGCAGGGTCGCGGGGGCAATGCTGTGCCGCACGGCACGGTGGTACTCACTCAGCCAGTAACGAATACACAGTCTCCGGTAAAACAAACGGCTGGATGGACGGGTCCCACAGACGGCTGCGGTGTTTCTCCTCCCGGCAGGTTGATGGTGACTGCCTTTCCTTGCACCTGTGTAGTGTGTACGGTTCCAATGGGTTCCCACCGGTAATCCGCTCCCCAGCTTGAATGGGTGCTGGAAGAGCCCCTTTTGCCCGCAGGGTCTGGCCCTGGGAACTGTAGCCTTGGCGGTGACTGTGTTTCCCTTCACGGTTTGAGCTGTCGCCTTCTATCAGGACTTGGTTGCTGGGAAACCCCGGAGGTTCCCTTCGCTAACGGATTTGACAATTTCAACGGCGACTCCTAGCCTTGTCGGGGTCCGTAAGCCCTGCCGGATGGTGCTGGCTTCTTTTTGTTCACCGGTCCGGTACCGCCGGGCCACCGCCCATCCACGGTCCTTACGGTTTACTCTGATTAGCCTCTCCTGCAGACGGTCACCACCGTCTGCCAACCTTGCTGTTTAGTGCCCGGGCCACACACCCGAACACGGTCAGTCTCCTCCACTACCACTTGCTAAAACTCATCTCTAACTGACTCCTTTTCCCGCCTCTAGGACTGTGAACTCCTCGGTGGGCGGGACCAACCGCCTGGCCCACCCCCTGGTGTGGACATCAGCCCCTGGAGGAAGGCAACAAGGATTTGTGTTTGGCTTCGGTGTGCCTAACCGAGGTGTGGGGTGTGTTGGTGTAGTTCTTGTGACGACCTGGCTTGTCCAGGGCGCCACAGTGGTACTCCACATTTCCACATACCACGGGTGGCGTCACAAACTTTAACACAATCCCCTGTAAATACCTCCTTCATTTGAGTGTCCGCACGACCCCCCGGTCCGAAGACCCCTTGAGCCATCGCGGATCCAGATCCAAGTAGCCTGGCTGCTGGCACGGGGGCGGCACATAAGTATATAAGGAAGATATGAGACCTTGTGCGCCTTGTGACCTTAAATTCCTATTGAAGGAAAGGCTGATACTGAAGTCTCTAGGCCCTGATTGCCCACTTGTGTTTGGAGTCCTGACTGGAGATGCACATATCTAAAAACTGGGACCTTGGAGTATTGTATCTAAGTTGTAATAGCACTAAAGATAACAGTACATTTTGTTTGTATATATCACCTGTAATAACTTTATGTGTACATCAAAACTGAGAGGATAGAAGAGATAATAAAAATGAGAATTATGAATTCTACCACAGAGCCATCTTAACTATTATACCATCAAAACAAGCCAACTGTTTTACCTGCCTCCAAACTGAATGCATTAGTATTTCTATAGGAAACATTTAGGAACAGAGGGGTTACCTATCTCCAGAAAGCCTTTTGATTGTAGCTGCTTGAGATGAATGAGTCTCCGAGCTGGGTAATTGTGCTCCTGGCATCCAATTGTTTAATGCCCTCAGCTGGCTTGCCAAGTAATGAAGAAGAAATCCGGAAAAGCTACTCCCCCCTCTTTTTTGTTCTATTAAGAGTGGATAATTTGAGTTTAGGCTGAGAATTACCCCAAATAAAAGGTGAAATTAGAGAATTCAGTGATGTAGAAAAGGTTTTAGGAATAGCTACCACACTATGTTGCAGAATGCACTTGAACTTTGGAAGTAAGATCATATTAATTAGGAAGTATCAACCAGGGAGGAAGCAGTCCTGCACTACTGCGGAGTTACCTTGTAATATGGCTGTTAAAAGAGAAGGTCTGCTTGAGACATCTGGAAGTAAATGCTGGCTCAGGGAGCTCGCTCCACAGTCAGGATATCATCAAGATGAAAACCACTAGAAGGAAGTAGTGGCACTGTCCACAGCCCATGCAGAAAATCCAATCTATTTAAACGTGTGCATAAAAACCGCGGGGAAGAGACCGGGTGCAGACGCTCAGAGGACGACAGTGTGAGGGGTGTACTCACTTTTGTGATATAGTCTATTTTCTGACACTGATAAGGTGTAGTTTGCTTCATAATGAGAATCATGGTCAAGTAAGGGAAAGACGTTAGATATGAAGTCTCTTCCACTGTCCTTTTTAAAAACAATCCCTAAGCATTTAAAGGTATCTACTATAGGTAGCAGAGATTATAATTTAAGGTGATCAGTAGGGATATGGGAGAGTCATTAGTGTTGATTTGTTCCAATTAATTGATATACCTGAGTTTTTACTAGACTGTCTATTAATGAAGTGTTATGATGGAAATGTATCTTTAACCTGGTCCAAAAAAATTACCATGTTATCAGCATAAAGGCTAATAATATCTGTTTGGTTTGCTATATCAATTCCCTTAAAGTGAACCTGTCAGGTGCAATATGCACCCAGAACCAAGAGTAGTTCTGGGTGTATATTACTAATCCCTGCCTAACCGTACCTGCATCTAATAACATAGATAAAGAGATCTTTAGAAAAAGTATTTCTAAAGATTCTTTATTATATGCTAATGAGGCCAGGGACTAGTTGCAAGAGCGTTAGTTCACTTGGTTAGTCGGCCCCTTAGCATGTAGCATGTCTCTGTGGGCGTGGTAACATGCTAATGAATGTGCAGCGTTAGAGGCATAGTCGATCTCACCTCTGGTGCCAACGCTGGTTTTCGGCTCAGTGCGCATGATAAGAATGTCCCCAGTCATGCGCACTACACCAGTTTGAAGCCGGGATGCATACACCTGGCTTTATAGTACACATGACTGGAAGTCCAGGATTTCTGATCATGCGCACTGAGCCGAAATCCAGCATCAGGCAGAGGTGAGATCGGCCATGCCTCTGACGCTGAACATTCATTACCGTGTTAGCACACCCACAGGGGCTGGCTAGCATGCTAAGGGAGCCGACCAGCCAAGGGAGCTAAAAACCTTGCTGGCTTCATTAGCATACTATAAAAAATCTTTAGCAATATTTTTTCTAAAGATCTCTTTATGCTACAGGAACAGTTAGGCATGTATTAGCAATATACATCCAGAACTGCTCGTGGTTCTGAGTGCATATTGCACCTAACAGGTTCCCTTTAAGTACTGAAGAAAAATATATTTTCATCGCTAAGCCTACAATGGCAAGAGCAAAAAGGGTCAGGGATAGAGGGCAGCCCAGACAGGTTGCCCTCTTCAATGAAAAGAATGTGAATGAGACACCATTTATGACTACTTTAGCCCTAAGGGCCAGGTACAGCAAATTAATCCACTTACAAAATCTAGGGCTAAAACTTAAATTTCTGAAGATATAATAACAAAAAAGGCCATTCTAATGAGTCGAAGGCAACAAGACCAATGCCCAATTATTGTCGGGTATTAATGTACTATATTGAGTAATGGATTGAACTTTCCTAATGTTAATTGAATTGCTTTGTCCTGGCATGAACCCAATTTGATCCGGGTATATTAAGTCAAGGATTATTTTGTTGAGTCTAATAGCTTATATTTTACTGAGAATTTTTTAATCTACAATTACTAGGAAGATAGGGTGATAGGACCCACAGTCCAATGGATCCTTCCCCTCCTTCAGCAGGACAATAATGTCAGAAAGAGTCCGACAAGGGGGTTTCCTTGCAGTCTTGTGAAAAAACCTTTAATAGCTGAGGTGTCATAGCCTCTTGATATCTGCTGTATAACTCCAACGATCGTCCATCTAGGCCAGTTGCCTTACCCAACCCCATATCAAAAAAGACCGCGTTCACTTCCACTAAGGTAATGTCAGCATCCAAAAAGAATTGCTGGTGAGTATCCAAAGTAGGGAAATCCAAATCAAATGAATAGGAGAGACAGTCTGAAATTGTAACATCACAACTAGAGGTGTAACAGGTTTTATAGTATTCACAAAAACAATGGCTAACATCCTCCATGGATGTAAAAGTCGTCCCATCGGATGCCCGGAGCTTGTAAAGTGTTATGTTGATGGACCATAAAGGCAAGTCATTTGCTTGATTGATTCCCCAATTCAAAGGAAGATTGACAGGTGAAGAAAAATGTACGTTTGGACTTAGTGTCCATATGTTGTTTATAAAGATACTGGGAGAGTAACTATTTAAGTCTATTCTCATTAGTGAAGTGAAATCTTTCAAGTTATAAACACCGAATATAATATTGTATATAGCGATGCGTTTAGAAAAACAAAAACCTACAACAAAGACGCACAACCTTATAAAATTTTCAAGTTTATTAACATGATTAAAAGGTTTTTAATATAAAAAACAAGTAATAAAGGTGGAATATCACAAATGGACAAATTACCCTAGGGGGAAGGGGTGCTTAATTATACTGGATGTACATATATGTATATACAGTATATATATATATATATATATATATATATATATATATATATACAGTACAGACCAAACGTTTGGACATATCTTCTCATCTCAAGAACAGCTGTTAAGAGGAGGCTTTGTGCAGCAGGCCTTCATGGTAGAATATCTGCTAGGAAACCTCTGCTAAGGACAGGCAACAAGCAGAAGAGACTTCTTTGGGCTAAAGAACACAAGGAATGGACATTAGACCGGTGGAAATCTGTGCTTTGGTCTGATGAGTCCAAATTTGAGATCTTTGGATCCAACCACTGTGTCTTTGTAGAAAAGTCGAACGGATTGACGCTACATGCCTGGTTCCCACTGTGAAGCATGGAGGAGGAGGTGTGATGGTGTGGGGGTGCTTTGCTGGTGACACTGTTGGGGATTTATTCAAAATTGAAGGCATACTGAACCAGCATGGCTACCACAGCATCTTGCAGTGGCATACTGTTCCATCCGGTTCTCGTTTAGTTGGACCATCATTTATTTTTCAACAGGACAATGACCCCAAACACACCTCCAGGCTGCGTAAGGGCTATTTGACTAAGAAGGAGAGTGATGGGGTGCTACACCAGATGACCTGGCCTCCACAGTCACCAGACCTAAACCCAATCGAGATGGTTTTGGGTGAGCTGGACCACAGAGTGAAGGCAAAAGGGCCAACAAGTGCTAAGCATCTCTGGGAACTCCTTCAAGACTGTTGGAAGACCATTTCCGGTGACTGCCTCTTGAAGCTCATCAAGAGAATGCCAAGAGTGTGCAAAGTAGTAATCAAAGCAAAAGGTGGCTACTTTGAAGAACCTAGAATATAAGACATATTTTCAGTTGTTTCACACTTTTTTAAGTATTTCATTCCACATGTGTTAATTCATAGTTTTGATGCCTTCAATGTGAATCTACAATTTTCAGAGTCCTGAAAATAAAGAAAACTCTTTGAATGAGAAGGTGTGTCCAAACTTTTGGTCTGTACTATAGGTAGTACAGGCAAGTCTCTTAAATGTACAACAGTTAAAGACAATATGTTGCACAGAGGTCACCGATATGAATTCACAGAATATAAGAAATATATATAAATATAAGGTGACGTGTGCAAAACAAGAGTCAGTCTGTATTTTAAAATATTGCTCAGCCCAATTATGTAAAATCACATATTAGCAAATAATAAACTGACAAGTATCAAAAAAATATTCAAAGGGGTAAGTATCTATAGTAAGATCAACTCAATACTGAAAAATCCAAAATGGACTAAAGTAAGTAGCCAAAGAACAATTATGATGGTTTAAAGGGAACCTATCACCAGATTTGTCCCTTATAAAAGCTGCAGCCAGCACCTGTAACCTCTTATATACAGCATTCTAGAATACTGTATATGTTTCCAGGCTGCTCTGTATAACATAAAAACACTTTTATTATACTCACTTGCAGGGTGGTCCGGTCCGATTGATGTCTCTGGTCTTGGTCCGGTGCCTCCTCTCTTCCTTCCATCACCATTCTCCTTCTTTGCTCCTTGTTGATGACGCGTCCTGCGTCATCCACACAGTGTCTGCCATTGTGATCCTGCGCATAAGTACTTTTCTCTGCCCTGCTGAGGGCAGATCAAAGTATTGTAATGCGCACGTGTGGAGAACGGTCAAAGACCGACCACGCATGCGCATTACAATACTTTGCTCTCTGTGTTTGCCCTCAGCTACTCTGAAGCCAGGCAAGTGCCCCACACATTCAGGAGTATAATATTGGTCTGGGGAAATTGCAGAAATGTGGGAATTGGAGGATTAGATAGAGGCTTCCAGGAGCTCCCCCCAGACATGTCCACTCAGCACTAGGACACCGCCATGCCCCCCACTTCTCAACTCTTTGTTTCCACAGCAGGTCTGATATGGAAAGAAGAAATCATTTTGGCTGCAAGACTGAAACATGTTGCTAGTTTGGTTTTTATGCATTAGGTACATTTTTTGGGGTATATTGGTTGGATTCTAAGTAAGTTATAATTAAACAAGCACATTGTGTCCAATGCTTCAAACTGTGTAAAAGACTTGCTGGAGGATATCTCAAGCATCTCACTATCTTCATTGTTTAAATTACTCCATACTGCATAACAACATACTTTTTGTGTACTTTGTATTGCAACTTTGTTTCATTCACTTAAAGGGAACCTGTCAACATACTGTAGATTTGCATATTAAAATAGTGGTTTGTCTGTGTAGGTGCTTGTCCCCCTATTGCACTTAATACCTTTTTTTGTAAAGATCTTATGTGCCAGTTATGAGAAATTTTGTGAAAATGCCATATACAAATCAGGAAGGAAGTGGGGCCTGTCAGTGCACCTAAAAGGAACAGTCAATTTGCATTGGCACGCTACAAATGCACGTCCAGCCTGATTTGCATATGGCATTTTCACAAGACTTCTCATGACTGGCACATCAGCTGTCTATAAAAGAGTTATAATTTTAATAGGGGACAAGTGCTTACACAGACATAGCATTACTTCCATATGTAAAAACATGCTGACAGGATCCCTTTAAATGCATCAAATCTAGAATACTGAGCACAGTCTTTGTACAGTATAGAGCTATGTAAATAATAAAGTACTTGGACCCTTTTACATTGATAAGGCGGGCTTCACATAAGCGGTATTCTGATGCATTGCCGGATTTAGCACAAATGCGTTTCACTTCAATACCTTTCCTATGGACTCGCGGCAAGTTTTGGTCACATGCGGTTGTGTATGATGCACGCGATTGCATGTTCCCGGAATTTGCTGTGAGTCCATTGGAAATGCATTGAAGTGAAACGAATCTGTGCCGGATTTGGCATTGCGGCAGAATACCGCTGATGTGAGAGCAGCCTAATTGTGGATATACTGGAAATTTTGGTCTTGTCAACCATGCTTTTATTGAATGGAAACATCTAGGAGTAATATCTCAGCCAGCAGTACACCATAAAAATCACTGAGCAGGCTGCGGAGCAATTGAAATGTGTTCTCTGAAGTGGTGAGTCTTATTTTCTGCAAGTCTGATTGATGAATGGACATTGGCAAATGCTCAGAGAACCCCTCCCAGAATTCCCGTTGTAATGGAGGACTAAAGATGGGGCTGCTATTCAGGGTTAGACTTGATCTTTATTCCCATAGATGGTTTATTGTAATCATACATTTGAGAGAATTGTCTTCTAACAACTTTTTGTGGCAAGATTTTGAAGTCCCTTGCCTGTTTCAGTATGAGCGTGTATTTGTGCACAAAAAGAGGACCATACTGACATGTTTGACAAATATGGTGTGCCCAGAACAATAAACTTAAAGAACACCTGACATTAAATTGGGCAGCCTGTATTGGACACTGGCTACATGAACTCTGCCAGATGTGTTTGATTCTGCGGCGTTTCAGAGAAAAACATATTAATAGCCAGCCAGGGACCGTGCCGCGCTGTAAGCTGGTCGGACAGGTGGGCCCCTGGTGGCTTCTCCTCGCCCACTTCCCTGGATTGACATGTCTCTACCAATCTGGGACCTATTTATTGCTGTTTGACTTTAGGCAATAACGAAGCATTTCTATATATATCAGTTATGTGAAGCCATATGTACAGGGGTCCATTAGTGCTAAAACCAGCCAGTCATCATACAATCATCTCTAGATGATGATTTTCTGGCCAGAAACTACTGGACACACAGTATTTCTTGGAGTCAGAATATGTACCATTTCTGAATGCCTTGATTTCTTTTGATGGAGACTGAATTACATCAAACCCATCTAAAAAGACCACTGACATAATATATTTGTATACTTGATTAGCACTAACAGAAGAACATTTATTGATAATATTGGTATGACTATATAACTTAAAGAAAACAGTGGAATGTGTATTAAAAAACAAGGTTGACTCATAGTTATCTGCTATATTCACAAGGGACGTAATTCCATCTCCTCTCCCGTCAATAGTAATTGTGTATCTTATGCTTAAATGGACATCAGTAATCACTGCTGAAAGTATTGGAAGGGGATGACCAAGAACAACATCCTTATAATTGTAAAGGCCACTTTACACGCAGCGACATCGCTAGCGATGTCGCTGCCGATCGCACCTGCCCCCGTTGTTTGTGCGTTACGGGCAAATCGCTGCCCGTGGTGCACAATATCGCTATTAGGAGTCACACGTACTTACATTTCTAACGACGTCGCTGTGGCTGGCGTACAATCTCTTCTTTAAGGGGGAGGTTCGTGCGGCGTCACAGCGACATCACACAGTGGGCGACCAATAGAAGCAGAGGGGCGGAGAGCAGCCGAATTAACGACACGCCCAGTTCTTTGCCGGAGGATGCAGGAATGCTGTTGTTCGTCGTTCCCGGGGTGTCACACGTAGCGATGTGTGCTGCCTCAGGAACGACGAACAACCTGCATCCAAAATCAGCAACAATATTTGGGAAAGGAACGACGTGTCAACGATCAACGATTAGGTGAGTATTTTTGGACGTTAGCGGTGGCTCATAGCTGTTACACGCAACAACGTCGCTAACGAGGCCGGATGTGCATCACGAATTCCGTGACCCCAGCGATATCATTGCGTGTAAAGTGGCCTTTAGTCCCTTAATGCCCCATGATGGTTATATCTGTCATGGAGCTAATTGGAATGTGTGGAATGGGCTCAGGAGCTGAGCCTGCACCAATATAACACATGCTTACTAAATTAATTAGCCAGCATCTATGGTAACAGCTGAATTCACATGTTGTAGTTAACCATTTGATTGCTGCTGCCAATCTCTGACAGTATCATTTAAATGGAATGTGTGCCAGTACTCAAATGTATCTGCCTCCATCAGCAACCTGCAACTCCATCATGGGGAAATATAGCAGCTGAGGGCCTGCTTAAAGAGGTATTCCCATCTCCAAAATCATAGCCCAATCTGTAGTAGGCAAAATAATAATATTAATATTAGCAAATACCTCTGTTAAGAAATGTATTTTAGCTCTCCTTATATAGCCATGTCTCTAACCTTATGTACAAGGCATTGCAGATTACATATCCATAGTTATGACGAAGAGCAACTGTCACTATTAGAGTGGAAGTAACCACGGATACCTAAGCTGCAATGCCCTGCACATGATATAATACTATATATAATACTATATCAGGAGAATTATATTATATTTATAATTGGAGGTATTTTCTTTTTTTATTATTATTATTATTATTATTATTATTATTATTATTATTATTAATCTGCTTACTATATATTGGGATAGGATCTGGGAGATGAGAATAACCCTTTAAATACCCTGTCACTGCCATCTTTGTACTTCTATAAAGCTCAGCCGCACACTGAGCTTTAAAGAATGAAGATTTTAACTATATATTGCAATAATATAGCTATAAGTGAAGAGATGATCACAAGTTCAAGTCCCCTGAGGGGATTAAAAATAAGAAAAAAAAATAAAATGTATTTAAAAATCTAAAACAACTAAAATAATATAAAAATTCAAATCACCCTCCATTTCCTTCATTGAAAATAAAATAAAGAAATGTAAAATATAAATATATTTAATATTACCGTGTCAGTTAAAGTCCAAACTATGAAAATATAAAATTAATTAACCCATACAACAAACATTGTAAAGACAAAATAATGAAAATGACAGAAAAGCGTTTTTTTAAGGCCCACACATTTCTAAAAAATACAAAATACAGTAAAATAACAATCAAAATATTATATCAAGCCCAAAATTGTGTCAATGAAACTATCATGCAAAAAATAAGTCTTCACACAGCTCCATCTAAAGAACAATAAAAGTGGCAACTGAAACCAATTTTATTTAATTTTTTTTACAAACTTTTTACACACTGATTTTCACTCAAACTAAACAAAAAATGTATGCAAGTTTAGTATAGTCATAATTACTGTTTCAAGATTTGAACTAGATGGACTTAGGGGTACTTTGCACACTACGACATTGCAAGCCGATGCTGAGATGCCGAGCGCGATAGTCCCTGCCCCCGTTGCAGCTGCGATATCATTGTCATAGCTGCCGTAGCGAATATTATCGCTACGGCTGCTTCACATACACTCACTTGTCCTGCGACGTCGCTCTGGCCGGCGAACCTCCTCCTTATTAAGGGGGCGGGTCGTGCGGCATCACTGTGATGTCACACGGCAGGCGGCCAATTGGAGCGGAGGGGCAAAAATGAGCGGGATGTAAACATCCCGCCCACCTCCTTCTTTCCACATAGCCGACGGGAGCCGCGGTGACGCAGGTAGGAGATGTTCCTCGCTCCTACGACTTCACACACAGTGATGTGTGCTTCCGCTGGAGCGAGGAACAACATCGGACCATCGCGTCAGCGTAATTATGGAATTCGCCGATGCTACACCGATGATACGATTACGACGCTTTTGCGCTCGTTAATCGTATCATCTAGGTTTTACACACTACGATGTCGAGAGCGACGCAGGAAGTGCGTCACTTTCGACATGACTCCACCGACATCGCACCTGCGATGTCGTAGTGTGCAAAGTGCCCCTTAGAGTCTCCCTTCAACCTTAAAAAACTATGAACTATGATACTATGAAGGTCATTTTTACCATACAATAAAAATCAAAAAAGCAAAAACCCCAAAATCTGACAGATTGCATTTCTCTCATAGCTTCATACCATATTTTTTTTTACAGTACATTATATAGAAAAATAAGCTTCATATGACTATGTTAGCAGATTAATAAAAAAATGTTCGGTATATCTCTTGGAAGAAGGAGAGGGGAATAAAAAGTGCAAAAATTAAAAATCACTTGTATGTTAAGCAGTTGGGTATTCTGGTGCCAAAACGTCCACATAGGGAGGTGAGCAGGACCAGGGATATCATGGCTACTGATACCGGTTGCGTGCTCAATCGGCAGGAATGAAGCACCTTCTCTTTTCTATTCTACTTGTTTTATGCCTATTCTTATGCAGTATATCAACATAAGAACCCTAAAAAAGGATTTTTGATGCCAAGCTAGGCGAAGTTTGATGCACTTAGTGCCCATCTAGGCTTCTGGAGGTAGTACGGTTAGTTTTTTGCCATGTACAAAAGTTCACTCAATTCTAGTAATTCACCTTTCATTATCTAGATTTAAGAGGTTGTTTATGTAAGTACTTATTTCAGAAATGTATTTTTACTTAAATTCCATTTGCAGCCTTTACTTCTAAGAATCGTAAGCAAAAAGTACTGTTACATGAAAGTACATTCACTTCTATCTGTGACATGATTTACTGTACATTTTTGACATATTGAAAAAAATTCTGTACTTTTAGTCTTTTTTAACTGTTTACTTACTTGTTCTTGTTTGTATCTACAAGACCAAAATTTTGTAGCCGCAGCATAACCTAAATTTTCGGCTTTTTATACTCCCGTGTTAGCTACGCTTGGTGCCTCTAAAGGAAGTAACACCCTTGAGAAGATTTCCTCCAGTACAAATTCATCCTGTCATATTATAACACACTCTTTTTGATGCACAATCTATTTAACCTATGCCACCTTTCTATTTTTTCTTTATTCCTGGCTTTGGCCTCCCATTTGTGGGTACTTCTAGTATATCTCAAATTATTGCCTGTTATTTTAAGGTCAAGTAAGAAACAAGATATAAAGAAACCCATTATGATGTTCACATACCCCACTTTCTACATCATTTTTGGTTTGTTTTCTTAGGTTATATAATTTTTGAGTCACACAGTCTACTTTAGCTTTTGCTTTAGTTAGGCAGCATTCACCTCTTCTATGATCTAGGTGTAGGCTTTTAGCACAGCTGAAGACATGAAATACCAGAAGTCAATGTAAATGATGTAATTTATAATATATATGTTAGAAAAAGTAATCTAATTTGGCTTTGAAAGAGTATAAAAAGATTAACAATGGATTACAATTGAAAACAAAATCATCACCTATTAGAACAGTTTAAGGCCCCCTTCACACGCATGTGTCTCCGGTACGTGTTAGGTCCATTCCTGTACGTACCGGAGACACGGGCACACGTAGACCCATTAAAATCAATGGGTCTGCGCACACGTGCGTGTTTTGCCATGGAACGTGTGTACGTGTGGAGCTTACGCGTGTCCGTGTGTTTCACACGTAGACATGTCCACGTTTTCTCTGGCATCACGGGTGTCACACGGCCCGCATACGGACCACACGGATGTAGTGTGGATGCGGTCCCGTGTGACACACGCCGGAGAAGACTCACGTGTCAAAGAAAAAAATAACAAACCTTTACTCACCTTCTCCAGCCCTCCTGTCTCTGCCGCTGCTGTCACTTTCTGCCGACCGCCGCTCATTATGCTCATTGCATATTCAATTCACTGCGGCCGAAAGCAGCAGCAGCAGGGAGTCGGCAGGACCGGAGACCGAAGATCAGCACCACGTACAGCGACGCCAGGGACAGGTGAGCAGAAAGTTCCCGTTCTCCGTGTGTTATCACGGATAACACACGGAGAACACACGCAGTGCCATGAGCACGGCTCACAAAGGGGAAAACGCACCTTTGACACGTCCGTGAAACACGTGCGTGATTTTCACGGACGTGTGAAGGGGGCCTAAAGTAGTATACATAAATAATATGTACCTTTGAACTGACATATTCAAAAGTGATTAAAAAATGACATGGGTTAGGGGCTTGATGTACTTGGTTAGCTTTCCATTGCAGCAAAATTGCATATTTTCATTCTAACTCCTTGTTTGAACCCTCTCCTACAACCTCGGCCTCTGACACTACTTTGGTCGATGCAGGCATGGTCTTCTTTTACGTTAGCTTGGCTGGTACATTTGCTCCCACCGGGATAGGTAGTCTAAGTTTTGCTGCATGGTGCAGATTACCTGTTGTAATCAGCTCTTTGCTGTGAGACTTTGGCAGCGTCACTCTCTCTTTAAGCCTAAAGGCAGCTAGTACCAGCTGCCAGTTATAGCTTGTAACTACTCTCATTTGTTGGTTGTATAGAAGCCTTTATTTTCTGGTGTTTCGTTCCTTACCCTGCCTTGTATCTTGATTGCATAACTGCTTCTTGATTTTGTCCCTGAATTTGACATCCTGAATATAACTTTGCTTGATTTTCCTTCTCTCTGTCAGCTTGCTCCACCAGCCAGCAGCCACCCAGTGGATGTAACCCAAGGGGACCCTGCTTTAGTGGTGAAGGTCAGGGTTCTTCTTGGACAGAGTGGCTTATACAAAGCCTGTGCATGGAAGCTCTATTACCCCTTCACGACCTTGAATGTATGTATGTCCTAGGTCGTTTCCCCTCAGTAACCATGGCCTATGGCGGCAAGCCCGCGTTAATCCTCACACATGTCTGCGGCTGCGGTCAACAGACATGTGCGGCTAACAGGCACCAATGGATCAGAGATCCACCCATGCCTTCTTACCACTTAGATTGCGCTGTCAAAATCTGACAGCATGATTTAAACTGCCATATCGGGGATTGTGCCATTCCTTGCCATCATCAGCAGCCTCGTGATATGATCACGGGATGCCAATGCTTAATTATAGTAGCAAGGGGGCAGCTGATGACCCCTGATGCTACCATGATGTATTATCTGTGAAAGCCAACAGAGCGTCTGCACTAACAGGAATGCTGCATTTCTGCTGATCACAGCGATACTGCTGCATCGCTCTGATCATCACAGGCAATTGAACTGTGCAGTGATAAATTCCCCTGGGGGGACTAGTAAAATAAATAAAAAAAAAGTAAAAAAAAATTATACAAAAAATATGAAAACATTTTTAAAAACTAAAAGTTCAAATTACCACACCTTTCGCCCCATTGAAAATAAAACAATTGCAAAAATAAAACATACACATATTTGGTATTGCTGGGTTCAGAAATGCCTGATCTATCAAAATATAAAATCAATTAATGTTATCGGTACCGGCATAGCAAGAAAAATTCCAAACTCCAAATTACATTTTTTGGTTGCTGCAACATTGCATTAAAATGCAATAACAGGCGATCCGAATGTTGCATCTATGCACAAATTGTATAATTAAAAATGTCAGCTCAAGACGCAAAAAATAAGCCATCAATGAGCCATAGATCCTGAAAAATGAGAACGCTATGGGTCCCGGAAAATGGCGACAAAAGCGCAATTCTTTTTTTTACGTTGGAGTACCACAAATACTACCGTTGTAACAAGCTTAATCTTGTATTTTAACTTGAGATACTTTAAAAACTAACTAAATAGTATCACAATAAAGGAGTTTATGTTCTTTAAAAAAATCGGTTAAAATGATTTATCTGCGGAATGAGTAATCATTTACAAATGCCTTGTCTGTAGCTGAATATTGTCAGTCTTAGAAGCTGTTTACTGCTGCTGATGTGATATCCTGGACGATGAGCATGTGATTTTCCCACCTCCTGAAGGACAAGCCATCACATATCATGTGCCTGCCCTCCCTGCTGTCCGCACTCCTCTGGCAGGAGCATGTTTCACATACTGGGCAGCAGATTGTGCAGGGAGCAGTAGCATCAGACAGTAGCAAGTGTCGTAGCGCGTTGTCTGTGAAGGCTCTGATTGTAGATATGAATGTAACGAACTACATCATGTCTACTCTATAGGTTTTCATCAGTAGGTATTGTTAGAAGAATTAATTGTGGCAAAGCAGTCAACTGAATTCATTTCTATGGAGCAAACCGCTGACAACGTGTTAAAATGTGAGGCATTTTTAGAACTAAATCTCTGTGAAGGTATTAAACAAGATCTTTCTTTTATATCTATCTCTATATATGCATTAAAGGGAACCTATCATTAGATTCATGCTGCCTAAACCATGAGAGCATCTACCAGAGCCGGCTGCACTGGCTGTTATGTTGCTTCAGAGAAAACATAGTTTGAAGATCGTCGTCCTACTCTGCTGTAGTTCATTGACAAATGATGTGGTTTGGGCCACATGAGTCGATTGACCGGTTTCCATGATAGTGTATAGCCCAATTTCCTCCATTCATTACCTTTTCCTTTTATGTTCACTTAGGGGTACTTCTCACATAGCGAGATCGCTAGCAAGATCGCTGCTGAGTCACGGTTTTTGTGATGCACCAGTGACCTCATTAGCGATCTCGCTGTGTTTGACTTTGAGCAGCGATTTGGCCCCTGCTGTGAAATCGCTGCTCATTACACACAGTGCTGGTTCATTTTTTGGATGTTGCTCTCCCGCTGTGAAGCACACATCGCTGTGTTTGACAGCGAGAGAGCAACGGTCTGAATTGTGCAGAGAGCAGGAAGCCGGCGTCTGGCAGCCTGCGGTAAGCTGTAACCAAGGTAAACATCGGGTAACCAAGAGAAGTGCTTTGCTTGGTTACCCGATATTTACCTTGGTTACTAGCGTCCGCCGCTCTCAGGCTGCCAGTGGCGGCTCCCTGCTCCCTGCACACGTAGCCAGAGTACACATCGGGTAAATAAGCAAAGCGGTTTGCTTATTAACCCGATGTGTACTCTGGCTAGGAGTGCAGGGAGCCAGCGCTAAGCGGTGTGCGCTGGTAACCAAGATAAATATCGGGTAACCAAGCGCTTGGTTACCCGATATTTACCTTAGTTACCAAGCGCAGCATCGCTTCCACGCGTCACTGCTGGCTGGCGGGCTGGTCACTGGTCGCTGGTGAGATCTGCCTGATTGACAGCCCACCAGCGACCATGTAGTGACGCACCAGCAATCCTGACCAGGTCAGATCGCTGGTGGGATTGCTGGAGCGTCGCTAAAGTGTGACGGTACCCTTACCCATAACCCCCCTTCGCCACTAATACTATATAAATAACCACACTACATCGTCTTTTGATAAATTTAGCCAAAGCAAGCATTCTATTAACATAAATTAAGATTAACAATATAAATTTTCAAAATTGGGGGAAGGTCCTTGAAGTAACCAGATCTGGCACATACCACCCAATTACAAGATATCTCTATTTTACCCTCAGCCGTGAACCCCTGGATCGAGGGCACTATGCTACAATAAGTGGACCAAAATGTGTAACTACCAACTCCCAGGGCACACCCCCATCCAGAGCCCCATTAAGTGGCAAATCACCAATACCTCAATTCCATCCGGGAAGGAATTATCATAAATCCGCCCCAACACCAACTTTACCAACTCCAAGGACCCCACCGCCACAACCACTGTGACATGAAGTACTCCAAAACAACCCCCCAACCATGACCAAAGAACTGTTACACCTCTTTTTCTTTTTTTGCATAATCTTTCAATAACCCTTAAAAGAGGGCGGGACTCCAGTCTTTCGGCACCCCACTCCTGTCCCCTACCACGCCCCTCATGGACCAACCCCTGTCATGTGGGCCTTTGCTAATTTTTTCAGCTCCGGCCCTTTCTTTAAAGACTGAGATCAGCAATTAGCATCATCGCTAAACTCATAGATTGTAACCTTGCAAGAAGGACCCAACTTGATATGTCTTAAATTATGTATTACTCTGTAATGCCGTATTTTGTTTGTACAAGTACCCTCTGAATTGTAAAATGCTGCGGAATATATTGGTGCTATAGAAATAATAATAATAATAATAATAAAAATATTTATTAGGTAAATGAGTATCTAGCCATTCTGCGTATCAGAGAATACATGTGTCCCCACAGCATCGGAAAATATGTTTGGATCACGTTTTTTGTAGAGATTTGTAAACATATTACTTACAGTAAGAGACAATTCTACAGACAAAACTACAATACCAGTATTTAATTAGGCAGTAGTATAATCGTGGTGTTATCTTAGTTGTAGGAGGTACTGCGGTTTTGCTCCTTGCCAAAGAGGATAACAATTAAACAACAGCCCACTAAAATCAGTTCACTGCAAGGGCATCTCTGCGGCACAAAGAGCTCTTCATTAGACAAGGGCCTGTGCTCGCTGCTTTGCTTCTAGTTTGCACTAACAATGTGGGAAGAAGTGGATTCCCACATTCCTTCACTGACGTCAGAAGCCCATGCACACATTAAATCCACCTCTTCCTTCTCTGAAGAGAGGGAAAATAAACTGCAGTAGAAAACCTACATGTTACAATATTAGCTCAATCTGAGCTATTTTAAAGAATCATCAGATGCTCGGTGAACATAGATGAAGCAGACGTAAGCAGCATTAGGCTACTTTCACACATCCGTATTTTTGCTCTGCGGCACAATACGGCGTTCTGCAGAAAAACCGCAACCGGCTTTTGTAACGCCGGTTGCGTTTTTTTTTGCATAGACTTACATTAGTGCCGTATTGTGCCGCAGGGGCTTGCGTTCGGTCTGGTTTTTGCCGCATGCGGCAGATTTAGCCAATGCCGCGGCCGGATTGAACGTTCCCTGCAACGTTTTTTGCTCCGGCAAAAAACACCTCATCGCGCCGCATCCGGCCGCTGCGGCGCATTTTTTAATGCATACCTATGGAGGCCGGATGCGGCGCGATGCGGAAAAAAACGCATCCGGTCGCCGCATGCGGTTTTTTCCACTGCGCATGCTCAGTAGCATGCCGCAACCGGAAAAAAACGGACGGGCCGCATGTAAAAACTTATGCAACGGATGCGGTGTTTTCGCCGCATCCGTTGCATAGTTTTCACAGCCGGATTGAGCCGCAGTGCTCAAACCGGATGTGTGAAAGTAGCCTAAGCCAACTAAAAGGGAAGCAAAGAAAAGTTTCTTGCCGCATGTGTAAAATCTCGTCTGTGTAAGGGTCAGTTCACACTGCACTTGCAATGTATGTTACAGGTATACTTCCCGATATACGGTAACTAACCTCCTAAGTATCCCAATGTATAACCATACAGTGACATCCATAGGCAACAATATTAAAAAAACATAGAGCACGCAACACATTGTTGTTACATACAACGGAGAAAGGAAATACAAATGTGTACCAGTCAGAAGGAGGCCAGAAGAACAATATTTTGGTCTAGTATATAACCAGTTAATTTAAAGGGAATCTGTCAGCAGAATTTTACCCCTCAAAACTATTTAAATGTGCATGTGGCTCTTTCATTTTCTTGTCCAGCAATACCTTTTCATGGCCAAACTGTTCCTTTGTTACTGAGAAATCAGAGTTTTTATTGAAATACAAATGGGGATGAAGCCTCTGTCACTCCAGCTCTATTTCCCATCCAGCACCACCTCCTCCTGCTTGACTGACAATCTCTATGCTGACTGACCTCAGGCAAAGGAGTGGTTAGACAAGCAGCAGGAGGTGGCACTGCGTGGAGAATAGAGCTGGAGTGACAGAGGCTTCAGATCTACCATAGTCCTTCATTCTCATTTTCACATCAGTTCAGCTACTGATTTCTCTGTAACTGAGGCCATGTAAAGGTATTGTTGAACTTATCTTTGAAAGAGCTACATGTACATATAAAGAGTTTGGAGGTGAAATCCTACTACCGATTCCCTTTAACCCCTTCAGCCCCCGGGCACTTTCCGTTTTTGCGTTGTTGTTTTTTGCTCCTTTTCTTCCGAGAGCCGTAACTTTTTTATTATTCCGTCAATCTTGCCATATGAGGGCCTGTTTTTTGCGGGACGAGTTGTACTTTTAAATGAAACCATAGGTTTTACCATATATTGTACTGGAAAACAGCAAAAAAATTCCAAGTGTGGAAAAACTGCAAAAAAAGTGTGATCGCACAAAGGTTTTTGGGATGTTTTATTCACCGTGTTCACTATATGATAAAACTGATGTATCTATGTGATGCCTCAGGTCGGTGCGAGTTTGTAGACACCAAACATGTATAGGTTTACTTGTATCTAAGGGGTTAAAAAAATTCACAAGTTTGTCCAATAAAAGTGGCGCACGTTTTGCGCCATTTTCCGAAACACGTAGCGTGCTTATTTTCTGGGATCTATGGCTCAGTGATGGCTTATTTTTTGCGTCTCGAGCTGACGTTTATAATGGTACCATTTTTGCGCAGATGCTACATTTTGATCGCCTGTTATTGCATTTTGCGTAAAACTTGCGGCGACCAAAAAACGTAATTTTGGCGTTTGGAATTTTTTTGCCACTACGCCGTTTACCAATCAGATGAATTGATTTTATATTTTGATAGATCGGGCATTTCTGAATGTGGCGATACCAAATATGTGTATATTTATTTATTTTTTAACCCTTTAATTTTCAATGGGGGGAAAGGGGGGTGATTTGAACTTTTAGGTTTTTTGTTTTTTTTTTTCTTTTTTAAAACTTTTTTTTTTACTTTTTTTTTTATTTTACTAGTCCCCCTAGGGGGCTATAGTGATCAGCAATCCGATCGCTATTGTCTATCTGCTGATCACAGCAATATAGCTGGAAACAGCAGATTCACTCACTTTGTTTTTCCCTCTGCTCTCGGCCGAGGGAAAACGAAAGTGAAAGATCATAGCAGCAGGCGTCATCACATGACCCTGTGCTACGATGGCAACCACCGATAGTCACGTGATAACACACGTGACTTCCGGTGGGGGCGGTGGTAAGTAAGAAACATAGCCGCGCGCATTTAAATCTTGCTGCCAGACTTTGGCAGCAAGATTTAAGGGGTTAATGGCCGCGGGTGGAAGCGATTCCACCCGCGGCTAGCAGGCACACATGTCAGCTGTTGAAAACAGCTGATATGTGTGCCGATCCACGCCGCCTGCCCGCGGCAGGGGGCGGGGCTTAATGGGACACGATCCTGGACGGATAGATCCGTCCAAGGTCGTGAAGGGGTTAAAATCAATTAGGTCAATCACATACACATCCCTATAATATACAAAAATCCATGACCGATAACAATATACAGGGTGGGCCATAAGTATGGATACACCCTGAGTGGGCCATAAGTATGGATACACCCTGAGTGGGCCGTAAGTATGGATACACCCTGAGTGGACCATAAGTATGGCTACACCCTGATAAAATGGATGTGGTTGCTGATATTACCTTACTGTTTGTTGCATATTAGTACATGGGAGGGGCAAAAAAATTGAGGCCGGGTGACGCCCATGGCGGCCATCTTTTTTATCAATGTGTATCCATACTTATGGCCCATCCAGGGTGTATCCATACTTATGGCCCATCCAGGGTGTATCCATACTTATGACCCATCCAGAGTGTATGCATACTTATGGCCCATCCAAGGTGTATCCATACTTATGGCCCATCCAGGGTGTATCCATACTTATGACCCATCCAGAGTGTATCCATACTCATGGCCCATCCAGGGTGTATCCATACTTATGGCCCATCCAGGGTGTATCCATACTTATGGCCCATCCAGGGTCTATCTATACTTATGGCCCATCTAGAGTGTATCCATACTTATGGCCCACTCTGTATAATGATTAAACACAATTGAAAATAAGAGTAGGTAGTAGCAATGGACATCACTTCTAGTTAACTAATATGTCACCAAAACATTAGCAGCAAATAAGTGTATAACTGCAAACGTATAATATCTCTTATGTAATGTCATATACAATAATTAATTATGTTAATGGGGCATAATTTATGGTCATTACTTGTTCACTAGTTTTACATATCTTTCAGCAATAGAAGTTGTTTTTTGCAGCATGAGATGTAGTTTTGATTGATACCATTTATCTTACTATACAAAATCCCCCCTAATTCTGCCATTGTTGTCTTACAATATATTTTTATGAAGTTTGGCGTAAAAATGACCTGGAAACTTGTTCTTCTGGTCAGTATAACAGAAAATACAAGCTTGTAAAGGTTTTTTTTAAGTAATAAAAAAATCACAAATTTGTAAACAATAAAAAAAAAAAAATGGTTTAATTGTCTGATATCTGTAGCACTATAATTTTTCGATAGGTGGATCTGTGTCAAAGTAGTTTTTTTGCATGGTGAATTAGTTACATATTTTTAGCTATATATGCTCTTTTGATCACTTCTTTTTGCATTTTGTGGCAAACAAAAGATGCAAGTCTTGCATTTACATTATTTTCTCTTTTACCATATGTGTTAATTATTTTTTTATTTCCATAGATCTGACTTTTACAGATGGAATGATGCTAAATTTCTTTTTTTTTTTAATTTTTTTAATTTGAAAGAGGGAGAAGGAAGGGAATTCAAATTTTTTAAAAATTTATTTTTTATTTATTTATTTTTCTTACTTTATTAATAAGTCCCCATAGGTAGTTTAACCTGCACTTGTCTATTTTTGCTCACCATTCTTGTGAGCATTTTGACCTCATGGGGTGAGATCTTGTGTGGAGCCCCAGATTGAGGGAGATTATCAGTGGTCTTGTATATCTTCCATTTTCTTACTATTGCTCCTTCATTTGATTTCATCACACCAAGCTGCTTGCCAATTGCAGATTCTGTGTGCAGGGCTACAATTTTGTTTCTGGTGTCCTTTGACAGCTCTTTGGTCTTCACCATAGTGGAATTTGGAGTGTGACTGTTTGAGGTTATGGACAGGTGTATTTTATACTGATAACAAGTTCAAACAGGGGCCATTACTACAGGTAATGAGTGGAGGACAGAGGAGCCTCTTAAAGAAGAAGTTACAGGTCTGTGAAAGCCAGAAATCTTGCATGTTTTTAGGTGACTAAATACTTATTTTCCACCGTAAGTTGCAAAAAAAAAAAAAAAACCTTGCCAAATCAGACAAGGTGACTTTCTGCTTTTTTCTTTCTCAGTTTGTCTCTAATAGTTGTCTTCTATGTATGGTGTCAATAACAGGCCTCTCTATCTTTTTAAGTGTCAGAACTTGCACAATTGGTGGCTGCCTAAATACTTTTTATTGTATATATATATATGGGAGGTAGGCAAAAGAGCTCAAAGCGATTACTAAACCAGCTTGTCCACTGAAGCCAATAGCCATCTTCGTCCTTTGCTAAGATGAGGGGGATACGTTTTCATCAGTGGATGGGGAAAATACAAAGTTACATCATAGCCCTGTTCCAGGGATGAAAGGGAAGGTACCTTAGCTTACGCCCCCATTTCTGTGGGCTTAAAAAATCTAAGCACACGCATATTCTTTACTATTTTGGACTCATACAGCATAATAAGCATGTTGGATAGGTAACCACTCTCCCCTTCGGCATTAATCCCTAACTCCCGGCCTAGATATTCCTATGCCTCTCCTTCATCCCTCTTCTGCCAACCCCTGTATTAATCCCCTCTATAAAATAAATATTATTATTAAGTTATTGTGGGTTGGAATGTGTATTAGTGTTGCACTAATAATAATAATAATAATATGTTTTTATAGCAAGTATTATATTAACAACTGTACACTTGCGGTTAGTAATAAATATTCTTTTATTACTACACAGGTTCATCTCAATTAGTTACTATATATACAATATATACACAGTACAGACGAAAGGTTTGGACTCACCTTCTCATTCAAAGAGTTTTCTTTATTTTCATGACTCTGAAAATTGTAGATTCACATTGAAGGCATCAAACCTATGAAGTAACACATTTGAAATGAAATACTTAACAAAAAAGTGTGAAACAACTGAAAATATGTCTTATATTCTAGGTTCTTCAAAGTAGCCAACTTTTGCTTTGATTACTGCTTTGCACAATCTTGGCATTCTCTTGATGAGCTTCAAGAGGTAGTCACCGGAAATGGATTTCACTTCACAGGTGTGCCCTGTATGGTTTAATAAGTGGGATTTCTTGCCTTATAAATGGCACACAGCTGATACTCCTACTGACTGTTATAATTTGTATTATGGCAAGAAAAAAGCAGCTAAATAAAGAAAAATGAGTGGCCATCATTATTTTAAGAAATGTAGGTCAGTCAGTCCGAAAAATTGGGAAAACTTTGAAAGTGTCCCCAAGTGCAGTGGCAAAAACCATCAAATGCTACAAAGAAACTGGCTCACATGAGGATCACCCCAGGAAAGGAAGACCAAGAGTCACCTCTGCTGCAGAGGATAAGTTTATCCGAGTCACCAGCCTCAGAAATTGCAGATTAAAAGCAGCTCAGATTAGAGACCAGGTCAATCCCACACAGAGTTCTAGCAGCAGACACATGTCAAGAACAACTGTTAAGAGGAGACTTTGTGCAGCAGGCCTTCATGGTGAAATAGCTGTTAGGAAACCACTGCTAACGAGAGGCAACAAGCAGAAGAGACTTGTTTGGGCTTAAAGACAAAAGGAATGGACATTAGACCAGTGGAAATCTGTGCTTTGGTCTGATGAGTCCAAATTTGAGATCTTTGGATCCAACCACCATTTCTTTGTGCGACGCAGAAAAGGTGAACGAATGAACTCTACATGCCTGTTTCCCACCGTTAAGCATGGAGGAGGCGGTGTGATGGTGTGGGGGTGCTTTGCTGGTGACACTGTTGGGGATTTATTAAAAATTGAAGGCATACTGAACCAGCATGGCTACCACAGCACCTTGCAGTGGCATGCTATTCCATCCGGTTTGTGTTTAGTTGGACCATCATTTATTTTTCAATAGGACAATGACCCCAAACACACCTCCAGGCTGTGTAAGGGCTATGTGACTCAGAAGGAGAGTGATGGAATGCTACGCCAGATGACATGTCGTCCACAGTTACCAGACCTGAACCCAATCGAGATGGGTTGGGGTGAGCTGGACCGCAGAGTGAAGGCAAAAGGGCCAACAAGTGCTAAGCATCTCTGGGAACTCCTTCAAGACTGTTGGAAGACCATTTCCGATGACTACCTCTTGAAGCTCATCAAGAGAATGCCAAGAGTGTGCAAAGCAGTAATCAAAGCAAAAGGTGGATACTTTGAAGAACCTAGAATATAAGACATATTTTCAGTTGTTTCACACTTTTTTGTTAAGTATTTCATTCCACATGTGTTAATTCATAGTTTTGATGCCTTCAATGTGAATCTACAATTTTCAGAGTGATGAAAATAAAGAAAACTCTTTGAATGAGAAGGTGTGTCCAAACCTTTGGTCTGCACTGTATATATAGATAGCAAAAGAATAGAAAGCATTAGGATGTTTAATAATGATTGTATATTATGGCAATTATTAATAGTCAAAGTTGATATTGAAAATTAATACACTGAACTCCCCTACGACAGCTGGCAGTAGAGTTTCCCTTTATTATATTGGTGAGCAAGTCAGTGTAAAGGCCGTTTTACACGCTGCGACATCGCTCAAGCGATCTCATTGGGGTCACGGAATTTGTGACGCACATCCGGTTGCTTTAGCGATGCCATTGCGTGTGACACCTTTGAGCAATTTTTCATCGTTGAAAAACGTGCAAAATCGCTCATCGGTGACATGGGGGTCCATTCTCAAATACCGTTGCTGCAGCAGTAACGAAGTTGTACCTCGTTCCTGCGGCAGCACACATCGGTACGTGTGACACCGCAGGAACGAGGAACCTCTCCTTACCTGCCTCCCGCCCGCAATGCGGAAGGAAGGAGGTGGGCGGGATGTTCGTCCTGCTCATCTCCGCCCCTCCGCTTCTATTGGGCGGTGGTTCAGTGACGCAGCTGTGACGGAAGTGACTGGACATGACCACCCTGAAATAGTGGGCGGAGTGGAGAAGCGGTGATAGTGGGCATAAGTCCACCTGGTCATGGAGTTCTATATAATAGAAGCAGGGGTCTGGGGGTATGACCCCCTGCCAGGGGGGTGCAGTGGGAGCTCACTGCATAATTAAAGCTTGTTACAGGCTGCATAATAGAATTTCATTTGGACATATTATAGTGTCCCTTGATATACTGTGTGGAAAGAAACACCGAGCCACGCTCACGAAGACGGGTATCACGCCCACCAACTAAGTCACAAGTATGCCGATTAATTATGCGAGGGAGGCTTTATCCTCCCTGCACCTCACCACGCCTGGGTTTTTTAGCCCCCCCAAACACTTCTATTTAAAAGAACTTCATGACCATATGGAATTAAAAATTAATGTTTATTCCACAAAAGGAAATGCTGGACCATCTAAGCTGGTCATGCCATCCCATCTCTGCTCCCGCCCACCAACTCAACGCACTCCCGCCCACTGTCTCTGCACCACCACCTATCTCCAGACGGTCACACCCAGTCATTATCAGTCTCCAATACTGCAAGTAGACCACAAAATTGTTAGTCAGCACTTCAGCCCCTATCTCAGGATGTGGCCAGTTTAAAACAGAAAAACTCATGAAATCAAGAATGGTCCTTTTTAATCTAATATATAAAGCTGTGTATGTATGTGTATATGCACCTTCGCATTTACAGTCACAAACTTTTGCACAGCTGCCTCATTTGACTCAGGGAACATCATAGACCATGTTTTGAGTGGAAAATTTTAACACCGCGCTTTACAGTTATTTGCCAAAAGAAAGGCTTGCTTACTGTTTTGATGTGTGAAGTATTATATTGGCTGTATTAACAGTTAGCCCGGATCAGGTGGCCTATAGCAACCAATCACAGTTCTGCTTCTATTTTACTACAGGTCATTAATAGGAGCTCTGATTGGTTGCGATAGGCACAGGGCCGTATTTGCCACTAGGCACCCGTGGTCCCGTGCCTAGGGCGGCACGTTGCGGGGGGGCGGCACTTTCTGGCAGCAAAAAAAAAAAAAAAAAAAAAAAATATTTATAAATTTTTTTTTTTTTTTTTTTTTTTACAATCCCCGCCCCCCGTCCCTCCCTCCGTTACACTCGGCTGTGTTCGGGGGGGGGGGGGGGGGTTTGAGAGGGAGGAGAGGCGCCAGGCATAGTGAGCTGATTAACCCCGGAAGTTCCATCGTCTTAACTTCCGGGGTCAGAGGCGCGCGGGCGCGACAATCAGCTGACTGCCCCGTGCTGCAGCGTCCAATGCTGCAGACGACACACGCTGTGGAGGAGGACGCGTCTGAAGCTGGAGCCAGCCAGAGCAGGGCGGCGGGCACAGGAGCAGGTAAGGCAGAGGCAGAGCCTAGAATGTATGGGCTCCTTACAGGTTAGTTGATGATCGTGGCGATGCCTCTTTTTGTCCACTATAATCATGCAAGGGGAGGCTAGGGGAAGAGAGGCTGAGGCTGGGAAGAGAGAGAGGCTGGGAAGAGAAAGAGGCGGAGGCTGGGAGGAGAGAGAGGCTTAGGCTGGGGGGAGGCTGTGAAGAGAGTCTGAGGCTGGGGGGAGAGAGGCTGAGGCTGGGGGAGAGGGAGGCTGGGGGGAAAGACGCTGAGGCTGGGGGGGGAGGCTGGGAGGAGAGAGGCTGAGGCTGGGAGGAGAGAGAGGCTGAAGCTGGGGGGGAGGCTGGGGGGAGAGAGAGGCTGGGGGAAGGGAGGCTGAGGCTGGGAGAAGAGAGAGGCTGAAGCTGGGGGGGAGGCTGGGGGGAGAGAGAGGCTGAGAGGAGAGAGGCTGATGCTGGGGGGAGAGAGAGAGGCTGGGGCTGGGGGGGAGGCTGGGGAGAGAGAGAGGCTGAGGCTGGGGGGGAGGCTGGGGAGAGAGAGAGAGGCTGAGGCTGGGGGGGAGGCTGGGGAGAGAGAGAGGCTGAGGCTGGGGGGGAGGCTGGGGAGAGAGAGAGGCTGAGGCTGGGGGGGAGGCTGGGGAGAGAGAGAGGCTGAGGCTGGGGGGGAGGCTGGGGAGAGAGAGAGGCTGAGGCTGGGGGGGAGGCTGGGGAGAGAGAGAGGCTGAGGCTGGGGGGGAGGCTGGGGAGAGAGAGGCTGAGGCTGGGGGGGAGGCTGGGGAGAGAGAGAGGCTGAGGCTGGGGGGGAGGCTGGGGAGAGAGAGAGGCTGAGGCTGGGGGGGAGGCTGGGGAGAGAGAGAGAGGCTGGGGAGAGAGAGAGGCTGAGGCTGGGGGGGAGGCTGGGGAGAGAGAGAGGCTGAGGCTGGGGGGGAGGCTGGGGAGAGAGAGAGGCTGAGGCTGGGGGGGAGGCTGGGGAGAGAGAGAGAGGCTGAGGCTGGGGGGGAGGCTGGGGAGAGAGAGAGAGGCTGAGGCTGGGGGGTAGGCTGGGGAGAGAGAGAGGCTGAGGCTGGGGGGGAGGCTGGGGAGAGAGAGAGAGGCTGAGGCTGGGGGGAGGCTGGGGGGGAGAGAGAGGCTGAGAGGCTGAGGCTGGAAGGAGAGAGGCAGATGTTGGGGGAGGCTGGGAGGAGAGAGGCTGATGCTGAGGGAGGCTGATGCTGAGGGAGGCTGATGTTGAGGGAGGCTGATGCTGGGGGAGGCTGGGAGGGGGAGGGTTGGAGGAGGGAAGCTGATGCTGAGGGAGACTTAGAGGAGGGAGGCTGAGGGAGGAGGGAGGCTGATGCTGGGGGAGGCTGGGAGGAGGGAGGCTAATGCTGGGGGAGGCTAGGAGGAGGGAGGCTGATGCTGGGAGGAGGGAGGCTGATGCTGGGGGAGGTTGGGAGGAGGGAGGCTGATGCTGAGGGAGGTTGGGAGGAGGGAGGCTGATGCTGAGGGAGGTTGGGAGGAGGGAGGCTGATGCTGGGGGAGGCTGAGGCTGGGGGAGGCTGGAAGGAGGGAGGCTGGGGGAGGCTGATGCTGGGGGAGGCTGGGAGGAGAGAGGCTGATGCTGGGGGAGGCTGGGAGGGGGAAGGTGAGGCTTGGAGGAGGGAGGCTGATGCTGAGGGAGGCTGGGAGGAGGGAGGCTGATGCTGGGGGAAGCTGGGAGGGTGAGGCTTGGAGGAGGGAGGCTGATGCTGAGGGAGGCTGATGCTGGGGGAGGCTGGGAGGAAGGAGGCTGATGCTGGGGGAGGCTGGGAGGAAGGAGGCTGATGCTGGGGGAGGCTGGGAGGAAGGAGGCTGATGCTGGGGGAGGCTGGGAGGAAGGAGGCTGATGCTGGGGGAGCCTGGGAGGAGGGAGGCTGATGCTGGGGGAGCCTGGGAGGAGGGAGGCTGATGCTGGGGGAGCCTGGGAGGAGGGAGGCTGATGCTGGGGGAGCCTGGGAGGAGGGAGGCTGATGCTGGGGGAGGCTGATGCTGGGGGAGGCTGATGCTGGGGGAGGCTGATGCTGAGGGAGGCTGATGCTGGGGGAGGCTGATGCTGGGGGAGGCTGATGCTGGGGGAGGCTGGGAGGGGGAGGATGAGGCTTGGAGGAGGGAAGCTGATGCTGAGGGAGACTTGGAGGAGGGATGCTGATGTTGGGAGGAGGGAGGCTGATGCTGGGGGAGGCTAGGAGGAGGGAGGCTGATGCTGGGAGGAGGGAGGCTGATGCTGGGGGAGGCTGATGCTGAGGGAGGCTGATGCTGAGGGAGGCTGATGCTGAGGGAGGCTGGGAGGCTGATGCTGGGGGAGCCTGGGAGGAGGGAGGCTGATGCTGGGGGAGGCTGATGCTGGGGGAGGCTGATGCTGGGGGAGGCTGATGCTGGGGGAGGCTGGGAGGGGGAGGATGAGGCTTGGAGGAGGGAAGCTGATGCTGAGGGAGACTTGGAGGAGGGAGGCTGAGGGAGGAGGGATGCTGATGCTGGGAGGAGGGAGGCTGATGCTGGGGGAGGCTAGGAGGAGGGAGGCTGATGCTGGGAGGAGGGAGGCTGATGCTGGGGGAGGCTGATGCTGAGGGAGGCTGATGCTGAGGGAGGCTGATGCTGAGGGAGGCTGGGAGGCTGATGCTGGGGGAGCCTGGGAGGAGGGAGGCTGATGCTGGGGGAGGCTGGGAGGAGGGAGGCGGAGGCTGGGGGAGGCTGATGCTGAGGGAGGCTGATGCTGAGGGAGGCTGATGCTGAGGGAGGCTGGGAGGCTGATGCTGGGGGAGCCTGGGAGGAGGGAGGCTGATGCTGGGGGAGGCTGGGAGGAGGGAGGCGGAGGCTGGGGGAGGCTGGGAGTAGGGAGGCTGAGGCTGGGGGAGGCTGATGCTGGGGGAGGCTGGGACGAGAGAGGCTGATGCTGGGAGGGGGAAGATGAGGCCTGGAGGAGGGAGGCTGATGCTGAGGGAGGCTGGGAGGAGGGAAGCTGATGCTGGGGGAAGCTGGGAGGGTGAGGCTTGGAGGAGGGAGGCTGATGCTGAGGGAGGCTGATGCTGGGGGAGGCTGGGAGGAGGGAGGCTGATGCTGGGGGAGCCTGGGAGGGGGGAGGCTGATGCTGGGGGAGCCTGGGAGGAGGGAGGCTGGGAGCAGGGAGGCTGAGGCTGGGAGGAGGGAGGCTGATGCTGGGGGAGGCTGGGAGGAGGGAGGCTGATACTGGGGGAAGCTGGGAGGAGGGAGGCTGATACTCGGGGAAGCTGGGAGCAGGGAGGCTGATGCTGGGGGAGGCTGGGAGGAGAGAGGCTGATGCTGGGGGAGGCTGGGAGGGGGAGGAGGGAGGCTGATGCTCTGGGAGGCTGATGCTGGGGGAGGCTTGGAGGAGGGGGGCTGGGAGGAGGGAGGCTGGTAGGAGGGAGGCTGATGCTGGGGGAGGCTGGGAGGAGGGAAGCTGATGCTGGAGGGAAGCTGGGAGCAGGGAGGCTGATGCTGGGGGAGGCTGGGAGGAGAGAGGCTGATGCTGGAGGAGGCTCATGCGGGGGGAGGCTGGGAGGAGAGAGGCTGATGCTGGAGGAGTCCCATGCTGGGGGAGGATGGGAGGAGAGAGGCTGATGCTGGGGTAAGTTGGGAGCAGGGAGGCTGATGCTGAGGGAGGCTGGGGGGAGAGAGGCTGATGCTGGGGGAGAGGCTGCTGCTGGAGGCGGGGGGAGAGAGGCTGCTGCTGGGGGAATGGAAGAGAGGGGCCAATGCTAGAGACAGAGGACAAGGGTTGAGGGATAGAGCAATGACAATATCGATGGGGGGGAGTGTAAGGACTCAGAATAGGAGGGGGCAGCATTGGGAGCTCATTATGGAGAAGGGGCAGCATGTGTGGGCTCAGTATGGAGTGGAACAATGTAGGGGAGTCAATATCAAGAGTGGGGTAGTGTGTGTGTGTGTGTGTGTGTGTGTGTGTGTGTGGGGGGGGGTGTGTGTGTCTCAGTATAAGCGCTAGTGTGGTGGTCTTAGTATGATGAGTGGGGCAGCATGGAGATGTCATTATGGAAAAGAGGAAGGCAGCATTAGGAGCTCATGGAGAGGGGCAGCATGCATGGGACATTGTGAGGAGGGGGCAGCATGCATGGGACATTGTGAGGAGGGGGCAGCATGCATGGGACATTGTGAGGAGGGGGCAGCATGCATGGGTCATTGTGAGGAGGGGCAGCATGCATGGGATATTGTGAGGAGGGGGCAGCATGCATGGGACACTGTGAGGATGGGGCAGCATGCATGGGACACTGTGAGGAGGGGGCAGCATGCATGGGACATTGTGAGGAGGGGGCAGCATGCATGGGACATTGTGAGGAGGGGGCAGCATGCATGGGACATTGTGAGGAGGGGGCAGCATGCATGGGACATTGTGAGGAGGGGGCAGCATGCATGGGACATTGTGAGGAGGGGGCAGCGTGCATGGGACACTGTGAGGAGGGGGCAGCGTGCATGGGACACTGTGAGGAGGGGGCAGCGTGCATGGGACACTGTGAGGAGGGGGCAGCGTGCATGGGACACTGTGAGGAGGGGGCAGCGTGCATGGGACACTGTGAGGAGGGGGCAGTATGCATGGGACATTGTGAGGAGGGGGCAGCATGCATGGGACATTGTGAGGAGGGGGCAGCATGCATGGGACATTGTGAGGAGGGGGCAGCATGCATGGGACACTGAGGAGGGGGCAGCATGATGTGAGGTCAATGTGCAGATCATATTTCATAATTGAGGAAGGTGTGGTGGATATAATTTATAAGGGAGGGCAGTGTGTAGTTTATTAGGGGCAGTGTGACAGTCACAGTATATAAGTGGGGACGGTGTGGTGGGAATATTTTATACTCATGCTATGTTTTGATGTGCCTGTGGTGATCCCCATTGGGGGGATTAGTGCCCTTCGTTTCTCATTGATACTTTTTAAAGTGTTTTACAGAGTAGATCTGCCTTAAACAGATGTCGTGTGCGAAAACTCAGTTTTACGTTGTCACTAAGGGGCGCGACCACTTAAAGTGCCTAGGGCAGCATGAAGGCAAAATACAGCCCTGGATAGGCAGCAAAGGATATTCTTAGTATAAGACAGCTTATGTGTCAGTTGATATGATTTCGGTGGTGAGAGGGAGAGTGGGAGAGAGGGAGAGTGGTTAAAAAGGAGAGTGAGAGTGGGGGAGAGGGAGAGTAGGAGACAGGGAGAGTAGGAGAGTCGCACAGTGGGAGAGTGGAAGAGAGGGAGGGAGTGAGAGTGGGAGAGAGGGAGAAAGGATGAGTGGGAAAGAGACTGAGAGAAAAATACTTAGTTACTATCCCGGGCAATGCCAGGTACTATAGCTAGTTGTTTATAAAGTGCAAAATATGGACCGCCTGTAAGTCACTTTTTTACCCCAAATCCTCTGGTTTGTTTGCCTCCTATATTAAATTAAGTATTATGTTAAATGGATTTGCCAGTGAGCTAATCACAGTCTATTATTCCACTCAAACTCTCATGACACTTCTAGCGCATTTCATGCCTCAGTAAGGTATGTACTGTACATATCAAGATTAATTGAGTGTATGATAGTGAAACATTCTGTAGGCTTGTTTCAAAAACAGACAAAATCAGTCAAAATGCAAATTTACAAGATGCCTCAGTCTGTTTAGGATGTATATATCAAATATGTATTGTGAAATCAGGATTGTTCTTTGACATTGCATTAGGAATGAATATACAAATGTCATTAACACACCCATGTCGGGTACATCCTGTCTCCTTATATGTCAGTTTTGAAATATAGTTTGTGTATCAAAATAGCTCCCTTAATAAGGGAGGCAGTTAATAAGCAACACACATGCAGACAATAATTAAGTAGCGACATGCTTTGGCTTGACATGTCAGCAATGCCAGAACGCTAATGATTTAACTCCAAAGATCTGTCCTCTTGTACTTAAAGGGCTTATCCACCACTTGGGAAGCCCGTTCTGAAAAGTTGTATTCTCGCATTTAAAAAAAAAAGAAGAGACACTAGCAATATTTTAGAGATATTGGCGAGGGGTCTGCTGGTGTTTCCATGACATTGTGTCATGTGAGCGCTGTAGCCAATCAGTGACCAATGAAATGCAGTGCTCACACCTATGCTGGCCTGGCCGAGTTTCCTTCAAAGAAAGTGTGGACAAAGCAACTACGTAACTCCTTCACCCTTGGGTGATTTTCCGTTTTTCATTTTAATTTTTGCTCCCCTTTTACTGAAAGCCATAACTTGTTTATTTTTCCATCAATCTTGCCATATGAGGGCTTGTTGTTTTGCGGGACAAGTTGTACTTTTGAAAGAAACCATTAGTTTTACCACATAGCGTACTGGAAAACAGGAAAACAAATTCCAAGTGTGGTGAAATTGCAAAAAAAAAATACAATTACACGATTGTTTTTGAAATATTATATTCAACGTGTTCACTATATGGTAAAACTGATGTGTCAGTATGATGCCTCACGTCAGTATGAGTTCGTAGATACCAAACATATATACTTTTACTTTGGTATCTACGAACTCATACTGACGGGTTAAAAACAATTCAGAAGTTTGTCCGAAAAAAGAATTGCACTTTTTGTGCCATTTTCTGAAAGCCATAGAGTTCTCATTTTTTTGGAATCTGGGACTCAGCGATGGCTTATTTTTTGTGCAGATGCTACATTTTAATTGCCTGTTATTGCAGTTTTTCAAAATTTTGCGGAGACCAAAAAACTTAATTTTGGCATTTGGAATTTTTTTCTCACTACGCCATGCACTGATCAAATTAATTGATTTTTTATTTTGAAAGATATTTCTGAACTCGGTGATACCAAACTTGTGTATTTTGTTAACTGTTCTATTTTCAATGGGACAAATGGGGGGTGATTTGAACTTTTAGGTTTTTTATTTTTTCACATTTTTAAAAAGTTTTTTAAATTTTTTTTCTTTATTTTACTAGTCCCCCTTGGAGACTTTATGACTGCACAGGCTGATCACTTGTGCATTTCTGTTGATCAAAGCTGCACAGCTCTCATCAGCAGAAATGCTCCTTTCCTGTGAGAGCGCTCTGTTGGCTCTAATAGGAAATATGTCATGATAGCAACAGAGGTCATCACATGACCCCTCTCTACCATGGCAACCACTGGCTCCCTGTGATTGCATCATGGGGCACCCAAAGGTGGCGGGGAACGGCACGTTCCCCGTTGCAGCCATTTAAATCATGCTGTCACATTTTGACAACGTGATCTAAGAGGTTAACAGGCACGGGTGGATCGCAGATGCACCTGCGTCTATTAGGCACAAATATCTGCTGATAAGATCAGCAGACATGTGCAGGGATCACCGCCGACTCACCGCAACAGCCTCCGGTGATTACCTCTACATGACCAAGAGCGTACCGGTATGTCCTTAGTCATAAAGGTCGTAAAGGGGTTAATGTCTGCTGTGTAGATGAAGCATTCAAGTGTTTTACAGGAGCATTTACAGTGTTCTATGCTACTGGAGGGTAATATTTTTGCGGCTATACGCAGCATGCTGCGATTTTTCTCCTCAGGCCAAAACCAGCTCAGCAAAAAATTTCAGATCAGCACTGACTCATTGTTTAACATTGGCTTGAGTGCAATCCGATTTTTTTGGCATATTTATACGCAGATGTCAGCAAACCCTTAGGTGCATTCTGATTTCTGTATAATTCAGTCCAACATCGGACCACAATTCACAGACTGGATGGTGAGTCTCCCAGCTTCATTCTGTACATTGTAGTCTGATTTCAAACTGATTTATAGGGACATCTGAATGCACCCTCACTAAAGAAAACCATTCAAGTGAAATCCTATACAATTTGTGTTACAATTTCTGAGGATGTTAAAGCTACTCCCTACTAAAGCACTGACATCCTTAAGGGAGGGGGCTTTTTTATTTATTAAAGCAGGAGTCAATGTGCATCAGTGGATGAATGTTCTTGGACAGAAGAGATACAATTTCAAGATAGTATTTTATATATATATATATATATATATATATATATATATATATATATATATATATACAGACAAGCAAAAGAGTAACAATGTTTTGAAAGTTTGACTTTCAGGCTCCATATCTCACCATCCACTATGGCTTTGAGCATGAGACTACCTTCATTTTATAGATAATCATCTTGGCTATCTCGTGCATAAATTTGACTTACAACTATTTAGCATATGATTAGTTATGCAGAATCTTGTCATGTCACTGCATTGTTAGTGTTTTGCTTCTAAAAATCTAAATTTTAATTTTAATTATTTTCTTAGTATTTGTAAATCCACCTTTGGCTGTCAACACTTTCTAAATCCTTCTGGGCATTCTCTCGATCAGAATAAGCATGTCTCCACCAATATATGATCCCAGGTCTCTTCTACACGTTCACAATGTTAGGGCATGATGGTTGACTCGCTTGGGTATGTATACAGATGTATCTTCAACACTACCCACAAATGTTTGATTGGGTAGAGGTCTGAGCACTGTGGGGGCCAATCCAGCACCTCTACTTCATTGTCATTGAATAATTTCTTCAGTGAAGATGGGAGAGTGATGGGTGAACCCGAACTGTAAAGTTCGGGGTTCGTACCAAACACATGGTGTTCGTGCACACGATCCCAAAAACAAGCTTTCTGGGAAGTTCTTTTTACAGTTTGGGTCCAGTTCGGTCCAGGGGCTGTAAAAAAAAAGCAGCACATTATTAAAAAACATTATGATTATACTTACAGGTCCCGCAACGCGTCTTGCAGACTATCTTCCGGACGCTTGTGCTTCCGTGTCTGATCATTGCTGTGCTGCCCGGTAACCACCACTTACTTATAGGACCTGCCATGACGTCATAGCCATATGACCAGTCTGGTGTGAATGTTGTACAGACATTGGGTTAGACTGGTCACATGGCTATGACGTCATGGCAGGTCGTGTTAACTTCCGGGGGTATGCACTGCACTGCTCGTCACTCAGCAATCTTTGGCTGTTTTTGGCCATGTTCGCAGTAACCTCAAGATTCACCCGAGTCCATGGCTCATGGACTCAATTGAACTTTGACTGTCACTGTGCGAGTGTCACATTGCATCACCCGGTATGGCCGCAGACTGTCCTGACAGGAGCGATTGGCTGCACCTATTTCCATGCAGCTGAGGCGCTCGTGTCTGGAGATTGTCAGTCCATGCTGGGTGATGCCGATGCAAGACTGCACGAGTCATAAGTAAGTGGAACTCCGGCCTCAGTGTCAGCCTGCTTCTCACTGTGTATAGATGCTGTCTGTGCAGAGTGATGAAGCAGAGTTGACAATACTCTCTCTGCTTCTCACTTTGTATAGATGCTGTATGTACAGTGTGATGAAGCAGAGCTGCCAATGCTCTACCTTTGTACTACGTCGGACTAAGGATTTTTTTTATAATAAAGATCGAGTCTCTACATTTTTTTTGTTTTATTTCTAATAAAACAAATGTCTCTGTGTTGTGTTTTTTTTACTGTTTACTAGGAATTCATGGTGGCCATGTCTAATTTGGCGTGACACCATGAATTTCGGGCTTAGTACCAGCCAGCTGAGAATACAAAGCTGGTATTAACCCCTTTATTACTCAGCATGCCACCAACATTATGGCCGCTGCACAAGCCGGGTAAAGCTCCTGGAAATGGCACTAAGAAGGGGAAGATGCGGGCTGTGGTTTAGTGTTGGGGGCCCAGAACCCTTGGGCCTTACCACATTGAGAATCCCAGCCCCCAGCTGCCTGGTTTTACATGACTGGCGATCAAAATACGGTGAGAGCCCATGCAGTTTTTTCTAAATTATTTTTTTAAATAATTTAAAAAAAAAAATAATAGGCTTCCTGTATTTTGATTGCCAGCCAAGGTAAAGCCAGGCAGATGGGGGTGGCAGCCCGTAGCCGTCCACTTATCTGCATTGAAAATCAAAAATACAGCGGAGAGCTACGTCATTTTTTTTTATGTATTTATTTTTTTTACCCTACTATATGTGTATAGATGTTAGAATGTATGGGCTGGTTTCAGGTTACTCCAACAGCCAATCACAGACGCCGACTCTGTGACAGCATCTGTGATTGTCTGTTATTCTAACAGTAAAATAAAACAACAACACAGAGAAAAAATATTTTGTTAGAAATAAATCAGAAGACATTTAGGACTCCATCTTTATTACCCAAATAAAAACCCTCCGACGTAGTCCAAAAGCAGACTCTACTACATCTACATCTAAAAGCTCTGCTACATCTGTGTGAGGAAGCAAACACATGTCCGCTCACACGAGCCACTTCTACTGCCGGATTTCTCATGCCAGAACTGATAGACCTTGTGATGAGCCGACTTGTTGACTTTAATATTTTGCCTATTCATCCACCTTTTGAATGGCTTTTGAATGGATGGAATGGATGTTATATATTATTCTTCCAACTGTCATGGCACACAAATGATGCAGTTTGGCAATTTTCTTGCCTGAGAGACTGCTATCGATGAGCTGAATGATGCTCTTTCTTTTTTCTTGGAAAATCTTCATGGGAATTAGCCTAATAACACACTGAGAAATTAGGTAATGCGAGAACAGGTTGTAATGTGTAGTATACAGGCAGAAAGTGTATTTCAAACACCAGGAACAAAACAGTAACAACGCAGTGACATGACAAGAATCTGCAGAACCCTCATATTCTAAATAGTTGCAAGTCAACTTTATGTATGAAATAGACAAAATGTTCTTTTATGAAATGAAGGTAGTCTCACACTCAAAGCTGTAGTGGATTTTTGAGATATGGAGTGTGAAAGCCAAAAGTTCAAAACGTTGTTACCTTTGGCTGTAAAATTGACATTTTAAATCTTTACTCAGAAAACCTTGAAATCTGAAATCCATCATGCTATACAAGAAATGCTAAGAAAGTGGGAAAATCTGCAGATCATGCATGCATCTTGGCAGGTATCGGCTGAAACAATTCGCAGGTGAGTAGAATTAGACAATCCTTTCAAGTTCACATATTTCTCTATAATAAAATCTGTAGTTTTATGTTATGTTCCAACAAGAAGGTAATTCCAAAACGTCTTTATTTCCAGGTGTAACAATAGCAGGTATAACCAAGCAAGCAATAGGGAGCATAATGAAATCCGTCTCCATGTTTAGTAACACATTGAAGCTTGGGTGGAACATTTTAGCTCTCTTATTCAAGTGGAATATGTAATGAATATGTTCTAGTAAGGATGTAATGAATATTTTCTAGAATGCTGTTTGGTATAGGGCTGCTTTTCTCCGGTATCACCGCACTAGTCCTGAGCTGAAGCATGAGTGTTAGAAGAACGGATTACAGTAATCACCTTATCTTCTTGCATAACCCTGATAATTCATCATTCAATTAACCTTTTGAACTTGTAGTGAAAATAACACGGTTCATCCTATCAATGTAGGAATAGAACAGGTGGGGTAATTAAACTATGTTCACGTGTCCAGTAGTTATTTCCATTTTTGGACACATTTTGGGATGACAAACACAGAAATAAAGGATCATTTAAATGTGGACAGAAAAGTCCTAAAATATTTCCGCTTTCCAACTGCAATCCATTTTTTAGCGGGATGAAAAACAGACCCCCGATCCATCATTTGCTGTTTTTTTAAGTCATTGTCCTTTTTTTGTCTTGTGATATTAGTTGATGTTTTTGGTTCCAAATTCATCCAAATGGTGCATGTGATTCATTAATTTGCTGCAAAGTAAAAAATGGGCTTTCTCTCCTTTCATGAACTGTTCTTGCAACTTTTGGTGCCAAAGGTCACATGTTGGTACCAAAGTCACATAAATTTCACCCAAAAACTGGCGCGCTCAAAAATACATCAGTGGGACCACTGAAGTGAAGGTGCTCCAAATGTTACTATTTTTAAAAAAAAAAAAAAAAAATATATGAGATGTGTAAAAATGGATCCATTACAAAATGAACAAAAATGGATGCAAAACCAAATTTTATATCCATTTTTTGCTCTGTTTATAATGTATCCAGTGTTTTTTTTTTAATACTTGACCTATTACAAACAGATGGCAACTGGGCATGTGAAAAAAAGTATCAGATGGTACAAAGCTAAAAATTCTATGGACAAAGGTACAGAAAAATAAAGAAAAAACAGGATATTTTTGTCATTCTGGGCTCCTCTTCTGCTGGGGAGCGTCACATGACAACTGAAGGTGCTGATCAGCCTTGATGTCCTATCAGAAGAATAAGTTATGAAGAACCCTATGCTTACTTTCAGAAGTAGTGAACAATCTCTTTAAAGCAAACCTGTAATCAGATTTCACAATACAAACTCAATCCATTACTAATTAGATATCTTGGACCTGATAAAGCTGGTTTACTAACTTTGATCATCTGTATTAGAATGGCAGTAATCATGATATTAGATTTAAGAGTATTTTTGGAGTCCAGCTAGAGGTTGACTCATTAAATGCCTATTTTAATATCAGGCTTGTAAACTTTCAAGAAGGATTATACAGCTATTCTGATATGGATTTTAAAAGTATAAAATATGCAAAAATGTGATAAATGTACAATAAAAATGTACGAAAACAGAGAAAACTACCAATCTTATCGTAATATTTTATAAAATACTGATATAGTTACCAGACTCAATGTGCAGGGTATTGGGCAATATTCTGTGTAAATATATGCTAATTTGAGAACTCCATTATCTGCCAACTTCTAGCTTTGCTCAGTTCTCTTTGCCTTATCTAATACCTGTCTGTCAGCAATTTTCATAAGGGTGATAGCAAATGGATGCTGGAACCTCACTCTAGTCTAAGATTTAAGATGCATTACTAGCAGGTCCGGACATTTTCTCTGCATTTTACCCTACCTCCCGACTCGGAGAGGGAGAAGACCTCAAGGACCTGTATGTAACAACTCTTAGAACTCCAGACATTACTGTCAAAATGTAAAATGTTACATTTTAATTCCTGTAGTGATAAAAGCTCGAGATGTCATGAAAACAAGGGAGATCTTGGATTTTGAAAGTAAGGTCTGCCGTGGAGGATTGTGGGATCATGCTCAGCATGCTGAAATCCCACTATCTGGCAGTCTGGGCCCTATCTTTGCTAGCAAAAAGGATCCATTACAGGTTGTTTAGGGACGGTTTTGTTTATTTCGAAAAATGTTTAGCGTTTGGTTGCCTATTATTTTCTTAAGTAAAAGGGCTGCTACACTTCTACACTGGGGTGATAGGTCTTGTTTAAGGAGCATTTTTCAGTACATCAATATCCCTGTTCATACATGTGCTGCCAACCAACTATATTGTTTAGGGCCACAAAAAGACGCAAATAATTGACAAACAAGCCTATAAGAAAAAGCCATAAGTACTTAAAGCATTCATTAAATTAAACATGAAGAAATAGCGCATCAAATAAAAGTAAGCTGGTGAGTACAATTGCGTCAGCTGAGCAGACCACTTAAATGAAAAGAACATAAAAGGGTTGTCCACTACTTGAACAACCCCTTTTCGTTCCCCATGCTTGGCCCCATTAAAATAAAAAAACGTATACTCCCCTCCAATGCTGGCGCATTCATTTACAGGGTTTACATGAGGTTACAACATCACACGAGCCCTGTCCCCAATCACAGCTGGCTTCCTTCTCCACGCCTTCGGACATATGATTTATGCAATGAAAAGAGATGAAAAGGTACTCACCGGTGAAACTGTACAAATATCATTTATTGGAAAACGGGTACAGATCAGGGCATCAGGGGAGGGAAAAACACACAAACATGCCGGACAACGGCCGTTTCATGCCCTCTCGGGGTGCTTCCACAGGTGGTGGACCCGTGGAAGCACCCCGAGAGGGCACAAAATGGCCATTGTCTGGCATGTTTATGTGTTTTTCTCTTCCCTGATGCCCTGATCCGTAACCCATTTTCCAATAAAGGATTTTTGTACAGTTTCACCGGAGAGTGCCTTTTCACCTCTTTTAATTGGATCATGCATGTGTTTTTGCTTTAAAAGAGCACCACGGTGGCTGTCTTGATTTTTTTTACCTGGCTGCTGAAGGCATTAACCATCTGTGAACCGGGCGTTTCATGTCTTTTTACTGATGATGGTTGAACGGAGCCTCCAGTGATACTGCTTCTGCATAACGTGAACAGTGCCCAGCGTTTTCGTCTTTAAACCTCTTGATTGGACATACAGTATGAGTTAACCAACAGGAAGTGAGCGGCAGCCACATCTCTCACTTCCTAGTAATTACATATATGCAGGTAAAGAAAACCAGTGATAATTGGGTCCAGGGCTTGCGTGATGTCGCAACCTAATGTGGACCCAGGAACGTGATGGAGTTGAGTATAAGCTTTTTAATTTTAATGGAGCCAAACATGGGGAATGAGAAAGAGATGTCCTAGTAGTGAGCAAGTCAACAGATGACCTATCCATGAGACCGGTGGAGGTCTGACACACATCAGTACCACCAGTCAGTTGTAATCTGCAACATCAGTAGATGGATAAAAACAATGTACAAGGCAGAACACTGCAGTCCACTTAAATGAATTACTTGGATGAGAGATAAATGCCAGTATTTGGCAGTGATTACATAGCAGTAGATTGGGCTGTTGTGTTTCACCCTGCGCATTGCCATATTTAACCATTTCTGTAGCAGATTACAGTTGATAGGTATAGGATGCTGGGTGTCAGACCCCACCGATCACATATTGATAACCTATCCCAATGACAATTGTTGAGTTCTGAACAACCTCTTTTAGTCATTCAATCTTACAATATGCACCTGAGTAAAGTACCAAAAAGTTTTAAACAAGTAGACCATGCTTATATTTTCATCTTAACATATTAACCAGGCAATTTCCAATTAGTCATCACAACAGACAACAATGATGTGTCTACAACTTCCAGACATTTCTGTGAACAAGACAGCACGAGAATAAAATGGTAGCGATTTCTTGAGATGACATTCCATAAGACCCAGCTAGAGTCATAATAAGGAGTTTATTTGCCTGCAATGTTTGCTTCATTGCTTGATGCCAATAATTTGTTAGCTGTGAACGTCCTTGCAAAGGTTGCTGTACAGAGATCGCCAAGAAGCTATTTTCACGTGGCTTGTGGGAATTGGGATTCAAACCACAAATATCTTCCAGCCCAATCTTCAGCAAGATTCCAGGCACATGAAAAAAGCACTTTTTGACATCAATTTTATGGCCTAATTCAACTCTTATTTTATATATATACAGTATATATATTTTTGAAAGAGTATATAAAAATATTTTAACTTTGTGTTGCTAGCCAAAACTAATAGGATTATTTTGTGAATGAAAACTTAGCAAAATCATGGCTGTATTCATTACACGTTCACCAGAAGTGCAGGGCTAAAGCTCCATAACATTTAGCATTTGCATTAGAAAAATAAAGGCTTCTTACCTAGCATGCACACGCATCTGGCATTCTGATCTGGGTTGTCAAATGGGATTTCTCCACACCTCTGAAAGGACAAAAGAATATGCCTGTCATCAGCTGTCCAAATGAGATCTGCTGATGAGTTAGAATTCGAAGAATAACTATTCTTATTCACTTGTGGTACATGGATTTATGAATGCATGAATGCTATATAAGTATAAAGGTCTAAAGTACTCTTCATTATGCTAAATATCAGAAAACCAATCAGAAAACTTAATCATATTCCCAAATTCAAAATCATTACTGAGTTATAAACTACAGTTAGATCCAGCAATATTTAGACAGTGACAAAATCTCTGTGATTTGGCCTCTGTATGCCACTATTTTTTATTAAAAATTAAACAACTGAGATGCAATTGAAGTGTAGACTTTCAGGTTTAATTAAAGGGGTTCAACACAAACATCCTGTTTAGGAATTGCAACTGTTTTTCTACCAAACCTCCTCATTTCAGGGGTTGAAAAGTAATTTAATAAATTTACTTTACCCTAAATAAAATGTTCATGTTTAATAGTTTTGTACAGAATCCTTTGCAGGCAGTGACTGCCTGAAGTCCATGGTCCATGGACATCACCAAATGCTAGATTTCATCCTTTGTGATGTTTTGCCAAGCCTTTTTTGCAGCTGATTTCAGTTGTTGCTTGTTTCTGGGTCTTTTTGCCTTAAGTTTTATCTTAAGCATGAGAAATGCAGCTCGATGGGGTTGAGATCTGGAGATTGACTTGGCTATTGCAAAATATTCCACTTCTTTAACTTAAACTCTTCGGTTGCTTTCGGAGCCATTGGAAGCGATGAATGCTCAGCCATCACTCTGCCTCCACTATGTGTTACAGAGGATGTGACGTGCTTTGGATCGTAAATCAATCCAATTCTTCTATATACTTTAGTTTTCCCATCATTCTACTAGAGTTTGACCGGAATTTCATCTTTCCAAAGAAGGCTTTACCACAACTAAGCTAGCTTCATTAGATGATTTTTTGCAAAATATCATCTGGCCTTTCTAATTTTAAGGCTGATTTATGGTTTGCACCTTGTGGTGAATCCTCTGTATTTTCTCTCATGAAGTCTTCTCTTCATGGTAGACTTAGATACTGAAGCACCTATTTCCTAGAAAGTGTTCTTCACTTAGGTGGATGTTGAGATGGAGTTTTTGTTCACCATGGAAAGTATTCTGCGATCATCCACCACTGTTCTTCTGTGGACATTGAGTACTTTTTGTGTTCCCATGTTCACCAGTGCGCTCTATTTTTTACAGAATGCATCAAACTGTTGCTTTGGCATAATATTTTTGCTATATCTCTGAAAAATGTCTTCTTTTTGTTCAGCATAATGATGGTCATTTTATCTTTCATTGAGAGCTTCTTTGAGCACATGTTGTTGGTTCACAGCAACAGCTTCCTAATGCAAATACCACACCTGGAATCAGCTCCAGACCTTTTAACTGCTAAATTGATGATGATTAACAAGGGACTAGCCCATGCAATTCATTAAAAAGTTTTTGAAATAATTGTCCAATTACTTTTGGTTCCTTGAAAAAGAGGCAGCTACATATTAAAGAACTGTAATTACTAAACCCTTACTCCAATTAGGATATGAATACCATAAAATTAAAGCTGAGAGTCTGCACTTAAATCCATATTGATTATATAACTGTATCTTGAATATGTTTTGGTAAATAGGTAAAATGCCAAAATGTGGGTCACTGTCTTAATATTTCTAGCCCTTACTGTATATTTGTCTGTGTTAACTAAGAGTAATATTGGCTACCAACCGCCTCTACAGGTCTGAATTTAGATCACTTAAAACCCTCACTCTAACGCTGTCATTTGATGGCTTTTGGCTGAATAATCCTATGGTTGATCTTTCATCTGACTGCCATCTCGGCTGTCTTTCCCATACATAGAAGGGTTTGCTCAGCTAAGTGCTCCTATGTTCTTTATGAGAAAGCAGCTGACAAGAATCTTTTTTGGCTGCTTATCTCTGGGAGTATATGGTGATCATCAGTCTGAAATAGGACATGCGTAATGGATATTTCCCTGACCAGTCTGTTGGAGCACCCATACACATTAGCGTGTCTGCCATACCCTTCAATATCGGCGCGTACATTGGACATTAGTCAAATTTGTTTGGGGCCTTCGGTTTGCCAAAACTAGGGTATCCAGTTGCTTTGGTCATAATACAAAATTTTACTGTATAAACTTGAAACTGGCCTAACCCATATTTTAAAGGGGTTGATGATCAAATACAAAAGGTGATAAAATGGTGAACTGATCTTTATAGTAAGCTAGAAAATTTACTAATATCGTCTTAACTCAGGAAAATGGTGCATTCTGGGTTCATGCTAGTTCTGTTCTGGTCATTTGTTTCATACATGCCAATGTTTTCTGTGTAGACATTTGACATTAGCACTCAAGGAATGGGGCTTGCTGACTGCTCATTTCAATAGATAAACTGGCCCTCTTAGCTGTCTATAAGTCAGAGAAGTGGGGTGACATGGCAATTAAAATTAGTAGTCCGCCAGCCCCCGTCACCCACTTTATGATCAAGTGTAGAAACATGATTGGAACCAATTATCAAAAAATTAAGTTTTTCCAACTATCCTGACATATGTGAATATATCCTAATCCCTACCACCCTTTTTGGGATGGTGTTTCCACTTCCTTCAAAATGCATTTTTTTTTTTTCCAAAACGTTTTTTATTGATTTTTCAAATTTGTAAAAACATGACAAGTATCATTGCAAAAGAAGAACATTCGTCTGACAAAATGTGACATAGAGGTGGGTGATACCCCAATTTGGAGTTCCATGTTGCTGTTCGATTTAAGATAGTATACAGTAACATTAAACCAAAACATAGGTAATGAAATATAATATAACATATGCAATACAATTCGTTAAATCTCTGTGTCGTCCCTGAATGATTTCAATTTTGCTAGCGTGTCTTGGTATTCCCAACCGTCTCGTCTCCCCCTCCCGCCAGAGCCCCCTCCTAGGTGATTCTCAGTTTACCCAGGCTGTCCTGGATATCGCTCAGGATATACCACTCCGAGTGAACAAAAGGTGCCATCAGGTTAATTATTTCTCCCTGTGTGAATTGGCTTTCAATAAAATGTCTCCATCTCACAAAAAACTTGGCTGTCAACCCATCTTTATCCCTCTCCGCTTCTAGTTTTTCCCACTTCAGAAGGTTGTGTAGTTCGCCCACAACCTCCTTTATGGATGGGCCCTCCCTTTGAATCCAGTGTTTTAAGATGCAACGCTTAGCTATCATGGCTATGTCATGCGTTATTGCGTATTTCCTCTTTTCCTGCGTGCTCGGTCCTCCTCCTACTCCTCCCTCAAAGGAGTGGAAAATCCACACCATTAAGTCTAGTTTGCTGAAAATTCCCCATGTTGACTGGGCAAATAGTCTGACTTGGTTCCAGAACCTAGCGATTGTCTCACATTCCCATAGCCCATGCAGCATATCCGTTTTCTCTTTTTGACACTTAGGACACCACCTATCCCTACCTGGTATGTTGAAACCTATAATGGCCCTATGTAGAATTCTGAATTGAGTGTCTCTCCATCTCTCATTGGTAATATGTTTCCGCACTTGTAGCCATCCTCTCAGTATATCATCCACCACTTCTTCCCTTCCCAATTGTTTCCCCCACGCTTTTAAAGTCCGACTATCCTCCCGTGAGATAAGCACCCCCCTTAGCGATCGATAAATTTTAGAGACATTTATACTTGTTACATCACATTCCAGTAACTCATCAATCGAACTTCTGTTCAGCTCTCTTCCAACCACACCCAGGTCTCCTATTATTCCATGTTTCAATTGTTCATACTGGATGACATGTGAGCTATTAAGGTTGTACTTATCCAACACTTCCCGACCTGTCATCCACCTCCTGTCCTCCACATTCATAACATCTATCATTCTCCTGACTCCCCTCTCTTTCCATCTAGTAAATAGCTTGTTTTCTCGTCCCAGGGGAAAATTTGGGAATGCCCAGGGGTTCAAGTACTTGGACACTTTCCATGAGAGCCCCAGTTTTTTCCTTACCGACTTCCATGTTAGCATGGTGTCTCGGAATATAATTGAGTTCCTTATGTGCCCTTCAACCCTGGATAGTGGGGAGTGCAGAATGGACGTCAGATCCCACGGTGACGCATATTTAGTTTCCATTGCATGATCTGAGTGCCTACTCGTTCCTCTCACCCAATCAATTACATGCCTCATGATACATACAAGATTATACCCTTGGACATCTGGAAAGTTTAGACCTCCCTCCTCTGCTGACTTCATCAGCGTACGCAGCTTTATTCTGGGTTTCCTTCCCCTCCACAGAAATTCTGTATACGCGGAGTTGAGCTTATTCACATCCTTTAGTTTTAGCAATAGCGGGATTGTCTGGAAGGGATACAGCAGCCTAGGAAAGCTCATCATTTTTATCAGGTGGCATCTTGCCAGTAATGGAAGTGGCAGACCTTTCCATCCTTTTAATTGAACTGTAATTTTCCTGATTAGCGGTCCATAATTCAAGTTATAGATTGTTTCCACCGATCTTCCTATATGCACTCCCAGGTATTTAATTGAAGATTGTGCTATAGGAATTCCACATAGACAGCCATCCCTTATTTGTCCCCCCATTGTCCCATGATGCCCCTTTAGGAACATGATCTCGCATTTTTTTTTGTTCAGTTTGAAACCGGAGAATGAACCAAATTTTTCAATCAAGGCAAGAGTCTGTGGCAAATCCGCACCGGGGTCCCCCATATAAAGTATGATGTCATCAGCAAAAAGCGCTGTCTTTACTTCTGAACCCCTTATCTTGATTCCTTTAAAGCTATTTTGTCCCTGTAGTATTCTTGACAACGGCTCGATTGCCAGGTTGAATAAAAGAGGAGATAATGGGCAGCCCTGTCTTGTTCCCTTCATCAAAGGGAACACGTCTGATAGAAAGCCCGGAGTGTGTACCCTAGCTCCCGAGTTGGCATAAAGGTTTCTAATGTAAAGTCTCATCTTGCCTACAATCCCTATGGCCTCCATTACCCTGTCTAACCACCCCCAATTTACATTATCAAACGCTTTTTCTGCGTCAAGTGTAACTAGGGCAGGTCTAGCCCCTCCCTCAGTGAGACCCAGTCTAACCGCGTCTACCACTAGAATTGTCTTTCGGATATTGGTAACGGCATTTCTCCCCTTAATAAACCCCACCTGGTGATTCGTAATGATCCTAGGTAAGATCTCGGCCAGTCTATTAGCCATGATCTTGGACATAATTTTTAAATCCTGATTTATGAGCGATATAGGTCTATAACTAGAGGGATCATCCAGGTCCTTGGTTCCCTTGGGGAGTAATTTAATATATGCTATGTTGGAATTTTTGGGTATTTCCGCCCCTCCCAGGAAAGCATTAAAGACTGAGGTTAGATCCGGCGAGATCAGATCCTTCAGAGCCTTATAGAATTCACTATTGAAACCGTCAGGTCCCGGTGCCTTGTTGGTGTTAAGCTCCCCAATTGTTCTCGTCACCTCCTCTACTGTGATATCTGCGTTTAAGGCACTCAAATCTTCCTCCGTCAAGCTAGGCATTTGGGCTTGTCTTAGCCACTCTGCCTCATCAGTCATGTCGTTATTCCCTGACCCATATAGTTTTCTATAATAATCTCCCAACAGTTTATTAATGTCCTTAGGATCCATAGTCACCTCTCCCCCCTTTGTTTTCAGTTTAGAGATCACTGTCATCTTTCTGCTGCCCCTTGCCAGATTGGCCAACATCCTTCCCGCCTTGTTGCCAAACCTATGTAAGTCAACCTCCTTGTGCGACCAGAATAGTTGTTCCTTTTTTTTGGCCCATTCGTCAAATCCCTCTTTTGCCTCCAGCCATCTGCCTTTTGTCATGGGAGATCTATTTGTCACATAATTTGTATATGCTACCCGTACTGCTTCACTATGGAAATTATAATTCTCATTGGTTTTCCGTTTGATCATGGCTGCGTACCCCACCAGACGGCCCCTTAGGACCGCTTTTGCCGTTTCCCAAAATATCACTGGGGACTCTCTATGTTCCTTATTGTCCTCTGCGAATTCTCCCCACCACTCCTGTAGCACCTTATGGAAATTATCTTGCCTGAGAAGGAACGATGGGAATCTCCATATGATATCTGTACCTCTCCTGAATTTCTCTCTAATGCCCAATCTCACCGGACTATGATCAGAGATCACCATATTCTCTATCACACAATCTTGCGTTCCACTCAGTAAATCTTGCGAGATCCAGAACTGATCAATACGTGACCAGCTATCATGAGGGTGAGAGAAGTGTGTATACTCTCTGTCATGTGGGTGAGTTAGTCTCCAGATGTCTTTCAGTCCTACGTCTTCTAATGTTACATCCCTATTGTCTAAACTCCTGCCCACATTAGCTGTCCCCTCCTCGCCCCTCCTCCTATCTTCAGCTGAGTCTGGGACGGTGTTAAAATCGCCTCCCACTATAATGCTAGCCTCCCCATCTGCTAATATGGTGGCCTTTATGTCATCATGAAATGTGATTTGTTGTGAATTTGGGCCATAGACATTATAAATACTGAGTTTACCCGCTGGACTAACGATTGTTAAGTGCTGCCACCTTCCATGGTCGTCTGCCTCATGTGCCACTACCTCATGACTGAATTGTTTATTTATTAGAATCATAGTGCCCGCTTTTCTACCTTGTGCCGCTGCCCCGTAAACGGTGCCCACCCAATGTTTCTTCATGCGGAAAAAGTCCTCCCCCCCCAAGTGGGTTTCCTGTAATAAGGCAATGTCTGTCTTTAGTCTTTTCAGATGTCTCAATATCATTGCTCGTTTGTTAGGTGATCTCAGCCCTTTAACATTCCACGTAGTTATCTGTATCATGTTAACCTGTGTATTCTGCTTTTACTACTCCCTCCCCTATGGGCCCCTGCATCAAGGAAGACGAGATGTTCGACACTAGAATCACAGTTGGTACCACAAAATCGACACTCCCTTTCCCCACCTTGCAAATATAACAAATACAACAAAAAGCATGTAACTGTAAAACATATTTTCCCTTCCGAGAAATCCACGGCGCTTCCCGCCACGTTGGTGAGCTCCCCTATTCCTAGCCAAAATATGTAGCTCCCTAATCACCCCCCAAAAAATATATGTTCTATCCCCGGACTAACTGGAATAAGCCTTTGAAAATTATGCAAAAATTAGCACAGTATGTCAAAACCTCAGCAAGATTCTCCAGTCCTACTTATCTCTGACTCCAGGTAGCCATCAGTCCGCCCAGAACAGGCCCACTTCATTTGAATTTGGATGATGTTCCTGGACAAAGGAGAAAAAGAAAAAAAGAAAAAAAGACCAAGGGGAGAGAAGATGGAGAAAGAAAGAAGAAGAACAAAAAAAAAAAAAAAAGAGGAGAGGGGGGGGGGAAGAGGACCCAGACTTTGGGATGTTTTCCTCTCTTTTCTCCCTTCCCCCTCCTCCTCTCACCTCCCCAACCCTCTCTCCGTAATGCATCCTCCTCAACGCCTCTCCCTGTTTGGGAAGAGAAAAAAAAACAGGCAAAAAAAGGAAAAACAATGAGCGAGTTCCAGTTCAGGTATCATGGTTTCTCTCCAAGGGTTGGTTCCTGTGTTCCAGGCGAGAATTATGCTGTCGACCCGGGCTTGGCCTCCTTTCCTCCCTGGTCTCGACTTGCTTTTGTCCCCCAAGACGTCCCACATCTCTTCCTGAGCTTGTGGGGGATCCTCTTCTATTATTCCCTTCTCCACTAGCTCCTTTTTCTTGCCTTTCTGACCTAGTCTTGTTGAGCTCTGCCATGAGAATGTTTTCTGCTTCTTTGTAGTCCTTGTAGTATACAAACGAGCCATTGGGGTTTCTAACTTTCAGTGTAGCAGGGTATAATAGCTGGCACTTTACTTTTTTGTTGTACAGAAATGAGCAAATTTTGGTAAATTCTTTTCTCCTTCTGGATACTTCCGCTGAATAATCCCCAAAAATTAGCAGTCTGTTGCCTTGATATTGTAGTGGACGCTTTCGTTCTCTAAAGGCCCTCAATATTTCCTCCTTATGCTTATAATCAAGGTATTTGACAATCACCTGCCTGGCTCTTATCGGGGTATTCTTGTTTGAGTTTTGGCCCTCTCCCTTATTCGCCTCCTGGTGTCTCAGTGGACCCACTCTGTGGGCTCTTTCAACTCTGAATTTCGCCTTTATGCCCAGGGCCTGCGGTAGCTCCAACTCGCATATATTATCCAACTGTCCAATCGACACAGACTCTGGCAACCCGACTATACGTAGGTTGTTTCGTCTCGATCTGTTTTCCAAATCGTCCGCTTTATCCTTCAAGTATTCATTAGATTTTGCTAGAGCTGCTATTTGTGCTTGCATAGCCAGTATTGTCTCCTCGGAGTCAGATATTCTCTGCTCTGATTCTGCCAGTCTAGAGGCATGGGCATTTATCTGTTTTTGCATATTAGCTAATGATGTTTGTATGGCTGCCTCAATAGCCACTTTAACCTCTTTTGACAAGTGTGATGTCACTTCTTCAGCCAGTTTTTTATAGTCCACATTAAGCTTTTGTGTGTACTTGTCTTGGCCTGCAGGTGGTGCTGTTTTCTTAGTTCTCTTTGTCTGGACTGGGCCACCACCTCCATCCCCCAATAGCTTGCAGGCTTGTGATGTTGGTGTAGTAAGCTGCTTTTTGTTTCCTTTGGAAGGGGTACTATGAATTCTTGCATTTGACTTCCTGTGAGTCTGAGTGGGATTAATCTCCCTGTACTGTTTGTCAGTTTCATCCTCCAACACTGCTGTGTCTTTGAGCTGCCCTGCTTTGTCTGCATCTTCTCTCCCCTCTGCCTCCACATCCCCTTCATCCTCCCATTGCGATCCACCATCATCAGTCCCCTGCATCCACCTCTCTCCTGCTGTGTCCTCCTGTGACTCCTTGCTCATATCTTCCTTATCTCCTGTCTCCTGGCTCATATCTCCCTTATCTCTCCCCTTCCAGCTCTGTGTTTGCTCTTCTGTGTCTCGCACCATGCGTTCAGGCTCCTCCCCCATCAGGCTCGGCGCCATTATCTTATCTTCTCCCCTGTCCATATCAAAGCTTCTCCAGGCTGCCTCACTGCTCCCAGAGCTTCTCAGGAGGTACCTTTCCATAGCTGTCTGCTTTAGGTAACCTCCTGTGCTGCTCTCTGTTTGGTGGCTCGTCCGGGGGGTCTGTTTTTAGTCGGTTTCTGTGAGGGGTGGCAGGAGCTTCTCCTCTATGCTTCCACCTCAGCCAGGACAGGAACCGGAAGTCCAAAATGCATTTTTATAACAGCCCTTGATTAGAGGACAAGTAACCAGGTGAAATGTGGCATGTTTTTGAATTTTTATTTTTGCTGCTCCCCTATTCTTTTTTGTTAATCTACTATACAGTTAAAAAATATGGGCTTTTCTTTTTCGTGAGCCCAATATGCCGTTTTTTACTTTTTTTTTACCAAGAGTGTGTTGAACAAAAGGATACTTTTGGGGTATGTCTGCTGCATTATTATCATGTGATTAATGCCCCCTAGAAAAAAAAACATAAAAAGGTGCATATTGGGCACACTAAATAAAAAGACCAATATCTAGAACCATATGGCAGATTAAAACAATAAACAAACAAAAAACGAGATGATACGTATGACCATCCTTTGGTGAAACAAGTCAACAATCACATTTAGTGACGCTATTTCCTCATCCAAACAATTTATTATTTTAACTTCCATTAAGAATTAAAAACAAATCTACAATTCCATAATCTAATCATTTTATTGCTGTGCACAATATATTACCATAATTTACTTGCTAATTAGAAATATGATCCGGCTTGAAAATGAAAATACTTTCTATGAAAACTTCATTTCCACTATGGAAAAAAATACAAAGCATGAAAAGCCGCATGAGTGTGACAAATCAAAGGAAAAAAGCTAAACCAAGAGTTCCCCAGGGAAATGATTTCTTTCATTTTAAATGTTTCACATACAATAGTTTTGAAGCTTTGAATGTTTGTCTGTATTTAATTATTATCATTATCACTTGTTTAGGACGAGAAATACAAATTTACATGTCAATGTAGAATTCTTGTTAAGTACCACTCAAATAAAAAAGTAAAATTATGAAAAACATCATAACATATTTTTCATTTAGAAGAGGCACTGGATTATTAGACACACCCCAAAGTTAGAGATAAAATAGGTAAAAAGAAAAAAAAGGGGTCCGTCTTATATTCCGGTAGTGTCTTACCGGAGGGAGGCGGCAGCAGTGGTGGAGCAGGGTCACAGGAGGCAGAAGTGGTGCTGGAGTAGGCTGATGCTGCAAGCACTGCAGTGGTGGCTGTGCTGGCTGCGGTGGGGGTTGTGTTGGCAGCGGTGGGGGTTGTGCTGGCTGTGGTGGGGGTTGTGCTGGCTGCAGTGGGGCTTGTGCTGGCTGCGCTGGGGGTTGTGCTCGCTGTGGTGGGGGCTGTGATGGCTGCAGTGGGGGTTGTGCTGGCTGTGGTGGGGGCTGTGTTGGCTGCAGTGGGGGCTGTGCTGGCTGCGCTGGGGGTTGTGCTGGCTGTGGTGGGGGCTGCGCTGGCTGCAGTGGGGGCTGTACTGGCTGTGGTGGGGGTTGTGCTGGCTGTGGTGGGGACTGTGCTTGCTGCAGTGGGACCTGTGCTGGCTGTGTGGAGCAGCGCGGTGTGGCGGGTGTCACAGATGCTCTGTCGGCAGTGCGGGCTTCAAAGAAATTTCGCCTGGAGTTGGCGTGTGCGCAGATTGAGCTCTTGGTTCAATGAGAAGCTGAGATATCATCTGCGCACACACCACCTCCGGGCGCCATTTTCCATAATGTGAATACTTTTCAAAGACCACACCACCATGATTATTACCATATATTCACAGTATTATCATTTTAAAGTGTGAACTATATATGGACATCAGACAAATTGCGCCACGTGCAACAACCAACTTCATAGCCGTTTCTTACTGTTCTAAAGCATTTCAGATTAAGTAACTTTCCAAACACTGTTAATTTAAAAACTGACTAAAAGAATCTGTCATTATTGATCTGAGAAGTATGAGGGGTCCTTTATATTTACTTTTGCATTTTTGAGATCACAAGACCTTTACCTTTTGTGAGGTAAATCCGGAGATATGACGATAAATCATGATATTCAAGTATGTCAGGAAGCCCTCTCCTGGTGTCACACCCCCCCTTTCCTTCACACAACTGGTTTAGCAACAAATCCCATGGCCATGTCCTGTGATATGGAAATTAGGTGGCTTTAGGACAATGGACACAGGATGACTCCCTGCCGTCACCCTGTAGTAGGAGCTGCTAGCTAGTTAGCAAGGCTATGGAAATAGCCAGACAGAACGACTCCAGTAAAAAAATGGTTCATATCTCGCAAGCCATATTTCCGATAAATATGGCAACCATAAAAATGGTGTCTCTGCATGCGGACGATGCCGGCACACCCTTTTTATGGGAGCAGGACATTGGGAAATGCCCCAGGCGTGATATCAGCCAATGGGGAACTGGCAGACAGGTCATGAGTCCCCTCGTTCTGTAGCTAAATTCATAACTGTCACAATGAGAGCATTGGCGTCCGCCTACGACGCTCCCAGGCAAAGTTATGGCCATATTCCATGTTGTGGATTTTGTCCATAACTCCAGCCAGGGGTGGAGCAGTGCTCCCTGTGAGGTCACGAAGGTAGGAGGGGACCTGGATCTGCCCAGGTTGATAACCCTACTTCGGCCATTTTCCAGTGTTCTTCTGCTCGGGGGCCTGGTTGGGAAAGACCTGTGAGGGAGTTCCTGGAAACCTGGCCTACAGCGCCCCCCTGTGGCCAGACGCAACAAGGTAACTGCTGGAACTGTGTATGCCTGTTTGTAACCCATGCTTTGATTGTAACTGTACTCTGACATATGTATATTCTGTAGATTCCCTATTGTATATATTGTAGTTTCTAGTGTGCTTTAGGCTGATTAAATTATATAATTAATCTTGGGCTGTTCTGTTATCTCGATCTTGAATCCCACGTCTGTGTGTTCGGCTAATAGTTACCGTAAATCGGTTGGTGGCAGCGAATTGTGCCAAGGATTATTGTGGGGAGGCCAGTGAGATTCGGGGAGATTTTATATATTCCGCCCGCGGAGGTCGGGGGAATATATACCTTACTCTCACCGGGGACCCTTCAATAATCGGCATAAGTAGTATAGCGGCCTCCTTGCTTATGGTCGGGCAATTCCATAATTGGCCTGACTATAAGAGGGGCGCTAGAGAGCGCGTCACGTGCTCTGTCTGTCGGTCGGGAGGTATAAAGGAGGGGTGACCCCCACTTGTTACCCCCCGATTGTGACGTACTGGTAGCCAGCGCGGGGGATTTCTGAGTGACCCCCCCGGTGGTTTGTGACATATTGGTGGCATAGCGGTGGGATCGAGATAATAGTGTGTGTGAGTGTGAGACCCATACTCCCAGACACTAAAGACTGCCTGCAGCAGCTGTGGCTGCTGGGGTCTTCAGACTAGCTCAACACTAGAGTGTCAGAGTGCAGATACTGTAAGGTGTGTGGAGGCATCAGGTGTCAGTTCTGTGTCAGTGACCAAAAGTCTGCAAGAATGGCTGATGGCACCAGGAGCAGAGCTATGCAACTGGCCAATGCTAAGGCAGGAGCCGAAGAGAGGGAGGACGGTGCTGTGGACAGCAATGAGGAGGTTGCCCACGAGTCCTCCAGGAGCTCGACGCCAGAAAACCGTTCTGCCGAGGACATTGCGCAACCTGGCACTGCTGGACAAGATGAGGAGGAGCTCACCCAAGGTTCCTCAACGAGCCAGATGCCAGCCCTCCGCTCTGAAAGGGACAGTGAATCGCCTAGCTCTGCAGCGTGCCGCAGATCACCACGTGCCATTCCACCGAGCCTGGGAGGCTCGGATAGCCTTCTTCAAATGGCTATGGCCCTTCTCCAGGCTGGAGACCAGAAGGGCTACAAGGAACTCCTGGCAGAGCGCAGGGCAGAGCGGCAGGCAGCGCGTGACGCTGAGGCTGCGGAGCGGCACGCAGAGCGTGAGGCTGCGGAGCGAGAGCGGCAGGCAGCGCGTGAAGAGCGAGAGCGACAGGCAGACCGTGACTACCAGCTGCAGCTAGCTCAGCTCCGGCCCTCATCAGCCACATGTGACCTTCGAGACACCAAACTTCCAAAGGTCCGTGTTGAGGACTTCCCAGTGCTGGAGAAGGATGGAGACTTGGACTCTTTCTTGACTGCTTTTGAACGGACTTGCTTGCAGCACCATCTGGACAAGGAGCAGTGGGCCAAATACCTGACCCCCCGTTTAAGGGGTAAGGCCCTGGATGTCCTTGGGGACTTGCCTGCTGAGGCAGATCAGGGCTACGACACCATCAAGCGGGCCCTGATCCAACAGTACAACCTCACTCCAGAGTCCTACCGCAAGAAGTTCCGGAGCCTACAGAAGGGACCAAAGGACTCCTGGGCTGACCACCGGCGGGCACTTGCCCGAGCTGCCGACCACTGGACCCAAGGCCTGCAGCTTTCCACCGGACCGGAGATCCTGGACTTGTTCATCACGGAGCAACTCTTGTGGAACTGCCCTGAGGATCTCCGCCAGTTCATCCGAGACCAGAAGCCAAAGGGGTCCACGGCTACAGCTGCCCTTGCCGATGACTACACCAACAACCGGGCCCCTGAGGCCAGGAGAGCGGCCACCAGCAGCACCTGGAGAGGGGGTAAGATGAATTCTGCGACTGCCCCACCTGCCCCTAGACTGCAGGGGGTGTCCCCCTCAACTCCCCTCTCCAGGCCCGTGGCGGAACCAAGACGGTGCCACCAGTGCAACCTACCTGGACACTTCAAGGCCATGTGCCCTCAGCGTCCCAAGGCCCCGGCTCCGTCCCCGTCCCAAGGGCCGCCCAAGGTGTATTGTGTGGGTGGGGGTGGTGGTAGGTCCCTGGACAGCTTCCAACCTGTCACCGTCGGCCGGTCTGTGACCATAGGACTGCGAGACAGCGCCTCGGAGGTGACTCTGGTGCGGCCTGAGATGGTGTCCCCCCAAGACTTGATCCCTGGAAAAACCCTCGCTGTCTCCGGGATTGGAGGCACTGACCCGGCGCTGCCTGTTGCTGACATTTATGTGGACTGGGGCGCAGGGCGAGGGGTGAGGGAGGTGGGGGTAACTGATCGGATCCCCGCAAACGTGCTACTTGGGACAGATTTGGGGCAGATAACCTCCCAGTTTGGGCCCCAACCAAGGGCTGAACCTTCAGCCAGTGCTGACATGCCTCCGGACAATGTTAATGTGTTATCTATGAATGATGTAAGGGAGGAGGGAGTGAACTCTGATATTTCTGCTTGCATAGACACCATAGACACACACTCAGCTGCAGCTGTGACAGGGGAGGGGGTCAGAGAAAGGTGTGACAATGCCTCTACAAGTAACCAGCCTGTGAGCTGGGATCTGTTGCCCTCTGCAGGGATAAGCAGAGAGCAGGGTGCTGCAGGGGGAGGACCAGTGTGTGGGGTGGGGGCTACCACAGCAAATGTGGGGTCCCCAGAGATTTCACAGCGGGGTTCTGTTGCTGCAGGAGGGGAACAGGCAGGTGAGATTGGGGCCGGTCCAGGAGCGGAAGTGCTCCCAGGTAAGATCTCGGTGCATGGTTCCCCCACAACCGGGGTGTCAGGAAGCCAGGTAGGTCTGCCTGAACCGGCGACTTGGTCAGGAACGGAGGAGGAGCAGGCACGACCCACGGTCGCAGCGGCTGTGGCCGCTGTCACCCGCAGTGGGAGTGCTGGAAGCCAAGGGGCCTCCCGGAGGTCCGATAGCTCTTCCCCTTCTGACCAAGTGGCAGCCGAGTCAGGTGGAGGCCAGGACACAGGTCCCGGGGTACTGACCGAAGATGTGACAGTCTCGTCGATTCTGGCCACATCTAGTCAGGGGTTTCAGGCAGCGTTAGAAGCTGACGACAGCCTGAAAGCTCTTAAGGAGCAGGCGGCACAGCCTCCCTCGGACTCGGACCCGGAGCGAGTGGTCTGGGACCAAGGACGGCTGTACCGGGCCACGGTCCAGCAGGGTTCACCGGAGGCGTGGCCCAGGGACCGACAGTTGGTGGTACCCTATCCGTTCCGGACGGAGTTGTTGCGGATCGCACATGAGATTCCGATGGCCGGACACCTAGGGATCGCTAAGACCAAGGCCAGGTTAAACCAGCATTTCTACTGGCCAAAAATGGGGGCCGATGTGGCTGCCTACTGCCGTTCGTGTGAAACCTGTCAGAGAGTGGGGAAGGCGGGGCCACGCCCCAAAGCCCCACTGGTATCTCTGCCCATCATCGATGAGCCTTTCAGGAGGGTGGCTGTGGATCTGGTCGGCCCGCTGGCCATCCCCAGCAGCTCCGGGAAACGCTTCATACTGACGGTAGTGGACTATGCCACCCGGTACCCAGAAGCAGTGGCCTTGTCGTCCATTCGGGCTGACAAGGTGGCCACCGCATTGCTGGAGATTTTCTCCCGAGTGGGTTTTCCCCAGGAAATGCTCACTGACCGGGGGACCCAATTCATGTCCCAGCTGATGGAGGCCCTCTGTAAGCAAGTCCAGGTGCGACATCTGGTGGCCAGCCCGTACCATCCACAGACTAATGGCCTGTGCGAGCGGTTCAATGGCACCTTAAAGCAGATGCTTAAGATGTTGGTCGACTCCCATGGGCGTGACTGGGAGCGGTATCTCCCACACCTGTTATTTGCTTACCGGGAGGTTCCACAGGCCTCAACAGGATTCTCACCGTTTGAGCTCCTGTACGGGCGACGTGTGCGGGGCCCCCTGGCTCTGGTGAAAGAGGCTTGGGAAGGGGATTTGGCCACCCCTGGAGTGTCGGTTATCGAGTATGTCATGCGCTTCCGGGACAAAATGCAGGCCTTGACGCAACTGGTACACGACAATATGGCTCAAGCCCAGGCCGATCAGAAGCGTTGGTACGACCAGAACGCTTGTGAGAGGACCTACCAAGTGGGTCAAAAGGTGTGGGTACTGGTCCCCGTACCACAGGACAAGCTTCAGGCAGCCTGGGAAGGCCCATACCTCGTGTACCAGCAGCTCAACCCTGTAACGTACCTGGTCACCCTGGACCCTGCCCGTGGAAGGCGGAAGCCCTTCCATGTGAACATGATGAAGGCACATCATGAGCGGGAGGCATGTGCGCTCCCCGTGTGCAACCTGCCCGAGGAGGGAGAAGCGGAAACCCTCTTGGATATGCTAGCCCAGGTTAGGGCAGGCGGATCCATTGAGGATGTGGAGGTTGGCCACCAGCTCTTGGAGGACCAACGGTCCCAGCTGTGGGCCACCCTCCTCCCCTTCCGGGGGTTGTTTACCAACCAGCCCGGAAGGACTGACTTGGCTGTCCATCACGTGGACACTGGGGATCATCCCCCGATCCGGCGTTCAGCATATCGGGTCTCCCTGGAGGTGCAGCAACACATGCGCCAGGAGATTGACGAGATGCTGAAGCTGGGGGTGATCCAGGCATCCAACAGCGCTTGGGCCTCGCCTGTAGTCCTCGTCCCTAAGAAGGACCGAACCACTCGGTTCTGCGTGGACTACAGGGGGCTCAATGCGGTCACGGTCGCCGATGCGTACCCAATGCCACGCATCGATGACCTGCTCGATCAGTTGGCCGGGGCTCAGTACCTGACCATCATGGATCTGAGCCGGGGATATTGGCAGATCCCCCTGACTCGCAAGGCCAGGGAACGCTCTGCCTTTATTACCCCATTTGGACTGTACGAGTCCACGGTGATGCCATTCGGGATGAGGAATGCCCCTGCCACTTTCCAGCGGATGGTCAACACCCTGCTCAAGGGACTTGAAGGGTACGCGGCTGCGTACCCGGATGACATTGCCGTCTTCAGTCCCACCTGGGAGGACCACCTAGAGCATCTAGCACAGGTGCTCAGGCGGATCCACCGGGCAGGTTTGACCATCAAGCCGGGAAAGTGTCAGCTGGCCATGAGCGAGGTCCAGTACCTCGGTCACCGGGTAGGTGGGAGAACACTGAAGCCCGAGCCTGAGAAAGTGGAAGCCATCGCATCCTGGCCCACCCCCAGGACCAAGAAGCAGGTGATGTCCTTCTTGGGGACCGCTGGGTACTATAGGAGGTTTGTTCCATGCTATAGTAGCCTGGCAAAGCCCTTGACGGACCTCACCAAGAAGAAGCTGCCCTCTGCAGTCGATTGGACAATGGACTGCGAGACAGCCTTCCGGGCCCTAAAGGACGCCCTGTCCAGCCCGCCCGTGCTACAGGCAGCCGACTTCACGCGGCCGTTTGTAGTACAGACCGACGCCAGTGACTTCGGCCTCGGTGCGGTGCTCAGCCAGGTGGACTCTGCGAGCCAAGAGCACCCAGTCTTGTACCTGAGCAGGAAGCTGTTACCACGGGAAGTTGCCTATTCCACGATGGAGAAGGAGTGCCTGGCCATAGTGTGGGCCCTGCAGCGTCTGCAACCCTATCTATACGGGCGCCACTTCATCGTGGAGACGGACCACAATCCCCTCAGCTGGTTGCACACCGTCTCTGGGACGAATGGGCGATTGTTGCGATGGAGCCTTGCGCTCCAGCAATACAACTTCACCATTCGCCACAAAAGGGGCCGTGACCACGGTAACGCAGACGGGCTGTCCCGACAAGGAGAGGTCGCGGACGGGCGCACGGGGGAACACCGGAGTGTGCTGCCCCCTAGCGCCCTCAAAAGGGGGGAGGTGTGAGGTAAATCCGGAGATATGACGATAAATCATGATATTCAAGTATGTCAGGAAGCCCTCTCCTGGTGTCACACCCCCCCTTTCCTTCACACAACTGGTTTAGCAACAAATCCCATGGCCATGTCCTGTGATATGGAAATTAGGTGGCTTTAGGACAATGGACACAGGATGACTCCCTGCCGTCACCCTGTAGTAGGAGCTGCTAGCTAGTTAGCAAGGCTATGGAAATAGCCAGACAGAACGACTCCAGTAAAAAATGGTTCATATCTCGCAAGCCATATTTCCGATAAATATGGCAACCATAAAAATGGTGTCTCTGCATGCGGACGATGCCGGCACACCCTTTTTATGGGAGCAGGACATTGGGAAATGCCCCAGGCGTGATATCAGCCAATGGGGAACTGGCAGACAGGTCATGAGTCCCCTCGTTCTGTAGCTAAATTCATAACTGTCACAATGAGAGCATTGGCGTCCGCCTACGACGCTCCCAGGCAAAGTTATGGCCATATTCCATGTTGTGGATTTTGTCCATAACTCCAGCCAGGGGTGGAGCAGTGCTCCCTGTGAGGTCACGAAGGTAGGAGGGGACCTGGATCTGCCCAGGTTGATAACCCTACTTCGGCCATTTTCCAGTGTTCTTCTGCTCGGGGGCCTGGTTGGGAAAGACCTGTGAGGGAGTTCCTGGAAACCTGGCCTACAGCGCCCCCCTGTGGCCAGACGCAACAAGGTAACTGCTGGAACTGTGTATGCCTGTTTGTAACCCATGCTTTGATTGTAACTGTACTCTGACATATGTATATTCTGTAGATTCCCTATTGTATATATTGTAGTTTCTAGTGTGCTTTAGGCTGATTAAATTATATAATTAATCTTGGGCTGTTCTGTTATCTCGATCTTGAATCCCACGTCTGTGTGTTCGGCTAATAGTTACCGTAAATCGGTTGGTGGCAGCGAATTGTGCCAAGGATTATTGTGGGGAGGCCAGTGAGATTCGGGGAGATTTTATATATTCCGCCCGCGGAGGTCGGGGGAATATATACCTTACTCTCACCGGGGACCCTTCAATAATCGGCATAAGTAGTATAGCGGCCTCCTTGCTTATGGTCGGGCAATTCCATAATTGGCCTGACTATAAGAGGGGCGCTAGAGAGCGCGTCACGTGCTCTGTCTGTCGGTCGGGAGGTATAAAGGAGGGGTGACCCCCACTTGTTACCCCCCGATTGTGACGTACTGGTAGCCAGCGCGGGGGATTTCTGAGTGACCCCCCCGGTGGTTTGTGACACCTTTGCTATGAGTTCTCTGTACATTACCTGTTTATATATAATCTACATAAGGATGTCTGGTCGCAGTTCTTCTTTGTTGGTTGTTGCCATTTTCCATAAGTCCGCTGTTGGGAGATCAATGGGCTGGAGGTAGCGCATGCACAGATGAGATCTTGAGCCGAGAGCTCCATCTGTGCATGCACCGACTTAGGTGCCATTATGTGAAGCCCACACCGCCGACAGAGCATCTCACCCGTTGCACCGCCCTGCACCACACAGCCCCCATCGCAGCCAGCACAGCCCCACTGCAGCCAGCACAGTGCCCCACAGCCAGCACAGTGCCCTGTAGCCAGCACAGCGCCCATTCTCCACCTCCCGGTAAGCTACATTCGCATTATAAGACGCACCCCTCATTTTCCTCACAAATTTTTAGGAGGAAAAGTGCATCTTAAAATTCAAAAATATGGTAATATATATTATTTTTATAAACCTTTTGGGGTGATAGCATAAACTACATTTGGTTATATGCATCTGAAATTCTCCCCACTTTTATGCTGTATGGAAACATGATTTGGTTTCATGCCATTGGGCTTAAGCTTCAGAAGTGAATAGTTTCAGACACATGGATCCAGAAGCAACATGTGGTATGAGGTCTCACCTACTTGACAAATTCACACCCATGGGGACTGAAGGTAGGCATGTAGCTTTCATGCAGTTCCCTTCTATGGTGCTCTACATGCTCACATTTGATGCCTGCTTTTGAAGCAAAGTTTCTAGGGTGCATATCTATATATTTGTCATGGCTGACTGGTTCAGGCAGCCTTTATCCCCCATTTCCTTGCGATGGCTGGATTGTCATTGTAAGTAAGCACTTGTACCTCCCCCCCCACTACCCATTGTAGATTGTAAGCTCTCACAAGCAGGGTTGTCTTTTTTGCTCTGATCATTGTATTTTCTATAACTGTTTCTTGTTTGTATATGAACCTAGGAATTGTAAAGCGCTGCGGAATATGTTGGTACTATAGAAATAAAGATTATTATTATTATTATTTGTGCATTCAATAGAGAAATATCCCCAACCATTGGCTTGTGTACATTACCATCCTGTCTAGGAAACAATTATGAAGAGCAGGTATTCAAGTGAGTATTTTTGTGAGTAGACTCACAGAGAAGAGCAGATCTGGACGCTCATATACTGGCTTTGAGGACATTAAGTGCTGAGCTGGACATCGGCTGATACTACCAGATAGAGGGGGTACTTGAAGCTGGATCCATTAGTGTGGTGGGAATGCTTGATGCAAAAATACCTAATGAGGATAAGGTGGAAATTCATATATGCAAGTGTCTTGCCTTGGTGTGATTTCTGTGAGGAAGCTTTAGCTGTCATTTTACTGATAATGGAAACTCTGGGTGCCACTATTGTCAGGTAGGCAGGAGCTGAAAGTAACTATTTGTGGAGGGGGGCTCTGGATATGGCTCACGACCCTCTTTAAGACCTTAATGTGGCTATTGATGTAAGAAAAGTTGGGAATCACCACAAAAGAGTATGCCACCATTTTTCCCTGTTAGATTCCATTTTTTTTGTTCCTGTGTATTAGTTTGCGGCATATAGGGGTACAGTAAAGTCCAATAGATTTTTGTAGTTACCATGCTATATTTCTGTACAACTGTGCCTTACGAGTTAATGGACAGTGGTCGCACATGCTCAGAATGCTTCATTCACTCAAACTCTTTGAACTCAGTTATGTCTGAGCACTTTGTGCTTTCCACTCAGGCAGAGTCGCTAAGCTCAGTTATTGACTGCAGCGTTCTTGGCATGACACCAGTAGCAGAGGCAGAGACCCCTTCCTGGACCCAGGGACAATGAGTAAAGCACAGTTTGTTTGTTTTTTTAAACAAACTGCAGTCGGGGTTATCTAAATTCAGAAATCACTTTTACGTTTACATATGATTACATAATGCTGTTTTTGTAGAGTATGACATGGCATATATTTTTAAGTCTTCAAAATGTGTTTGCGACTGGATTTTATTTGTGAGACGTGTTGTAGACAGCCCCTGTTTATAAGCCTATTAAGTTTAAGTTATGACCCTGAAAGAAGTTGATAAATAACTCAGCCGGACCGACATTCATGACTATATTATCCTGTGGGTGATTATCACCATAAATATGTCACCATCAAATATTATATATGATATTATAGAACAGTAAAGGCTATTCTGCTGTTAATGCCAACACAACACACAAATCTTGTATCGCAAACCTTCAACGCATCCTTATATAACTAATCTGTAGAATTTTATCCAGCCTGTGGTCAAATCAATATTTTTACTGAAGAAAAGACTGTTTATGTTAGACGTTTAGCATCTCAATGAGCGATGCTTCTGAATTCCTAACTATTAATTAGATGCAATTTCATACTACAGCAGTTTCAAAGGTAGATTTAATCCATGTCCCATGAACAAACCACACATAAAACTGAAATGATTTCAAGAACTGTATGCAACATGACCACAATTACCAAATAAAATATATTTTATCTCAGAATTACCCTTCATTAAGCTACAACAGCCACTGCAAAAAACTTTGTAATATCTCAAATGAAAACTAAAGGCGGCGTCACACGGTACAATCTATCATGTGATCACACGAGCGATCGTACCTGCCCTCGTCGTTTGTGCATCACGGTCAATTAGTTGCCATGGCGCACAAAGTCGTTAACCCCCTGTTACACGTACTTACCTCCCGGCCGACATCGCTGTGGGCGTCGAACATCCTCTTCCTGAAGTGGGAGGGACGTTCAGCTTCACAGCGACGTCACACAGCGGCCGCCCAATAGAAGCGGAGGGGCGGAGATGAGCGGGACGTAACATCCTGCCCACCTCCTTCCTTCCGCATTGCCGGCAGGACGCAGGTAAGCTGTGTTCGTCGTTCCCGGGGTGTCACACGGAGTGATGTGTGCTGCCTTGGGAACGACGAACAATCGGCACGCAGAAGAAGGAACAACTTTATGAAAATGAACGACGTGTCAACGAGCAACGATAAGGTGAGTATTTTTGCTTGTTGACAGTCGTTCGTAGCTGTCACACGCTACGATATGTCTACGATGCCGGATGTGCGTCACGGAATCCGTGACCCCGACGACATATCGCCCGATATATCGTAGCGTGTGACGCCGCCCTAACACAACCATCTGTGAAGCTATAGTGGGTGCAGCGGTTTCAGTTGCACCTGGGCGCTGGAGCCTAAATGAACCCAAAGGTCCCCTTGTTCCATATTAGAAAACCAATAGTGTTAAAGACCTGTTATAGCTGGGATTTTGCAATGGGACCCACAATACAGCTAGTATAAAAATAACATTGTGGCTAATAGGAACCACAATGCACATGGTTTTTGGTAAGGAGCTGTGTTCCCACTATAGACTACACAATGAGTGCTATATGTAGTGGTCAACCATGTTGTGGCATCGAAGTATTTACATAGAGGCTAAGGTGTACATAGAAATCATGGGGCCCCAATGCAGAAGTTCTAATCCCTCCCCCCAAAATAATATTTGGCCAGCTCACAGAAGAGTATATTTCACAACTTTGCAGTCCTTTGAATCCCCAACTGTGACCCCCACACAGCCCTTCATACAGCAATACTGTGCCTAAAAACAATATAATGTCCCCCACATCTCACCACACAGTATGACGGCCCCAACACAACTCTGCACACTGTATAATGGCCCCCACACAGCCATCCACACCACATAATGGCTCCCACAAAGCCCTTCACAAGTATGATGGACCCCACACAAATTTCCACACTGTATAATTGCTTGCATACAGTAAAATGGCCCCCACATAGTTCTCCAAATAGTATAATGGCCCTCTTCACAAAACCCTGCACACATTATAGTCTCTCCACCTAGCACTACTAACAATATAAGGCCCCCACGTAGCCTTGTAAACAGCATAATGACTGCCACAAAGCCCTCCACACAGTATGATAGACTCATATAGCTCTCCATATAGTATAATGGGCCCCACATTGCCTTTCACATAGTATAATGCGCCCCACATTGCCTTCCAAACAGTATAATACGCCTCACCTTGTCTTCCATACAGTATGATGGGCCCCACATTACTTTCCATTCAGTATAATGTGCTCCACACTGGCTTCCATATAGTATAATTCACCCCCATAGCACTCCAAACAGTATAATCGGTCCCATATAGCACTGAATATACTATAATGGGTACCACATAGCCTTCCATATAGTGTAATGGGCACCACATAACCCTCCATAAAGTATAATGGGAACCATATTTCCTTCCATACAATATAATAGACCCCACATTACCTTCCATGCAGTATAATGTGCCCCACATTGCCTTTAATATAGTATAATGGGCCCCACATAGCCCTACAAACAATATAAGTCCCCCACACAGCCTTCCAAACAGCATACTGGCCCCCACACAGCCCTACACACAGTATAATAGATTCATATAGCTCTCTATAAAGTATAATGGGCCCCACATAGCCTTCCATATAGTATAATTCCCCCCCATAGCACTCCGAACAGTATAATCGGTCCCACATAGCACTAAATATACTATAATGGGCACCACATAGCCTTCCATATAATGTAATGTGCACCACATTGCCTTACATAGAGTATAATGGGGACCATATTTCCTTCCATACAATATATACTGGACCCCAAATTGCCTTCCATGCAGTATAATGTTCCTCACATTGCCTTCAATATAGTATAATAGGTCCCACATTGCCTTCCATACAGTATAATATTTCCCACATTGCCTTGCATATAGTATAATGAACCCCCATTGCACTCTAAACAGTTTAATGGGCCACACATAGTCATCTATATAGTATAATGTTCCCCACATTGCCCTCCATATAGAATAATGGGCTTCACATAGCCTGCCATAGAGTATACTGAGCCCCGCATTGCCTTTCATGCAGTATAATGGCCCTACATTGCCAGACCTTCATTAGATTGCCATGGTTGTGATAGAAGCAGTGTGCAGTGCCAAAAAATAAGGGTAGCAGCCCCAGGATATGTGTGCTTCTCACATATCCTGAGGCTGCTGCCTTTATTTATGGCACTGCATACTGCTTCTACCACAACCATGATAATCAATCTGATGAAAGTCTGAGCTATAGACCGAAATGTTACCTGATAACATTTGGATTACAACCAATAATAAATCACGTTATCATTATTCACCATTGGAGTGTCATATTTTTGGTGTTAGCCACCATACAGTATATTGGCTCCACATTGCCTTCTATATGGTATAATGTGCCCTACATTTCCCTACATATAGTAAATGTGCTCCATATAACCTTCCATATTGTATAATGGGCCCCACATAGCCCTCCTTACAGTATAATGGGCCCCACATTGCTTTCCATATAGTATAATGGTCCCCACATAGCTCTTCATACAGTATCATGGGCCACACATTGTTTTCCATATAGGTTAATGTGCTCCACATAGGCCTCTATGTAGTATTATGTGACACACATTGCCTTACATATAGTATAATGGATCCCATATTGTCTTACATGTAGTAAAATGGGCCCCACATTGCTTTCCATATAGTATAGTGGGCCCCACATACCCCTCCATACAGTAGAATGTGCCCCACATTGCCATACATATTTTATATGTGTCTCAAATAGCCTTCAATATAGTATAATGGGCTCACATAGTCCTCCTTACAGTATAATGGACCCCACATTGCTGTCCATATTGCATAATGGGCCCCACATAGCCCACCATACAGTGTAATGGGCCCCATATTGCCTTCCATATAGCATAATGTGCACCACATGGTCCTCTATGTCGTATAATCTGCCCCATATTGCCTTCGATATAGTATAATGGGTCCCATATTGTCTTCCATATGGTATATAATACACCCCCATAGCCTGCCAAACAGTATGATGACACCCACAATGTACTAATTGATGTGAAAAAAAGGCAAAAAGCTCTCTCCTTGTTCCCCCCCACTGCTCCAGTCTCCTCAGCGTGTGGTCTGAAGCTCTTCACTGTTTGGCACAGTGGACGAGATGACGTGATGTCATCATGGCTGCTGTGTGGAGATGTCAGTTCTCATTGCTTTCTACTGCATCCGCATCCATGATGAAGTCTAATGTGCCCCAGTCTGCACACTGGCACTGGACTCCAAGTTACAGGCCCCACAGCTTGCACGTGTTCTGACGTCATTAGCCTCCCTGCTTAGAGGCTCAGCCTCCTCCTCCATCTCACAGTATGACTGCAGAGTAACCAAGGCACTTATACGTGTATTGCTGTGCTAGCCTTTTAACTTTTATTATTGCAGCTGTGCGGCACAAATAGTTCTTTGGCAACAAACGTTCGTTTTGGACTTGCTATGTCGATATGTACTATTGCATTCAAGAGGGAAAAATATCTCAGCAAACATTTGAATGTAAAGGCCGCTTTACACGCTGCGACATCGCTAGCAATGTCGCTAGCGATTGCACCCGCCCCCGTCGTGCGTGCGTCACAAGCAAATCGCTGCCCGTGGCGAAAAATATCGCTAGTACGCATCACACATACATACCTTCCTAACAATGTCGCTGTGGCCTGCGAACAAACTCTTTTTTAAGGGGGAGGTTCGTGCGGCGTCACAGCGACGTTACACAGCGGGCCATCAATAGAAGTGGAGGGGCGGAGAGCAGCCGCATTAACGTCACTCCCACCTCATTGCTGGAGGACGCAGAAACGCTGTTGTTCGTCGATCCCGGGGTGTCACACGTAGCGATGTGTGCTGCCTCAGGAACAGCGAACAACCTGCGTCCAAAATGAGCAACGATATTTGGTAAAGGAACGACGTGTCAACAATCAACGATTTTTGCTGTTTTTCGGATCGTTAGTAGTCGCTCGTAGGTGTCACACGCAACGAGGTCGCTAACGAGGCCGGATGTGCGTCACGAATTCCGTGACCCCAGCGATATCTCGTTAGCATGTCGTTGCGTGTAGAGTGGCCTTTAGTATAAAAGGGGATATAATCAGGTTAATTTATTTGTATGCGGTTCATTTTATTCCTTATTATACTATGTAAAATAATAGAGCATTAAGTGTAAAAAATATTGTAAAGTATAAATAAAAGAAAACTTTTAAGATAAAATTTCTTAAAATATTGATGGTGAAAAGTCTTTATCCCCAAAAGTCTAGTTACATATACACAGTACAGGCATTTGTAGCTTTTCTTTCAGTTTTACTATGGTTCATAACAATAGTGGACACAGACAGAAGCGGCCACTGTGCCACCACAATATATGGGTCTTAGCAGTTCAATGCCCCATCATAATGCAAAATTCCATCTGCGTTGAAGGTGGAAGTGGGCTCCATAACCTTAACAGCCCCTGTACAGCTGAAAATGTGGCACCAATGATATCTCCATCCAAGGTTCATAACCTAAGCCAAAAAAGGGACTATGGAAATTATGCTACGATATGCAATGTTTATTTTAGCTGACTTGCTGATAAATATGTAAGAGTAGAGCAACCCGGGATATAATCTATACATCAACTAGCAATAATTTATGTTGACCAATAGCAGTGATTATTAACTGCTGTACTGATAATTTGAAATCTTGGCGATAACATTTTATTGATGTGTTATGAGTGTTATTAGACAGAAGTTTCCCTTTTCTTACTGTCAATAGAGTAAGCCCATAGGTTCCACTCCATTCATTTATAGGCTTTGTTTATTCTAATGTTTTTCTATACATTGGGGCAGATTTACATAAACTGTTTAAGTCATAAAATGCTCCAAATTCATCCCAATGGTTCCGTCACAAGTTCGGCATTTCTACCAGAAGAAAAAGTGCAAAATTCTACTATATTTTTATTGTTAAAGTCACAGCAGCCCAAACAGAAACTAGATGTACCCCATTATAGTCAACCATTCTTGCAAGAATTACATTTTTTTGTTCCTTCAATTTAATAGAAAAACAGAACTTCAAGAATCAGTATGGACCTATTCTGTGTGTGCCTTTATAAACATTTTCCTTTGACTAATATAGACGCAAACACTTTTCATGCCTTTCCTAACATTTTAAAAGATGTCCAGTATATGTAGAATCCCTAAAAGGTGAATCAAGAACTTAAAGGGGTTCTCCAAGAATGTAATAAAATGTCCCCATTGCTTAATTCACATGGCAGCCCATCCTCGTCATATGTCAGGATGGGCTGCAGTCTGAAAATGGGCCGGAAGGACTGCAGCTTCTGAGAGCTGTGTCTCAACAGACAGAGACATTGAGCTGTAAGCACATCTACTGAGGTGCAGCTCGAGAAGGGATGTGACAAGAAAAGAAATAGATCTTCTCCTTGACTTCCTGTACATGGGTGATTAAGGCTAGAGAAAAAAATCCTTTGTGCTTTGTGTTAGTAGAGGAGATTTATTTCTTCTCATGTTACAGCGCTAAATTGGTAGCTCATCAGTAGATGTACTTATGATACAACATCTCTGTCTGTTGGGATACAGGTCTTGGGAGCTGTGTTTCTTCAGACTCCTGCGTATCAGTGGCAGATTTATTTGTGTTTTTCAATCTCGACGCAAACAGGTATATTATTTTCTTGAAAAAGACTGGAATCCTTCTGTGCAATACAACAATATGTAGATCTTTATCCACTCTTTCTTATACTGTAGGAGATCTAAAAATCTTAAAGATTAAAGGTCCACAGTCACCATCACAGTGCCAAGTTGATACGTCTTTTTGGTTCTTGTGGTCCCAAGTGGGCCAGTACTCCTGTGGACGATGTGTGGCATGTCCCAATTTGTTATCTGCCATGGATGTTCAGAATTGTCATGGCCCTGCTATTCTCGAATTACACATTCAATCACATGCTGCACCAAGTAGAGTGTTTTATGACATCCATTCTGCCAAGGGGCAACAATGGGCTCATCTTATATCTCCCATACATTTTTGGGCTGTACATGGGGTGGTGACTGCAAGTAATATTTTGCCCAGAGTGCAATGAAATGGATTTACATATTGGAAACCTTGCCTTTTTTTAGCAAATTTTTTAGTATATTTATTACATGTCCTTGTTCTCAATATTGACTATGTATATACGCATTACTATATTACATATATATATATATGCATTACTTTTCACACACTTTCACTTCTCTGCTTTCTTGTTCTTGCCCATCTCCTCTATTCACTGCCAGACACATCAGTTTTGTTCACATACACCTGCGCATATATATAGTGCCTTGCGAAAGTATTTGGCCCTCTTGAATTTTTCAACCTTTTCCCACATTTCATGCTTCAAACCTAAAGATAAAACATTTTAATTTTATGGTGAAAAATTAACAAGTGGGACACAATTGTGAAGTTGAACGAAATTTATTGCTTACTTTAAACTTTCACGAAAAATAATTAACTGAAAATTGGGGCGTGCAATATTATTCGGCTCCTTTAAGTTAATACTTTGTAGCGCCATCTTTTGCTGCGATTACAGCTGCAAGTCACTTGGGGTATGTCTCTATCAGTTTTGTACATTGAGAGACTTAAATTCTTGCCCATTCTTCCTTTGCAAATAGCTCGAGCTGAGTGAGGTTGGATGGAAAGCGTTTGTGAACAGCGTTTTTCAGCTCTTTCTACAGATTCTCGATTGGATTCAGGTCTGGACTTTGACTTGGCCATTCTAACACCTGGATACGTTCATTTGTGAACCATTCCATTGTAGATTTTTCTTTATGTTTGGGATCATTGTCTTGTTGGAAGTCAAATCTCCATCCCAGTCTAAGGCCTTTTGCAGACTCCAACACGTTTTCTTCAAGAATGGTCCTGTATTTGGCTCCATCCATCTTCCCATCAATTTTAACCATCTTCCCTGTCCCTGCTGAAGAAAGTCAGGCCCAAACCATGATGCTGCCACCACCATGTTTGACAGTGGGGATGGTGTGTTCAGGGTGATGAGTTGCTTTTACACCAAACATATCATTTGGCATTGTGCCCAAAAATTTTGATTTTGGTTTCATCTGACCAGAGCACTTTCTTCCACATGTTTGGTGTGTCTCCCAGGTGGCTTGTGGCAATCTTTAAATTACACTTTTTATGGATATCTTTGAGAAATGGATTTCTCCTTCCCACTCTTCCATAAAGGCCAGATTTGTGGATAAATTTGACCTTGTGGATGGGATTGATAGTAAAGTGTCAGTGTTTGCTGATGACACCAAACTTTGTAGGATATTAAATACTGACCTTGATAATACAATATTACAAAAAGATCTGGATAAGATGTCAGAATGGGCAGACACTTGGCAAATGAGATTTAATGTTTATAAATGTAAAGTAATGCACCTAGGACGGAATAATCCTATAACTGCATATGCATTAAATGGAAGTAAACTCGGGACTACAGAACAGGAGAAGGACTTGGGTATTCTCATTACAAATAAGCTGAGCAGCAGCACTCAATGTCAGGCAGCAGCTGCAAAAGCAACAAGATTCTAGGGTGTATAAAAAGAGAGATTAGATCCCGTGATCCCAACGTATTGTTACCCCTCTATAAATCACTTGTAAGGCCACATCGGGAATATGGGATCCAGTTTTGGGCTCCACATTTTAAGAAGGACATACAGAAGTTAGAGTCAGTTCAAAGGCAGGCAACTAGACTACTACAAGGAATGGAAGGCCTCCGATATGATGACAGGTTGAAAAAGTTAGATATGTTTAGCTTAGAAAAAAGACGTCTCAGAGGAGATCTCATTTATATGTATAAATACATGTGTGGTCATTATAAAGGACTGGCACATGACTTATTTCTTCCAAAGACAACACTAAGGACCAGGGGGCATACACTGCGAATGGAAGAAAAGCGATTACGGCAGCTAAATAGGAAAGGGTTCTTTACAGTTAGAGCAGTCAGACTGTGGAATCCCCTACCACAAGAGGTAGTAATGGTAGATACTATAACAGCTTTTAAAAAGGGCTGGATGATTTCCTCAGTACACATAACATTGTTGGTTAAAAGTGACTTAGGGACAAAATGTAGAATTAGTGGAGGAAGTTTGAACTTGATGGACTTAGTTACATAGATTGAAAAAAGACCTATGTAATACTACAGAGCACAATACTACAAGGGTGAGCACAATACTACTGGGCACAGTACTACAGAGCACAATACTACAGGGATGGGCACAATACTACAAGGATGAGCACAATTCTACAAGGATGGGGACAATGCTACAGAGCACAATACTTCAAGGATGGGCACAATACTACAGAGCACAGAACTACAAGGATTGACACAATACTACTGGGCACAATACTACAAGGAAGGGCACAATACTACAAGGGTGGGCACAATACTACTGGGCACAGTACTACAGAGCACAATACTACAGGGATGGGCACAATACTACAAGGATGAGCACAATACTACTGGGCACAAGGACGGGCACAATAGTACAGGGCAGAATACTACAAGGATGTGTACCTTACTACAGGGCACACGGATGGGGGACATTACTGCAGCATGGGGATATTACTACAATATGTTGGCTAAGATTACTATATAATGCTGCTAATTGTAAAAAAAATACTACAAGAAGGTGATGAAATATAAAACAAAAATTCAAAATAAAGCATGATTTTTTTGCCATTAAAAATGCTTTATATATATATATGTCAGGACCGGGAGGACTGGTAGACCCAGGAGGTGGATCCACTGGACCGAGTACCCCACCGGGGGGCAGGGTACACGGCAGCCGGAGCACTGGCGTGGCCGGAACGGGTATAACCAGGTCACCAGGGTCACGGAGTTCTTTAGGATAATACAGGAAACAGGCACAGGTACCCGGTAGCAAGAGACAAACAGTAACAGGGCACAGCACAAGGGGACCTGAGCACCTAGCTCAAAAGACAAGCTTCAGGACACGTTGATCAGGCCCCGCCCACATGGAAAGGCAAGTCTTATATACCCAGCACAGCCCTATGTCATTTCCTGTTTCAGGTGTGCTGGGCCTATAAGACCAGGAGAGTGGGCGCGGCCTGGTCCTATACAGAACCATGAGGCCAATACTCAGAGTCAGACTCCTGAGACCAGGAGCAGGACTCAAAGGAGCAGGAGCGGGAGCGGCAGCCATGACTGGTGGACACATGGAGTGGATCAGTGGGTAAGGAGTGGTGCTGGGACACTGGGAGCGTGACAGTACCCCCCCTCTAAGCCCCCCCCTCCGAGCACAGAACCCCAGGGGCACCCCGGATCGAGACACCGGACCGGCACCCAACGCAAAGGCGGGGAAGGACCTCTGACCCCGTACAGCATTCTTAGCCGCACGGCGCTTAGCCGATCTATCAGCAGTGGCAACGGGGGCAACGGGAAGAGGGGGACCGACAGAAACAGGACTGGCATCGTGGAGAACCGGCCCGGGCGTCTCGGACCGGGCACAGGACAGTGACTCATCCCCGGTAGCCGGTGGCATCAGAGTCTCAATCGTCAGGGACGGTGGAACGACGCTGGAGTGCATCGTCACTTCCGGTTCCGGTGGCACCACAGGCACAAGTGCCAGGATCTGTGGTACAACGCTGGACTGCGTCATTTTCTCCTCTTCTTGTGACATAATAGGGTCAAGTGCCAGGGGCTGAGGAACGGGCTGTAGACAGTTCTCATGGCACGAGGGACTCCAGCGAGAGATTGCGCCAGAGCGCCAACTGATGTCAGGGTCATGGAGTTGTAGCCAGGGCAGACCCAGCATGAGCGCAGGAGTCATTCTCTGGATGACGTATAACGCAATAGTCTCAGTGTGCAGGGCACCAATACAAAGTCTCACGGGTTCGGTGGTGTACCGGACAGGCTCGTATAATTGTTTTCCGTCCACGGAGGCAAACCAGAGGGGTTTTGCAAGCGGGATGACCGGTATCCGATAACGGTCCACGGTAGTTTGTAGGATGAAATTACCCGCTGCTCCCGAATCAATGTGAGCCTCTGCCGTGAACTGGGTTTTCTCGGTCGTGACCTGGACAGTCTGTGTAACCGGGACTGAAGGGATTCCGGTACCAAGGGTGGCGGTTCCCACCATCCCTTGGACTTGGGGTCTACCTGGTCTCTCCGGGCAAGAACGAAGCAGATGTGTACCGCTTCCACAATAGAAACACAGGCCCCGGGCAAGTCGCTCTGCTCGGCGTTGTTCAGCTTGGCTCAGTCGGTCGATTTGCATTGGTTCAGGAGTAGAATCGCAGAACGGCAGTGGTGGGGGAACGGTAGACCTCTGCGGAACGGAGATGTGACGGATTGGTCGCTTCTCCCGGGATACTTCCTTGGTTCGCTCTTGGAAACGGAGGTCAATCCGGGTGGCTAGGGATACCAAAGCATCCAAGGTACGGGGAACATCACGACCGGCTAATTCGTCCTTAATGCGGCCTGACAGGCCCTCCCAAAAGGCTGCCGTCAATGCCTCGTTGTTCCAGCCTAGCTCGGAGGCAAGCATGCGAAACTGGATGGCGTACTGGCCCACCGTCAGGGTTCCTTGGCGTAGCCGGAGGAGCGAGGAGGTAACCGCAGTAGTGCGTCCCGGTTCATCAAAGGTACTTCGAAAAGCCTGAAGGAATTCCCGGATGTCGGTCGTCACCGGATCCTCGTTCTCCCACAACGGATTTATCCAGGCCAATGCCTCGCCTTCCAGGTGGGACATCACAAAGGCTATCTTGGCTTGGTCGGAAGCGAAGAGGTGCGGGAGTAATTTGAAGTGCAGCGAGCACTGGTTCAAAACCCCCCGGCAGTTCTTGGGGTCCCCGGCATACCGAGGCGGAGCAGCGAGGCGAAGTTGCGAGGCTGCGGAGACAACAGGTTCAGATCCAGACACAGATTGCTGCGTGGACTGAGACGAGGCGGCAGTCTGTAATGTGTACAACCGGTGGTCCACAGAGGTCAGGAACTTCAGTATGCGGTGTAAGGTGTTACGCTGTTGCACCAGTTCCTGGCGTAGTTCAGCCAGCTCAGATGTTTGTGCTCCAGCGGGATCCGTGGCCTGATCAATCTGTCAGGACCGGGAGGACTGGTGGACCCAGGAGGTGGATCCACTGGAACAAGTACCCCACCGGGGGGCAGGGTACACGGCAGCCGGAGCACTGGCGTGGCCGGAACGGGTATAACCAGGTCACCAGGGTCACGGAGTTCTTTAGGATAATACAGGAAACAGGCACAGGTACCCGGTAGCAAGAGACAAACAGTAACAGGGCACAGCACAAGGGGACCTGAGCACCTAGCTCAAAAGACAAGCTTCAGGACACGTTGATCAGGCCCCGCCCACATGGAAAGGCAAGTCTTATATACCCAGCACAGCCCTATGTCATTTCCTGTTTCAGGTGTGCTGGGCCTATAAGACCAGGAGAGTGGGCGCGGCCTGGTCCTATACAGAACAATGAGGCCAATACTCAGAGTCAGACTCCTGAGACCAGGAGCAGTACTCAGAGGAGCAGGAGCGGGAGCGGCAGCCATGACTGGTGGACACATGGAGTGGATCAGTGGGTAAGGAGTGGTGCTGGGACACTGGGAGCGTGACAATATATATATATATATATATATTTAACTAAACAAAATAGTGCAGGTTTGTCATAATAAACAAGCAAAAAATGTTTAAAAAAAGTGATCCAAAAATGTATAGAAAAAAACATGGAATCATTAAAAATGTCACTTTGTCCTACAAAGAATGCGGCCCCTCTCAATTATTTTTCTATATGCGGCCCATACACCCAGCTGAGTTTGAGACCCCTGATATAGACAGTCCCTAATTTTGTATTTCTGCAGAAAACCACTTTAATCCTTTTACAAATACACATGCAAAAGTTCTTAAACCAATCACTCCTGTATATGTGTTAGTATTAGAAATATAATGATGAGGAAGGGAAGGTTTTTCATTTTTATTCTGCATTGCATAAAATGAAGGAGGATGTAGAAACAAGCTACTGTAATGATTGTCTGGAGTGGGATAATAGCAAGATATTTCATAGAACAAAAACAAACCACAGAAAACTGATGTAATGACAAGAGGTAAATGTTGGTGTAGCAGAAATAACCTGTGCTTTGCTGCCTTTCAAGTGGAAAAGTCACAAACTATATATAGTGACAAATTCATACCCGTGGAGAATTGCAACACACCCCATCCGACAAAAAAAGACCATGCAAACACCTGTATAGACTATATATAGAAAGAAGAGAAAAGAAGGTAGAGTTTAGTATAATCCAAGGACGGTACTGTTACCAGTTATTTTTTATATTAATGTTGACATTTGGTCATCTCACTTATATTATGTTAATGTGTGGTATACAATAAAATATATCTGTAATCGCAATCAGACTACAACTTTTTTCTTCTGCCTCCTTAAATTAACAGAATCAAAATGAAGATGTAGATCCTTTCCTCATTCCCCAGGCCCCGGGGAATCGGACTTTGGGTCCACTGATCATTAGTACCAAATCTAGACCTCCTGCACAAAAGGCATTTTAAATGCCTTAAAAGAATTAAGTTTTTGCTTAAGCTATAACCTGTGATAAAACATTATACTGTGCTGATACTGTGCTGTATTCACCTTCAGCAGATCCCCAGTGAGTGCTCCCAGCTACTCCCTGAGCTGGGCATTGGCTGCAGCGCTGATGTCATTATGAGTGTGCGGTAGCCAATCAGTGAGCCAGTGTAGGTGTAACGTCTTCTTCAGAGCTGGTGAGCTCACCTTTTGGCTACTGCACTGTGGTCATGATGTCAGCGCTGCAGCCAATGTCAAGTATCAGGAGCAGCGACCAAAACTCACTGGGGGACCTGGGAAGGTGAGCACAGCGAGCTTTATTATTTCATAACAAGCTACAGCTGAAACTCTTTAAAGGGAATCTGTCATCACTTTGACCTTTTAAAACTATTGATATGGGCATACAGGTTATAGAATGCTGAAAATAGTCTTACCTGTATGCCTCATAACAGATGCCTTGTTGTTGAAATATCATTTTTTTATCGCTTTATGCTAATGAGTTATTTCAGGCTATGGGGCCCTGCCTCCGCACTTCATTAGCATAATTTTTGCTGCATTGTAGCATCAAGGTCTGCCTGTGACGTGTAGCTCCTGCTCTGAAATCCAATGCCTGTGCACTTGATGCACCCACCGGGGCTGTGGGAGGTTACTTGTTACCGTGCCGCAGCTTGTCTGCTCTTTAGGGATGTCACGGCAGCAGGGCCCGATTCCGTTACTCCGGTGGTGGTCGTTAAATTGGGGGTTATTTACAAGGGATGATGAGTTAGTAGTTTGTCGTGATGCCACCTGTGCTACTCGGCCAGTGATAGCCTACGCTGCGGGATGGGAACACTGGGGCAGATGGTGGTGCAGCTTGGTTAGTACAGCTCCCCTTAGGTAGAGCTGGGCCCCAGGGCCGATGGGAGTAGTAGTCTATGGTGGCGGGGGTGCAGGGCTTGGGCGCAAGCGAATAACGGAGCAACACAGGGATGCAGTCTCAAGGTTTTTACTCACTGTAGCAGGTTCCAAGGTAACACGACTAGTCAATGACCGCCTCCGGAGTGCTGGGTTTCACTGTGATGGGCTCCAGCCGATCCTGGGTAGTTCAGAAGTCAATAACGATGCACCATTCATGTGTTCCTTTCCCTGGTCGTCTTCCTGCGCTGACTTCTCGCCCTACTGTCCTGCGCCTATGCACACAGTGCCCTGAGCCGGTGTCCGTGGACCTTGTTGGGTGGCTTGAAGCTTTATCCCGTGGCCCTCTGTAGTCACCTTCCAGCGGATTTGTGTGCGGATGAGGCCTTGGTGCTTGCAGTCACCTCGGCCTTCGGTTTTACTAGATGAGCACATTGGTTCTTCTCGTCTAATCTAGGGACCAGATACCTGTTTGCGGCCACGTCCCTCCACTCCGACATGTTGCACGTGGAACGAGACCACGGGAGTCTGGCGCACGTCCCGTGGCTCTAGGACCCTTTCTCTTTGAACCTGGGTAGAGCTGCACCAGCTCCAGACCACAGGTCTTCAATGCTCCATTGCTCCTTCTCGACTCTCCTCATTCTACAGTCTGCTCCTACTAACTAGACTCCACCCTCCAGCCTGGCTCTGACTGTGCATACCAATGGCGCATCAAAGGTGCAACTAGTCCTAATCACGGTCCAGTGGAGTGCTGCTAAATGAGTGTGTCTGTGTTTTGTGTAAACCGGTGGATGACCTCTTTCTTACCCAGGCATGGGATACCACACATCTAGCTGAGGTGTACTACCTTTATGGCAACTGAAGCCTCAGGGGCGCCACACAATAAAAGTTTAAAAGAAGCAAAATAAAAATTAAAACAGGTCAGTTATACTTACTGAGTTATTAACCCTCATGCATATTTACAGCTGGCTCAGTCAGTGTGTCCCTTATAAGTAGAAAAAGTACTCCTGCACTCATAAATGTCCCAGTAAGAAAACCAACGAGTATATCTGAGTATAAATACAAGCAAAACAAAGAAACAATCAATAAACAAACATAATGATACATATGATTAATTTCATCACATGATGTTGTGATAACACGGTGCCACCAATATAAAAAAAATAGAAACATGATACTACAAATATGATATATATTTTTAGTGGTAAACTGATGTGTTCAGGTAGTATGTGAAGTGAGAGTAGTGCTTGTGGCTAATACTTATATCGTTCAAAGGAGATTAATTAGATGGGAAGGTAAGGTGCTCACCAGATGGACCAACAGAGAAGGTAAGAAATGGGGATTGGTTCACAAAAGAGTATCAGTCGAGTCTGGATAAAGATATGTAAAATTAGTAATAAATGAGATATATCCATACATGTGATCCATATAAATGACCAATAAAGGTAAGTAGTACCTGTAATAGGGTAGATAATACAAACAAGCTATGTAAGCTATGTACATTTATTATCACACAACCCTGACTCTTTTTCCTGTGTTCATTCATTTTTTTTCCTCCTCCAATCTAGGCTGTGATTAATTTAGTCACATGACTCTATTGTCACCGTCTCATTCATTTGTTTGTATTATCTATCCTATTATACTTACCTTTATTGGTACCTTTATTGTATTTATATGGATCACATACCCTATAATATTTCATTTATTACTAATTTTTCATATCTTTATCCAGACTCGACTGATACTCTTTTGTGAACCAATCCCCATTTCTTACCTTCTCTGTTGGTCCATCTGGTGAGCACCTTACCATCCCATGTTTTCTTAATTAATCTCCTTTGGCTGATATAAGTATTAGCCACGAGCACTACTCTCACTTCACATACTACCTGAACACATCAGTTTACCATTAAAAAATATATATCATATTTGTAGTATCATGTTTTCTATTTTTTTTTTTTATATTGGTGGCACCGTGTTATCACAACATCATGTGATGAAATTAATCATATGTATCATTATGTTTGTTTATTGATTGTTTCTTTGTTTTGCTTGTATTTATACTCAGATAGTCCGACTTTGATAAAGGCCAGGGGCCGAAACGTCAGACTTGTTTTTCGGACTTTGTCATAATTATCACACAGAATAAAAACAAAAATTGAACACAATTTTTTCTCGTTGGTTTTCTTACTGGGGCATTTATGAGTGCCAGAGTACTTTTTCTACTTATTGTTTATTAATTTCTCCTGAGCACCTTATTGGTGATGCAAGGTTATATGTATTGAGTGTGTCCCTTATGGCCACAGTGAGCAGTCTTGTTTTTTAATGTGATTTGCGCACTGCAACCTCAGATGTAGCAGAGCTGGGGTAATCGTGGGACCACATGTGGATTACGCCAGACCTGCAAGGATGTTTTTGGGGTTAATAAATTGGAGAAAGAGGGTGTGTATTTTTTTATATAAAGGATTTTTCTGTATTTGTGTTTATTTCTTTTTACTTACAGGGTTGTAATAAGAGGGTCTCATAGACCCCTTGCAGCACCCTGAGGTAATAGGTGCCACAGAGGACTGCATTACCCCAGGTTCCTAGAAGACCAATGCTGGCAATCGCACTACTTACATTTAAATTGCCCGCTTCCCAGGCTAAGCAACAGGTTAGCAACGGGTTTAGAGGGGTAGCTGCCTATTGGCTGGGACCTGCCCAATCTGGTAGCCAGAAGCCCAGAGAGGGGAGTGAGGTTGAAGAAAGTGACAGTTGGAGAAGTCGGTCGGTGTGTGGGGTCTGGAGGAGACCCTGGTGAACTAAAAAAGGAGAACAGTCGCCGGAGGGAAATTCTGAACCAGTACCCCTGGGACTGAGCACGGCAGGGTGCAGGACCCTAGTTCGGGCGGAAGCTTCAGGCTCACCCAATAATCCTGCAGGTGATCGGGGACTATCAAGGTCTATCACCACCAGAGAGAACTGGGCGCAATAGCAAAGTGAGAACCTAGGAACAGGACATGGAGATCCAGCCCATTAAATTGTTCAAGCTGCCCGCCATACGTACTCACAGAGGAGAGAGACAGAAAGACCAGGAAGGGACCCTAAGATGCTCCAGGCCACAGGGACCCCCAAATTTAACAAGGTGCAAGAAGAAGAAGTTCACCACACCAGCAAAGGGACCAAAGGAACCCGGGACCCCAGAACCAGCAAGAAGCGGGTTGCTGCACCAGGCAACTGTGAGTAAAAACAAAGTTGAACCGCAGTACCCATGTCGTCTGAGTCCTTTCTACATCTTCTGCACAAACAACTACTCTCCTCATCATCCACCCCTGGGGCCTAATCTTACTTGTGGAGGATTCAACATCTATGCTGCACCACACCAACAGCCCCAGCAGAGGACATTAGGTAGGCGGCTTTCCCCTAAATAGCCGCTTACTGCAAGTGGCGTCACAGACATTTTGTACATATTCCCTTGTAAATATACCTTCTATTTCAAGCTACCCCTGTGGTCATGGAACCAGGCACCAGCCACCTGAGTGACATTGCCCCCCCTGTATCTAACAAATGGAACCGAGTATCCTAGGCCCTGGGACTCGTCACCCTCCCCATTACTAACCTCGGGGTTAATGATAGCTGTGATTTCTTAACAACTCACAGCTGTCATTAACCCCTTATATTACCCTGACCACGAGTACACCAGGGCAATTAGAATCAGCTGGGTAAAATGCTGGAATTGTCGCATCTTTCAGATGCGATAATTGTGGGACAGCTGTTGGCTGCTATTTTTAGGCTGAGTAGGGCCTATGGGTCTCCCCAGCCTGAGAATACCAGTGCCCAGCTGCTAATTTATCTTGGCTGGGTATCAAAATTGGGGGTGACCACATGCTGCTTTTTAAAATTATTTATTTAAATAATAATAAAAAAGCTGCATGGCGTTCCTCATATGTTTGATACACAGCAAAGATAACACAGACAGCTAAGGACTCCAGCCAAAGCTGTCTGCTTTATCTTTGCTGAGTATCAATATATATGGGACCCTACGTTATTTTTTCCAATTATTTATTTATTTTTACACTCCACAACAATCACATATGCCGGCATGCCAGCAGTCTGACTGCAACCAATCACAGATGCTCTCACAGAGGTTGGGCAGGAGAAGCAGTGAATATGCATGAGGATTAATGAGCGGACCCGGAAGTGGTGTGACAGCTGCACGGGAGACTAGGTAAGTATAACTGTCCTTTTTTAATATCTATTTTGCTTTCTTTTGCAACCCCCTAGCCTTTACTGTTATGGTCAGGAGACCTCTGATATTCCCTTAAATATCTCATTCAAGGGTAAACTGCTTCCCTATCCAGGGACAGATGCAACCAAAGAACTATGAATTACTACCCCAAGAGTCCAGGAAGAAAAAAAACAGCTAAACCACAAAAATAGAGCACAAGAGTGGTTGGAAACTAACTGGCAGCAACCCCTGACTATATATACACAACTAGAAATAGCGGTGGAACGTGCCTATTCTACCTAGATTCCTCCTCACCACCTAATAAACTAGTTAACCTCAAAGATGAAGAAAGGAGTCCTAACTTGCCTCAGAGCAGCCCCAAAGGAATAGTTACAGCCCTCAACATATAATGAGGATGATATAAGAAGCAAACAATACACAGTTGGTTAGGAATAGACTTGAGCAAACAGAGGCCCTGCTAACTAAGACACCAAAGGATAGGATAGGCCACTGGGTGCAGCCAGAAAAATCCCTAATACTGTATATGCCAACTCCTGAGGATCAAAAATTCCCTTAGGACCACACGATCCTCCACCCACTACATCAGGGATCTCTTGTGCAGGCACCAGGCAGGATTAGCATCCAAACAGGTTGTCACAAAAAATGGCTTAGTAGCAAATGCCATAGGCAGAAAAATATTAAATGTCCAACAAGACTAATAATGAGCAGTACATAGAAGTGGAATACTAAATACAACAAAAAGTGAATATGCAAACAATGGTGGAAAAAAAGACTTCACTGGATTCTTAGCAATGTCCTTTTGTTAAAGACCATCAGTGGGAACACAGTGGAACATAAACGCATATTTGAGGGAGAAAACAGAGAACAATGTTCAGACAGAGAGAAAAAAACTCCACTATGCGTTCTTTCACTGAGAATGAACAGTTTCCGTAGCATTTCAAAACAAATTGAAGCAAAATCAAATAAACATTGCACACAAGAGAAAAATGCATGAAAACCATTCAGTCACAGCAAAAATGACAAAGTACTTATCCCAGGCTCCAAAAAGCGAGATCAAGATGACTAGGAAAAAAGGCAAAAATTGTATCCATAAAGCAGACAAACTGCAGCAGACATCACTGGAGATCTCCAATTGAAAAAAACAAGCTGGAGCACACTGGAGAAATATCCAGCGGGTCACAGGCACACAGCCAACATGATAGGAGGACATGGTGTTCAAGACATGTTCACTAGAGCTATATTGAGACCAGAAACAATATCACCGGCGTCAGTTTGAGGCAGAATCCCTTCCTTTATACATCAAGGGCAGGACATGATTGGCCCACTGGGATTAGAGCCAGGCCCTGCACCTGTCTTAGTAACAAGCAAAGAACCTGACACACTTCCAGCACTGGCCACTAGTAGGAGCCCAGAAATATCCTCAATAACAATCTTAACCTCTTCATAACCAGCAACAGCCAAGCCAACAGAAACACCATGCATAACACTTTACTAACACCATTTTATAACACTTAATTTTGGTTCTCTTAGACTTATATGGGGTTTGGTTTCTGGGGTCAAATTTGGGTCATGTCCGGTTCCATACTGGACTTTTTTTTAAGTCGGCAAGACCCAGCGAAACAGAACATCTGCAGATCCCACCCTCTGTTATAGTGGCTGTGATTGTTTACAGTCAGACTGCCAGCATGCTGGCATCTGTGATTGGTTGTCCTCACACTAGCTGTCTGGATCCTGAAGTAGAGTGTAAAAATAAATAGAATAACTGTTGAAAAGGGCATTGAGTCCTCCGCATTTTGATACCCAGCACAGATAAAGTAGACAGCTGGAGGCTGCATCCCCCAGCTGTGTGTTTTATCTTGCTTGTGTACCAAATCCATTAGATGTGCCAACCCATTAATCTGCTTTTTCCTGACTGGGTATAAAAAAAGCCACATGGGGTCCCTTGTATTTTGATACATAGCCAAGATAACGCACACAGCTGGGGACTGCAGCCTTCAGCTATCTGCTTTATCTGCTCTGGGTATCAAGATATGGGGATGCTATGCCATTTTTCCAAGTATTTATTTATTTTTCCACTCCACGGGGACCCAGACAGCTAGTGTGAGGACAATCAATCAGAGATGTCCGTAGACTGATGGCAACCAATCACAGACACTGTCACAGAGGGTAGGAGGGTGAAGCAGTAAATATTCATGAGATTTAATGAGCAGACCTGGAAGCAGTGTGACAGACCCTTGGAAACTAGGTAAATGTAATTGTCCTGCTTTAATCCTTATTTTGCTTTCTTTTTTCCTTTTTAAATTTTTATCTGGGTGTTTGAACCCGAACAGAAACACGGACTTACCTGAGAAGTCCGTGTTTGGGGTTCATTCGGGTTCTTCCCATCACTAACCATCTATTGTTTTAGGTAGGCAGGATAAATTTGGCATATTTGCTGATACTGGATTTCATATACACAATTTTGTACTTAAAACTTATTATATCTCAACTTTTGCACCCATTACTCAACACACTCTATTTTTCTGCTTGTGCTGTCTGATAGATCTCATGTCTCTAACCTCACTCCCTTCTTCATATCTTTCCTTAACACTATAGTTGTTATAGGACCTCTATGTCACTGATGTTTTAATATAAAAAGAGAAAACAGTTTTAGTATCAAAAGACAGTGCCTATAACTCTCTCTTGATTTTGCCGTGTATTGTTACTTTGATTATATTAATATTCTGATCTTTATGTGTGTCACAACAATTTTTTTTTCCTGTACCTCCACTGCTTGCAAGAAATGAAATAACAACTTTATTAACCCCTTAATGACTAATGACCAAGGATGTATATACGGAATACAGTACGTCCATTATTCTCCGTACATGTCTGCTGATCTGCTCAGTAGATATGTACAAGTAACAGGCGTAGGTGGATTTCTAATTAACTTGCGCCTATTAACCTCTTAAATCGTGTTGTCAAAGTTTGACATTGCAATCAAACGTTCTCCGGTGGGGATCGTGCTGTTCGCATTCATGGGGGACCATTACAGTGTGGGGTCAGATCAAGACTCTGTTGCTGCCATGACCTGTTTCCTGTGAATGCCGGCAGAGCGCCGGCACTCACAGGAGAGCGGCATTTCTCCTAATCAGAGTGATTCTAAAGCACACCTCTGATCAGGAGATGTGATTGGACTGTTTAGGTTTAAAGTCCCCTAAGGGAACTAGTAAAATCATTAAAAATTGTAAAAAAAACCTAAAAATTCAAATCACCCCCCGAAAATAAAACAATAATACAAACAAAAAACCCACATATTTGGTATCGCTGCTTTCAGAAATGCCCGATGTATCAAAATATAAAATCAATTGATGTGATCAGTAAAGGGCAAAGCAAGGAAAAAAAATTAAAATAGCATTGCATTAAAATGTAATTACACGAGATAAAAACGTTACATCTATCCAAAAATGGTAAAATTAAAAACATCAGCTCAAGACACAAAAAAACCATCACACAGCCCCAGATACCAAAAAATGAGAACGTTATGGGTCTCGCATTTCTTTTTAGTGACAAACTTCTGAATGCTTCCCCACTTAAATAAAAGTAAAACTATACATGTTTGGTATCTACAAACTCGTACCGATATGGGGAATCATATTACCAGGTCAGTTTTATCAAATAGTGAACTTGGTAAATAACAAAAAAAGCAAACAATCATGCAATTCCACTTTTCTTTGCAATTTCACCACATTTGGAATTTTTTTCCCCGTTTTTCAGTACAATATGGGGCACCATTAATGGTGTCCTTCAAAATTAGAACTTGTTCCGCAAAAAACAAGTCCTCATATGCCTAAATTGACAAAAAAATAAAAAAGTTCTCACTCTTGGAAGAAGGGGAGGAAAAACTAAAAACGGAAAATTGCCCAGTGGTGAAGGGTTAAAAAATATTTGATAACAAAATGCATGGTTATGTTTCCTATCATGACATGAAGGCTGCCTAAGGAGCAGCAATTACTATACAATGTGCATTGACTTATGGACTAACCAAAAAGTATGTTGGCATTTGTTCTATTATATTGTTAGAATGTTCTCAGTGAAACTGACTAAAAATTTTGTAGACAGCAGAGCTTAAATACCAAGATCCATCAGCTTTGGTAATCCATGACCGGACCTAGATTTACCAAAAAACATAGAAAATAAACATACTTGAATACCAAGATCTATGAGCAGTCTGCAAGGTTGTTAGTTGCATGCATACGCAAAGATCATGATGTAAGACATGGTTCTATATATTATTCATATGATAGTACAATGTAATTTATATGACTACTGTACAAAAATACCAATCCATTTATACAAAGGATTAAAAAAGACAGCATTCCAAAATCGCAAAACCTTATTTTTTCTTTGTGTCTAACTATTTATGAGCAGGTGGTTGCTCACTACCTGCTGGTTCTCCCTTGTGAAGATTGGACCTCCTGGTGGTGATTCTCATGTTTAATAAGACATTACATGCCTTGGGTCTAAGGGGCCCTTTGTACACTATGACATCGCAAGCCGATGCTGCGATGCCGTGCGCGATAGTCCCCGCCCCCGTCGCAGCTGCGATATCTTGGTGATAGCTGGCGTAGCGAACATTATCGCTACGCCAGCTTCACATGCACTCACTCTGGCCGGTGACCCGCCTCCTTATTAAGTGGGCGGGTCGTGCGGAGTCATAGCGACGTCACACGGCAGGTGGCCAATAGAAGCGGAGATGAGCGTGACGTAAACATCCCGCCCACCTCCTTCCTTCCGCAGAGCCGGCGTGAGACGCGGTGACGCAGGTAGGAGATGTTCCTCGCTCCTGCGACTTCTCACACAGCGATGTGTGCTGCCGCAGGAACGAGAAACAACATCGTACCTGTCACTGCTGCCAAATAATGGAAATGTCGGACCCTACACCGATGATACGATAACAACGCTTTTGCGCTCGTTAATCGTATCAAAAAGAATTTACACACTACGATATCGAGTGCGACGCCGGATGTGCGTCACTTACTATTTGATCCCACCGATATCGCACCTGCGATGTCGTAGTGTGCAAAGCCCGCCTAAGTACTTATTGGCAGGTAGTTGCTGACTACCTGCTAGTTATGCATTGCGATGATCGGACCTCCTAGTGGGGATTTTCATGTTTCCCAAGACATCACATTGACAGAGGAGTTCCTTAGCTGGCTGTCAATCAACATGACATCAGATCAGAAGTGACGCCCTCGAAAGAGCAGAGCAGAAGAGAAAAAGTTGCTCTGTTGACGTGACATCATTGAAAGCTGGAGAATAGCTGACAGCAGTGATCTATGACCGCTCTGAGCCAGAAGAGATCATTGCATGACAGAACAGGCAGGTACTTAGCATTATTCTACGTATTGTATCCAAAACAAATGTACAAGACTTCAATCAAGAAAGTTCCCTCAAGATATTTTACAAAATATTTACCCCCAGTTAGGACTAGTTAGAATTTTGTATTTGTTCTCTTTTATATGTAAAGCAATTAAACTTGTGAAGCATTTTCTGTGACCGGTAATTACTTTCTTATGCTGAAATTATTTTTATGGGAGCCAAATAAATAAAATAATAATAATAAATATAATAAATAAAGTGTCTGAAAGCCAGTTATCATTTCTACAATAGTTACATTATAACTTCAAGTTTACATAAATGTGAGAAATTAAGTTGTCTATTCTCGACTTGAAATATATTGTTGTTAATGGCGCTATGTGAACAGTTAAGACAGTAATGTACTGAAATAATTTCAGATGGAAAAATATAAAACTATGGGTCAGTTGATGAAGAGTTTTGTAATGGGCAATTGGCAGCTGCTATAAAAATATACATCATATTAATTCCTTTAGTATCTTTTACATTGCTACTTACATACACAGTAAAACTGTGTACTTGTGGGCCACGAGGAACTTACTTTCCTTATTTTGCAGAACACTTTCGGCAAACATTGCTTTTTTACAGAAATGTAAGAAGTGTTTTTGCTTTTTCTAGATAAGACAACAGGAGTACTGTAATGTTGAGGTATTATACATAAAACAATTGGAAAAATAGGAAAACAGTGCTGTGAAATAGTACATGTGCCCTTTCAAATGTCTTCCTCTCTTTTTGTATCTTTGTCATAATTGAATGTTTCAGTTCAATAAAACTACTAAATTCACCAGTTAACTAAATTCAATTGACCCACCACATCCATCCACGTCCACTCATGATTACTGCCTGACCTGTGGAATTTAAAAATCACATAGATAGAACTTGAATAAAAGTGTAAATCTGCTAAAAGAGCTCAAACAGCAGCACATGATGCCGCCTTGTGCAGATATTCATAAATATACGCAAAACAAAGTAATTGCAATCTACAAGTCTGGGAAGAATTATTAATCTATTGCTAAGGCTCTGCATTTCCAATTAACCACAGTAAGAGGCACTATCCACAAGTGGAGAAGAATTGGAATAATGGTGAACCTTCCAAGAATGGGCAGCTTACAATAATTTCATCAAAGTACATCATCGTTGTATCCAGGAAGCTAGAAAAGAACTCAAACAAACTTCTAGCCTTATTTAGCGTAAATAAGTCAATGTATAGGATTCCACAATAAGAAATACACTGGGCAAAAATGGTCTTCATAGAACAGTTGCATGGCATAAACCATTGCTGACCAAAAAGAACACAGAGATTCCTCGTTCATTTGCCCTCCAAAATATAGATGGCCCCCAAAAGTTTTGGAATAATATTCTGAGGACTGATGAATCAAAAGTGGAACTTTTTGGAAAACATGGATTTTTCAAAAAATTAAAAAAGAAAATCACTAAAAAGTTAAAAAAAAAAACAAAAAACCCAAACACATAACCCTAACCCTGGGGTTAGGGGTAAAAAAAAAATGTGTGAGCTCCCGCTGCATTTTCTTTTGCTAAGGGTAACCCAAGCAGCTACTGGCTGCTAACCCCCACTGCTTGGTGTTACCTTCACTGGCAATGGAAAATCCAGGGACGCCCTTTTTTTTAAAGTTTTTTGCCCAAAAACACAAAAAAAATGACATGGGCTTCGCTATACTTTTTGTATGCTAGCCAGGTACAGCAGGCAGGTATGGGCTGCCCCCAACCCCCAGCTGCCTATTTGTACCCAGCTGGGAACCAAAAATATAGGGAAGCCCTTTTTTTAAATTATTTCATGAATTTCATGAAATAAGGGAAAAAAAAAACAAAACGACTTGGGCTTCGCCCATTTTTTGTGTCCAGCCAGGTACAACTAGGCAGCTGGGAAATGGAATCCGCAGCGCAGGGTGGCCCAAGTTTCTGGGCCCCCCTGCTGCAAATTGCAGTCCACAGCCGCCCCAGAAAATGGCACTTTCATCGAAGCGCCATCTTCTGGTGCTGTTTCCAACTCTTCCAGCGGCCCTGGTGCCGGGTCGCACGGTGGGTATTAATACCAGGTTTGTTTTACCAGCTGATATAAAGCCCGAGATTCTTAATGTCAGGCCAGGCCATTAAGAATCTCCAATAAAGGGTTAAAAAAAAGACATCACACAGAGAAAATATACTTTATGAAAAATAAATACACAGACACATTAGGGACTCCATCTTTAGTACTCCCTCTCACCCCTCCACAATAGAGAGAGAGAGAGATTTCTGTACTGACTATGCCAGGAGAGAGAGAAGGAAGAGAGAGAGGGAGAGAAGAGAGGGAGAGAGGGAAGAGAGAGAGAAAGGGAAGACAGAGAGAAGAGAGAGGGAGAGAGGGAAGAGAGAAAGAGAAAGAGGGAAGAGAGAGAGAGAGGAAAGAGAGAGAGACAAGAGAGAGAGTGAAGAGAGAGAGGGAAGAGAGAGAAAGGTAGTGATGTGTCGGTCACGAACAATTGGACACAAAAATCCAGCTCCCTGCAGTGGCTGACAGGAGCAGATCCCCAGTGAGAGCCACTAAATTTTCTAAACGGCTCTTCTTGCCGTTGAAACCCCGCCCACCCGCAGCTAAACCCCACCCACTCATCAATCTAATTGGTCCCTTGTAAGTGGGCGGTATTTATCCATGAGTGGGCGGGGTTTAATCGGCGTTACTATAATCTTAAATATGTGTTCACGTGCGGTGAACACATATTTAATAGGGAGCCAAGAATGATCCGAGTGAGTAGGCTTTTTTTGGTGAGCGAAGCCATGGGAACCAGATCACTAAAAAGAGCCGGACTGCCCATTGCCAAGAGAGGGAAGAGAGAGAGAGGGAGAGGGAGGAGAGAGAGAGGGAAGAGAGCAATAGAGAGGGAAGTGAGAGAGAGAAAGGGAAGAGAGAGAGGAAAGAGAGAGAGAGAGGGAAGAGAGAGAGGGAAGAGAGAGAGGAAAGAGAGAGAGAGGGAAGAGAGAGGGAAAAGAGAGAGTGAAGAGAGAGAGTGAAGAGAGAGGGAGGGAAGAGAGAGAGGGAAGAGGGAGAGAGAGGGAAGAGAGAGAGGGAAGAGAGAGAGTGAAGAGAGAGAAGAGAAATAAAAGATAGAAAGGGAAAGAGAGAGACGAGAGAGGAAGGAGGTGCTCTGTCACATGCTGTTCTGCATGTCACCAACTTGCTCCACTCTGTGACTTGTTGTGCAGGTGACAGAGTGGAGTATGACATGTAGCACAACAAGTCACAGTGTGAAATAAGTTGGTGACATGCAGCACAACAGGTGACAGAGAAGAGCAGGTTGGTGCCATGCTCTGCTCTGACACATGCTGTGCTGCATGTCACCAACTTATCAATCTCTTGCTGCATCTGGTCACCTGTATGCTCATGGGAGTACAGAATCACACTGCCCAGCATCGCATGCTATTCTGACAGCTGAGCGTAAGCAGAGCGGGCGGGTGTGCTGGATAGTGCGTGACAGAGGGGAGTTTCAGCTGAGAAACCCTCCCTATATTCTACAAATCTGCCGGATGCTAAGCCCTCTTCACCACTCCACACTGGCGCCCCATACCATCCTCCAGGTCCTCCTCTTGATGCTGGGCTGTGACGTGCGGTAATCACCACCCACAGCCCAGTCATTCAGTGTGAGTGGCACTAGCATCACCTGATGTAACATCAAGTCTGAGAGCCCGGAACTTGACATGACGTCAGAGGATTCTAGCAGCCACAGCACCAGGGGGTCATGTGACCAGCACTGAGCGTGCAGGATAGCGCTGCTCAGTGCCAGAACTGGAAATAGAGGCCAATGTAGAAGACACCTAAAATAGTAAGTTACACTCATAGAGAAAATAAAAAAAAATGCGTAAACAACCCCTTTAAGTATGCCATACCAATACTCAGTGGCTTAAGCTTGTGGGCCTCAATGCAAAATGTCAAAGAGGGCCCCCAACTATCACAGGTCTTTATTAGCTTTGGTCTTTAAATATAAAGTGAAAGGACCTTTTGGACCTGCCTAGCCTAAGGGTCAGGGTGGAATTGCAACCCTATGCACCCACAATGAGTACACCCTTGTCAACAGTCAAATATATAACAATATAACATATATATACTAAGAACCTCATATTCTATTTAAATTTTTGCCTAGCGGCTTTTAGATCAATGTATTTTTGGGATGTGCGATCCATGTCTTTTTCTCCATTGTTATATAACATTCTATCCCCCTCTGTTTTTTGCTTGGATCTGCACTCCCCCCATTTGGCACAGGTGTTTTTAATCAGCAGGAGACTGCAAGAGGGGTCAGCCTTTATTTGCTCCCAGTTCACACATGGGAGCCAGTGGGAGGTGAGTGCGCAGCTCCTCTCACTGTGTGCCGGTACCGTGTAGTGGCCGCTGTTGTGGTGGTGATGTGTCGGTGGGGCGATCCGGCCTGGAGCCTTGGGGGCTTCGCCTTGCAGCATGGGTGCTGTGAGGCACCAGGTCGCCTGCCCTGCTGGCGCATTGTCGCTGTAGCAGTGGTTGGTGCACGGTGTCGCACTACAAGGCTTAGAATAGGGACCCACTCAAGAGGTTTGCCATGACGTGGCAGTGGGCTTAATACAGTCTGATCAGAATGGTAACTAAGAACCTCATGTTCTATTTAAATTTTTGCCTAGCGGCTTTTAGATCAATGTATTTTTGGGATGTGCGATCCATGTCTTTTTCTCCATTGTTATATAACATTCTATCCCCCTCTGTTTTTTGCTTGGATCTGCACTCCCCCCATTTGGCACAGGTGTTTTTAATCAGCAGGAGACTGCAAGAGGGGTCAGCCTTTTTTTGCTCCCAGTTCACACATGGGAGCCAGTGGGAGGTGAGTGCGCAGCTCCTCTCACTGTGTGCCGGTACCGTGTAGTGGCCGCTGTTGTGGTGGTGATGTGTTGGTGGGGCGGTCCAGCCTGGAGCCTTGGGGGCTTCGCCTTGCAGCATGGGTGCTGTGAGGCACCAGATCGCCTGCCCTGCAGGCGCATTGTCGCTGTAGCAGTGGTTGGTGCACGGTGCCGCGCTACAAGGCTTAGAATAGGGACCCACTCTAGAGGTTCGCCGTGACATGGCAGTGGGCTTAATACAGTCTGATCAGAATGGTAACTAAGAACCTTATGTTCTATTTAAATTTTTGCCTAGCGGCTTTTAGATCAATGTATTTTTGTGATGTGCGATCCATGTCTTTTTCTCCATTGTTATAAAGCCAGTGCTATACTGGCACTATCAGGCTGATTCTCTATATACCTTTAGTAGTCAGCTCGGATGTTTAGGTTTTGAAATCCAAGAAAGTAAAGTTTATAAAATTAGCTGCTTGTTGAGTGACAGCAGCAAAGGAGCAGATAATATATTCATAGTTATCCCCTCCCCCTGTTAAAAATGAACATGTGTTATACAAACGATCCACTTTGTCTCTTGCAGGACCTGTGTGAGGTTATTCCCATGTGACCAGAAGGGACGGGGCCTCAGCCAGCAAAGCTGGATACCAGGTCACATGTGTCTGACTTTACCATAGGTCCTGCAAGAGACAAAGTGAATCGTTTGTATAATACTTATGCTAATTCTAACAGGGGGAGGGGATAACTATGAATATATTATTTGCTCCTGCTGTCACTCAACAGTCACTAATTTTATAAACTTTACTTTCTTGGATTTCAAAACCTAAACATCCGAGCTGACTACTACAGGTATGTATAGAGCCAGCCTGATAGTGCCAGTATAGCACTGGCTTTAGCTTATATGCGAAAATCTTGGCGATTGCTTCCCTTTAACGTTTTCATTTTTCTCTTATCAGAGCTGTGTGATGCCTTGTTTTTTGTGTAACAAGATTTCATTTTTATTGGTGCAACTTTTTTGTTACATACCTGATTTTTTTTTATCACTTTTTAATTTTTGTGGTGAGGCAAGACAGCAATTCTGGTAATACCTTTTTGCATTATCCATCAAGCTAGATAAATAATTATATAGTTTTACAGAATGTGAGTTCTTCAATATTGGCCTAGCACATATTGTCCTGACGATTGGAGTGAGTGGAGTGTTATTAGTGGCAAACGCTGAAAGTGGTGCGATATCTGTGTGATCTCCCAGGCTGCGATCCTCTACTTACCTACACAATGAACATGTGTTTTTCAACACATCATTCAGTTACTCGAGTGGAGCAGGTTGGACGCTTTGATGGACTCTAGTCAAGTAATGAGTAGAGTATAATGGAAGTCAATTATTGGGCAGTTCGGCCATAAACAGAGCTCTTCTGGGTGAGGGTGGGCTGGGATTTATTTTGTAACACACAGCATCTGAACACCTTGTTTTTACTCCATGTAAGAGCGAAACTGCAAGATGTTCTCACTAGGGTGCCGACTGCCATCACTCACTGATTGTTCACAAATGACACATTTGAGCACACGCGACACTCAGCTGAGTACCATGCGTACCTGAGCACCCTGATGATCGACTATTGTTTAACATCTGTGGAGAGATCTTAAAATTGCTTTTGGAGAAGGCACCTTTTTATATATGAGAGACCTGAAGAAGTTTGCAAAATAAGAGTGGTTCAAAATTCCAGTTGTGAGGTGTAAGAAGTAGTGATGCGTGAGCACTAAAATGCTTGAGTGTTCGTTACTCAAATCCAGCAGATTGGACCCTCAGATTAGTTTGACTCGAGTAATGAGTATAATGGAAGTCAAAAAGAAACGCAAGCATTTTTCATGCAGACCCTCCCAGGAGGTCTGGTAGAGGGGAAATAAAATCACTGAAATGGATGGAAACAGTGCTCAAATGTTATGGGTACAGCATGGGGAAGAAGCCTGGATGTGACGCGCCCATGGGGTCTGGGGCTACTCATTACTGGGCTACGGTTCTGTTTCTGGGGGCGGCGGTGGCCAGGCCTGGTTCCGTGACCCTGGCGGTGTCAATAAAGATGGCGATATGATGGGGATGATAGTTATTCGTGACACCCCCTGTGGTATGCGGCTAACATAGAAGCCACCTCTGCGGGAGGTATCCTCTGGAGCAAATGCTAGCGCAGCTCAGTTGGTGCAACTCTCCACAGGTAGAGCTCAGACCTCAGTGACATTGGGAGTCGTAGTTCTCTGCTGCCGTGCAGCTAAGGCAAGGGTGAGGCGCGGGAAGAATTGGACGACACAGGGGTTGAAGGCAAAGTCCTTTACTCACTGAAGTACCACCTCCTCTGGAGTTCGGAGCTCCGTTGTCATGGGCTCCAGCCGATCTTGGATAGTTCAGAGGTCAAGGCCGGTGCTTCTTTCTGTGTGTCCTTCCTTGTGGTAGTCCCTCCACCCCAGTGCCTGGTCAATGGAACGAGTCACGGGTGCCTGTCGCACCTCACATGAGCCCGGGACTCTCCTTTCTGTCTGCGAACCCGGGTCGAGCGCTCCTGCTCCAGACCACGGGTCCCTGGCTTATCTGCGAGCTCTTCCAGTCCATGTCCATTCACGGTCGCTTCCCTTTCCCTCTCTTGTTAGTGTATGTCTCGCCTTGCTCCCCCTTGATGGTGTTCCACCCCTCCGGGTTGCTGAACTAGTGGGCAGAGGTCCCATACCTCTTGATGACCACCCCTAGCACCCTATCCTAACCCAGTCCCAGTGGGAGGGCAACTGACTATGTGTTGTATGGATGGGGATTGTTACCGGCAATGACCTCCTCCGTACACGGGATGGATAACGCACCTCAGCCGAAATGCAGTACCCTGTGGCGACTGAAGCCTCAGGGGCGCCAAGGATGCATCTCGGACTCCCAGGTTACCACTGGGAACAGTATTGTCAGAGTATTACACCACTTTTACAGAATGACAATAAATCATACAAAACCTAAGGCAAAATGTATTTTACCTGAATTTTTTTAGGAAACATTCTTTCCTGTATAATGACAAATACACTGAAAGAATTAACATGCTGCCTCTTTCAAATATTCAGCTGTTTTCCACTTCAGTCAGGAAGAAAAAGACAACTGTGTGCATTAGATTTATGACATCTCCTTGCTTTTGCTGGTACTGTAAAATCAGCTTTTAATTAATGAAAAAATGCAGCAAAAATGCAAGTGTGAATACCTTAACAGCCAGGCCATCTCTCACATATTTCACCAAATTTATTTAAAGGAGGCACTGCAATACACCCTGGAAGACACGTAGAGGAGGGCCTCAGAATTACTTTTTTTTACAATTTTAAAAAGATTGGGACTCCTGCAGTGGTAAAGCTTATGCTCTAAGTGCAAGGCTTAGCAAAAATGTAAAGAAGTGATTGCAATACATCCTGGAAGAGACATAGAGGAGCGACTCAGAATATTTTTTTTATGATTTTCAAAAGAATGTGATTCCTACACTGGTAAAGCCTATGCACTAAGTGCAAGTGTTTAGTATTTGGGCCTGTGGGTGGGTGAATGCGTATTTCTGCTTTCTTTCCAAGGCTTGGGAGAGAAATAATTGAACGCTCAGATGGGACAATGAAGTGGACATGATTGCTGATGGTATTTGCGAATGTGCAACAACAGGTGCAGGGCTGGAGGCATCCACACCTACGTCCTAGACATGGGATTGGCAAGCAGGTAGCACAGGAGAAGAGGCAGTGGGGTCAATTGCAGACATAGATTGTACACCCAGTCATTTGGCCCACATTGTTGGGTGCTTTGATAACATGTGCGTGAGCATGTTGGTGGTGGTCAGGCTGAAAGTTGAAAATTACCATTTTTTTTATTTCTCTTTTTTTTAAAGTGCGAGACTGGAGAACACCTAACCCTTGGCATGGGAACTTGCCACACATGTAAGTTACGGGGCACAATATAATGCCCCTCCTCTGCCTCTTTCTGCATGTTGTGATGCTGCGGGTCTCTTCCCTTCTGCACTGTTATCCTCGCTGTACATGCACCTTTCCAGGTTGGGTAAATGACTTCATTGTCCACCACCTCATCTTCCACTTCCACACTCTGATCCTCCTCTTGACTTGTTGACTTAACAACATGACTTGTTGGCAACTATGTCTCATTTTTCACCTCTTGAGACAGTAAATTCCACTCTCCACCAACATCTTCTTCTGACAGGGGCTTCTCAAATATTTGGGCATCACTGCATGTGATCTCCTATATCCTGAGTCATATTGCAAAGGATTGTTGAAAATCCACTTGTGACTTTTAGGATTGCTACTTCCAATAGGTGGTGCTGTGCTAGAGTTTGTCTCCTTTACTGGAGAGACAATTTGAATATTTCTTGAAATGTGCAGGGTGAGAGGCCTGAATCAATACATGTAAATTTAAAGAGCTCCTCTGAGTGTCCCAGCGTAGGATCACTTGTCTCTTGAAACTTGCCATGAAGGTAGCAAGGAGGATCAGAGTGAGGATTATGTGGTCCAGACTTTTGGCTAGTGTGAGTGGATCATGTGGAAGACAGGGTGATGCTGGGAAACAAATTGGAAGGGTTTTCTGCCATCCAACCCATAACATGTTCACACTGTTCAACAGTGGTGTCCTGCACTCCCTGCAAAGTGGGACAGAAAGCTAGGTCTAGATGATGAGTATGCTTGCTGTGCTCCCGCAGCAGGCACAGTTTGCTCTGGCCCACGGCCATGGCCTCTGGGTGCACCACAGCAGTGGGATGTCCACTTCCCTGTCTCTTACTACACTTCTTGTGCATTTTAAATTCGGTATGCAGCTAAGAGCGGTACAAATAGGGATTAGAACAGAATAGATGTAGGCCTGAAAAATACTTTTCATTTGATGTTGCAGCAGCAAAGATCGTAAGGTAATAACCCCTGCCTAGATGCCTCTAATGATAAACTAGCCCTTCCATGACAACTCTGTCTATAATAAATGTAACTAAGAGCAATAATATTACAGACTAGAATATATTTTTTACTTTGCAGGTGCAAGGACTGTAAGGTAATAATCCCTGCGAAGATGCCTCTAGTGCTAAACTAGCCCTTCACCAGCAACTCTCCCTACACTAAATACAGCTAAAAGCAGTATTATTAGAGAATAAAATAGATTTTTATGTTGCAGCAACAGCAAAGGCAATAATCCCTGCATAGATGCCTCTAATATATTATCCCCTCTCCAGCAGCTCTCCATACACTAAATGCAGATGAGTGGTATTATTACAGAATAGAATGAATTAGACTTAAGGTGGTGTCACACATAGCGACGACGACAACGACGTTGCTGCTAAGTCACCATTTTCTGTGACGTAGCAGCGACGTCCCGTCTGTTGTGAATGTCAGTTATGCTTTGGCTGCTGGGAGGCTCCCTCTTGTGGCCAGGAATGGTTTGTACATAGACCAGGTGTGTTGAGCAATGGGCGTTTCCATTGCTAACTCTCTGCTTATTTAAATGCTGGTCTGATAGCAGGCTATGCCGGATGTCAGTTGTTCTTTGTTCACCAGCCTGCTTCATTCTGCTCCACACCACATGTATCCCAGATAAGTGCTTTGCTCTTTATTTGTTGTTTGGTTCTTTTACTCTTATCTGAGTTTGTCATTTGCTGTGGTTGTTTTCAGTTATTTGCATACAGGGATTTTCCCTCTCAGTTGCTTAGCTGGGAAACTCCCTGCAGTTTTGTTTGGAGTATAGCTCCTATAAGTC